>NC_135235.1:467052979-467652979 GCF_051348905.1 Ranitomeya variabilis
GCGAATAATCTCCTGGTGATCCGGATTAATCCGCATAGTTACTTGTGTCCAGTATTGTGGTTTATTGCTAGCCAATGGGGTGGAGTCAATCCCCTTCAGGGGTATAGGAGTTTCAAGAGGCTCCAAATCATACCCACAGCGTTTGGCAAAGGACCAATCCATAAGACTCAAAGCGGCGCCAGAGTCGACATAGGCATCCGCAGTAATAGATGATAAAGAACAAATCAGGGTCACAGATAGAATAAACTTAGACTGTAAAGTGCCAATTGAAACAGACTTATCAAGCTTCTTAGTACGCTTAGAGCATGCTGATATAACATGAGTTGAATCACCGCAATAGAAGCACAACCCATTTTTTCGTCTAAAATTCTGCCGTTCACTTCTGGACAGAATTCTATCACATTGCATATTCTCTGGCGTCTTCTCAGTAGACACCGCCAAATGGTGCACAGGTTTGCGCTCCCGCAGACGCCTATCGATCTGGATAGCCATTGTCATGGACTCATTCAGACCCGCAGGCACAGGGAACCCCACCATAACATCCTTAATGGCATCAGAGAGACCCTCTCTGAAATTCGCCGCCAGGGCGCACTCATTCCACTGAGTAAGCACAGCCCATTTACGGAATTTCTGGCAGTATATTTCAGCTTCGTCTTGCCCCTGAGATAGGGACATCAAGGCCTTTTCCGCCTGAAGTTCTAACTGAGGTTCCTCATAAAGCAACCCCAAGGCCAGAAAAAACGCATCCACATTGAGCAACGCAGGATCCCCTGGAGCCAATGCAAAAGCCCAATCTTGAGGGTCGCCCCGGAGCAAAGAAATCACAATCCTGACCTGCTGAGCAGGATCTCCAGCAGAGCGAGATTTCAGGGACAAAAACAACTTGCAATTATTTTTGAAATTTTGAAAGCAAGATCTATTCCCCGAGAAAAATTCAGGCAAAGGAATTCTAGGTTCAGATATAGGAACATGAACAACAAAATCTTGTAAGTTTTGAACTTTCATGGTGAGATTATTCAAACCTGCAGCTAAACTCTGAATATCCATTTTAAACAGGTGAACACAGAGCCATTCCAGGATTAGAAGGAGAGAGAGAGAGAGAAAGGCTGCAATATAGGCAGACTTGCAAGAGATTCAATTACAAGCACACTCAGAACTGAGAAAAAAAAAAAAAAAAATCTTCAGCAGACTTCTCTTTTCTCTCCTTTCTCTGTCAATTAATTTAACCCTTTCCGGCCGGTCAAACTGTTATGGTTCTCAATGGCAAGAGAACATAGCCCAGCAAACATACGAACTAGCTCTTGGAAGGATGGAAACTAAACTGACCATGAACTAAACCTGCCGCACAACTAACAGTAGCCGGGTAGCGTAGCCTGCGTTTTATCCCTAGACGCCCAGCGCCGGCCGGAGGACTAACTAATCCTGGCAGAGGAAAATATAGTCCTGGCTCACCTCTAGAGAAATTTCCCCGAAAGGCAGACAGAGGCCCCCACAAATATTGGCGGTGATTTAAGATGAAATGACAAACGTAGTATGAAAATAGGTTTAGCAAAATTGAGGTCCGCTTACTAGATAGCAGGAAGACAGAAAGGGCACTTTCATGGTCAGCTGAAAACCCTATCAAAATACCATCCTGAAATTACTTTAAGACTCTAGTATTAACTCATAACATCAGAGTGGCAATTTCAGATCACAAGAGCTTTCCAGACACAGAAACGAAACTACAGCTGTGAACTGGAACAAAATGCAAAAACAAACAAGGACTAAGTCCAACTTAGCTGGGAGTTGTCTAGCAGCAGGAACATGCACAGAAAGGCTTCTGATTACAATGTTGACCGGCATGGAAGTGACAGAGGAGCAAGGCTAAATAGCGACTCCCACATCCTGATGGAAACAGGTGAACAGAGAGGATGATGCACACCAGTTCAATTCCACCAGTGGCCACCGGGGGAGCCCAAAATCCAATTTCACAACACTAACGGCTTTGTGTGCTTATTCCTGAGCAACTCCTCCTAACAGGTATAAGAAACACTAATTTTCTAAAGTGTGGACTAGACTTTAATATGAGCTAATGTGGCCTACACAAATGTAAAGTGGTGTAACTGGTGTGTTTGGTGAACTTTATTATTTATTTATTTTTTGGGGGCTGAACTGACAACGGATAGAGCTGCAGTCACACGGAGACCGTGCAGACAGACGTAAACGGCGCTGCAAGGCCCAAAAACCCTCCTCTACGTTATCCTATGTAGTGTTTTTCCACAAGTTAGCTGGAGACGGGTGGAAAGACACTAATAGGAATTTTATGAAAAAATGTGCAGCAGCCTGCACTACTTAAAACAAAATGAAAATTGATTTGGCGGTATGACGCAGTGAACAACCCTGAGCTGGAGACAACCAGGCTACGGCTGCTCACAGACTACAGGGCGAGCTGCAGTCACACGGAGACCGTGCAGACAGCCGTAAACGGCGCTGCAAGGCCCAAAAACCCTCCTCTACGTTATCCTATGTAGTGTTTTTCCACAAATTAGCTGGAGACGGGTGGAAAGACACTAATAGGAATTTTTTGAAAAAATGTGCAGCAGCCTGCACTACTTAAAACAAAATGAAAATTGATTTTTCGGTATGACGCAGTGAACAACCCTGAGCTGGAGACAACCAGGCTACGGCTGCTCACAGACTACAGGGCGAGCTGCAGTCACACGGAGACCGTGCAGACAGCCGTAAACGGCGCTGCAAGGCCCAAAAACCCTCCTCTACGTTATCCTATGTAGTGTTTTTCCACAAATTAGCTGGAGACGGGTGGAAAGACACTAATAGGAATTTTTTGAATAAATTAGCAGCAGACTACACTACTTGAAAAAAAAAAAAAAAAAAGAACAGTATGAGGCAATGAACCACCCTCCCTGAACTGAATACAACCAGCTATGGATGGCCTATGTGGCTGCACTCAGACTAGAGAGTGGGCTGCACTCACACACACACACACACAGACCTTGCAGATCGCTGTGAAAACAGCGCTACAAGGCAAAAGCAAGGTGAATAGTAGGTGAACACAGCAGTTGCTAAATTAGCCTTTGGAAAGCACAAAGAAGCAAATCGCTATCTCTAAACTGTCCCTCAGTCAGCAAACAGCGTCCTGTCACTAACTGAATTCACAGCAGAGTGATCGCAAAATGGCGCCAGCGACTTTTAAACTGCATCATGACATCATTTCAGCAGCCAATCACAGCCTTGCCAGTAGTTTCATGCCCTCCATGCTAAACAGGATGTGCCCACACTTGGAATCATTCTCATTGGCTGAATTTCTGCATTTTGAATCTGGGAACTTCCGATTCCGGTATCCGATACGCGGCAAGTATCGGAATCCCGGTATCGGAATTCCGATACCGCAAGTATCGGCCGATACCCGATACTTGCGGTATCGGAATGCTCAACACTACTTACGAGGCCAAATATTCCAATTATGACCAATATCACTTTATGTGGAAATAACTTTGGAATGATTCAACATATCCCAGTGTTTCTGAGAATATTTTTTGTGACACATTGTATTTCATGTTAGGAGAAAATTTTGGTTGGTATGATTTTTGTTTATTCATGAAAATATCAAAAATGTGACAAAAAAATTTAAAATTTCACAATTTTTGAACTTTTTAATTTTAAAGCCCCTTATCCAGATAGTTATATCACACAAAATAGTAAATAAATAAAATTTACTCCATCATGATACTTCATATCAGCATCATTTTTTTAAACATATTCTTTAGGAAGTTAGAAGAATTAAAAGTTTATCAGCAATTTCTAATTTTTTTAACAAAATTTACAAAACCAATTTTCCTAGGAACCACACCCCATTTGAAGTTGAAATTGAGTGACCTATGTGACAGAAAATACGCCAACAGTTACATCATTTTAAAAACTGCACCCCTCAAAGTGCTCAAAGTACAGACCAAAAGTTTGGACACACTTTCTCATTTAAAGATTTTTCTGTATTTTCATGACTATGAAAATTGTAAATTCACACTGAAGGCATCAAAACTATGAATTAACACATGTGAAATTATATACTTAACAAAAAAGTGTGAAACAACTGAAAATATGTCTTATAGTCTAGGTTCTTCAAAGTAGCCACCTTTTGCTATGAAGACTGCTTTGCACACTTTTGGCATTCTCTTCCAGCAATCTTGAAGGAGTTCCCAGAGATGCTTAGCACTTGTTGGCCCTTTTGCCTTCACTCTGCGGTCTAGCTCACCCCAAACCATCTCGATTGGGTTCAGGTCTGGTGACTGTGGAGGCCAGGTCATCTGGCGTAGCACCTCATGAATCTCCTTCTTGGTCAAATAGCTGACACACTCCAGCCACATGAGGACTGGCATTGTCCTTCATTAGGAGGAACCCAGGGCCAACCGCACCAGCATATGGTCTTACAAGGGGTCTGAGGATCTGATCTCGGTACCTAATGGCAGTCAGGCTACCTCTGGCGTGCACATGGAAGGCTGTGTGGCCCTCCCAAGAAATGCCACCCCACACCATTACTGAACTGATCCACTGTCAAACTGGTCATGCTGAAGGATGTTACAGGCAGCAGATAGCTCTCCACGGAGTCTTTAGACTCTGTCACGTCTGTCACATGGGCTCAGTGTGAACCTGCTTTCATCTGTGAAGAGCACAGGGTGCCAGTGGTGAATTTACCAATCCTGGTGTTCTGTGGCAAATGCCAAGCGTCCTGCACGGTGTTGGGCTGTGAGCACAACCCCCACCTGTGGACGTTGGGCACTCAGACCATCCTCATGGAGTCGATTTCTAACCATTTGTGCAGACATATGCACATTTGTGGCTTGCTGGAGGTCATTTTTCAGGGCTCTGGCAGTGCTCCTCCTGTTCTTCCTTGTACAAAGGCTGAGGTAGCAGTCCTGCTGCTGGGCTGCCCTCCTACGGCCCCCTCCATGTCTCCTGGTGTACTGGCCTGTCTCCTGGTAGCGCCTTCAGCCTCTCAACACTACGTTGACACAAACAGCAAACCTTCTTGCCACAGCTCGCATTGATGTGCCATCCTGGATGAGCTGCACAGCCTGAGCCACTTGTGTGGGTTGTAGAGTCCGTCTCGTGCTACAACGAGTGTGAAAGCACAACCAACATTTAAAAGTGACCAAAACATCAGCCAGATAGCATTATTACTGAGATGTGGTCTGTGGTTCCCAACTGCAGAACCACTCCTTTATTGAGTGTGTTTTGATAATTGCCAGTAATTTCCATCTGTTGTCTTTTTCATTTGCACAACACCATGTGAAATTGATTGTCAAACAGTGTTGCTTCCTAAGTGGACAGTTTGATTTCACAGAAGTTTGATTTACTTGGAGTTATATTCTGTTCTTTAAGTGTTCCCTTTAATTTTTTGGAGCAGTGTATAAATAGATACATTGTTCAGGTATTGGGACGAGTCGGTCCGGCAAAATTCAAATTCCTCTGTTAGCACAAATTTGGAAAATCAATTTGTTCAAAAGTTATTCTACTTAATATTAATATTGCTATATTATTTATAACTATTCTTATATGCTATTATTAATTGCATCACTTAATATTGAGTAGAATTAGGTATGCTGACATCCCCTATATACGGTATGAGCCTGCACACTGCCCCACTACATAAAGTATGAGTCAACACATGGCCCCTATACTGTGTTAGCCCCCACATAGCCTCCAATGTACAGTATGAGCCCCCACATAGCTGCATATTTACAGTATGAGCCCCCACATAGCCTCCTATACAAAGGCACACATCTGAAAAAAATAAACTACTTACTTGACTAGCTCCCATTCCCCCAGTGCTCTGCTTTTTTCTCCATTCACTGATTCTTCACACAGCTGGCGCTGATTGGCGAAAGAAGGAGCTGGTGGCTGGAAATCTGTTAAGTCAGCTTAGGAAGCTTTTGCAGGTGTTTTTTGTTAATTATTCTAATTTACTGAGATAATGACTTTTGGGTTTTCATTGGCTGTAAGCCATAATCATCAACATTAACAGAAATAAAAACGTGAAATAGATCACTCTGTTTGTAATGACTCTATATAATATACAGTCATGGCCAAAAGTATTCACACCCCTGCAATTCTGTCAGATAATGCTCAGTTTCTTCCTGAAAATGATTGCAAACACAAATTCTTTGGTGTTATTATCTTCATTTAATTTGTCTTAAATGAAAAAACACAAAAGAGAATGAAGCAAAAAGCAAAACATTGATCATTTCACACAAAACTCCAAAAATGGGCCAGACAAAGGTATTGGCACCCTCAGCCTAATACTTGGTTGCATAACCTTTAGCCAAAATAACTGCGACCAACCACTTCCGGTAACCATCAATTAGTTTCTTACAATGCTCTGCTGGAATTTTAGACCATTCTTCTTTGGCAAACTGCTCCAGGTCCCTGATATTTGAAGGGTGCCTTCTCCAAACTGCCATTTTTAGATCTCTCCACAGGTGTTCTATGGGATTCAGGTCTGGACTCATTGATGGCCACCTTAGAAGTCTCCAGTGCTTTCTCTCAAACCATTTTCTAGTGCTTTTTGAAGTGTGTTTTGGGTCATTGTCCTGCTGGAAGACCCATGACCTCTGAGGGAGACCCAGCTTTCTCACACTGGGCCCTACATTATGCTGCAAAATTTGTTGGTAGTCTTCAGACTTCATAATGCCATGCACACGGTCAAGCAGTCCAGTGCCAGAGGCAGCAAAGCAACCCCAAAACATCAGGGAACCTCCGCCATGTTTGACTTTAGGGACCGTGTTCTTTTCTTTGAATGCCTCTTTTTTTCTCATGTAAACTCTATGTTGATGCCTTTGCCCAAAAAGCTCTACTTTTGTCTCATCTGACCAGAGAACATTCTTCCAAAACGTTTTAGGCTTTTTCAGGTAAGTTTTGGCAAACTCCAGCCTGGCTTTTTTATGTCTCGGGGTAAGAAGTGGGGTCTGCCTGGGTCTCCTACTATACAGTCCCTTTTCATTCAGACGCCGACAGATAGTAAGGGTTGACACTGTTGTACCCTCGGACTGCAGGGCAGCTTGAACTTGTTTGGATGTTAGTCGAGGTTCTTTATCCAACATCCGTACAATCTTACGTTGAAATCTCTTGTCAATTTTTCTTTTCTGTCCACATCTAGGGAGGTTAGCCACAGTGCCATGGGCTTTAAACTTCTTGATGACACTGCGCACGGTAGACACAGGAACATTCAGGCCTTTGGAGATGGACTTGTAGCCTTGAGATTGCTCATGCTTCCTCACAATTTGGTTTCTCAAGTCCTCAGACAGTTCTTTGGTCTTCTTTCTTTTCTCCATGCTCAATGTGGTACACACAAGGACACAGGACAGAGGTTGAGTCAACTTTAATCCATGTCAACTGGCTGCAAGTGTGATTTAGTTATTGCCAACACCTGTTAGGTGCCACAGGTAAGTTACAGGTGCTGTTAATTACACAAATTAGAGAAGCATCACATGATTTTTCGAACAGTGCCAATACTTTTGTCCACCCCCTTTTTTATGTTTGGTGTGGAATTATATCCAATTTGGCTTTAGAACAACTCTTTTTTTTGTTTTTTTTTTCATTTAAGACAAATTAAATGAAGATAATAATACCAGAGAATTTGTGTTTGCAATCATTTTCAGGAAGAAACTGAGTATTATCTGACAGAATTGCAGGGGTGTGAATACTTTTGGCCATGACTGTATGAGTTTCACTTTTTGTATTGAAGAACTGAAATAAATTAACTTTTTGATGATAATCTAATTTTGTGAGTAGAACCTGTACATCTTTTGTGATATATTTTCTTTAAATAAATCAATGCAAGACAACAATGTGCAGTTTATGAATGGGAAAACTGAGATTGCTGATAAAGAATAATAAATAATAAGATATAGTGTCATATTGCTTACAGTTTCTTTTTTAGCAGTTTTGAATGTTTTGATGCATTAGAGGAAGCATTGCATTGCAGTAACATAAACCAGTGACAGAGCAATGCATCAAGCAATAACGTTCTAACCATCTAGGCAATGATGGCAGCTACCTATAATGAATTATGTCACATCACCATGTTATATCTGATGTCTGATCCATAACACCGAGTCTAATTCTCTCCGCTTAGTCTGATTCCAGATTTGTAATTCTTTATAGCACGCTCAAACCCCAAGAAAGCAGCAGTCACATGTCTGTAAACTTGCTATAAACAAATCTTATTACAACGGCAAGCATTTCTGTCAGGCTTTCTTGACTCAGAATTCTAAAGTTAAAAGAAGCCTTAGATGAAATGTTACAGAGCTTACTTTACTGTGCTCGTCATGCTCTAATATTATTCAAAAGGCATCATGGCTTAGGAGCTGCTCGGAGTAAAGTCTATTTTCCTAATTCCTTCTACTTTGAATGATTAACTGACTTCAATTGTAAGCTGCTAAAGACATTGGGATGTTTCCCTGCGTTCTGGTGCCCCAGTAAGAGGCAATGGGAAGGAGGTCTCTTTCAACAATTTTATGGTATATTTACTGCTCAAAAAAATCTTGTAACATCACAATGCACAGATAAAGCCAATAACAGACTTGTTTTTAACTAAGAAGAGCAACCACTATTGCTTTTGGTGAATCTCACACTGTGAAGATACAGGACTAAACAGGTTTATATGTCATCAACTGTATGTACTTTAGAACTGCTAAAATCTTCCTAATTAACAGGAAATTGCTGTGTTACTTTATGTTACAGTATCTGCCATAGTACATCAAATGCTTGTTTCCAATGTTTGGCCATTCAAAAAGCAGCAGGAGCGAATATTTCACCGATAGCGCTTTGCTTGTGTTCTTACTTGTGTTGTAGAGAATAAAGAACCCCCTACAGAACATAATTATTGCAAAGACAAGTGAAAGTTTTGTCATTTTTATAAATCTGTGTGGTCACAGAGCTCAGGGTCTTGCAATATCCTCCACAGGTGCAAAGCGGGCTATTTTATCCTGTATATAATCTTGCCATCATAATGCAATATTGTCATGTCATTTTAGTGTCTTTATGATATCAAGAAGAATGATTCCTGTCAAAAGAAAGGCATCTTTATTCTTCTAGAAATTGATCTTGAAATATAAAACTACATAGATTCATACAGGAACCATTGCTTCTATATAATAAACTTGTACATTAAGCATGTCTCCACTTTGAAAAGAAAAACGATTACAGTGCAGGACTTTGCAGCATAATCGTTTTTCTAAATCAATCTATTAGATGATTTTCTTCTTAACCTACAGCCAGGACCATCCGAGGTCTGTCAAATCAGTGAGAAGGAATTTTATAGATATGTACATCAAATCCATTAATTGATAAAAATAAACTATTAACACTTGTATTTTTAATTCATTCTTGCGTTGCAGCACTTTTTTCACGCCTGCCTAAAACATTTGTGCAGTGCTGTATGTAAGATTTTTCTTTTTAGTAGTATGATTATTTTGGCCTTTTGAAGTGCACAGTGTGGCTAAATGGCCAGCAGGAAGCTTTGTATTTCTGCTTGAATTTTTCTTTATCAAGTCAAAAGCAATTGAGGGTACAATTTCATACATTGTATATTATATTATATATCTCACATTTGATATTTCTACAGACGTCATTGAGGATTATTTTCAGGTCTTATACATATACTGTAACTGTATGAAAAATACTGTAAATTGTCTCTTCATAGAAGAAGAGGACTATAACTCTAGCGCCACCTATTGGAAGTAGCAATCATAAAAGTCAACATTGATCCTCTAACGAGCCTTGTGACATGACTTAGGATAAAAGCCCGAACCAAAATCTTAATTTGTAGACACTACATTACATTACAGGGTGGATATTGACTTTTAGGATTTCTACTTCCAATAGCTGACACTAGAGTTCTAGTCCTCTTCCTCTCTGCCGGTTACTGAGGCTGCGTTCCCAGCTGGGCTGAGCTGAGGTGACCTCAGCACCATGGGAAAAAGTCACCATGGCGCCAATCCTTTTATAACCACTGATGAGGTAGTACTATCGCTCATCCCTATTCTTGATATTTCCGGTACTGGAAAAACCATGTACATGTTTGTCATGTGTGTGCCATTCGTGTATACGTGTGTAGGGGAAAAGTGTGGGGGATTCTTTATTAAAATAAAGTTTTTGTTCTGTGTATTTTCTATTACTAGTTTAGTAATGGGGATGTCTGATACACACCTCTGCATTACTAACCCCAGTGCTTGATGCCAGCTGTGATTTTTGACAGACCATTACCCCAATTGCCACCACACCAGGGCAATTGGGAAGAGCTGGGCAAAACTGCCAGAAGAGTCTTATGTGATGCTCCAGTTCTAGGGTGGCTGTAATAACATAGCTATGGACCTTCCTAACCTGATAACATCAGCCTGCAGCTGTCTACTTTACTTTTGCTGGTCATGAAAAATCGCTCTTTTTCATTTATTTACAGTATTTATTAGCTTAATACAATGTGATAGAGTAACTGACACAATATGTGAAGGGAGATACGTGTAACTGCGCATACTGCGATCAGTGATGTAAAACCAGAATGTTTTTTTCCTCCTGCATGCTAAGTGCTGTGAAGGTTAATACTTAGGAACTTAGGAACCTATCTTATGGGCTGGTTTTAGTGGACCTCCATAGAGCTGGTGGGCAGAGGTCCACTGTATCTCCACCTGCAGAGTCCTGACAGAACCGTGTGAGGTCAAGGTCATGTGACCCTGACCATCACATGAGTTGTTAAATAACTGGACATGAGAGTCAACGGTGGTGTGTCTTGAGAGAGCAGGAACTCCCACATAGCTTCCGGAGGAGCTAGTGGACTGTGTGGGTTAACTGCAGGTAAAGGACTATGTGCTACTTTATTTATTTTGTTTACCGTCATGCCAGCAAGGTTTTGCTTATTTTGCAGAACCCTGCCAAGGTTTATGCTATCTACAGTAAACCAGCAGGTGAGCTTCTACCAGAGCTGTTCTTGTGTCTACCTTGAAAAGCAGCTGAGTGTGTCAATCCCTCACAACAAGTACAGTAAGCTACACGCGCTAAGCACTGATTATATATCTCACAGATATCTATCTATCTATCTATCTATCTATCTATCTATCTTTGCCCGTCTTTAACACCTAAACATCTGTAATTTCTATTCTGCATTCTATTCTGATACATGTCACACGTGCAGCACAGGTATGTCACACTTTGTCATCCGTGTGCAAGAATGTGGGTCTAATGACATCCCTGCTGCCGGAAAAAGATGAAAATGTCTACTTGGGGGTCACACAGACATGTGGTCTGTTTGAATACACGGACAGCTCCGCAGCCCCATAGATTATAACAGGTGTGCTTGTATAAGTCTCTCTGGTATGTGTAGTGACAGTTTTCACACATACGTCGGAAACACTGATATGTGAAAAATGCCTAAGGCAACCTCATATCCTGGTAGAGATGAAGGATATACATGACCAAGTTAGTGATAATCACCACTAACAAATTTTGGGGATTGCTAGAAACAAAGTAAGTTAGAATCTAATAACATAAATGTGCAGCGGCAAATCCATACTCAATGTTCATGCAATCATCACACAGGTGAAAAGCAAATAATATTTATAGGACTTGTAACGGTATGGCTAGATGGTGTGGTTGGCTGTGTAAGCAGGTTGCAGAATGCAGTGACAGACAGAAAGCAGAGCAAGGGGTACCTAATATAACAGTTTTAATTGAACAGGGGGGGTAACTCCTCGCAGGAAGGTGCAGGGTTAAATGGGGAGAATAACAGTCCAATTGTAATGGATATGCAGAGTTAAGGAACAATGAATCAGAAACTGCCTGATGCTGCATGCAATTTTACTTATAATCGTGCTCCCAGCTTCTGGGTCAGGGAACCTGTCCAAGCCTTTTTGCCTTCCCCCAGACAACATGAGACGCAGCCTCAGCAGTTTCGGACCCGGTCTGGTGTAGAATGCTAGCAGGTGCGTAGGATGCAGTGACACACAGGAGGCAGAGCAAGGGTGAACATGTTCTCTATATGTAGAAACTGTAATGGTACAAGCAGGGGGGGTAAGGGATGTGATTGGAGGATGGGAGAAAGTCAAATGCAATAGAATATAACAGGTTAACTTATCAGTTTCTGTGGGCTGGAGGAAGGTGGCTGGAAGATCCCTCGGCGGCGCCACAGGCGGCGCGAGATGTCTCCGATCTGGTCCCGCAGATGAGTGATGCACTTTCTCCTTGCGATGACGCATGGTGGAGTAGAGGTGATGGTCGGCGCACAGAAAAAGAAGAAGCAGAAAGTTCAGTAAGCAAGGCCACAGTGGAAGCACACAGTCCAGCGGACACAGCCACAGGCATGAGCCGGTCCTTAGCAGGCACCGCAAGGATGGGACTAAGCAATGCCTCCACAATGATGAGCGGAGCCGAGGTACGTACTCTATCCTGGTCACTACCTGGAGCGGAAGTCTCTCTGGGCTGAGAGTAGGATGTGTCTGCAGTCTGGCTAGATGGGGTGTAGACACAGCTAGCGGGCGTGGGTCTGTGGAGAGGAAGTCAACCATCTCACTACTTACAAGCTCATTCCCCGCCAAGTGTCCCTTCTTCCCGCTCAAACTGCTATTTATGTCAGACCCGTCCCCATCAGTCAGGTGTCCTGAACTGCTACAGATATCAATCTCTTCCCCCTGAAACACTGGTGACAGCCCTGATGGTTCCGTTCCAGATCTGCAGGAGAGACTGCTAGCTTGACTCTCCTCCTTACACTCCCCCGCTCTTTTTCCTCGCCATTCCACAGACAAGACTCTTCGAGAAGTGTGTGACCGTCTTCTCTTTTTCAGATGAAATTCTTTTGGTCATAGCGATTGGGGGGCTTGCCAGCTGTTGTTCTCTCAGAGTGTCTCAGATCGGGAAAAGCAGTGCAGCTCTCTTGTGGGGCAGAATCCAGCTGTGAGGGAAGAGCGATGGGGGAGCTTGCATCCTCTGGTTCTAACCTCTTGGAGCTTAATCCTTCACCCCCTTCTTCGTCCTCTGCTTCTACCGGTGTATGGACCATTTCAGGAGCCTCGGGCTACTCTTCTACTCAAACAGGGTTTTTAGACAAGCAGGGTCAGAGCATATTCTGATGAAGAGTTCGAGTGGGAGCATCTTCTTTTCCTTCAGGTTTTCCTTTATAGACAGGTCCCTCTGGACTAACTCTTCTCTTCACCCGATATGGGTCTTTCTCCCAACGATGTTCCAGCTTGTCTTGAGGGTGCTTCTCCTGCACTAAGACACGGTTTCCAACTCAAAACTCTGTTGCCCTGGACGAGGTCCTCTCTGCATGTTCTAGCTCCCATAATCTGGTCTGGACCAACCGGTGTAAGGTCTGCAGGCAGTGTCGATGTTCTCGAACCCAGGAGGACACTCCCGTCCATGGGTAGTCATCTTCTGGGTCCAATGCCAACTCGGTGATCCCTTTTCCTTCTCAGCTGAACAGTAGAGAGTAAGGTGAATATCTCATGGTTCAGTGTATTCGATTATTATATACCCACACCAGTTCAGAAACGTACTCTGGCCACCGGGCCTTCTGATGTTCCTCTAGAGTTATTAACATCTTAATCAGTGTATGGCTGAATCGTTCACGTGCACCATTACCTTGAGGGTGGTACGATGTGGTGTGGGACTTGACAATCCGGGGCAAATGGTGCAATTCATCCATTGCTTTTCCCAAGAAAAAAGCTCCCTGATCAGAGTGAATTATCTTCAGACACTCATAGGGTTGAATGAAGTTCTTACAAGTTATGAGTGACTATAGTCGTTGCTCTGGTTTTCCCGAGCATGCTCGGGTGATCTCCGAGTATTTGTTAGTGTTCGGTGATTTAGTTTTTGCTGATACAGCTGCATGATTTACAGCTGTTAGCCAGCCTGAGTACATGTGAGGGTTGCCTGGTTGCTAGGGAATCCCAACATGTAATCAAGCAGTCTAATAGCTGCAAATCATGCATCTGAGGCAAGGTAAACTAAATCTAGTTCTTACTTATTGCATATGCAGCAGCTGATCCTGTGTCGGAGTCACCATGGCAAATTTTGTGAAGTGATCCACCATTTCCAAGCAATGTTCATTGCCCTTATGGGTCGGGCCGATGGTTAGTCTATTGTCAAAAGTTCCAGAGGAGCGGAGGTTATAATGGACTGAATGGGACCCTTGGGCTCTGGTGGCTAAGCCAGCTCACATGTCCGGCACTTCCTACAGGCCTCGTCCATTTTCGCCTTCAACTGGGGATGGAATATGAACCGTTGTAGCCATTAAAAGGTCTTTTCTGAACCAAAGTGGTCTCCTTGCTCATGTGAAGCTACAGCAATTTCAGATAATGACGTTGTTGGAACAAGGACTTGCCAGGTCACATTCGGCTCAGTTCGCAGTTGCGCTTTCTGTTATAGTAAGCCATTCTTCATCCGTAGTTGTTCCCACTGTCATAGGATCCACAACACCTCCGGGGACAAGGTACCCCTTTCTGACGAGCTTCGAAGTCTCTGAGAAGCCACACATTGTCTTAACAAAGCCAGTTCGCCATCTTCTTGTTCTAGCTGAACCCACTCATCTCGAGTTCATCCCAGTATGTTTTTTTGGACTGAGGTATGTATTTGTCCCTGCATTGCCACCACCATCCTGGTGGACCTCTGGAATCTAGAGACCTCTTCATCCTTTAGCTCTTCGTCTCTGTCCGTCTCGGGTCTAGTACTCTTCCTCCAGGACAGGGCATCGGTGTGGGTATTTTCTGCCCCCCCTTCTGTAAGCGATTTTATAACGGAATTTCACCATTATGGCTACCCATCACTGTTCTAAGGTCCCCAGTCTCGCATTTTCCAGGTGCGCAAGCGGATTGCTATCAGTACACACCAACACTTCAGAGCTGGACAGATATTCCGTGAATCTCTCCATCATAGCCCACACCAACGCTAGCAGCTCCAACTTGAAAAAACTGTAATTTTCCAGATTGAGTTCAGAATCATGAAGCGACCAACTTGCACAAGCGATCACCCTCTCTCTTCCATCCTGCATCTGCGACAACACAGCTCCAAGTCCCAGCAGACTCCCGTCGGTGTGGAGAATAAACGTTTGTGAGAAATACGCGTAAGCCAGGATAGGAGCTTTGGTGAGTGCCTTTTTGTGGTTTTGAAAGGCCTTTTCTTGGGATTCTTCCCAGCAGATCTTTCAGTTCTTGGCTCCCGAGGGTATCTTTTACAACAGCTCCTGTAATGGCTTTGCCCTTTGAACGAGGTTCTTCACAAACCGCCTGTGATAACTGGTCAGTCCCTGGAATGTCCGCATATCCTTTACGGTCTCCGGAATGTGCCAGTCTTGAATCATGGCGTCCTTTTCTCTGAAGGGCTCTACCCCTTTGGCAGAAATGACATGGCCCAAGTATTCAATTTGTGTGGAACAGATGGCAATTCTGGAGCTTTACTTTTAGTACGTGCTTCTAAAGGCGGGCCAACACTTGTTCCTGGCGTTGTAGATGTTCCTCGAATGAAGCCGCAAAGACTACAATGTTGTCCAGGCAGATGAGCGTCGACTCAAAGTTCAAGTCCCATAGACATCTCTCCATGTGACGTTGAAAAGTTCTGGGAGCATTGGCTAGGCATGCGGTTGAACTCGTACAAACCCATGGGGAGAATGAAGGCAGTCTTTGCTCGATCTTGTTCAGACATGGGGACTTGCCAGTATCCGCTGGCGAGGTCTAGGGTAGAGCAGAACCTGGCTTTCCCCAGAGCATACAGGGACTCCTCATTTTGGGGCAGCAGGTACTAGTCCCTCACCATACAGGCATTGAGTTTACAGTAATCCACACATAAACGCAAGGTGATGTCTTTCTTTCATACCAACACATATGGGGCAGCCCACAGATTCTGGCTCTCCCGGATCACATGGGCCTGCTACATCTGATTCAACATGCTATTCACTTCCTGGTACAACTGTGGGGGACTCTGCTGGTAACGCTTCCATATGGGCGCAGTGCTTCCAGTTAGCATTTTGCGCGTAATGGCCATGGTGCAGCCAAAATCATCTTCGTGGAGGGCGAAAACTTCCTTATACTTTTCCTGCAGTGCTTCTACCTGTTTCACCTGAGCTGGTTCGAGTTCGGCCAGTTAAGCCCGCATTTGCTCCAATATTGGTCAGCCCTCCTTGATGTAACGTGGTTCTGACACTGAAATGGAGGTCACGGACATAGTCCAGGGGTCTCCAGGTTGTACCTCCAATTGCACTGTTTGAGGGGGCATTATTCCTTCAGGTAGGTTCATTATTTGGGCCACCACACTTCTGTGAACGTGTCCTGATCTCCTAAGTTAATGCACCACACCGGAACGATCCCCTCCCTTACAATGGCCAACATATGCGCCACAAGGAGTCCTGTGGGTAGCTGTTCAGAAGAGGATGGTTCAATTTGGACCTCAACCCCCTCCAGGGGGACACATGCATGAACAGTCAGGGATAGCAATGTTTGTCCTTGTGGAAGAACAATTTTGGCGGAGGCTGGGACAATTACTAACACTCCTCCCTCACAGTTACACTCCTGTAATTGTGCCACTAGTGCTAGTTGTTGGAAAATTCTTCTCTGTGGTGTATGTGGGCCCCACTGTTTCAACGTCTCGTTAGAGAGGTCTCTGAGGAGAAGGCTTCCAAACTCCTTCAGCACATTCATCTTCAAGGTGACAACGGGTCCATAATTCACCTCTCCCAGTGTCAGTACCACACCTTTCCATCCCAGGTCTTTCCGACATATAGACACTTTGATCCATATCACCCCTGCGATTGGGATGGGTAGTTGATTGGCCAACATTAACTTTATCTCAGAGCCCCATTTTGGCCGGTTTGTCTGGGGAAAATGTTGCCGGAAATAAGCCTCTGGCATCGTTGTCCCCTGCGAGCCTGTGTCCACCAGGCATTGCACTGCATGTCCATCCATTTCTGCCCATAACAGGGGGCATGTTGACACTAAACCTGCGGGACTTCCACTACTCTTCATCACCTGTTCTGGCTCCGGGCGGCTGTTGTGAACTCTGTTTTTGGGCTCCCTCTTGTGGTCACAAGTGTTACTGTGTGAGTGCTGTCTTTGGGCTCCTGTTATGGATCCCAATGGTTAGGGGATCGCACTGGACAAGCAAAAAATAACTCAAATAATGGACGAGCTCTAGGGTGATGGAACCTGGGCTGACCGCTGCCCTACTCCTGACAAACACAACTAGAAATAGCCAGGGAGCGTGCCTACGTTGATTCTAGACGCCTCGCGCCAGCCTAAGAGCTAACTAGCACTGCAGAGAAAATAAAGACCTAACTTGCCTCCAGAGAAATAAACCCCAAAGGTATAGTTGCCCCCCACATGTATTGACGGTGAAAATGAGAGGAAGGCACGCACATAGATATAAAAATAGAGTTAGCAAAACGAGGCCCGCTATAACTAGAAAGCAGAAGGATACAAAAGGGGTCTGAGCGGTCAGCAAAAAACCCTAATCAAAAACCATCCTGAGATTACAAGCACCCATGTGCCAACTCATGGCACATGGGGAGCACCTCAGCCCACTAGAGCTTCCAACTAGCATAGAGTAATATTTAGCAAGCTGGACAAAAAAACAAAACAACTGAAAAGCATAACTTAGCTTATCCTGAGAGATCTGGAAGCAGGTAGTCAGAACCAAACTGAGCACATCTGAATACATTGATAGCCGGCAAGGGAATGACAGGAAAGCCAGGTTAAATAGGAAACACCCAGCCTCAGATGGACAGGTGGAAACCAGAGACCGCAACCCACCAAAGTCACTCAGTACCAGTTGTAACCACCAGAGGGAGCCCAAAAACAGAATCCACAGCAGGCTCCCTCTGGTGGCTCTTTGTGTCTTTCTGCAGGTCTGAGGCGGATCAGCTGTCTCGTTATCTTTTAGCTGGTTTCCTATTTAGCTCACCTGGACTTTCAGTGTTTGCCTGCTGTCGATGTATTCAGTGCTATCTTGATCTCTCCTGAATTCCTTCGCTATCAGTCTCTTCAAGAGAAGCTAAATTTTCTGTTTGGTTATTTTTTTGCTCATTAGTGTTCAATATGTTTCTTGGTTATTTACTTGTCCTTGTCCAGCTTGCTAATATGTGATTTCCTTGCTTGCTGGTAGCTCTAGGGGGCTGAGTTTCTCCCCTCTAACCGTTAGTTGGTGTGGGGGTTCTTGTATTCTCAGCGTGGATATTTTGTATAGGGTTTTTTACTGACCGCACAGTTCCCTGCCTGTCTTCTGCTATCTAGTATTAGTGGGCCTCATTTGCTGAATCTGCTTTCATTTCTACGATTTGTATTTTCCCCTTACCTCACCGTTAATATTTGTTGGGGGCTTACTATATCTTTGGGGTCATTTCTCTGAGGCAAGTGAGGTCTTACTTTATCTATACGGGTAGCAAGTTTCTCAGGCTGCGTCGAGACGTCCAGGAATTTAGGCACGTTCACCGGCTACCTTCAGTGTGTTTGGTTAGGATCAGGATTTGCGGTCAGTCCAGTTACCACCTCCCTAGAGCTCGTTCTATGTTCAGTAACTTAGCTAGTTCTTTCTGTGATCCTCAGCCACTAAGGATCATAACAGGCGGCATCCCCCTGGCTCGGAGCTCTCTAGTTTAATGGGCGGCGAGACGTCACTCTTCCACGGTGAGTGCACTCCCGTGCAATGTGTCTGCTCTCTCCGCAGTTGTAACAAGTGATGAGCCTTGGCCGGCGAAATATTCTCAAGTCTCGGCAGGGCTCTGGACATTCCCTGCCCTCTGGAGGATTACTGGTAGCCTCCATTTTTCTCTTGATGTCAGCCAGTTCTACTTTCACAATCAGAAGTTCTCTCCTCAGTTCTTCCACCCATTGGGGGTCAGCAATTGCATTTACAGACACCCCCATGCTCTGGACCTTTCCCACCAGGACGTCACCCCCTGCTCTTGTTTACGCATGCGTGCCTCACTCCCTACTTCAGGGAAAGTCATTTGTGGGTTCACCTATAAACGGTCTTGCAGGGATTGATTTGTCAGCACGTCTCGCAAACCTGTCACTAGTAGGTCTCATAACACTATGTCTGTGGGTCCTACTAACCTGCCATCTTTCCTAATAATTGCAATGTGTAGCTCTTGCAATGCATTCATATATTGTCACGGTATCTCCCTCCTTCTGCATCCTACTAAAAATGCGTGTTCTCAGTTCCCTATGTTTGTGGGATCCCTGTGAGTTTCCTCCAAGATCTGCAGCACCTATTAAAGGTACCCCGGTCTTGTGGGGTCCGTAACATTACTGAATCCCTGGCTTTTCCATCCAGGGCCATAATGGTCACCTCAGCCTGCAGCGCAGGGGTCATAGGATGCATTCTCATCATGCCGCTAAGGCGCTCAGTCCAGCTCCACAGCATAGTGGTGCTGCCCGTGAACTTGGGCAAATTGCTCAGCATGGACCCCAAGGCAAGGCTTGTCCTGGGGCCACCCCCAACTGCTTTGTCTGCCGCCTGCATGATATTGGACTGCATTCTGCCAACTATGCCAAGTGTAGGATGCTAGCAGGTGCGTAGGATGCAGTGACACACAGGAGGCAGAGCAAGGGTTAACAGGCTCTTTATATGTAGAAATGGTAATGGTACAAGCAGGGGGGTAAGGGATGTGATTGGAGGATGGGGGAAAGTCAAATGCAATAGACTATAACAGGTTAACTTATCAGTTAATTTATCAGTGCGCTGGAGGAAGGTGGCTGGAAGATACCTCGGCAGAGCCACAGGTGGCGCGAGATGTCTCCGATCTGGTCCCTCAGATGAGCGATGCACTTCCTTCCTGCGGCGACGAATCCTCCGGGTTCTTTAGCACGTGATCTTCTGATCTGTGCACACGGTGGAGTATAGATGATTGTCGGCGGCACAGAATAAGAAGCAGTAAGTTCAGTAGGTAAGGCCACAGTAGAAGCACACAGTCCAATGGACACAGCCACAGGCAAGGGCCGATCCTTAGCAGGCACCAAGCGGTGCCTCCACGATGTTGAGCGGAGCCAAGGTACATACTCTATCCTGGTCACTACCCGGTGCGGAAGTCTCTCTGGGCTGAAGGTAGGATGTGTTGGCAGTCTGACTAGCTGGGGTTATGTGCACAGCTAGCGGGTGTGGGTCAATGGAAAGGGAGTCAACCGTCTCACTACTCACAAGCTCGTTCCCCGTCACGTGTCCCGTCTTCCCGCTCAAACTGCTATTTATGTCGGACCCGCCCCCATCAGTGAGGTGTTCTGAACTGCTTCGGTCATCTATCACTTCCCCCTGAAGACATGCAGGAGAGACCGCTAGCTTGGCTCTCCTCCCTACATTGGCAAAGGTACTCGCAGTCCGGTCTTCCTCCTTACAATCCCCCTCTCCTTTAGCACGCCATTCCACAGGCGAGGACACTTTGTGCCCCTTTATGTTCTTTGAAAATGGGTCAGATGCCCAGTTTTTGCACCCATTTCTGCCTCTCTTGCACTTTGTTTTGCCAAAAAAAATTATTCTGTGTATATTGCATGGGTGGAACACCAGCGTAGTCACACTGAGGCACCTCTTGAATTTTCTCATCAGGAGTACTTAGAACTTCAATATCTCATACAGAATTTCAACATCGGACTCTTCTCCATGGTATTCAATGTCCTCCTCCACTAGATCATCTGACTGCACTTCATCATCAGGCCACAGTTCTTGGTTTTCTCCAGCCTCACAGCCATCCAGAACATGGAGTGACACCCGCATACTCGGTACCTCCTTCAGCTTCATTAGTGTACTGTCCCCAACACCTGATAACCTGCACCTCTTCGCTTGGGCCATCGTCAACTTCAACTTCCATGCTCTTGGGTGATGCACAAATCTTGCTGCAGGCAAATGACACCATCTCCCTCTCTTCTTGGCATCCAACACTATGGCTCGGCTTTGCTCTGGGTGAGGTTCCCCTCCACTCGCCGAACCATCTCTTCCAGGCGTAGCATTCTCTCCAGTGAGCACGACCTCTGGAGGGGTGAGCGAATCTTTGCTGTCAGCTGTCTCGTGTAGGGCAACTCCTTGACATGTGTCCCATTTTTCCACAAGCCCAACACTCACTTCTGCGCCTGTCTGGTGGGTGCTTCAGTCTAGTTTGCCATCCTCCAGGAAAGATATACCCCCTCTGTAATCGCTCTTCATCCCAGGATATATAATTAGATTCTGGGGCTAGTGCTGGAGTTTCTCTTATGCTCCGTATCTCTCTTCTAATTGCTCTTATCTCTTGGCATGAATTACTCCAGGGAATGGACTCCTAAGCAGCAGGAAGGGCATCCTTTAGGCTCCTTATTTCTGCCCTCATTTATTACATTTCCTGCCGTAATTTGCAGTACCACTTCGGCTCTGCTACGTTCGGGTTAGGTACTTCGCAGCTCCGGACCATCAATGCCAAGGCTGCAATCCCCTTATGCACACTTCGGCCCCAATTTCTGAGGAAGTTATATGCAGCACGCAGGCGCTCCCGTAAAACTTGTTTCAGCAGCTCATCTCTAAAGCCTGCCACTAGCTGGTCTCTCAGAATTATATCAGGAGGCTCTACACTTACATCATCCCTTTTAGCAATCGCAGCGTGAATCTCCTACAGCACATTCATCTATTGGGTCATGGACTACACCTCCCTTTGGACACGGCTAAACAGGTGCATGCCCAATTCTCCGACATCTGTGGGATCTCCATGCATCTCCTCTAATATTTGTAACACCTTATCGAAGACATCTTACTCTTGAGATGGCCAGAACATGACGGAGCTTCTCGCCTCTCCATCCAGGGCCATCGTGGCAATCTATGCCTCCATCACAGGAGTCATGGGGTGCATCCTCAATATACCCTGACTCGCTCAGTCCAGTCCCACAGCAGAGCATTTCTCTCTGTAAACATTGGGAGGTTGCTCAACATTGCTCCTAGTGTTATACTGGCTCTTGGGGCACCCCCAACCGCTTGGTCTGTCACTTCCATAACTGTTGACTGCATCCTGCCGACTACGCCAAGTGTAAGCAGGTTGCCGGCTGCAGTGAAAGGCAGAAAGCAGAGCAAAGGTTAAAAAATATAACAGTTTTAAATTAACAGGGGGGGAACTTCTCACAGGGAAGTGCAGGGTGAAATCGGGAGAATAACAGTCAAATTGTAAAGGATATCAAGAGTTAAGGAACAATGAATCACATAATGACAGTTCTTATGAATGCTGTGGGGGAGTCAATAGCACCAACAATGGCTGGCATGGTGCTGGTACAAGAAGCTGGTAACAGTGGTCCATCTTCTGGCAGCAGCGGTTGGTCTCCAGTACCTTCCACTGAGCCCTAGTCCATGAACATATGTGGCCGAAGCAAACAAGGCCGCTGTATGATCAGTGTCTCCCATGGGCAGGAAGGTATATGCTGATATGGTGGGCTGAAAACGTCTGTACAGTACCCGGTTCTCTCTTTGCGGCACATGCATTGTACTCACGGTCACGAAGCACATGGTAGCTCGCTCTCTACCAGCTACCGGGCACTCTGCACTTCTTTCTTTGTGCTGCGCTCTGCCTGTTCCCACCAAGACTGAAGCACCAACAGCTTGCCAAACGTTTCTTCAATGAGGTCCTGCAGACTACGGTCCGATGTTGAGGGCAGCAGCAAACAGTCCTGAACTCTGACTTGGCTCTTAGGCTGGCATGCAGTGCTTAGCTGAACAGGGCTCCCGGCTCTTTCCTTATTACTGCAGTGGGTTCCAGCCGTGTGTCACTGAGGCACGGCTAGACACCCCTCGGAGCCTGCTGCGCACGCACCTTGCCTCTGTCACCACTGGCGGGAAACTGCCCAACACTGCACTCTCTTTTACTTATAACCGCGCCCCCAGCTTCTGGGTCAGGGAGCCTGACCGGGCCTTTTTGCCTTCCTTGAGACAACATGGGACGCAGCCTCAGCAGTTACAGACCTGGTCTGGCACATGTACCCGCAGTCCGGTCTTCGTCCTAACAGCTGGATGTAGCTAACACCCCATCTTGTGCAATGACCAATTGCTGCATGATTTTGGCTCTCAATTGTTTGGCTATTGGTCTGCTGTTGGTGGGCAGAGCTTAGGCTACATCATTGTTGCACAAACAACAATACAATTTCGGACTAACGTAAATTACAGCCGAATGGAGAGAACCATTAAAAATTATTAATTTAATAAAACAATTAATAATAAAATATAAAAAAGAGTAACAATAGCAGAGTGCCCAGTAGAGGGGGTATAACCAATAAGTCCTAAATAGTGATGAGCGAGTATACTCGTTGCTCGGGTTTACCCGAGCACGCTCGTGTGGTCTCCGAGTACTTGTAACTGCTTGGAGATTTAGTTTTCGTTGCCTCAGCTGCATGATTTACAGCTGATAGACAGCTTGAATACATGTGAGGATTCCCTAGCAACCAGGCAACCCACACATGTACTCAGGCTGGTTATGAGCCATAAATCATGCAGCTGCATCAACAAAAACTAAATCTCCGAGCAGTTACAAATACTCGGAGACCACCCGAGCATGCTCAGGAAAACCTGAGCAATGAGTACACTCGCTCATCACTAGTCCTAAAGAGATTTTTTTTTTCATAACTAGTTGGCCTGTGCAAAATTTTCTCACATTGGTTGTCGGGGGCACATGCAATTTCAGGAAAATCAAGCTGGTCAAATGTTAATGCATTTAATGAGATGATGAACACAGTGAGGTATTTATATATGTAGATTGTTAATACAATAAATTGGTAGAGGCAAAAAAAATGTCTTGAGGTTGTGGTGCCACCTGCAGGTTATTGTTTTTTTCTGCAGGTTTCTGAAATTGAATGTTTAAACTGTATTTATTGATCAAATGTGAACGTATGGTTTGTTTGTGTCTTTTGTTGTTGAAGGGGCAAGTTTACCTTTCAAATGGTGTATTATTTGTGTGTGTGGGGCGAAGTAATCACTGAAAAAGCAGTGCATGTTTACAAATGTGTTTGCATATGTGACTCACCATTTGTGTGTGTGGGGTGAAGTAATCACTGAACAAGCAGTGCATGTTTACAAATGTGTTTACATATGTGACTCACCTGCAGCGAAGTGTGCAATCCTCGAATTTGCCTCAAATAGGCTGGGCAAGCACTTCGGCAAGCTGGAAAGACCCCAAGACAAATGCCACCTGCAGTTAATTTGACCTTTGAAATGGTGTATAATTTGTGTGTGTCGGTGGAGTATAAACAGACCAACTTGGGGTTGTGGTGCCACCTGCAGGTTATTGTTTTTCTGCAGGTTTCTGAAAATGAATGTTTAAACTGTATTTATTGATCAAATCGTGAATGTGTGGTTTGTTTGCATCTTTTCTTGCTGAAGGGGGCAAGTTTACCTTTCAAATGCTGTACCATTTGTGTGTGTGGGGCGAAGTAATCACTGAAAAGGCAGTGCATGTTTACAAATGTGTTTGCATATGTTATTCCCCTGCAGTGAAGTGTGCAATCCTCAAATTTGTCTGAAATAAGCTGGGCAAGCACATCGGCAAGCTGGAGAGACCCTAAGGCAAATGCCACCTGCAAGTAATTAGACCTTTGAAATGGTGCATCATCTGTGTGTGTGTCGGTAGAGCATAAATGGAGCAAGTGTGCAATTGAATAGGCAGTGCATGTTTACAAATGTATTTGCATTTGTGACTCACCTGCAGTGAAGTGTGCAATCCTCCAATGTTCCTGAAACTGACTGGGCAAGGAGTTTGGCAAGCTGGAAAACCCCCAAGGCAAATGATAGGATTTGTTTGTGATGTCTGTAAGCAGCTTTGTGGTAGTGTGCTTTGGGGTAGTGTGGTGCCACCAGCAGGTCATTTTTCCTTACTGCAGGCTTATGAAAATTAATGTTTAAACTGTATTTTGTGATCACATCATGGATGTGTGGTTTGTTTGGTTATTTTCTGGCTGAAGGGGGCAAGTTTACCTTTCAAATGGTGTATCATTTCTGTATGTGGGTGCAGTATGAATGGAGATACAAAGCAATCACTGAAAAAGGGTGTTTAGAAATATATAAGGATTGTCTCAAACAGAAGTTATTAATTAGATGAAAAAATCTCATGGGCAGAGACTATGCACTTCCACTGGCAAAGGAATTGTGGCTCAAAAACTATATTACCAGAGGCAGCTAAGAACAGATCAAATAAATATATTGAATATAATATGGAGCTGCAATTCAAAAGCTGCCCAGATAAAGAGGAATTACATATAGAATTGTGCAGTAGAAAAAGTCTATAAGTAGAGTGGTATAGAATACACCTATGCAATAAAGTAGGAAAAGAAAAAACAATAAAAATAATATTTTTCAGACTATAAGATGCACTTTTTTCCCAAAATTTTTTTTGGGAAAATGGGGGTGCATTTTATAGTCGGAATATACTTACAAATGCTGCGGCAGCAGTGCTATATGCGGCAGCGGAGCTCTGTGCTGGGGCGGCAGCGGTGCTCTGTGCTGGGGTGGTGGCAGCATTCTCTGCTGGGGTGGTGGCGTTCTCTGCTGCGGGGTGGCTCTGCCGGCATTTTGTCAGAGCCCAGAGGTTTGTTGCCGAGATCTGAATCTGAGCATGCGCCGCCCCCAGTGGCCATTTTCCTGGAGGCCACCGCATCACAGCAATGGAGCTGCGGGGGCCTCTGGGCTTTGATATAATGCCGACAGAGCACCGCCGCTGCAGCACAGAGTGCCGTCACCGCAGCACAGATTGCTGCAGCCCCAGCACATAGCACCGCTGCACAGAGCACCGCTGCCGCACCAGCCAGGGATGGGATTTCCTGGAGGCCACCGCATCACAGCAATGGAGCTGCGGGGGCCTCTGGGCCTTGATAAAATGCTGATGGAGCACCGCCGCTGCAGCACAGAGCGCCGCCACCGCAGCACAGATTGCTGCAGCCCCAGCCCAGAGCACTGCTGCAGCCCCAGCACAGAGCACCGCTGCAGCCCCAGCACAGAGCACCACAGCACAGAGCACCGCTTCCGCACCAGCCTGGGATGGGATTTCCCGGACGCCACCGCACCAGCCTGGACCACCGAACAACCCCTGTGACAACTCCTGCACTTGTGCCTATCCCCCCAGTAAGCTGAATTTGGACTTTAAGACGGACCCCCATTTGACACATTTTTTTTTCCTATTTTCTTTTTGAAAATTTGAGATGCGTCTTATGATCCGGTGTTTGTTATAGTACCTTAGTGGAGAATATGTGCTACAGGACGGATCAAAGTTCCTCCTCCCCCACTCCCTCCTTATACCATTGTTGCACTGTTTGGCAATACCAAAATGTGTTCTTCATCTGAGGCATCATAATGTGGCCAGAACAGCCTCTTACAACTGGAAGTAAACAATGGACAAACTTATTGAATGACAAAAGAGAATTGGTATAATATATTGGATAATTATATACGGTACATTTTCACAAGAGCTAATATTTGTTGTAACTGTAATATCCCTTTAAAACATTTTTTTTTATAAAGCGCAAAATAAAGTTGGATATGAAAAGAAAAAACAATTAACCCATAGCTGTTTGGTTCACATAATACATGCTGATGCAAGCAAGACCGAGAGAGCTTTGTCAACTTAAGTCATTCTAATATCACAAAAAAAGAATAACAAAAGCAGACAAAGATTTCTAATCAGAATATTCAGAACTTTGATGCAGACATGTGCTGTCTGGCAGCATCTATTAAAAGACAAACCTGCCTCTTTGTCACATTTAAACATCTGCATCATTTTCTTTTGTAATTATGGCAAATACGGATAAATACAGAGTGAAAGAAAACAGCATTTGTGCAGCAGATAATGTCTGTGTCCGTATAAATGACTTTCCGGGCAGAGACACTCTGGATGAAAACATTTATATAAAGAGCCAACAAAGCAACAATTTTGAAGCTCAGCAGAACAGAAAAAAAAAATATACAAAGCAAAAAAAAAAAGAAAACAAAAAAACAAACTTGTATTAATGTTCTGAGGCATTAACAGAAATCATATACCGTATATACTCGAGTATAAGCCGAGATTTTCAGCCCAAATTTTTGGGCTGAAAGTGCCCCTCTCGGCTTATACTCGAGTCATGATCGGTGGTGGGGTCGGCGGGTGAGCACGGTCATATACTCACCTGCTTCCGGCGTTCCTGTCGCTCCCCCTGCCCGTCCCACGGTCTCCGGGTGCCGCAGCCTCTTCCCCTGAGCGGTCACGTGGGACCGCTCATTAGAGAAATGAATAGGCTGCTCCACCTCCCATAGGGGCGGAGCCGCCTATTCATTTCTGTAATGAAGCGGTGCCGGTGACCGCTGATAGAGAAAGAGGCTGCGGCACCGAAGACAGGCAGGGGGAAGGAGCGGGACGCCGGGAGCAGGTAAGTATCGCATATTCACCTGTCCGCGTTCCACACGCCGGGCGCTGTCTCCATCTTCCCGGCGTCTCTCTCTCCTCACTGACTGTGCAGGTCAGAGGGCGCGATGACGCATATAGTGTGCGCGCCGCCCTCTGCCTGATTAGTCAGTGCGGAGAGACGCCGGGAAGATGGCGCCGAGGAGCTGCAAGCAAGACAGGTGAGTATGTGTTTTTTTTTTTTTTATTGCAGCAGCAGCAGCACAGATTTATGTGGAGCATCTATGGGGCAATGGTGCAGAGCATTATATATATGGCACAGCTATGGGGCAACGGTGCAGAGCACTATATGGCAGAGCTATGGGGCAACGGTGCAGAGCATTATATATATATGGCACAGCTATGGGGCAATGGTGCAGAGCACTATATGGCACAGCTATGGGGCAACGGTGCAGAGCACTATATGGCACAGCTATGGGGCAATGGTGCAGAGCACTATATGGCAGAGCTATGGGGCAATGGTGCAGAGCACTATATGGCACAGCTATGGGGCAACGGTGCAGAGCATTATATGGCACAGCTATGGGGCAATGGTGCAGAGCACTATATGGCACAGCTATGGGGCAACGGTGCAGAGCATTAAATGGCACAGCTATGGGGCAATGGTGCAGAGCATTATATATGGCACAGCTTTATGTGGAGCATCTATGGGGCCTGTTATGGTTCTCAATGGCAAGAGAACATAGCCCAGCAAACATAAGAACTAGCTCTTGGAAGGATGGAAACTAAACTGAGCATGAACTAAACCTGCCGCACAACTAACAGTAGCCGGGTAGCGTAGCCTGCGTTTTATCCCTAGACGCCCAGCGCCGGCCGGAGGACTAACTAATCCTGGCAGAGGAAAATATAGTCCTGGCTCACCTCTAGAGAAATTTCCCCGAAAGGCAGACAGAGGCCCCCACAAATATTGGCGGTGATTTTAGATGAAATGACAAACGTAGTATGAAAATAGGTTTAGCAAAATTGAGGTCCGCTTACTAGATAGCAGGAAGACAGAAAGGGCACTTTCATGGTCAGCTGAAAACCCTATCAAAATACCATCCTGAAATTACTTTAAGACTCTAGTATTAACTCATAACACCAGAGTGGCAATTTCAGATCACAAGAGCTTTCCAGACACAGAAACGAAACTACAGCTGTGAACTGGAACAAAATGCAAAAACACACAAGGACAAAAGTCCAACTTAGCTGGGAGTTGTCTAGTAGCAGGAACAAGCACAGAAAGGCTACTGATTACATTGTTGACCGGCATGAAACTGACAGAGGAGCAAGGTTATATAGCGACTCCCACATCCTGATAGGAGCAGGTGAACAGAGGGGATGATGCACACAAGTTAAATTCCACAAGTGGCCACCGGGGGAGCCCAGAATCCAATTTCACAACAGTACCCCCCCCTCAAGGAGGGGGCACCGAACCCTCACCAGAACCACCAGGGCGATCAGGATGAGCCCTATGAAAGGCACGGACAAGATCGGAGGCATGAACATCAGAGGCAGTCACCCAAGAATTATCCTCCTGACCGTATCCCTTCCATTTGACCAGATACTGGAGTTTCCGTCTGGAAACACGAGAGTCCAAGATCTTTTCCACAACGTACTCCAACTCACCCTCAACCAACACCGGAGCAGGAGGCTCAACGGAAGGCACAGCTGGTACCTCATACCTGCGCAACAATGACCGATGAAAAACATTATGAATCGAAAAGGATGCAGGGAGGTCCAAACGGAAGGACACAGGGTTAAGAATCTCCAATATCTTGTACGGGCCGATGAACCGAGGCTTAAACTTAGGAGAAGAAACCCTCATAGGGACAAAACGAGAAGACAACCACACCAAGTCCCCAACACAAAGCCGAGGACCAACACGACGACGGCGGTTGGCAAAAAGCTGAGTCTTCTCCTGGGACACCTTCAAATTGTCCACCACCTGCCCCCAAATCTGATGCAACCTCTCCACCACAGCATCCACTCCAGGACAATCCGAAGATTCCACTTGACCGGAGGAAAATCGAGGATGAAACCCCGAATTACAGAAAAACGGGGACACCAAGGTGGCAGAGCTGGCCCGATTATTGAGGGCGAACTCCGCCAAAGGCAAAAAAGCAACCCAATCATCCTGATCCGCAGACACAAAACACCTCAAATATGTCTCCAAGGTCTGATTAGTCCGCTCGGTCTGGCCATTAGTCTGAGGATGGAAAGCAGACGAAAAAGACAAATCTATGCCCATCCTAGCACAGAATGCCCGCCAAAATCTAGACACGAATTGGGTCCCTCTGTCAGAAACGATATTCTCCGGAATACCATGCAAACGAACAACATTTTGAAAAAACAGAGGAACCAACTCGGAAGAAGAAGGCAACTTAGGCAAGGGAACCAGATGGACCATCTTAGAGAAACGGTCACACACCACCCAGATGACAGACATCTTCTGAGAAACAGGCAGATCCGAAATAAAATCCATCGAGATGTGCGTCCAAGGCCTCTTCGGGATAGGCAAGGGTAACAACAATCCACTAGCCCGAGAACAACAAGGCTTGGCCCGAGCACAAACGTCACAAGACTGCACAAAGCCTCGCACATCTCGTGACAGGGAAGGCCACCAGAAGGACCTTGCCACCAAATCCCTGGTACCAAAGATTCCAGGATGACCTGCCAACGCAGAAGAATGAACCTCAGAGATGACTCTACTGGTCCAATCATCAGGAACAAACAGTCTACCAGGTGGGCAACGATCAGGTCTATCCGCCTGAAACTCCTGCAAGGCCCGCCGCAGGTCTGGAGAAACGGCAGACAATATCACTCCATCTTTAAGGATACCTGTGGGCTCAGAATTACCAGGGGAGTCAGGCTCAAAACTCCTAGAAAGGGCATCCGCCTTAACATTCTTAGAACCCGGTAGGTAAGACACCACAAAATTAAACCGAGAGAAAAACAACGACCAGCGCGCTTGTCTAGGATTCAGGCGCCTGGCAGACTCAAGGTAAATTAAATTTTTGTGGTCAGTCAAAACCACCACCTGATGTCTGGCCCCCTCAAGCCAGTGACGCCACTCCTCAAAAGCCCACTTCATGGCCAAAAGCTCCCGATTCCCAATATCATAATTCCGCTCGGCGGGCGAAAATTTACGGGAAAAAAAAGCACAAGGTCTCATCACGGAGCAGTCGGAACTTCTCTGCGACAACACCGCCCCAGCTCCGATCTCAGAAGCGTCGACCTCAACCTGAAAAGGAAGAGCAACATCAGGCTGACGCAACACTGGGGCGGAAGAAAAGCGGCGCTTGAGCTCCCGAAAGGCCTCCACAGCATCAGGGGACCAATCAGCAACATCAGCACCCTTCTTAGTCAAATCAGTCAATGGTTTTACAACATCAGAAAAACCAGCAATAAATCGACGATAAAAGTTAGCAAAGCCCAAAAATTTCTGAAGACTCTTAAGAGAAGAGGGTTGCGTCCAATCACCAATAGCCTGAACCTTGACAGGATCCATCTCGATGGAAGAGGGGGAAAAAATGTATCCCAAGAAGGAAATCTTCTGAACCCCAAAAACACACTTAGAACCCTTCACACACAAGGAATTAGACCGCAAAACCTGAAAAACCCTCCTGACCTGCTGGACATGAGAGTCCCAGTCATCCGAAAAAATCAGAATATCATCCAGATACACAATCATAAATTTATCCAAATAATCGCGGAAAATGTCATGCATAAAGGACTGGAAGACTGAAGGGGCATTTGAAAGACCAAAAGGCATCACCAAATACTCAAAATGGCCCTCGGGCGCATTAAATGCGGTTTTCCACTCATCCCCCTGCTTGATTCGCACCAAATTATACGCCCCACGGAGATCAATCTTAGAGAACCACTTGGCCCCCTTTATACGAGCAAACAAATCAGTAAGCAGTGGTAACGGATATTGATATTTAACCGTGATTTTATTCAAAAGTCGATAATCAATACACGGCCTCAAAGAGCCGTCTTTCTTAGACACAAAGAAAAAACCGGCTCCTAAGGGAGATGACGAAGGACGAATATGTCCCTTTTCCAAGGACTCCTTTATATATTCTCGCATAGCAGCGTGTTCAGGCACAGACAGATTAAATAAACGACCCTTAGGGTATTTACTACCCGGGATCAAGTCTATGGCACAATCGCACTCCCGGTGCGGAGGTAGTGAACCAACCTTGGGTTCTTCAAAAACGTCACGAAAGTCAGACAAGAATTCAGGAATCTCAGAGGGAATAGATGATGAAATGGAAACCAAAGGTACGTCCCCATGAGTTCCTTTACATCCCCAGCTTAACACAGACATAGCTCTCCAGTCGAGGACTGGGTTATGAGATTGCAGCCATGGCAATCCCAGCACCAAAACATCATGTAGATTATACAGCACCAGAAAGCGAATAACCTCCTGGTGATCCGGATTAACACGCATAGTCACTTGTGTCCAGTATTGTGGTTTATTACTAGCCAATGGGGTGGAGTCAATCCCTTTCAGAGGTATCGGAGCCTCCAATGGCTCCAAATCATACCCACAGCGTTTGGCAAAGGACCAATCCATAAGACTCAAAGCAGCGCCAGAGTCGACATAGGCGTCCGCGGTAATAGATGACAAAGAACAAATCAGGGTCACAGATAGAATAAACTTAGACTGTAAAGTGCTAATTGAAACAGACTTGTCAGGCTTCTTAGTACGCTTAAAGCATGCTGATATAACATGAGTTGAATCACCACAATAGAAGCACAACCCATTTTTTCGTCTAAAATTCTGCCGCTCGCTTCTGGACAGAATTCTATCACATTGCATATTTTCTGGCGTTTTCTCAGTAGACACCGCCAAATGGTGCACAGGTTTGCGCTCCCGCAGACGCCTATCGATCTGAATAGCCATCGTCATGGACTCATTCAGACTCGCAGGCACAGGGAACCCCACCATAACATCCTTAATGGCATCAGAGAGACCTTCTCTGAAAATCGCCGCCAGGGTGCACTCATTCCACTGAGTAAGCACAGACCATTTGCGGAATTTTTGGCAGTATATTTCAGCTTCATCTTGCCCCTGAGACAAGGACATCAAGGCCTTTTCCGCCTGAAGCTCTAAATGAGGTTCCTCATAAAGCAACCCCAAGGCCAGAAAAAACGCATCCACATTGAGCAACGCAGGATCCCCTGGTGCCAATGCAAAAGCCCAGTCTTGAGGGTCGCCCCGGAGCAAGGAAATTACAATCCTGACCTGCTGTGCAGGGTCTCCGGCAGAGCGAGACTTCAGGGACAAAAACAATTTGCAATTATTTTTAAAATTTTGAAAGTGAGATCTATTCCCCGAGAAGAATTCAGGCAAAGGAATTCTAGGCTCAGACATAGGTGCATGAACAACAAAATCTTGCAAATTTTGTACCTTTGTGGCGAGATTATTCAAACCTGTAGCTACACTCTGAAGATCCATTTGAAACAGGTGAACACAGAGCCATTCAAGGATTAGAAGGAGAGGAAGAGAGGAAGGCTGCAGTATAGGCAGACTAGCAAGTGATTCAATTAAGAGCACACTCAGAACTAGAGGGAAAGAAAAAAAAAAAAAAAAATTGTAGCAGACTTCTTTTTTCTCTCCTTTCTCAGCCAGTAATTTAACCCTTTTTTGGGCCAGTCAAACTGTCATGATTCTCAATGGCGAGAGAACATAGCCCAGCATATATGAGAACTAGCTCTTGGAAGATGGAAACTATACTGACCATGAACTAAACCTGCCGCACAACTAGAAGTGGCTGGGTAGCATGCCTGCGTTTTTTTATCCCTAGATGCCCAGCGCCAGCCGGAGAACTACCTAATCCTAGCAGAGGGAAAGACAGTCCTGGCTCACCTCTAGAGAAATTTTCCCAAAAGGCAGACAGAGGCCTCCACATATATTGGCGGTGATTTAAGATGAAATGACAAACGTAGTATGAAAATAGGTTTAGCAAAATCGAGGTCCGCTTACTAGATAGCATGAAGACAGAAAGGGCACTTTCATGGTCAGCAGAAAACACTATCAAAACACCATCCAGAAATTACTTTAAGACTCTAGCATTAACTCATAACACCAGAGTGGCAATTTCCGCTCACAAGAGCTTTCCAGACACAGTAACGAAACAGCAGCTGTGAACAGGAACAAAATGCAAAAACACACAAGGACAAAAGTCCAACTTAGCTGGGAGTTGTCTAGTAGCAGGAACAAGCACAGAAAGGCTACTGATTACATTGTTGACCGGCATGAAACTGACAGAGGAGCAAGGTTATATAGCGACTCCCACATCCTGATAGGAGCAGGTGAACAGAGGGGATGATGCACACAAGTTAAATTCCACAAGTGGCCACCGGGGGAGCCCAGAATCCAATTTCACAACAGGGCAAATGAGCAGGGTGAAAGTGACAAATCTGGAATACCATGGATTCCACTTCTTCAACATGTTCGTGTTTTTAGGGGCATGACTGCAAACCAGAACCCCACTTATGAGGATACACTTGCTATAGGGACTGGATATACAGATGTTAATGCCTGGGTTGAGTGGATGAGGTACACTGTACAACAACAAAATAGAACCAACTGTTATGTGTGTGTGCAGCAGCCATGCCCATTTGGGATCTGAAACCAAGGCAAGAAACAAAACACTTCCGCACCGCTGCGATTCGTTAGACCCTAATATCGCCAACCCTTCTTTGCTGTTTTAGCCGTAATGACATTCCCCCATATACAACTTCGGTGCTGCATCCAAAAAAGAAATCCACAACAGTACGTAGAAAAAGCAAAAAAAGTGGAGCGCACTCACCAGAGTAGAAATGTCATACTTTTATTCGGACATGTAACAGTGCAGCAGGGATGGATGTGGAGACAAACGGACGACGGCCGTTTCGTGCACACAGCACTTCAACGGGTCCTGACGACGAAAGGAAGTAGCTCCCTCCTTGCTGCACTGTTACATGTCCGAATAAAAGTATGACATTTCTACTCTGGTGTGTGCGCTCCACTTTTTTTGCTTTTTCTACCCATTTGGGATCTGTTCCCTATTAATCCCTGAATTGGAGGAGGAGTGTGTCCTTGCCCTATTTACCAACACTAGAGTTGAGTGACTTTTACTTTTTTAGGATCCAGTCGGGTTTTGTGAAACCCGACTTTGTCAAAAGTCTGGTCGGGTGAAATCGGCCGATTATTGTGAAAAGTGGGGGATACGACTGAAACACGAAACCCAATGCAAGTCAATGGGGAAGCAAAGTCGGCAGTGAGTGGAGGACAGGAAAACACCTACAGTGCCCATTTTAATGCCAAAAACATCCATTCTTGTTACTTAACTTGTCAATCTTAATTTACCTTATAATAATAGTTAGGCATTGAAAATTGGGGGTCATTTGGCTAAAGTTGTGGGGGGTAGGGCTGGCTCAAGTTTTTCGTGGGCCCAGGAAACGCGGACTACGTCATGACAGTGGAGCAGGGAGAGGTAAGTATTTCAACTTTGCAAGTGCTGTGATCCTGAGCAAGCAGGGGGGGCCCACTCGTTCACATTGGCACTGGCACAGGGCCCCTCAAAGTACGGCGGTGTGTTTGCACGGCGGGGGCACCTCCCACCGGCAGCGACACTATTGCGTACTATGAGGGGCCCTGTGCCAGTGACGTTGCCAACGAGTATGCCCCCCCACCTGATGAAGGAACCTGCACTTTCATCTGCACCTTCTTCTTTGTCCCCGTGTAAGGTGGTATGGTATGCGGGAAGGGGAACCAGACATTCAGCAGGGTCAGATACTGGCTGTGTAGAGTGCAAGGGGAATGTAGTGGTCTGGGTCAATGTACCAGCAGACTCATCTAGCAGTGGCTGGGCAATGGGCAGAATGAGGAGGAAACACAGATATAGGCCCAAAGAATAAATTAGGCTAAATGCATTTCAAAATTGGTAACAGGACTAAACACGTGGCATTGCTTTGTTCAGTGGAGGAAAACTGTAATGAGCGGCAGACACCGTTAGTAGGCCCAACCAAACAAGTAGGCCAAATGCAGTTTAATATCTGATATAGGCTGAAAGCCTGAAAATTGAAGCTCAGCTTTGTTCAGTGGAGGAGAAAAGCAAGGAGCGGCAGACACTGTTAGTAGGCCCAACCAAACAAGTAGGCCAAATGCAGTTTAATATCTGATATAGGCTGAAAGCCTGAAAATTGAAGCTCAGCTTTGTTCAGTGGAGGAGAACAACAAGGAGTGGCAGACACCGTTAGTAGGCCTGTTATGATCCTTAGTGGCTGAGGATCACAGAATGAACTAGCTAAGTTACTGAACATAGAACAAGCTCTAGGGAGGTGGTAACTGGACTGACCACAAAACCTGATCCTAACCAAACACTGAAGGTAGCCGGTGAACGTGCCTAAATTCCTGGACGTCTCGACGCAGCCTGAGAAACTTGCTACCCCTATAGAGAAAGTAAGACCTCACTTGCCTCAGAGAAATGACCCCAAAGATATAGTAAGCCCCCAACAAATATTAACGGTGAGGTAAGGGGAAAATACAAAACGTAGAAATGAAAACAGATTCAGCAAATGAGGCCCACTAATACTAGATAGCAGAAGACAGGCAGGGAACTGTGCGGTCAGTAAAAAACCCTATACAAAATATCCACGCTGAGAATACAAGAACCCCCACACCAACTAACGGTGTGAGGGGAGAAATTCAGCCCCCTAGAGCTACCAGCAAGCAAGGAAATCACATATTAGCAAGCTGGACAAGGACAAGTAAATAACCAAGAAACATATTGAACACTAATAAGCAAAAAATAACCAAACAGAAAACTTAGCTTCTCTTGAAGAGACTGATAGCGAAGGAATTCAGGAGAGATCAAGATAGCACTGAATACATCGACAGCAGGCAAACACTGAAAGCCCAGGTGAGCTAAATAGGAAAACAGCTAACAGATAACGAGACAGCTGATCCGCCTCAGACCTGCAGAAAGACACAAAGAGCCACCAGAGGGAGCCCAAAGACAGCACTCACACAGTACCACTAGTGACCACAAGAGGGAGCCCAAAAACAGAGTTCACAACATAGGCCCAACCAAACAAGTAGGCCAAATGCAGTTTAAAATTTTCTATAGGCTGAAAGCCTGAAAATCTAAGCTCAGCTTTGTTCAGTGGAGGACAGCTGTATTGAGTGGCGCAGACAGACACAGGTAGTAAGCCTAAAATAAAACAGTGTGCTCAATGCAGTGCAAAATTGGTTACAGGGGTACACAGGCAGCATTGGTTTGTTCAGCGGAGGACAATTGTAAGGACTCAGAGTGGCGCAGACAGACTTTGTAGGCCTAAAATAAAAAAGTAGGCTCAATGCAGTTCAAAACTGGTAACAGGAGTAAACTGGCGGCATAGGTTTGTTCAGTGTAGGACAACTGTAAGGAGTGGATGACACAGTTAGTAGGCCAAAATCATTTAGTGAGGTAAATGTCTGCCAAACAAATTTTCATAAATAAACAGGTGGCATAGCTACGTACAGGGGTGGGCTCCTCTGCTGATTAGCAGACAGTGGTAGTTGGCGCAAAATATTAACTGGTCTAAATGGAGGCCAGGGCCCCTGTATATTTTTACTATCATCTATCATTTCAACACATTTTTATTAGCAGTGCCATTGAAGGATTTAACAGCACAGACTACACAGTGGTGGAGCCGGGAGAGGTAAGTTTTGCAAGTGGTAGAGCGCTGTTCAAGTTTGGGGGTGACATTCTCTCGTGGGCGGCGATACTGGCCCAGGGCCCATCATATTACGACGGTGTGTCTGACGTTGGTTGTGCACCACCACCGTCAGAGACACTTCTTTGTACTATGAGGGACCCTGTGCCAGTGCCATCGCCCAAGAGTGGGCACACCCACCTGTCCAGGCAAACGGCACTCGCACGGGTGCTTGCGCTAGGTGGTGACCACGGCCCTGTGGGGGGAGTCAGCCCATTTATGGAGGTTAAAAAATGGCTTATGGTGGACTTTCAGCAGCTGCAAATGGAGGAATTGGAGCAGTCAGTAAGAGGAGGCCAAAAGCAAGACATTTTTCAGGCAAGCTACGTGTCAGCAGGGGAAGGTGGGGCCAAATAATTAGAAATCCATGATTGGTTCATTTTAATGAAGGTTAGATTATCAACATTTTGGGTAGCCAGACGAGTCCTTTTTTCGGTCAGTGTTGAACCGGCAGCACTGAAGACTCTTTCTGATAGCAACTAGCAGCTGGGCAAGCAAGCTCCTGTAATGCATATTCTGCCAATTCAGGCCAGGTGTCTATTTTAGATGCCCAGTAATCAAATGGGAATGACGTGTGAGGGAGAACATCGATAAGGGAGGGAAAAATAGTTCGTAACCATACTGGACAAATGTTGTCTCCTGTCACTTTGAATTGATGCAGCAGTACCTGTCGTGTCTGCGGTCATTGCGAAATCACTCCACAACCTGGTCATAAAACCCCTCTGTCCAACGCCACTTCTGATTTGTGCACCTCTAACACCTCTGCCATGTTGCCCCTGCAGGTCGTGTGAGAACCATAACCACCGCTGTGTGCTGGGAATGCCAGAACCAAATGGTCTACAAGAGTAGCTTGTATGGTAGCCAAATTTTGCTCAAGGTTCTCATGTGGCATGATATTTTACAAATTCCCTTTATAGCGTGGATCCAGGAGGCAGGCCAACCAGTAATCGTCATCGGTCATCATTTTGATAATGCGGGGGTCCCTTTTTAGGATACGCAAAGCAGAATCCGCCATGTGGGCCAATGTTCCAGGTGTCAATTCACTGCTTGTGCTGGGTTGACGAGCACTTTCTGGCAAATCAACATCACTTTTCTCCCGCAAAAACCCTGTACCTGACCTTGCAACACTACCAGTTTCTATTGCCCCCTGAGAAGCTTCCTCCTCCCATAAATATTTATCCCCATCATCCTCCTCCTCTTCATCCACCACCTCGTCCAGGAGAGTTCCCTGAGCAGACAATGGCTGACTGTCATCAAGGCTTCCCTCATATTCGGCCGCAGACACCTACTCCTTAATGTGTGTCAAACTTTGCATCAGCAGATGCATTAGTGGGATGCTCATGCTTATGATGGCGTCGTCTGCGTCGTCCTCAAAACACTGAAGGACTTGACTGAGGTCTAGTAGCTTCGACCACTGCACACCTGACAACTCCATGTCAGCCATCCAACTGCCTGCCCGTGTATGTGTATTCTCTCACAAATACATTACAGCATGCCTTGTTGCACCACCTTGTTGCAACGTTGCAACGTCAATTATTAGGCGGTGCTGGGGAAGCTTCAATGATCGCTGATGGTTCTGCATATGGCTGGAGTGTACGGGCGACCAGCAGATGTGCGAGCAAAGTCTCCGCACCTTCAGGAGCAGGGCTGGTAACCCTGGATAACTTTTCAGGAAGCACTGCACCACCAGGTTCAAGGTGTGAGCCAGGCAAGGTATGTGTTTCAGTTCTGAAAGGGCTATGGCAGCCATAAAATTCCTTCCGTTATCACTGACTACCTTGCCTGCCTCAAGATGTACACTGCCCAGCCATGACTGAGTTTCTTGCTGCAAGAACTCGGCCAGAACTTCTGCGGTGTGTCTGCTGTCGCCCAAACACTTCATTTCCAACGCAGCCTGCTGACGCTTACCACTAGCTGTTCCATAATGGGGCACCTCATGTGCAACACTGGCAGCTGCGTATGGAGTGGTCGTGCGACCGCGCTCTGTGGATGAGTTTTCGCTTCTGCTGGAGGAGGAGGAGGATGAGGAGTGGCCTACAGCCAACTGTTTCCTAGACCGTGGGCTTTTCCTAATGAGAGTCTCTTGTAGGGTGAGCTGGACTGGAGAGCTGCATATGGTGGAACTAGCGGGGGTGGTGGTGGACATGGCAGATTGAGAGAGGGTTGGTGATTGTATTCTGGATGTTGGCCTACATACAGTGTTTCCTACCAAGAACCTGGTGATTCCCTGACTGCTTTGGCCTTGCGACGATACCTCCGCTTTAGCTGCAGGTGGTGTCCTAAATGGTGGGCTTACATTGAGGGAAGCAATGTAGCGTTGCTGACTACCTTCATTCTGAGCCAGTGCACCAACGTTACGGGATGTTTGGTAGTTAGTCCAGGCTTGCAAGTGCATGCTGGTTAAATGTCTACGCATGCACGTTGTATTTAACCCCTTTCTGCCAGCTGACGGAATAGTACGTCAGCTGGCAGATCCCCTGCTTTGAGGTGGGCTCCGGCGGTGAGCCCACCTCAAAACCGCGACATGTCAGCTGTTTTGTACATGTGTGCGCTATGAGCGCGAGCGGAATCTCGATCCGCCTGCGCCCATTAACTAGTTAAATTCCGCCGTCAAGCGTTGACAGCGGCATTTAACTGGCGCTCCCGGCCGTGCGGCCGGAAGTGCTCGCACCGCTGACCCCCATCACATAATCGGGGGTCAGCGGTGCATTGCCATAACAACCAGAGGTCTCCTTGAGACCTCTATGGTTGTTGATGGCCGATTGCTTTGAGCGCCACCATGTGGTCGGAGTTCAAAGGACAACTGGATTTCTGCTACATAGAGGTGATCTGTACTTCACCTCTATGTAGCAGAGCCGATTGTGTAGTGCATGCTTCTAGCCTCCTATGGAGGCTATTGAAGCATGCTAAAATTTAAAAAAAATGATTAAAAATATAAAAAAATAAAAAATATATAAAAGTTTAAATCACCCCCCTTTCGCACCAATCAAAATAAAACAATAAAAAAAAAATCAAACATACACATATTTGGTATGGCCGCGTTCAGACTCGCCCGATCTATCAATAAAAACAAAGGATTAACCTGACCGCTAAATGGCGTAGCAAGAAAAAAATCGAAACGCCAAAGTTATGTTTTTTTGGTCGCCGCGACATTGCATTAAAATGCAATAACGGGCGATCAAAAGAACGCAGCTACACCAAAATGGAATAATTAAAAACGACAGCTTGGCACGCAAAAAATAAGCCCTCACCTGTCCCAAGATCATGAAAAATGGAGATGCTACGGGTATCGGAAAATGGCTCAATTTTTTTTTTTTTTTTGCAAACTTTGGAATTTTTTTCCACCACTTAGATAAAAAATAACCTAGACATGTTAGGTGTCTTTGAACTCGTAATGACCTGGAGAATCATAATGGCAGGTTAGTTTTAGCATTTGGTGAACCTAGCAAAAAAGCCAGACAAAAAACAAGTGTGAGATTGCACTTTTTTTTCAATTTCATCACACTTGGAATTTTTTTCCCATTTTCTGTTACACGGCATGGTAAAAACCAATGGCATCGTTCAAAAGTACATCTTGTCCCGCAAAAAATAAGCCCTCACATGGCCATATTGATGGAAAAATAAAAAAGTTATGGCTCTGGGATGAGGGGAGCGAAAAACGAAAACTAAAAAACGGAAAAAGCTCCGGGGGTGAAGGGGTTAAATTTAGGGGATTCTTCCCTCTGCTAAAGGTCTTTGAGCATTTCTTACAGATAACTTTGCACTGATCATTCGGATCTTGGTTAAAAAATTGCCACATTGCACTCTCCCTACTATCGAATACCTTTTCAGGCATTGCACGCTGTGCTACTTTCACCGAATGGCCATGCTGTCCTAAAACTGTTTTTATTTTAGACACAAGTTTTGGGCCTGATACGGGCCTGCCAGATGAAAGCTGTTGCGATGTTGATGCCTTCTGCGGATCATCCTCCTCCACTTCAGAGCTACTGCCAGCGGCACCCTGTTCCCCCAATGGCTGCCAATCTGGGTCAACAACTGGGTCATCTATCACCTCCTCTTCAATGTCTTGTGCACCCTCCTCTGTGTCACCGTGTAAGGTGCTATAGTGTTCGGGACGGGGCACCATAGTCTCATCAGGGTCAGATTCTGGCTCAGTACACTGTGAGGGCAATGTAGTGATCTGAGTCAATGGAACAGCATAATAATCTAGCTGTGGCTGTGCATCTGTGCACTCCATGTCCGATTCATCTTGTAATGGGCTGATAACTATTTCACTTTCTAACCCTGGCACAGTATGGGTAAAGAGCTCCATGGAGTGAACTGTAGTGTCGCCTGCCACATCCTTCAGTTTTGCTTTGGGTGAAGGACACATGGAAGCAATTTGTTACTGACCGGGAGCATCCACTGACGACTTGCTGCTTTTATATTTCGAACTTTTGGAAGAGGAGGCGAAAGAGCTAGAGGCTGAGTCAGCAATGAAAGCCAAAACTTGTTCCTGCTGCTCCGGCTTTAAAAGCGGTTTTCCAACTCCCAGATAAGTGAGCCTTTGAGGCCTTGTGTAGCCAGACGATGACGCTGGCTCAACAACTCGAGCCTTAGGTGCTATTTTGCTTTTCCCACTACCACCAGATGCGCCACCACCACCACCACCACCATCATTACCAGCTGGCAAAGACCGCCCATGGCCTCTTCCACCAGACTTCCTCATTTTTGGGAAAATGTAACAAAACTAACAACCGTTATATGGTACTATAAAACAAGGTAGAAGGTGTATATAAACTAGTTGAGAATTTAAATCTCCCTTTTTTGTGTGGGAGACTGCAGCAAAAAACCAGGCCTGCTGTATTATAATACACAATGTAAGTGACAGAACGTGGCAGGCAGATATACGACAAACAGAACTGACGCAGATCCACTTAGGGGCAATTTAAATCTCCCTATATTATGGGGGAGACTGCTGCAAAAACCAGGCACTCTGTACTACACTACACAATGTAAGTGGCAGAACGTGACAGGCAGATATACGAAAAACAGAACTGACACTGATCCACTTAGGGGCAATTTAAATCTCCCTTTATTATGTGGGAGACTGCTGCAAAAAACCAGGCCCGCTGTATTATACTACACAATGTAAATGGCAGAACGTGGCAGGCAGATATACGACAAACAGAACTGACGTAGATCCACTTAGGGGCAATTTAAATCTCCCTATATTATGTGGGAGACTGCTGCAAAAAAACAGGCCCGCTGTGTTACACTACACAATGTAAGTGGCAGAATGTGGCAGGCAGATATATGACAAACAGAACTGACGCTGATCCACTTAGGGGCAATTTAAATCTCACTTTATTATGTGGGAGACTGCTGCAAAAAAACAGGCCCGCTGTATTACACTACATAATGTAAGTGTCAGAACATGGCTGCAATATATTAAAAAAAGGGACCATACTACAATAACAATCTTCCTACAATGATCTCAGGAAAAGTATGGCAGCAATAAAAAGGACTGCTGCACACAAAAGTGTGGACAAATAAACAATAGAACTGTGCAGAAAGGAGCAGCAGGATTTTTGCTTTTAAAAAGGCAGTTGGTTTGTACAGCGACGTACAAACAGCAATGCAGCTATCAGGGAGCCTTGTAAGCTACAGAGCTGATGCACAAAAATCTAGCCTCCACTGTCCCTGCAAAGAAAAGGTTGTGTTGGACAGTGGAAATCGCTACAGCACAAACGGTTTGGGGGTTAATCTTTCCTCCCTAACAATATCTCTGCTTCTGACGAAGCTGCAGCAACCTCTCCCTATGCTCAGATCGGCAGAAGTAAGATGGCTATCGGTGTGCACGCCCCTTTATAGCCCCTGTGACGCCGCAGAAAGCAAACCAATCACTGTCATGCCCTTCTCTAAGATGGTGGGGACCGAGACCTATGTCATCACGCTGCCCACACTCTGCGTCCTCCTTCATTGGCTGAGAAATGGCGCTGAAAGCGTCATACGAAACGCGACTTTGGCGCGAAGATCGCCGACAGCATGGCCGATCCCACACTAAGATCGGGTCGGGTTTCACGGAACCTGACTTTGCCGAAAGTCGACGATTTTTGAAATTGACCAATCCGTTTCGCTCAACCCTAACCAACACCCTTTCCCCCAACCTGTAGGTCTTCGTTTGAGTTTAGCCTAGGAAATGTCAGTTGGTCTATTCACAAGGAATAGGTCACCCACTCCATCGTAGGGTTTCAGCCTAGTCCTGGTACAGGGTCAGCTTTTCCCCTTCTACCCTAGTCCTGAGTTGCAAATCTGTAACAGTCACCTTAGCCTTAAAAAAAGCTTAAATCCTTATCTGAGGAACTTAAGAAAAACTCAGGAATTGGTGATCTTTAGGATACTTGGTTTGGGTGGATGACGGGATGGCAGAAATGGTTGGCACAGATTGGTACAATTATTATGGTAATCCTTATTTTCATGTCTGTGGTTTCTTGTTGTATATTTCCTTGTGTTAAACAGATGGTCACTAGAGCATGGACAGCCTAACCCCTATGCTGGCTTTCCAAGAAGATGGTGATGGCCATGATTCTACTATAAATCCCCTGAAGACCAATTCGATTTATTAAACAGGGATAAATATATATACTGTATATATGATTTCCACATGAATAAAGACTGTATCAAGGGGGGTAAAAGCTCAATATTGCCTGTCCAATGGCCAGCTCAGATGTCACAATCCATGTACTGTGTTGTCTCCTTGTCTTTTTGTAGTAATAGTAGACACGGCACTCTGGGCTTCTTGGAGGTGCTCAAGTTAGGTATCCAACCCGTCAATCATCAGAAATAATATACTTGGCACTCAGGAGAACTTTTTGCAAGATAAGAAATACCTTGCCTCTGCAGCGCATACCCTTAGGCTATCCAAGGCGGCCTCTTGTCTCCTGAACTCTGTCTGACACTGGCACCACTGTGGGCCCATACAGACAATTTGTGACTTCCAGTATTCAAAAAAACCCTATCTGATGAAGGTCTTGTGATTAGACCGAAAACGTTTATATTGAACTGGATGCACTAAATAAATGAATTTCTTATCTTGCAAAAAGTTCTCCTGAGTGCCAAGTATATTATTTCTGATCCTTGTCTTTTTGTGTTTGTCACTATCCCCTGTGTGTATTATCTGCAGTGATGAGGCTAGCATCCCTTGCTGGCCATTGCACTAGTCAGGGCAGAGTTAGGTATCAGCGAGGGAGGAGGTTCCCGGCGGCGGTGGGGGGAAGGACCCACTTAGGGCGTTAGGACAGTGCAGGGACAGGTTCAGGTTAAATTCAGGTGGTGACCATTCCCCATTTCCCTATTGGTTAGGCCTTTCTTTCCCCATTTTGCATCCTTTTTTGTGTGTGTTGCGCCATTCATTGACCAACCACCTACTGGATCATGTTACATTGTGACATTAGGTTAATAGGGGGGACTGTGAAGGAGAAAAATGGCTAATGAAATTAATTATTAAACCTTATATAAGTCAGTTCAGATATGGTGTAGCAAGATGGTGATTGTGTCTTTGAAACTGTCCTGGAAGGAATCTTTGGAATGCAGGAGTGAAGGCACTGGAATACACCATATTTGGAAATGAAGCTTGGAATGGACCAATTACAAAGTAACTAACTGTTCAGAAGTTGTGCAATCTCCCCTATTTCCTGCTCTTAGTATCTTCCTTTGTTCTGAGAATAAAGTTCAGTTGTGCACCATCTTTGACTGAGAGAGAAAGTGTGTATCTGTCTCTGAGTATCTGATACATTCTTAGCCTCTTAGCTAAGCTAGCACTCAGCTTATATTTGGTCAGGTACAAGCAATCATATAGATCTCACTTTAACCCCTTTCTGACCTCGGACGGGATAGTATGTCTGAGGTCAGAAGCCCCGCTTTGATGCGGGCTCCGGCGGTGAGCCCGCATCAAAGCCGGGACATGTCAGCTGTTTTGAACAGCTGACATGTGCCTGCAATAGCGGCGGGTGAAATCATGATTCACCCACCGCTATTAACTAGTTAAATGCCGCTGTCAAACGCAGACAGCGGCATTTAACCGACGCTTCCGGCCGGGCAGCCGGAAATGAGCGCATCGCCGACCCCCGTCACATGATAGGGGGTCAGCGATGCTTCTGCATTGTTACCATAGAGGTCCTTGAGACCTCTATGGTTACTGATCGCCGGTAGCTGTGAGTGCCACCCTGTGGTCAGCGCTCATAGCACACCTGCATTTCTGCTGCATAGCAGCGATCTTATGATCGCTGCTATGTAGCAGAGCCGATCGCGTTGTGCCAGCTTCTAGCCTCTCATGGAGGCTATTGAAGCATGGCAAAAGTAAAAAAAAAAGTTAAAAAAAATGTGAAAAAAATAAAAAATATATAAAAGTTTAAATCACCCCCCTTTCGCCCCAATCAAAATAAATCAATAAAAAAAAATCAAACCTACACATATTTGGTATCGCCGCGTTCAGAATCACCCAATCTATCAATAAAAAAAGCATTAACCTGATCGCTAAACGGCATAGCAAGAAAAAAATTTGAAACGCCAGAATTAAGTTTTTTTGGTCGCCGCGACGTTGCATTAAAATGCAATAACGGGCGATCAAAAGAATGTATCTGCACCGACATGGTATCATTAAAAATGCCAGCTCGGCACGCAAAAAATAAGCCCTCAAACGACCCCAGGTCATGAAAAATGGAGACGCTATGAGAATCGGAAAATGGCGCAATTTTTTTTTTATTTTTTTAGCAAAGTTTGGAATTTTTTTTCACCACTTAGATAAAAAATAACCTAGTCATCTTAGGTGTCTATGAACTCGTAATAACCTGGAGAATCATAATAGCAGGTCAGTTTTAGAATTTAGTGAACCTAGCAAAAAAGCCAAACAAAAAACCAGTGTGGGACTGCACTTTTTTTGCAATTTCCCCCCACTTGGAATTTTTTTCCCATTTTCTAGTTCACTGCATGGTAAAACCAATGATGTCGTTCAAAAGTACAACTCGTCCTGCAAAAAATAAGCCCTCACGTGGCCAAATTGATGTAAAAATAAAACAGTTATGGCTCTGGGAAGGAGGGAAGCGGAAAACGAACACGGAAAAATGGAAAATCCCAAGGTCATGAAGGGGTTAAGGGATCACCCTCACAACCATATACCCTATACCCATGGACTGCTATACATACATGATATCTTTCTAATTTCTAGATACAAAAGCTAAAGGTACCTTCATACTAAGCGACTTTGCAACGATAACGATAGCGATCCGTGACGTTGCAGCGTCCTGGATAGCGATATCGTTGTGTTTGACACGCAGCAGCGATCTGGATCCTGCTGTGATATCGCTGGTCGTTGCTGAAAGTCCAGAACTTTATTTGGTTGTCAGATCGGCGTGTATCGTCGTGTTTGACAGCAAAAGCAACGATGCCAGCAATGTTTTACAATGGTAACCAGGGTAAATATCGGGTTACTAAGCGCAGGGCCGCGCTTAGTAACCCAATATTTACCCTGGTTACCATTGTAAATGTAAAAAAAAAACACTACATACTCACCTTCTGATGTCCGTCAGGTCCCTGGCCGTCTGCTTCCCGCGCTGACTGTGAGCGCCGGCCGGCCGTAAAGCACAGCACAGCGGTGACGTCACCACTGTGCTCTGCTTTTACTTTACAGCCGGCCGGCGCTCACAGTCAGTGCAGGAAGCAGACGGCCAGGGACCTGACGGACATCAGAAGGTGAGTATGTAGTGTTTTTTTTTTACATTTACAATGGTAACCAGGGTAAACATCGGGTTACCAAGCGCGGCACTGCGCTTAGTAACCCGATGTTTACCCTGGTTACCCGGGGACCGGCATCGTTGGTCGCTGGAGAGCTGTCTGTGTGACAGCTCTCCAGCGACCACACAGCGACGCTGCAGCGATCGGCATCGTTGTCGATATCGCTGCAGCGTCGCTTAATGTGACGGTACCTTAAGTCTACCTCAATACATCCATTTTCCTAGCAAAGCTAGGGATCATTATCTTAAATCCTTGACTTACCCTTTGTCTAACAGGATAGTCCACTATGGGTGTGAACAGTTTCATTTAATTCCATTCTGCTGGCCAATCAAGGTAGTTATGAGAGCAATGTAAATAATGTAAGATAAAAAAATGGATAGATAACCTCCTTTCTTTCTTATAGACCACTTTTCACAGACTTCCATAGGGCAATCTGAGAGCCCAGGACCTACATACGATAAAACTACCATACGGTGGTCCATACTATGTATTCACTTACCTCTGTTTATGTGCTTTTCTATCTTCTCCATTTTAACACCATTTCTTATAATCTATGACCTTTTTTTACTTTTCATTTTTTTTCAACCCTCTTCTTTCCCCACCCAATCTCTGCAACACCATCTTACTTTCACAAGCGGTCTCAGCACACATGCCAGATAACTTTATATAGTAATATCATATGTAGAATACGTGAGATAATTAAAACATGTACCTATGTTTTCTTTTGTTTACTATTCTCGTGATTTTGATTGTAATATATGCTTTTTTTGTTATAACGTATGAACAGATTGTCTTCCTGACGAAGGCTCATGCCTGGGCCGAAACACTGGAAACCATTCTCTTTTGCACAAGATATATTAAAAAAATTTTGAAAGCAACAGTTCTGTCTTCATGTTTTTGGAGTGTGCCAAGGTTAGATCTTTTGTATTGTATTACCGTTTTACCCCTGAGCACCCAACAGTGTTTTAAGCCTGATCCTATCTGCCTTTTACCTGGTTTACTGTCAGTAGCAGTCCACAGTCCAGAGTACCAGGAACAGGTGATGATATGGCCCGGCCGGCCTGGAGGCAATAGTGAATCCCTCTCAAAGGTGAGCTCCATAAGCCTTCCTACTCGCGCTAGTGTGCATGGTCCCTGCTGCCTGTAGCTGCTGGCAAAGTCCTCTCCCTCCTGCCCTTAGACATGTACCTGTATGGTGGGCAGCTTGAGCCATTTTATAGGGTCTCTTTCATGACCCGGGCTCTTCAGTTGCTACTTCACCTCCAGGCATGGTGTGAGCAATTAACATGCAGTCCTATGCCCTCTGGTTCTGCTATGTTGTCCTAGAGCACAACACAGCCTCGAGCTCCCGATGCCCGGTTCCTGCACTTCGGTTCTGAGGGTGGCTGGTCACAGTTCCTCTCTGAGCCCCTTTCCTTCTCCACTGTGCTCTTTTCCTCAGTAGCTTCACCACTTTCAACCCCTCGGGTTCACTTCCTTTCCCTGAAGTTGCAGCTCAGTCCTGGCTGCACAGCTCTGCTGTCTGCCCTCAGTTCCAGACTTTCTTCTCTCTCCTCTCCCTCCAACAGACTGCTCTCCTTGGTCTCCCTGGACCAACTCACTAACCCCTCCTCCAGACCTCCTCCAGACCAGGATATAACTATCTGAGGGAAGCTCCCCTGAATCCAGGTTCAGAGCTCCCTCTTCTGACCTGGATTCGGAATGTGTTGAATGTGGGTGCGTTACCTGGTAAAGAGAATCCTTCTTGCCTCCAATTATGATGTTGCCCTCCCCGAAAGGAAGGCAACATCACTGTAATAACCGGTTACCTGGGGTATTACATTTATACACGTACAGTGTTGTAATACCTGCATAAGTGGGAATGCCCATATAGTGTTGTGAAATTTCCAGTAGTTCTCTGTCTTGGTGGTTGCTTCTGATATTCCAGATGGATCATGTTTACAAAGCTCCTTGGTGATCATGTGAGTATATAGGAAAGATATATATCTTTGTACCATGTTGGCCAGTAGATTGTCTATGTCTGAAGGAACCTGAGTAGTCTCGAAAGCTTGCAATTTGTTACCATCTTTTCAGTCAGCCATTAAAAGGTATCAACCACTGAGGACTCTCAATTCTAAATATTTTTCATGTGAGTATATGTACTTAACCTTTATTTGTACTTAGCCTTTGTATGCTAAAATATACAAAAGTGTACACAATCATACTATTCCTTAAATTTTGTATTAAAATTGCGTTATATCAGAAGTAGTAGCCTTCTTTAAAGCCTTATCCAAACCTTAGTGTTAGAAACTTGCCAATACAGGAGTCCTATTACCTAACCTAACAATTTTAACAGAATATGTTGGAGGCTCGACTTTTATGTCAAATACAGGGTACATCAGAGTCCCTCTTCCTTCTACTTTTTGCCAGTAGTTGCATTGTCTGCATTGTCTTTGTGAGTTTCAGAGTTCCAACTTATAAAATTAAACAGATTCAGTCTGACCATGTCACACACACCATATGCACAGATAAGGTAGTAAAAAGGTAAAAATTACATTTACCAGTGACTACCGGTGGGTGTAGTTTTTTTTCTCCCTCTACTATGTCATGTACTGTAGTCTTAGGCAATGGGGAAATACGGTAAGACATGGCCTGGGTATTAAGGGATGGATGAACTTTTTTTCCTCTTTTTAATCTTGACTTACAGGTGCTTAACACAAAATTACAATATCATCAAAAAGTTATTTTTTTCCGGTTCTTCAATACAAAAAGTGAAACTCATATACAGTGTGTATGGAAAGTATTCAGATCTCTTTAATTTTTTCTCTCTTTGTTTCATTGCAGTCATTTGGTAAATTAAAAAAAAATTCAATTTTTTTCACACTAATGTACACTCTGCATCCCATCTTGACTCAAAAAAACCAAAATGTAGAATTTTGTGCATATTTAATGAAAAAGAAAAACTGAAATATCACATGGTCATAAGTATTCATGCAACACCCGCTAGGGTCATGGGTTACTAGGAACCGAGTCAGACGGTTCTTAAAGAGGTGGTCATGGCAGCAGTGACCCGGTCCATGGCAAATAAAAGGGATGAGGGAAAGTTTGTAGGTGATTGTTCGTGACACCACCTGTGGTATTCGGCTATAGATGGCCGACGCTGCATAAAGGGACCGCTGGGTCTGATGCAGCTAGGATGGTCCTGCTCCCCACAGGTGGAGCGGGGCCCCAGGGCTCCCAGGACAGTCTATGAGGGGCTGTGGAAGTTGGGGTGCAAGAATGATTGGAGGACACAGGGACTGTAGTTTCTTTACCTTTAATTGTAGGTGCAGTCCGGAGCACAGGTACAGGTGGTATTGGAAATCTGGGCAGCCTAGAAGCAGTTCAGAATCCACCTAGCCAGGTGGGGTTGGAAGCCACCCTACTGCGCTGTTCTTTAGGTTCTTGATGCCTTAAGCTCTCTTCAAGTCCCTGTCTCAGTCTGTCCTTTAAGTGGAACACTACCCGCATGACAGGCAGCTCGAGCTTTTTCCTGATGTCACTCCCTCGTGGTGGCTCCAGGCTCTCTAGTTTGCTGCAGTGCCTTCAGGCATCAGATGTGGCCAGAAGACCTGCAATCTCCTGTTCTCTGGATTCAGTTGTGGGGCATATAGTTCCCACACAACCACAGACTCCGGTGTCCGGTCTGTTGAGCTCAGTCCTAGGGTGAGCTCAATCGCAGCTCCTATCCCCAGGTTCTCCTCAGTTGCTTCCTCTTCCTTCACTACCTCTGACTAACTGACTAACCTCACCTCCAGACCAGCACTTATCAGGGAAGCTCTCCTGAAACTGGGTTTAGAGCTCCCCCTTCTGGTCTGGAGTCAGGAAAGTGTTGCATGCTAGTATTACCTGTTAAATGGATCCCTTCTTGCTTCCAGGCATGGCATTACTGCTTGAAGTGTAGTGTGAAGTGATGGTTTGGGGAGCCATGTCATCTGCTGGTGTAGGTCCACAGTGTTTTATCAAGACCAAAGTTAGCGCAGCCATCTACCATTAAATTTTGGAGCACTTCATGCTTCCCTCTGCCGATAAGCTTTTTGGAGATAGAAATCTCATTCTTTAGCAGGATTCGGCACCTGTCCACACTGCCAAAAGTACCAATACCTGGTTTAAAAACAACAGTATCACTGTGCTTGATTGGCCAGCAAACTCGCCTGACCTTAACCCCATAGAGAATCTAGGGTGTATTGTCAAGAGGAATATGAGAGACAGAGAAAGTAAAATAAATGATTATATAAGGAACAATTTTGATCCTCCTATTGTTTATGCCATAGTTATCCAGTCGGAAAAATCATATACAAGAGCAAGGAAGCCTCAGTACAATAGTTAACTATGAGAAGTGCTTTAGTGCATGTAGTTCAAATCAGTAATAAATAGTAAAGTGCATGTACTTTGCTATAACTTACATGGTAATGGAGACCTGGACCCCAACCTGCCACCATAAAATGAGTTCCACTTTTTGTATTGAAGAACTGAAATAAATTAACTTTTTGATGATATTCTAATTTTATGAGAAGCACCTGTGTATGCATGTCATTGTACAGGAAAAAATATTTTCTAACATTTTATCCTATAAAATCTATTTATCTTTGGTTTTGTGTGTTTTATTGTCAGTCTGTGAAAGTAGAGTAATACTCTGACAACATTGTTCTCAGCAGCAACCTAAGAGTCATAGAAGCATGCAGGCGTCTTCTTCATGCTGTTGCCATTCCATTTGAGCACTGTTTCTATAAATTTCAGTGATTTTCCTGCTTCCCCAGCTCTCCTGTTAGGGTCGTCAGGAAAAATGCTCGAGTTTCCCATTGATTTTTTTTTAACCAAATATGGAAAACCCCATGTAAGTATCACTATCTGTCAGGCCATAAAATTTGAATTTTATTATTATTTACATTAAAATTGCATATAGGGTATAACATTGCCTCTAATTTGCTTATATTAATTTCTTTCAAGTTACCACCTATATATTGATCTAGTAGCACCATATTGTGCCATTATTTATGGCTAAATAGGACAATAGTTGTTTAGCAGCACACGTTCCTCCAAACATGTTTCATGGCAAAAACAACTTTTGCAAACTAAAGAAAACATTTCTGCAAAATAAAGATGAGCAAATGATATGAATGCATCGGTACATTTGATCAAGGTACATCTGAAGTCAGGAGGATACTGACAAAACACTGGCATCTCCTACGAGACGATAAACACTAAAAGGACAAAATACAACATATCAAAGAGGACCCTATTTGAGAAATATATTAGTCCCAACAAAATTTTGACAGAATGAGTTTTTTTTCTTTTTACCAAAGGCAATTAGGCTTAATTTATTTCCATAAGCATATTTCTCCATTAAGCACCTTAATAAAACAATTAATATGCACACAGGTGAGCTCATCTGAATAAATGTTTATTTTATTTTGTTCATTATGTATAGTCAAAACTTAAATGATGTGATCATTTGAAATCTTCATGGCTGTTGATCAACCCATTAAGTGACCTTTGGCAGCAACCAAAATGTAATCTTCCCAAACTAAATGTGAGGTAAGATGTCAGCTGGGATTTTTTTAATAAAGAATAATGATATACCGTGAATGACAAAGGAACTTTGAGCAGTACCCATGCTCAAAGTTTAATCCTGGGAGGTGAAAAAAAAATCTAGAGTCATGACACCACATAGCCTTAACCCCATTCTCGCCTGCTGCTGACTTATTTTTTTACATTTGTTTTATGTCTGCAAAAAAGGTTTGGCTTTGTGAGTAGGGAAGAGCGAACCCGTGGATGTTCAGGTTGGTCCAACTCAGTCAAGCTATAGTCCAAAGTTAGGTTCAGATGCCAGAACTTGACTCCGAACCCAGACCCCTTAGAAGCCAATGTGGACCTGAAATTTTGTGCTGTAAAATGTGGGTAGTAAGGGGTAGGAGGCAGCAAAAGGAAGCAAAATGGGGTTAAGAGCAAGACAATTGACCTGCAAATAAATGTGGGTATGAAAATGACTGAAAACAACATAGAATAACAAAAAATAATCTTGAATCAGGAGGCCAAGGTCCAAGTGAAGAAGTTTGAGGAGGAGGTGAAGGTGGCGGTGTGGTTGGAAGAGGAGGTAGCCAAAACTTTTTTTGTGTGTTTTTTTGGAGGGGCAGCACTGTGAAAACATCCTTGGTTGGGGTACTGTGAAAACAGCCTCTGTGGGGGTATTCAGCAAAAACAAACTCTGTGGGGGTAATCTGCAAAAACAGACTATGTGGGGGTACTCTGCAAAACAGCCTCTGTGGGGGTACACTGAAAATAGGCTGTGTAAAACCCTGCAATTTTGGGGGGTGCAAAGAATGAGGAGAGCATAAAACAGGGCATGTGGCTGTTGTGCTACTAGTGGTGTAGCTGCTGCAGAGAGATGACGTGGTCGATCTGTGCATACTACACTCCCAGATGAAATGCCTTCCTCTGGTGCATGTAGGTAACAGGACGGCCTGTGTATTTTCATGGCACAAAGTACCGCTAGACATAGTAGTGAAGCCCAAACAAGTAGAGGTGGTTTTAGATTGGTTGAATGACTGAGAGTGCCACAAGTTGCTTTGTTTTGTTTTCTACCTAGTCCCCTGCTGAAAGTGCAGTTTTTGCACATGTGGCCCATGGGCATGTGTTCCACCTCATCCCCTAGCAAATCAGGCAAGCAGTCTGAGCCCAAAATCATGCAGCGGTCACTTATGCATTTTGATGACTCCGCTGGCTGAGGTTCCATGAGACATCCACCTGGCCCTGCCCCGCAAGTTTAAGAGATTGAGACTGATGCCCAACCACATGTTCAGTTGAAGGTTGAGTCTGTGGGAGGGGTAGTGCACACGGTCAACGGACCACCACAGCACATCTCTGATGATGACAAAACACAGGTGCCAACTGCTACATCGTTCTGACGTTCTGAAGTGTGCAGATAGACAAGGTGGGCAAGGTTGAGGAGTGGGTGGAAGATGATGTGGGAGTGATGAGATCCTATACTCCACATGGAGTGAAAGCCATCCGTGTGACATACGCAGTTACGAGAAAGAGGAAGTGGCCACACTGCGCCAGCTGCACAGTAAAGATGAAGCAGAGTGTAAAAGCATAGCTACCAGCCCCTAGCCAGTACATTATCTGCTACTGCCAACCACACTAAACTGAGCACACAAAAGCCTGCTCAAATGAACTCCTAGGCGTAGTATTTCTTCAGGCAATTACTGACAAGAGATGGGTGGGTTTCACGCTGTCCAGTCAGAGCTTGAAGAGAGTTCATAAATGTTCTGAACCTGAGCACCATTTGCATGACAATGCATTTGCATTCAAACCATGAGCTGCAGTGAAGGACACATGTCAAAAACCAGGGTTCCTTTCTCCTTCTTCTGCTGTGCTCTCAACCTCTTCCTAATGCTTCCAGTCAAGAGGGCCACCTTGCTCCCCACAAAGAGGATGTGACAGCAAAAACACCACCAGCAGTGTTATCCAGCATCTCCTGTCCTCCCATGGAAGTGTTCAGCTGTCCATCCCACAAATATTGGAGAGAAAGTGAAAGTACACCATACCCACAAGCCCTGGTCCAGAATAGTTATGAGCAAATTTGTTCAGAAAACGATCGCTAAACATAAATTCAGCACGAGTATGGAACATTTGGATTCGTGATCGGAAACATGTGCAAAATTTTATTAAGTCGGTAACATTCAGTAGAAAGTGCGGGAAAATATTTGCATGGTTGCTAAAGTATTTTCAGCACTTTGGCTATGATAATGGTGGTGTATCATGAGCGTGGGGCACATGTTTGATGAGGGGATGGGATTTGCAGAGCTCAGAGGCATGCCGTGCTTCTACACGGTACATTTTTTTTCTAACTTTATCTGTGCACATTGAGGCTAGACCATCAGGGTGCAGGAAACATCCACAATGACCTGACAAAACGGCTTGTGTCATTGGCTGCTGAAATCATATGTCCCTCTCCATATAAAGAGCAGACATCTTGATTTAGCACAATTTTGACACTGTAACAGGCAAAGAGGCTGATCCGGAATGCTGGCAGTGTTAAAAACTACAGTTAGGTCCATATATATTTGGACAGAGACAACATTTTTCTAATTTTGGTTATAGACATTACCACAATGAATTTTAAACAAAACAATTCAGATGCAGTTGAAGTTCAGACTTTCAGCTTTCATTTGAGGTTATCCACATTAAAATTGGATGAAGGGTTTAGGAGTTTCAGCTCCTTAACATGTGCCACCCTGTTTTTAAAGGGACCAAAAGTAATTGGACAGATTCAATAATTTTAAATAAAATGTTCATTTTTAGTACTTGGTTGAAAACCCTTTGTTGCCAATGACTGCCTGAAGTCTTGAACTCATGTACATCCCCAGATGCTGTGTTTCCTCTGACTGACTTGGCCATTCAAGAATATTCCACTTCTTTGCATTAATAAACTCCTGGGTTGCTTTAGCTTCATGTTTTGGGTCATTGTCCATCTGAAGTATGAAACACCGACTAATCAGTTTTGCTGCATTTGGCTGATCTTGTTTTCATCTGTCCAAAGAATGTTCTTCCAGAACTATGCTGGCTTTTTTAGATTTTTTTTAGCAAAGTCCAGTCTAGCCTTTTTATTTTTGATGCTTATGAGTGGCTTGCACCGTGCAGTGAACCCTCTGTATTTACTTTCATGCAGTCTTCTCTTTATGGTAGATTTGGATATTGATACGCTTACCTCCTGGAGAGTGTTGTTCACTTAGCTGGCTGTTGTGAAGGGGTTTCTCTTCACCAAGGAGATTATTCTGCGATCATCCACCACTGTTGTCTTCTGTAGGCGCCCAGGTCTTTTTGCATTGATGAGTTCACCAGTGCTTTCTTTCTTTCTCAGGATGTACCAAACTGTAGATTTTGACACTCCTAATATTGTAGCAATTTCTCGGATGGGTTTTTTCTGTTTTCACAGCTTAAGGATGGCTTGTTTCACCTGCATGTAGAGCTCCTTTGACCGCATGTTTACTTCACAGCAAAACCTTCCAAATGCAAGCACCACACCTCAAATCAACTCCAGGCCTTTTATCTGCTTAATTGAGAATGACATAACGAAGGGATTGCCCACACCTGTCCATGAAATAGCCTTGGAGTCATTTGTCCAATTACTTTTGGTCCCTTTAACAGGAGGGTGGCACAAGTTAAGGAGCTGAAACTCCTAAACCCTTCATCCAATTTTAATGTGGATACCCTCAAATGAAAGCTGAAAGTCTGAACTTCAACTACATCTGAATTGTTTTGTTTAAAATTCATTGTGGTAATTTCTATAACCAAAATTAGAAAAATGTTGTCTCTGTCTAAATATATATGGACCTAACTGTATGTTTTAGCTAGCTAGGCGGATGTTTCTTACTCAGATAGTTTAGCTACGTAGTATCCTGTGTGGCTGTGAAATCCACTTTCCAGCAATTTTTTTTTTTGCCATTATTGAGGTCCATAGACAAAACCAGCATGGTACATGTCATACAAATGTGTTGTGTACTGCTTCTATTGTGCTCCATACATGAGTATAACGTTCTAAATCTTATTTTTCACTAGCTAAATATGAAACAGCATGCCATATCCCACTTTGTCATTTACTGCTGTGGTGACATTGTTCTGTGATTTGAGCTGTTAGGCAAGAAGAAATATTTTTTGGGGCAGTTGCTAGCGTGATTCATAATGCCATATCCCACCTTGTTATTTAGTGGCGGTGAAATTCAACAGTGTGCATATCTCATGCACATAAAAAAAAATACATACCGTATTTTCGGGTGTATAAGATGACTGGGCGTATAAGACGACCCCCAACTTTTCCATATAAAATATGGAGTTTGGGATTTACTTGCCGTATAAGACGGGGGGTCATCTTATATGCCAGGTGTCGTCTTATACCGTGTGTGCGGTCCGGATGGTTCCCAGGGTCTGGAGGAGAGGAGACTCTCTTTCAGGCCCTGGGATCCATATTCATGTAAAAAAAAAAAGAATACATATAAAAAATATGGATATAATTACCTTCCGACGGCCCCTAGCTCTCAGCGGTGCAAGCGGCGGCCTCCGTTCCCAAGGATGCATTGCGCAAAGGACCGGAGATGACGTTGCGCAATTTATACCAGCACGTGGCTGAGCGGCCATGCAAACCTTTTATAGTTGTAGCTCTCCAGGACCTTCCTAGTGGTCCAATCGGAGCCGCTATAGGACCTGAGCATGTGACCCCCATCCTCCAATGGGAGGTCGTCCCATTTGCATGCTCAGTAGAAGAAAAGCAGGACTTACTCCCTGGAACATTTGCTTGCCGCTGATCAGTGCTGGTTACAAAGGCAGCAGTAACCAAGCGCACAGTATCTGCTTGAGCCAGATGCTGGGATCATCATTTCTGCTGAGCAGGCTCCACTGCAGCTGGAGGAGAATGGGTGACCGCAGCAGACATGGGTCAAGATTCTCCCTGTGCAGCAGCAGGAACTTGACACCTAACACTCACAGGCATCTTTTATGCCTGGCTTGAGACGCGCATCTATTACACCTATCTTCTGATGAGCATCAAATGCTCTCTGGTAATTGGGTTTGGGTAAACGATTAAATGGTGTAGGCTGTATCCTGTATCTCATACCTCCCATAGCCACCCTGTTATTGATCCTGTTGTACGTTCCCATTCCTGCTGTTGTCCTGCCCCTTTTCCTGATCAGTGCACCTAACAACCTGTCAGCCATATTTGTCCGGCAAACCTGCATTTTAACATTTCACAACCTTATCTGGCCATATGGTGTGTGACACATCATCAGACACATTCTGATTCAATTATGAAGGAGGGAAGTCACAAAGCCTATTTTTGTAGGGCCATCAGGTGGCCTTCACTATTCATCCATCAGCCAGCTATGCTTTGTTGTCCCCATTATTAAACAGTGGGTCTCCTATACTGTTATTGCCTATGCAGTGAGTGGCAGGGCTGCCAAAAATTTGGACGCACACCAACAAACCTTTGAAGAAACCTACAGGAGGGCCACCTGAAACCAATGTTCCCATTATTAGGAAGTTGGTCCTCCCATACTATTTGCCTATGTAGTGAATTCAACACCTGCCCCGAATTTGGACGCACCCCAATAACCCTTTGAAGAGACGCACAGGAGGGCCACCTGAAACCAACGTTCCCATTATTAGGAAGTTGGTCCTCCCATACTGTTTGTCTATGCATTGAATGCAAGGCATGCCCTGCACCAAATTTAGATGTACCCCAATAACCCCTTGAGGAGATGTACAGGAGGGCCGCCTGAAAGCAATGTTCCCATTATTAGGAAGCTGGTACTTCCATATTGTTTGTATATGCATTGAATGCAAGGCCTGCCCTGCACCAAATTTAAACCACCCTAATACTCCTTTGAAGAGACGGACAGGAGGGTCTCCTGAAAACAGTGTTCACATTATTAGGAATTTGGTCCTCCCATACTGTTTGCCTATGCACTGAATGCACGGCCTGCCCAAAATTTAGACTTACCCCAATACCCCTTTGAAGAGACGTACAGGAGGTCATACTGAAATCGATGTTCCCATTATTAGGAATTTGGTCCTCTTATACTGCTTGCCTATGCAGTGAATGCAAAACCTGCACCAAATTTGGACGCACCCCAACACTAAGCCCCGCTCATTGGACTGGACCGACCATATTAACATACAGAGCGAGAGGAATAAAAAAGGTATTTATGGATCATACGTGGTGAGTCAGGGGGTATCAGAAGTACTTTTATAATGCATAGTAGGCACTGAATTGAATGGTATTTTTACCTGGTAGCCCAAAAAACTGGTGACAGATTCCCTTTAAATGTACCCCAATACCCCTTGGATGAGATTTTGAGGAGGGCCTCAAAACAATTTTCCCATTATTAGGAAGTGGGTCTCCCATAGTGTTTGCCTATGCAGTGAATGCAATGGCTGCCAAAAATGTGAATGCACCACAGTACCCCTTTGACGAGATGTACAGAAGGGCCTAATAAAAACAATGTTACCATTATTAGGAAGTGGATCTCCCATAGTGTTTGCCTATGCAGTGAATGCAAGGGCTGGCAAAAATTTTGGCGCACCCCAATACCCCTTTGATGAGACGTGGAGGAGGGGCTCATAAAAAAATGTTCCCATTAGAAAGGAGCAGGTCTCCTATACTTGTAATGCCCATGTACTTAGCGTATGGGCTGACAAACATTTACCCTGGGGGGTATACATGACCATACTGTGTAACCATTTTTTTGGTACAGGCATCATAAACACTAAAAAAATTATGTGGGTGTTGCATCACGGATCATGGTCTCCCTGGTGATCCGGTGGTATAGGATGAGGATGAAGAGCAGGAGGAGGACAACAGCAAATAGCCAAAATCAGGAAGCGTATACCAATGTGTGGGTGTGAAGAGGTGCATGGGAATAGACCTCCCAAAAAAATACACTGGATTTCAGTTTATGTAAGGTTACTTTCACACTTGCGTCATGTGACGCACGTCGCAATGCGTCGTTTTGGAGAAAAAACGCATCCTGCAAAGTTGCCCGCAGGATGCGTTTTTTCTCCATAGAATTGCATTAGCGAAGCATTGTGACAGATTGCCACACGTCGCATCCGTCGACGGATGCGTCATGTTTTGGCGGACCGTCGGCAAAAAAAAGTTCCATGTAACTTTTTTGTGCATCGCGTCCGCCATTTTCGACCGCGCATGTGCGGCCAAAACTATGCCCCCTCCTCCCCAGACTGCAGAATGGGCAGCCAATGCGTTGTAAAACTGCATCCGCTGCCCACGTCTTAAAGTAAATTTCACAGCATGCGTCGGTAGGTCGGCCCGACGCATTGCAACGGGCCCGTACCGACGCAAGTGTGAAAGTAGCCTTACGCGGCTATCATTCAGTGGTGTAGAGACGTCTGGCAAAATCCAGCCCTTGTTTTGTTTTTATAAGAATCAGCCTGTTAGAGGCGCTGTGTGAGCGCTTACTGGGGGGAGTATGGAGCGGGCACTGACTGCAGGGAGTAAGGAGCGGCCATTTTGCCACCGAACTGTGCCCGTCGCTGATTGGTCGTGGCCATTTTGCCGCGACCAATCAGCGACTTGGATTTCCATGACAGACAGAGGCCGCGACCAATGAATATCTGTGACAGACAGACAGACAGACAGAAGGACAGACAGAAAGACAGAAGTGACCCTTAGACAATTATATAGTAGATCAGTGTCTATCTCTTGCAACTAAGATTGAGGAGACTGTGATTTTCAATATATACTGCAGTACTGTGGTCTTACAGTATAAAGCATAAGCAACTGGACAATTGCTGGTTTAAGTCCCTTGTAGGGATGAAGGCCTAAAAATCTACCCAGACAACCCTTTCCTAATCATTATATTTCACCTAAGTAAAATAATAACATCTATACTCACCTCTAGTGCCAGTGCCGTTCTAGCTGTTGACATTGGCTCTTCCAGGGCTCTATGTGTGACATTGTTATGTCACGTGTTCCCTGAAGCCAGTGACTGAAAAGGGGTTGTCCATTTAGCGGACAACCCTTTCAAAACTAAAGAAATTAAAAATTAGTATGTTTGGTATTGCCACATTCATAAAAGTCCTATTTACCAAATGATAAAATTAACTCATTTAGTAAACTTTATAATAAAAAAAAAGAAAACACCAGAATAGGGTTTTTTCAATTACCCTCGAAAATGCAATAAAACCGATCAAAACATTGCAATAATTCAAGATTGTTATAAATAAAACCACCAGCTCTTCGTGAAAAATATCAAGCTCTCTCTCAGCTCAATCGATGGAATAATAAGAATCTTATGAGTCTCAGAAAATAAACAAACATTTTTTTTTCTTTTTACACACTTCTGACTTATTTGGCTTTCACAAGTAATCTTTACAAGTTTGGTATAGCTGCAATTGTATTGAGCTGGAAAATCATAATTCAAAGTCATTTTTACCACAGTATGTATGCCACAAAAACAAAACTCCCCAAAAAAACAGATACAAAGAAATTCACACTATCGCCGCCGCAGTTGGATTTTTTTTTTCCTGTTTTCCAGTACATTGAATGTTTTAATAAATGGTGTCTTTCAAAACTATGTGTAAGGAAAAATGAAATATATATTGCTATTGTAAAAGGAGAGTTAAAACGAAAATTGTGAAAATTAAAATTGGATGCGGAAGGAAGGGGATAAACATGACCTTGCAAAATGTTTCCTTGTTTTGTTTAACAACACCTTTTCATGCATCTTCTTTCAATTCTATCAAAACAACATATTGTAGGTTGAAATATTCATGACACAATCTGTTGCTAATTGTGCCATTTTAATTATTCTAGCTTCATTACTTATTACTCTTAGGATTTTTCTAATAACTTTAGGTTTTACCAAAGACAGACACAAACAGTAGCGGTTCCCAATGCAAGAAAAGTATTATTGGCCCATTGCATTGTAAAAGCTCATTATGGATCACCCCCAAAATACTACATATCAATCCAGCAGTATTTGTGAGTTTGAAAATCCATTAGTTTTATCCCTTACATGCAATATAAAGCTGAATAGTAAGCTGTTGGCTGAGTAAAGGGAAACGATTCACTTCCAAAACTGAAATGAACCTACCTCTAGAGATGAACGAATATGTTCGAAAAACGACCCCCAAACATAAATTTTGGAGGAATATGCCACATTCGGATTCGTGATCGGTAACACGAGCAATTTTCTTAAAATCATAAAAAGTTGGTAAAATTCTGTGAAAGTGTGGGGAAATAATTGCATTGCCATTAAAGTACTTTAAACTAAATGATAGAAGGATAAAAAGCCAGCAATTCATCTGCCGCGTACAGTAAATTCACACCATGACAGGTTAAAATAGAATAGATAAAATAGATACACACAGAATAGATAGATATATAGATTTCAGTGTCACACACATATACAGTTGTGCTCAAAAGTTTACATACCCCAGCAGAATTTTTGCTATCTTGGCCTTTTTTCAGATAATATGAATGATAACACCAATAGCTTTTCTCCACTTATGGTTAGTGGCTTTATTGTCAAAGTACTGTGGTTTGTCTTTTTAAATCATAATGACAACCCAAAACATCCAAATGACCCTGATGAAAAGTTCACATACCACATTTCATAATACCGTGTATTGCCCCCTCTAACATAAATGACAGCTTGAATTCTTTTGTGGACGAGGTTCTTTATTTTCTCAGATGTAAAGCTGCCCACTCTTCTTGGCAAAAAGCCCTCACTTTCTGCAAATTCCTGGGCTGTCTAGCATCAGCTGCGAGCTTGAGATTTCCCCAGAGTGGCTCAATGATATTGAGGTCAAGAGGCTGAGATGGCCACTCCAGAACCTTCACTTTGTTCTGCTGTAGCCAATGACAGGTCGACTTGGCCTTGTGTTTTGGATCATTGTGATGTTGGAATGTCCAAGTAAGTCCCATGTGCAGCTTCCAGGCTGATGAGTGCTAATTTGACAGTATTACCAGTATTTGCTGATAACGTGCTGCATTCATATTTCCTTCAACTTTGACCAAGTTTCTGTGCCTTTGTAGCTCACACATCTCCAAAACATCAACAATTCACCTCCATGCTTTACAGTAGGAATGGTGTTCCTTTCATCATAGGCCTTGTTGACCTCTCTCCAAATGTAACGTTTATGGTTGTTGCCAAAAAGTTCAATTTTGGTCTCATCACTCCAAATTACCTTGTTCCTAAATTTTTGAGGCTTGTCTCTGTGCTGTTTTGCGTATTGTAGGTGAGATACTTTGAGACATTTGTGCAGCAATGGCTTTCTTCTGGTGACTTGACCATGCAGCTCATTTTTCTTCAAGTGCCTCCTTATTGTGCATCTTGTAACAGTCACACTGCTAGTTTTCAGAGAGTGATGTATTTCAGTTGGTGCTGTTGGTGGGTTTTTCTTTGCATCCTGAACAATTTTCATGGGAGTTCTGGACAACATTTTTGTTGGTCTACCTGACTGTGGTTTTGTTTTTACAGAGCCCCTGATTTTTCATTTGATAATCACAGTTTGACCTTTGTATATTTGTATATCTTTTTGTATCCCTTTCCTGTTTTATACAGTTCAACCACCTTTTCCCATAGATCCATTGACAATTCTTTTGCTTTCCCCATGACTCACAATCCAGAAACATCAGTGACCACAAAGCACTCCAGTGGGTCTAATAGGACTCCGTCCGCATCCTGGGGGATACATTTTGACCCTTTCATTTGATCCCACTCCCTGCCTCACACCTGTACCGAACTACACAGTGCTCCCCCAACCCAGCCTTTGCAATTTCAATTTTATCCTCAGGATGCAAATTACTGGTCTACTACTCAGGATGTGTGTGTGTCTGAGACTCAGGTGTAATTAGATCACGTCTGCTGTGCGAATCCCAGCCCACACACAAATTGTCAGTTACCTCTGGGGTCATCATACTGCATTAGTCGCTGTCAGGCTATCCTTTAGTGTAGGGGCTTTGAGGGCCATAATACCATTTGCAGGTCTGATAAGTCATCACACTGTATATGGGGTAAAACTGCTTGGTTGACTGTGGGAAATCATATGGTATTGAGTGGTATGGGAGAGTCATACTGTGAGTGGAAGCATCATACTGTGTGAGACAGCATCATACTATTTGGGAGTGCTGAAGGGATCATACTGTGTGGGAAGTTGTGGTGTAGTTTATTCTCACTAAAGTATCAGAAACTCATATCTCGTGTCAATGATTTAGTAGTATTAAATTTGTCAAAGTTTGCCATAACAAAATCAGCACTAATTTGAAATTTCTGAGATATGGGAGTTTCAAGTGAAGATGAGCACAAAATAACATAATCTGCAAAAAAGCCTATGATATGTTTGAAAGGACACTGTTTAAAGGGAATCTGTCACCACATTTGACTTATCTAAACAAGTAATATGGGCATACACATGATAGGATGTTGCTGTCACAGAGAGCAATGGGAAAGCAAGAGATAAGGAAACTGGGCTCCTGAACTGCCCCTCAGGACCGGTAAGCAAGAGGCACGCAAATGCTATAGTTGGCATCCAGGAATTTTCTGAGCCATACTTAAAGCGAGAAGGCATTCCCATGAGTGTCAGCCTACAATTGACACTAATGAAAAAGTTAACTCCTGCAAAGCTGAACATTAGAGAACAAGCCACCGCCAACACCCAAAATCAGGCAAAGCAACAGGAAGGTCTAAGACTGCACATCAGACTCCCCAGTGTGAACAGAGTCTGAAGCTGGTATGACAGTACCCTGACCTCTATGAGGGACCCCAGGGCCCTCAGGATGCCATGACCAGGTTTATCAGGGTGATGACGATGAAAAACAGCAACTAGTCGAGCAGCATGGATATCTGTTGCTGGCATCCAAGTCCTCTCCTTCGGATCATAGCCTAGAAAATGCACCAGATATTGTAGAGAATGACAAATGATATGAGAATCAACAATCCTGGATACCTCAAACTCTAAAAAGCCATCCACTAAGACTGGCGGCGGAAGAGCGGGAGTCGCATCCCCCAAACCCACAAACTTCAGAAGAGACTTATGGAAAGCATTATGAATCCTGAACACAGCAAGTAAGTCCAACCGGAAGGCCAGTGGGTTGATGACGGCTGAAATTCTGAATGGACTGATAAAACTGGGAACCAACTTAAATGATGGTAACTTGACTTTGATGTTCCGAGTGGAGAACCACACCAAATCACCCACATCCAGTTCCAGTCAGCCACACGATTGCACCTATAACCCATGCTAAGTAAACGCTGCTTAACTTTCCTCCATGTAGACGATGACGCACCCACCCGACCCTCCTTGGGGACCCCAGAAGAATACCCTTGACAAAGAGTACTTAACTGACTTTGGTGAAAATAAACACAGAAAAAAAACGGGACTCCTCAGAGGACTCATGATCATGATTATTAATGGCTAACTCTGCAAGAGGAAGAAGAGCCAACCACTCCTTCTGATTGTCAGAGACAAAGCAGCTCGAATGCTGTTCTAGATTTTGATTAATGCGCTGTTTGTCCATTGGACTAAGGATGAACAGCCAACGAGTGAGACAACTTAAGCCCCAAGCAAAAACAGAAAGCTTTCCAGAAATTAGCAATAAATTGGGGACCCCTATCAGATACAATGACAGATGGAATCACATGGAGCCTGACCACTTCACGAATAAATATCTGTGCCAGTTTTTTGGCATTGGGTAAGGATGGTATCGCAAAGAAATGTGTCATTTTAGAAAACCGGTAGCCTTCAGCTCATCTGCATTGTTGGGTCTGATGTCTCTCATCTTCCACTTGACAATACCCCATAGATTATCAAAGTGTTAAGGTCAGTCGATTTTGCTGGCCAATCAAGCAGTGGCGTATCTGGGGGGGCAGCCGAGGCATGTGCCCTGGGTGCAGCCGGCAGGGGGGTGCAGTCGGGTCACCTAATGTGGCGGTCCGCTATGTCTCCCCCCGGTGGCTGCATTCTGCCGGTCTAGGAGTCAGCTGTTCTCTGTGCCGACTGTCAAGCTGACAGCCGGCACAGAGAAGCTGCAGAGCGCCGGCTCCCAACATGTGCGGAGATGGATGGGGGCCCCTGCAGGGTGGCTGCGGCGGGCATGGAGAAATCTCTGCAGCTCCACTGCCTACAAGAGAAAATAGCAGCGGAGCAGCAGAGATCTATCTTCCTGCTTCCTGCCCATGCTACCTCTCACACAGATGCGCCGCTGGATGATGTCATCATTCAGCTGCCGGCTGTGTCAGAGGAAGGCAATGGAGATGCTGTGGCAGAGCGTGAGGAGAGGTGAGAGGGGCTGCAGGGGAATGTGCAGAGAAGTAAATGTGTGTATAGAGGGAGGAGAGGGCAATGATGGGGCTGACGGGGAGAGGGCAATGATGGGGCTGACGGGGAGAGGGCAATGATGGGGATGGTGGGGGAGGAGAGGGCGATGATGGGGCTGACGGGGAGAGGGCAATGATGGGGATGGTGGTGGAGGAGGAAATGATGGAAGTGGTGGAATGGGCAAGGATGGAGATGGTGTGGGAGGAGGAAATGATGGAAGTGGTGGAATGGGCAAGGATGGGGAAGGTGGGGAAGGAGGAAATGATGTAAGTGGTGGAATGGGCAGGAATGGGGAGGGTGGGGGAGGAGGAAACGATGGATGTGGTGGAAAGGGCAATGATGGGATTGGGGGGAGGAAATTCTGGAGGTGGTGAAATGGGCAATGATGGGCGTGACGGAGAAGGCAATGATAGAGGTGGTGAAGAGAGCAATGATGGGGTGGGGTAGAGGACAATAATATGTGTGTGGACAATTTGAGTGGGGATAGGGGGATTTATTATGTGTGGGGAGAATTTGTGGATGGGGGAATTTATTATGTGTGGGGTGAGATTTGGAGTGGGGATGGGAGATTTAATGTGTGGGGGAAATTTGAGGACACAAATTGAAGAGCAAAAGGGGAGATGGATGGCATATATGAGGAAACAGTACAGGGGAATGGGAGACTTGTATGAGGAAATAGTATGGGGATATTGGGGGCATGTATGAGGAAACAGTATGGGGGAATTGGGGGCATGTATGAGGAAACAGTATGGGGGAATTTGGGGCATGTTTGAGGAAACAGTATGAGGGAATTTGGGGCATGTTTGGGGAAATGGTATGGGGGAATTGGGGGCATGTATGAGGAAACAGTATGGGGGCATGTTTGAGGAAACAGTATGGGGAAATTGGGGGCATGTATGAGGAAACAGTATGGGGACATGTTTGAGGAAACAGTATGGGGGAATTGGGGCATGTATGAGGAAACAGTGTGAGGGAACGGGGCATGTATGAGTAAACAATATGGGAGAATGAGGGCACAGTATGAGGAGCGATGTGAAAAATGTATGTGGACAGAGTACGGGGAGTGAGGGTGATGGGATGTGTGCAGACACAGTATGGGTAGTTAGGTGGGCAGATAGTATAGAAGGTGAGGGGATAAACTTTTGAGGAGACAGTATGGTGAACAGGGGGATGTGAGAGAAGACAGTATGAGGAGGGAGGGGAATAGTGTGAGGAGACTGTATGGGGGGACAAATGTGAGTGGGCACAGAATAGAAACTGAATAGTGGGGGTGTAGCAGTGTGAGGGCACAGCCTGGAGGGGACAGTATACCAGGAAGGGGGAGTGTGATGATAAAGTACAGTATAAATACTGGGCCCTATAGGGGGGACACAGTATTAGAGGAAAGTGTGAAGAGGGGGCCAGTATGGAAAGGAGAGGTCAGTGTGAAGAGCATGTACCATAACAGGGACAGTGTGGGTGTCATATTTTGTGCAGACAATATAGTGAGGGGCAATTTTTTATTCAGGAGCATTTTAATGATGCTTGTATCTTTAAGGGTATCATGTGGAAATTTTCTGCAAAAGAGCGGAGAAGATGGAAGTCTGCAGAGACGAGCTGTGGATGAGAAAATGCATCATGAGATCTGGACAAGATGAAGAAAAGAAGGAGAATGACTCCAGAGACGACATCATCTATAAGGTACCTGGATGTAAATGTTATGTATGATGCTAACTAACTCTCATGTTTTCATTTGTGTTAGGAGCTTGTCCATGCTTGTAATGAGTCTGCAGTTATTGTTTGTGACTGCAGACTTCTGAATTCTCACAGTGCGCCCTGCACGCTGTCAGAATTCTCTCGTGCTGGTGATTTAGATACATGCGGTCATGTGCTGAATAGACATGTGTGGCCTCACTCAATGAAAATGAACTGAGTGAGGCCAGGCACGTCTAGTCGGAATATGGCCAGAGGTATACAAATCGCATGCTTGTGCTGACATGACTGTCCACAGGCAAGGGAGAATCCTAAAAGTGTGCAATGTGAGAATTCAGAAGTCTGCAATGTCAGGATTCAGCTCTGCAGGTTCCAGTAGTCATCACATGGACACTTCACTCATATGCGACTTTCATACTTGTGGTCCTGTGACAACGAGCTTCTCTTCTGCTTCTCTAAGGTTTTCACTGATCATTGAAAGCATTAGGGAGAGCGGCTCGTGGGTACATGACTAAGTGTGAAAATCACATATGTCCTTGGTGGGGGAGGCGCCAAAATGAATTCTTGCCCCGGGAAACAGAAACCCTAGATACACCTCTGCAATCAAGCACAGTGATACTGTTGTTTTTAAAGCAGGTATTGGAACTTTTGGCAGTGTGGACAGGTGCCAAGTCCTGCTGGAGAATGACATTTCCATCTCCAAAAAGATTGTCGGCAGAGGGAAGCATGAAGTATTCTAAAATTTCCTGTTAGATGACTGCGCTGACTTTGGTCTTGATAAAACACAGTGGACATACACTAGCAGATAAAATGGCTCCCAAACCATCACTGATTGTGGAAAATTCACACTAGACCTCAAGCAGCTTGGATTGTGTGTCACTCCACTGTTCCTCCATACTCTGGGACCTTGATTTCCAAATGAAATGCAAAATTTACTTTCCTTGTGGAGTGTGTCAATGACTGCCTTCTGGACATCTTTCAAGTCAGCAGTCTTCCCCATGATTGTGGAGCCTACTGAAACAGACTAAGGGACCTTTTTCAATGCTTACAAAGCTTTTGCCGGTGTTTTTTGGTAATTATTCTGATTTACTGAGATAATGACTTTTGGGTTTTTATTGGCTGTAAGCCATGATCATCAACATTAACAGAAATAAACACTTGAAATAGATCACTCTGTTTGTAATGACTCTGTATAATATATGAGTTTCACTTTTTTGTATTGAAGAACTTAAATATATTAACTTTTTGATAATATTCTAATTTTGTGAGAAGCACCTGTAGGTTCCAATTTATCATTCTTTTGAAGTTCTACACATTTGTAAATATGATTTCTTTGTTAGTGCTTATAAAAATATTGATGATTGGAATTAATCACAGGGCTTATTTCACCTTTCAAAATTAATATAAATTTCATTGCAAACATGACCAGGAACACAGAGCTGATTTATAATCTCATGATTATCAGGATGTTTATATCCCTTTGCAGTAATGCTTCATATTTTGGCCCATATTAATTTCCCCAGCACAAAATATATGAAATATGATCATGTGACAATTCCTCTAGGCAGTGTTGTGCCCTAAAAAGGAAAAGCGTTTTTCCGCAGTTATGTATCTAGAAAATAATCTTGTTGTAAACAATGAAGACAATAAAAAATGGAGAAAATGAAGAAATAATTGCATAATTTTTTTGTAAGTCAGATAAACCTGCTAATCCTCAGAGTAAAAAAAATCCTATCCCACAAGGGCAGTCAATTTTTCTGAAACAAATTCACGCCAAACCTTTTTCTTATCAATTATAACTGTGAAATTCATTAGTCATAAGAAGAGACGGTAAAATCAATTCTCCAGGTCTGCAATTTGCAGTGAATCAGGGTGATTTGCATTTTGAAGAATCAATGGAAAATAGAATTTTAACACATTCATTCGTCTCTAATGTTAGGTGTCTAAATTTTATGAAATTATGTTAGTAAGTGTGCCATTAGTACTTTATTTCTCCATTTCCAGAAAAACACTGATTTAACTAATTTTTTTAACTGATTTTTTTGTGATAAATGCAACAAATGCATTAAGGTAAACCTGTATCATAGTTTAAAAAAGCTACAAAAATTGGATAACAGCAAAGATAATAGCTATAACAAATATTAATTTTGATGAACAATTGTTAGGGCTAGCGGAACGCACCAAATTAATATATAGATTTTATTGTGATAGATGCGTTTGCAGCCCGGGGTCCACCGTGCAGGAGAACCTGCTGCTAGCAAATAGCGGAACTAAATGGCGGTATTAGCTAACTCTGTTACTTCACAGAGCAGCCGTGAACTCAAAGCACTGCGCCCTGTTAGACTCCACAGAGGCACAAGCTAACTGCCTAAACAAGAGCAGTCAGTGGTCATGCATGCACACGAAACTCCTCGCCGGAGGTGCCAGCATTCTAGAGGCTTTTTTTGGCCAGGTCCCTGAATACCCAAGCATACAAACTCCTCGCCGGAGGTGCCAGCATTCTAGGAGCTTATTTCAGCCGGGTCCCTGAACACACTCATACAAGACTACACTGGCGCAAAGTACATAAATAAAGAGCAATACTAGCGCATGGCCGTGCGGCCATGCGAGCCTTAAATAGTTGCAGCACGTACAGGACCTTCCAGGAAGGACCAATGAGAGGCTGCCACAGAGCGTGAGCACCTACAGGACCGTAGTTGCAGTGTCTGATCATGTGACCCTCGATCTCCACTGAGAGATCTTACTCTGGGCATGCTCAGAACGAGAAAAGCCGGACTTAGTCCCAGAAGCGTCTGCTCGCCGCTGCCCAGCACTGACTTCAATGGCAGAAGCAGGAAAAGCAGCAGTAACTCTCCGTACAGAGTCAGACTGAGCGAGATGCTGGGACTGACGTCTCCGCTGAGCAGACTCCACTGCGGCAGGAGAAGAATGGGAGACCGCAGCAGAGATGGCCCGAGATTCCCCCTGTGCAGAGACAGGAACTCGAACCCTAACAACAATATTTCAAACATGGGTATTATATAAGCTATGGGTATGGTATTTATAGCAAACTATAAGGTCAGTGTTATCCTCTATATATTAATTGAATGGCTGTATATGAAGTTGCATAAAATATAAAGGGTTAAGAGAATATAGTGATATGCTGTAAAATATGTTTATCCAAAAACTAAAATATAGCATAAATAAGGGTTCTGTGCATCGTTACGCTCTCTCAATTGGCATTTTGAAGACTTCCCCACTTCTGACTGATAATGTTTGCTTGCTCAGAGAGATTGCTGCCCGTATGTAGCTCGTGTCTGCGCATGTGCACTGACACTGCCTGAACTTGCCTGTGCCGCATAGTGTCAGTGAGGAAAAACACATAGTGTAGGGGGACCAAGTTTCCCTCACTGTTTCCCCTCTGTGGCCATCACTCACTACACTTTCAGGTGTATCAATGAAGTGAGTGGAGAGGATCCAGGCTACAGAGTGGATCCAGGGGGAAAAAAAAAAATCACTCCCGTCATTTGCATTTAAATTAAAAATAGTTTTCTTAGGCACTATAGAATTAAAATTATACATTTTTACCCCTTCCTGACAAGACCAAAGACTGGCACAAAGCTGGAATGGGCTACAAAACCATACGTAAGATGCTGGGCGAGAAGGAGACAACTGTTGATGCAATAGTAAGAAAACTGAAGAAATACAAAATGACTGTCAATCAACATCGAACTGGGGCACCATCCAAAATCTCACCTCATAGGGTATCTTTGATCATGAGGAAGGTGAGAGATCAACTTAAGACTACATGGGGGGACTTGTTAATGATCTCAAGGCAGCTTGGACCACAGTCAAAAAGAAAACCATTGGTAACACATTAAGCCGTAAAAATTTTAAATTCTGCAGTTCCTGCAAGGTCCCCTGCTCAAGATGGCACATGTGCAGGCCCGTCTGAAGTTTGCCAATGAACACCTTGATGATTCTGTGAGTGACTGGGAGAAGGTGCTGTGGTCAGATGAGACAAAAATTGAGCTCTTAGGCATTAACTCAACTCGCTGTGTTTGGAGGAAGAGAAATTCTGCTTATGACCCAAAAAACACTGTCCCCAATATCAAGCATGGAGGTGGAAACATTATGTTTTGGGGGTGTTCCTCTGCTAAGGGCACAGGACTACTTCACCACATCAATGGGAGAATGGATGGAGCCACGTACCATATAATCCTGAGTGGCAACCTCCTTTCCTCTGCCAGGACATTAAAAATGGGTCATGGCTGGGTCTTCCGTCAGGACAATGACCCAAAACACACAGCCAAAGCAACAAAGAAGTGGCTCAAAAAGAAGCACATTAATGTCATGGAGTGGCCTAGCCAGTCTCCAGACCTTAATCCCATAGAAAACTTATGGAGGGAGTTGAAGCTCCAAGTTGCCAAGAGACAGGCTCAAAATCTTAATGATTTAGAGATGATCTGCAAAGAAGAGTGGACCAAAATTCCTCCTGACATGTGGGCAAACCTCATCATCAAATACAAAAAAAGTCTGACTGCTGTGCTTGCCAACAAGGGTTTTGCCACCAAGTATTAGGAATTGTTTGCCAGAGGGATCAAATACTTATTTCTCACTGCAAAATGAAAATAAATTTATATAATTTATGCAATGTGATTTTCTGGATTTTATTTTTGATATTCTATCTCTCAATGTTAAAATTAACCTACCCTTAAAATTATAAACTGTTCATGTCTTTGTCAGTGGGCAAGCATGAAAAATCAACAAGGGATCAAATAATCATTTCCTTCACTGTATGTATTAGTGATTCAATATTCTAATCTGTTGTGGTCCTATTGATCTCAAATTTGATGACCATAGGAACATAAAGTGATCTAAGTAACATACTATGTATAAGTTACATACATTTTATCCATTTACTGTTCATTAATAAACTGCCTGTGCAAACATAATATTCAGCAAGACAGTTATATTGGGTGGTGAACCTTGATTACTAACTTAACAGAAGAAAAACAGCTCCGAGGCCAGATGGTATTCATCTAGAGACATTTACAGAATTGAGCTCAGTAACAAAGAGACCGTTTCATCTTATTTTCTTAGATTCTCTTATAGAAGGGTCAGTGCCACAAGATTGGAGGATGGCTGATGAGTAGTAATATTTAAGAAAGGTAAGAAAGTGGATTTTTGCAACCTCCATCTGATAAGTTAGACATACACAGTGGGGAAAATAAGTATTAGGTACACTTCAACTGTGAGAGACAGAAACTAAAAAAATCCAGAAAATCACATTGTATGACTTTTACATGATTAATTTGCATTTTATTGCATGAAATAAGTATTTGAAACAATAGAAAAACAGAACTTAATATTTGGTACATAAACCATTGTTTGCAATTACAGAGGTCAGACGTTTTCTGTAGTTATTGATCAACTTTGCAAACACTGCAGCAGGGGTTTAGGCACACTCCCCCATACAGTTATTCTCCAGATCTTTCAGATTTCGGGGATGTCCCATGGCAACATTGAGTTTCAGCTCCCTTCAAAGATTTTCTATTGGGTTCAGGTCTGGAGATTGACTGGCTAGGCCACTGCAGGTCCTTAAAATGCTCCTTGCGGAGCCAGTCGCTAGTTGCCCTGCCTGTGTATTTTCGGTTATTGTCATGCTAGAAGACACAGCCACGACCCATCTTCACTGCTCTTACTTGGGGAAGGAGATTGTTGGACAAAATCTTGTGATACATGACCCCATCTATCCTCCCTTTAAAAACATTCAGTCATCCTGTCCTCTTTGCAGAAAAGTACCCCCAAAAGTATTAGGTTTCTCCCACCATGCATCATGTGTTCTTGAGGTTGTACTCATCCTTCTTCCTCCAAACACGACAAGTAGAGTTGATACCAAAAAGTTCTAATTTGGTCTCATCTGACAACATGACCTTCTCTCGTGCCTCCTCTGGATCATCTAGCTGGTCATTGACCAACTTCAAATGGGCCTGGACATGTGCTGGCAAGAGAAGGGGGACCGTGTCTGCCCAGCAGGATTCTAATCCATGAAGGCCTAGTGTGTTACTAAAGGCAATGTTTGAGACTGTTGTCCCAGCTCTGTTCAGGTCATTGAACAGGTTCTCCCATGTAGTTCTGGGCTGATTCCTTACCTTTCTCAGAATCATCCTTTTCCCACAAGGCAAGATCTTGCATGAAGCCCCAGATCAAGGAAGGTTGACATTGTCATTTTGTGTTTCTTTCACTTTCTAATAATTGTGCCAACATTTGCTGCCTTCTTCCCAAGCAGAATATAAATACATAGGTAGGCGCACATGTAGTAAATGTGAAAAGGATATTAGCTGCAAATAGGATAATACTACAACGTTGTCACAAATCAAAGTTAATTACACCAATATTTGTGCTATAAATACCCTTTCATATAATTAGAAAGAAGGAAAAAATAGTTTAATAGAAATGCCAAAAATATATATATATAAAAGCTCAGTTTAAAATTGCATTAAGATCAAACGTTATTACAAATTAAGAGTCCCAGATTCTGTATATTATTTCAGATCAATGATAAGTCTATAGAATTTAAGAAGATCCATTTGAGGCAAGTAGTGCAAAAAAGTCTCAAGTCTTGCAGAGTCTTATATCGGACTGAAGATATACAAAGAAAGTGCACAGTGCTGAAGTTACCTCTTATTCGTCAATTGGAGGTGCTGTTTCAGTCTGAATCAAAGAGGTTCCACTCAAATCCTCCTTGTATTGAAATTTTAGTAGCAGCTCAGGGATATATTTCTTCGGGAGCGCTGTCCCGGCCGATGACATACACTCCCTGGGCCTCCTCTCCGGTGGTGTGTGAGCATGGCAGTCTCGCGGTCAAAACCTGCGTTACAGCAATACGCAGGCAGGACCTTGTGTGGCGTCAACTGTCACGTGACCGGCAGAAGTGTGAGGCGCCATAAGGACCAATTCCTATGCGTTTTCGGAGAGCACAGTTTCCTTCATCAGGGATGGTCCATTTGAGAACAGAATTGCCTTATATATGGTATATTCCCTTTGCTGTCTAGGCTTTCAATCAAATGCCAATCTTCTTCCCAAGCAGCCTGCTTATTGTTCTGTAACCCACTCCAGCCTTGTGCAGGTCAACAATTTTGTTTCCAGTGTCCTTAGACAGATCTTTTGTCTTGGCCATGGTGGAGAGGTTGGAGTATGATTGATTGTGTGGACAGGTGTCTTTTATACAGGTAACAAACAGGTTCAATGAATAAATGAGTAATGAGTGCAGAGTAGGAGGGCTTCTTAAAGAAAAAATAACAGGTCTGTGAGATACAGAATTCTTTCGGGTTGGTAGGTGATCAAATACTTATTTCATGCAATAAAATGCAATTTAATTATTTAAAAATCATACAATGTGATTTTCTGTTTTTTTTTTTTTGTTTTTTTTTAGACTCTGTCTCTCACAGTTGAAGTTTACGTATGATAAAAGTTTGTAGGTGGGAAAACTTGATAAATCAGCCAGTGTATCAAATACTTGTTTTTCACACTGTATACTGTAGAGAACAATATAATACATGACAGCCTGAATGGTTTTGTGAAAGACATATTACAACCAACATTGTGCATTTCTATAAAGAAGTAAGGGTAAATTTCTGTTGGTAATGTGGTTGATGTGATTTATCTGGACTTTGGAAAGGCATTTTTTTTTGTGCCACACATCCTTGTACTGAATTTCAGAATCAGAAAGTAAGAGACACTATATACAAGGGTAAAGAACTGGATAAGGGATAGGAAACCAGGAGTCGTAAATGGTACATTCTTTAAATGGGATAAAGTCTGCAGTATGGACAAATAAATTGAGTGTTAACCTCTTTAAGAATGACTTTGTTAAGGGGATATCATTCATAACACTAAACAATGTAGGGTAACACAAACTGCGCTAGACATGATAATATTACAGAAGAAGCTAGATAAGATGTCTACATGTGCAAGCACGTGGCAGATGAAATTTAATACTGAGAAATGTATAGTAATGCACCTAAGGCCGGTTTCACACGTCAGTGGCTCCGGTATGTGAGGTGACAGTATCCTCACGTACCGGAGACACTGACACACGTAGACCCATAAAAATCAATGCATCTGTTCAGATGTTATTGATTTTTTGTGGACCGTGTCTCCGTGTGCCAAACACGGAGACATGTCAGTGTTCGTGGGAGCGCATGTATTACACGGACCCAATAGAGTCAATGGGTCCGTGTAAAACACGGACCTCACACGGACGTTCTCCGTCTGGGGTCCGTGTGCGTGCAGGAGACAGCGCTACAGTAAGCGCTGTCCCCCCCACATGGTGCTGAAGCCGCGATTCATATGTTCCCTGTAGCAGCGTTTGCTGCAGAGAAAATATGAATAATAGTGTTTAAAATAAAGATCTATGTGTCCGCCGCCCCCCCACCCCCTGTGCGCCCCCCCGCTGTCCTGAAAATACTCACCCGGTCCCTCGTTGGCTGTCACTCCTTCCTCTCTGCCCCGCGCCTCCTACTGTATGCGGTCACGTGGAGCCGCTCATTTACAATCATGAATAGTCGGCTCCGCCCCTATGGGAGGTGGAGCCACATATTCATGACTGTAAATGATCGGCCCCACGTGACCGCATACACTAGAAGCCGCGGCCAGACCAGGAAGCAGCGAGGGAGGCGGGTAAGTATTTTCAGAACAGCGGGGGGGCGCAGCGGGGGGGCGCACAGGGGGTGGGGGGGGTGGCGGACACATAGATCTTTATTTTAAACAATGTTATTCATATTTTCTCTGCAGCAAATGCTGCTGCAGGGAACATATGAATCGCGGCTTCAGCACGATGCAGGGTACCACACGCGTGGGTACCACACGCTCCGTGTGGTACCCACTCGCCATACGGGCGGCACACGTGTGCCGCACATATGGCCTACGTGAGATCCCAGGCACACGGACACGGATAACTCCGGTACCGATTTATTCCGGTACCGGAATTATCTGGACGTGTGGGACAGCCCTAAGATGGAGTAATCCTATTGCTGCACATATATTACATGGAAGTATACTTGGGACTACAAAACAGGAGAAGAACTTAGGTATTCTGGTTACAAGTAAGCTGAGCAGCAGTACTCTATGTCAGACAGCAACTTTAGGGTGTGTAAAAAGAAAGATAAAATCCTGTGACACCAATGTATTATTATGCCTTTATAAATCTCATGTAACACCGTATCTTATATATGGGATCCAGCTTTAGGTTCCACATTTTACAAAGGATCTTCAAAAAATAGAGTTGGTTCAAAGGCGGGCAACTGGATTTTTAAAAAAGATGGAAGGCCCCTTCAATAATGAAAGGTTTGAAACAGGTATCAGTCTCATTTCTATGTTTCAATAAAAATGTGTGGTCAAGAACTGGCATATGATTTATTACTTTCAATGACCTTACAAAGGACCAGGGGACATTTATTTCTTAAATGTGATTTCAGCGTCTAAGGCCGCCTCACACTTGGCGTAAGACAATACGCCACGTATTATACGTCCGTACTACGGCCGTAATACAGAGAAAGGCCGGCCTCACACTTGGCGTAAGACAATACGCCACGTATTATACGTCCGTACTACGGCCGTAATACAGAGAAATGTTCCCAAAATATTGATCCGTAGTCAGGGTGTTTCAGCGTATTTTGCGCATGGCATCCTCCGTATGTAATCCGTATGGCATCCGTACTGCGAGATTTTCGCGCAGGCTTGCAAAACCGACATCTAATGGATTTATGTGCTCAAATGTTCGGGAAAACATATATACAGTATATATATATATATATATATATATATATATATATATATATATATATATATATATGTCATTGAGACACATATATATATATTCTGTATTTAGATTTCATTCAGAGCGATATCTGTGAACAGCCGGTAATTCAATTGCCGGCTTTTCATTTCTCCTGCACAAACCCGACAGGATATGAGACATGGTTTACATACAGTAAACCATCTCATATCCCCCTTTTTTTTGCATATTCCACACTACTAATGTTAGTAGTGTGTATGTGCAAAATTTCAGCGCTGTAGCTGCTGAAATAAAGGGTTAAATGGCGGAAAAAATTGGCGTGGGCTCCCGCGCAATTTTCTCCGCCAGAATGGTAAAGCCAGTGACTGAGGGCAGATATTAATAGCCAGGAGAGGGTCCATGGTTATTGGCCCCCCCGTGGCTAAAAACATCTGCCCCCAGCCACCCCAGAAAAGGCACATCTGGAAGATGCGCCTATTCTGGCACTTGGCCACTCTCTTCCCATTCCCTGTAGTGGTGGGATATGGGGTAATGAAGGGTTAATGCCACCTTGCTATTGGAAGGTGACATTAAGCCAGATTAATAATGGAGAGGCGTCAATTATGACACCTATCCATTATTAATCCAATTGTTGGAAAGGGTTAAAACACACACACACACATGATTTAAAAGTATTTTAATGAAATAAACACTGTATGTAAACCATGTCTCATATCCTGTCGGGTTTGTGCAGGAGAAATGAAAAGCCGGCAATTGAATTACCGACTTTTCACTAACAGCGCTGCGTATTTCTCGCAAGTCACACTGCAGGTCCGTGTGGAATCCGTATTTTTCTCGCACCCATAGACTTTCATTAGCGATTTTTTTGCGCAATACGCTGACAAACGCAGCATGCTGCGATTTTGTACGGCCGTAGAAAGCCGTATAATACTGAACCGTAATATACGGCTAATAGGAGCAGCCCCATTGAGAATAATTGTGCCGTTTATTTTGCGAGTTTTACGGACGTAATTTCTGCGCTCTTACGTCCGTAAAACTCGCTAGTGTGAGGCCGGCCTAAGTAGGAAAGGGTTCATTACAGTTAGAGCAGTCTGAGGAATGCCATACCGCAAGAGGTAGCAAAGGAAGGCACTATATCTGGGCTGGATGCTTTTCTCACAATAAAAATGTCTCACAATAACAAATGTATAACTGGTTGAGAAAGGTGGAACTTGATGGACTTGTATCTTTTTTTCAAGCTATGTAACTAATACTAGTTCAGTAGAGCCTTGGAAGTTCACATTATGCACCTATAATAGAAGAATTAAGATGCATCAGTGGTATGGCCATCTGGAAAGTGACTAATAATGTCAGGATCTGTTTCCATTGCCTTATTAATTCAGTCCAAAATGCTCTTTTTCACATTCAGAACAGGTGCTCTTCACATAAAGCTTTATAAATAATCATATAAAGTCACTGTCAAACACATTATTTGATTTCCATGAACATCTCAAATTCATTGTTTTGTATTTTTAAAGTTCTATGTCTTCCCATTCTGGTGCAGTCAGTTTTTAATGGCAATGTCACTACACCTGCTAGAGAACGATGCAGAAACAGTTCAAAGATAAATTTGCAGCAGCTTGAAATAGGGAGATTTTGATACTCAGCCTGGCTGATCTATTAAACTTTCAGAGGATCTTCGAAAACAGAAAGATTTGATGGGGTTTCACCAAAATATCGTACTTGTCTTTTTTCAGATATCTGTCAGACATTAATATGAAAAGGTAAATGGATCTGAGCTCCTTCTGCAGAAAATAATTATGTGAACAGCAAAAAAAAAAGTCTGAAATATGTTTCTAATATAATATATCATGGAGCTGTAGATATAATCTGAGAATGGGATAGGAGGTGTACAAGCTGTTCATCTGCTTCTGCCAAAAAATGAGCGGAAGTTGCCTGGGAAGCCCTCCAACTAAGCAAGTGTCTTTACAGCATCATTGTGAAGAAGACAACACTCTGGAGAGTGCTCCCTCGGACAAAATAGGCTTAATAGTTTAAACCTATTACATTTTTGACACATACATCAAGCAATTTTCACTTTATCACATTCTGATATGCCAAGATAAATGAATACCAAAGTAATATTTAGTTTCTATGTATTCAACTAGTAAGACCGTAATGTGTTAAGATGATTTAATGGATCATAATAAATGGTGTAGAGTAAATAAATAGCTCTCTTTGTGATCTGGGACCACAAAAGGAAAAAGGTTGGCAGCTAAATCAATCTAGAATGGAGACTTGTAGCATCCCTGTCTAAAATCAATGAAACATGTGTAATTACACAGCTTAATTATGAAAATCCATTGTCTTCCTAGAGTGACTGAGGCCAACACATGTAATAACCTAATATATGGGCTATGTCAAGTGATACAATTGTAAATTGATGTGTATTACTGTATGAAAGGTGGCAATAGAGTTCTAGTCTTCTTCCTCTCTAAAGAGGCAATTTGCATATTCAATTGGAAGAACTTTAACCCCTTCATGACCTTGGGATTTTCCATTTTTCCATGCTCGTTTTTCGCTCCCCTCCTTCCCAGAGCAATAACTTTTTTATTTTTCCGTCAATTTGGCCATGTGAGGGCTTATTTTTTGCAGGACAAGTTGTACTTTTGAACGAAATGATTGGTTTTACCATATCGTGTACTAGAAAACGGTAAAAAAATTCCAAGTGCGGAGAAATTGCAAAAAAAGTGCAGTCCCACACTTGTTTTTTGTTTGGCTTTTTTGCTAGGTTCACTAAATGCTAAAACTGACCTGCCATTATGATTCTACAGGTCAGTACGAGTTCATAGACACCTAACATGACTAGGTTATTTTTTATCTAAGTGGTGAAAAAAAATTCCAAACTTTGCTAAAAAAAAAAAAAATTGCGCCATTTTCCTATACCCGTAGCGTCTCTATTTTTCATGATCTGGGGTCGTTTAAGGGCTTATTTTTTGCGTGCCAAGCCAGCGTTTTTAATGATACCATTTCGGTACAGATACGTTCTTTTGATCACCCGTTATTGCATTTTAATGCAATGTCGCGGCAACCAAAAAAACGTAATTCTGGCGTTTCGAATTTTTTTCTTGTTATGCCGTTTAGCGATCAGGATAATGCTTTTTTTATTGATAGATCGGGCGATTCTGAACGTGGCGATACCAAATATGTGTAGGTTTGATTATTTTTTTATTGATTTATTTTGAATGGGGCGAAAGGGGGGTGATTTAAACTTTTATATTTTTTTTATTATTTTCACATTTTTTTTTACTTTTTTAAATTTTTTTTGCCATATTTCAATAGCCTCCATGGGAGGCTAGAAGCAGGCACTACACGATCGTCTCTGCTACTTAGCAGCGATCTGTTGTTTGCTGCTATGCAGCAGAATTGCAGGTGTGCTGTGAGCGCCGGCCACAGGATGGCGCTCACAGCTGCCGGGGATCTGTAACCATAGAGGTCTCAAGGACCTCTATGGTTACTATTCTGAAGCATCGCCGACCTCCGATCATGTGACGGGGGTCGGCGATGCGCTCATTTCCGGCCGCCCAGCCGGAAGCATCGGTTAAATGCCACTGTCTGCGTTTGGCTGCGACATTTAACTAGTTAATAGCGGCGGATGAATCGCAATTTCACCCGCCGCTATTGCGGGCACATGTCAGCTGTTCAAAACAGCTGACATGTCCCGGCTTTGATGCGGGCTCACCGCGGAGCCCTGCATCAAAGCAGGGGATCTGACAGAAAGGGGTTAAGGATATGATCACACGTTGCTTTTTGTTCCTTTTTTCTTTGCAGCAAAAACATGATCTGAGCAGGTTTTGTTGGCTTTTTGTTGCGTTTTTGCTGAATTTTTGTGCCATTTTTCAGGATCCCAAAGTTCAGCTTTGCTTCCACCAAAGAAGCATGAACAATGCAAGGTATTAATGCACCAATCCAAGACATGTGAAACCATAAAACATTTTTGGAAAAAGGGTAATTTGATCAAATTATTAAGTGGAAAAGATTTGAATGTTTGAAAACATAGTGACTGTTCTGAACGATAAAGTTCATGAGTAAGTGAACAAAATGCAAAATTACAAAAGTAACAACAGGGGAAGTTTAATTGGTCTGGAATAGTTAACCTAAGACATTGGCAGTGCATTTTTTAGGGTGGACACTGTTTAGTTTTACACATTGTTAAGGGTCATTGAGTTGGTCAGGCATTTTTCAGTTTCTCACTTTGATTGGCAATGTTTAATTTTAGGGTACTGTCACACAGTGGCACTTTTGTCGCTACGACGGTACGATCCGTGACGTTCCAGCGATATCCATACGATATCGCAGTGTCTGACACGCAGCAGCGATCAGGGACCCCGCTGAGAATCGTACGTCGTAGCAGATCGTTTGGAACTTTCTTTCGTCGCTGGATCTCCCGCTGTCATCGCTGGATCGGTGTGTGTGACAGCGATCCAGCGATGCGATCGCTTGTAACCAGGGTAAACATCGGGTTACTAAGCGCAGGGCCGCGCTTAGTAACCCGATGTTTACCGTGGTTACAAGCGTAAAAGTAAAAAAAACCAAACACTACATACTTACATTCCGGTGTCTGTCCCCCGGCGTTCTGCTTCTCTGCACTGTGAGCGCCGGCCGGCCGGAAAGCGAGCACAGCGGTGACGCGGTGACGTCACCGCTGTGCTTTCCGGCTGGCACAGACACAGTGGAGAGAAGCAGAACGCCGGGGGACAAACACCGGAATGTAAGTATGTAGCGTTTGTTTTTTTTTACTTTTACGCTTGTAACCACGGTAAACATCGGGTTACTAAGCGCGGCCCTGCGCTTAGTAACGCGATGTTTACCCTGGTTACCCGGGGACCTCGGCATCGTTGGTCGCTGGAGAGCTGACTGTGTGACAGCTCTCCAGCGACCACACAACGACTTACCAACGATCACGGCCAGGTCGTATCGCAGGTCGTGATCGTTGGTAAATCGTATAGTGTGACAGTACCCTTACACATTGGTCGGCCATTGAATTGCTCAGGCAAGTGTTTACTTTAACACATCACTAATTTACTTAAGTTGCACTAATCCTAACTTCCATTCTCCGGTGAGGAGGCCAAGACATTTTGATTTAAAGTTGAGAAAATCACGAGATTAAATGGGTTTCACATACTGCTGTACCTGCTTTTTTTCTTCACTAAAACTACATAAAAAACTGATGGCAATGCTTTTGCTGCATTTTTGCTATTTTTTTCACTTACTCAATACTTTCAATGATTGCAAATTGCTGAGAAGCAACATGCTGCAGTTTTCAAAAAGCAGCATTTTTCCAGTCCAGTCAGGAATAAAAAACAATGTGTGTGGATGAGATTTCAGAAATCTCATAGCTTTTGCTGGTACTGTAAAAAGCTGCTTTTAATTTGAAGAAAAAAAATATGCAGCAAAAACGCAACGTGTGAACATAGCCTAAGGCTGTGTGCACATGTTCAGGATTTTTCGTGTTTTTTTTACAATAAAATGCGATAAAAATGCTTAAAAAACGCATACATATGCATCCCATCATTTATAATGCATTTTGCAATTTTGTGTATATGTTGCGTTTTTTCCCACGAAAAAAAACGCATTGCGGTAAAAAACGCAGCATGTTCATTAATTTTGCGGATTTTTTGAGGATTTCCCACTATATTATTGCATTGGGAACCTCCGGAAAAAAATGCAAAAAATCCGTGAAAAAAACGCATGCGGATTTCTTGCAGAAAATGTCCGGTTTTGTTCAGGAAATTTCTGCAAGGAATCTTGACGTGTGCACATAGCCTAAGGGTACTTTCACACTGGCGTTTTTTGTCCTCCGTCACAATGCGTTGTTTTGGTCAAAAAACGCATCCTGCAAAAGTGCTTGCAGGATGCGTTTTTTGTCCATAGACTAACATTAACGACGCATTGCGACGAATTGAAACACGTCGCAACCGTCGTGCGACGGTTGCACCGTGTTGTGGCGGACCGTCGGCTGCAAAAAATGTAAAAACGTTACATGTAACGTTTTTTGCTGCCGACGGTCCGCTTTTTCCGACCGTGCATCCATCTGAAGGGGTTAAATCATTTTACAGGCAGGAGCTGTGCTAAAGCACTCGCTCATGCCTGTAAACCCCGGGTGCTGAAAGGAAAGCTGGGTGATCTGTACTTACATTGAGTTGCGGTGAGGCGCCCTCTGCTAGATGAACTCATATGAACTCGAGCGTGGGAACTTTTCCAAGGCTTCAGTTCATGAGGACATCCAGCAGAGGGCGCATCACCGCAACTCAAGGTAACTACAGATCACCCAGCTTTCCTTTCAGCACCCGGGGTTTACAGGCACGAGGGAGTGCTTTAGCACAGCTCCTGCCTGTAAAATGATTTAACCCCTTCAGATGGATTTACTTCGTGGGACGTGACAGATCAACAGAAGGTATGTATATTGTTGGTTTATTTTTTTTGCCGAGCGAGGGTCTTCAGGTGGATTGAGAGAGCAATAAAATATTACAACATCCTGTGTGTTTATTTCATTAAAATACTTTTTAATAATGTGTGTGTTTTTTTTAACCCTTTCATACAATTGGATTAATAATGGATAGGTGTCATAATTGACGCCTCTCCATTATTAATCTGGCTTAATGTCACCTTACAATAGCAAGGTGGCATTAACCCTTCATTACCCCATATCCCACCACTACATGGGAGTGGGAAGAGAGTGGCCAAGTGCCAGAATAGGCGCATCTTCCAGATGTGCCTTTTCTGGGGTGGCTGGGGGCAGATGTTTGTAGCCAGGGGGGCCAATAACCATGGACCCTCTCTAGGCTATTAATATCTGCCCTCAGTCACTGGCTTTACCGCTCTGGTGGAGAAAATTGCGCGGGAGCCCACGCCAATTTTTTCCGCGATTTAACCCTTTAATTTCATAGCTAGAGCCCCCAAATTTGACACACAGACACTTCTTACATTAGTGAAGAGGAATATGTAATAAAAGAAGGGATATGAGAAGGTTTACTGTATGTAAACCATGTCTCATATCCTGTCGGGTTTGGAAAGGAGAGGGCAAAAGCCGGCAATTGAATTAGCGGCTTTAATGCTATCTAGCGCTGCATTAAATATAAATATACATATATAGGTGTCTCACTGACATATATATATGTATATATACCTATTCTACGTGTATATATCTACTCTATTCTAACCTGTCAGTGTGATTTTACTGTACACCGCGCTGAATTGCCGGCTTTTCAAAGGACACCGGTGCGTAAAAATCGGACAGAACTCGCATGGTGCGAGTGCTGTGTGATTTTTTTCTCGCACCCATTGACTTGCATTTTCGAGTCTCGTCCGAGAATCGCAGCAATACGCAGCATGCTGCGATTTTTTTCGCAAATGAAAAGACACCTATTGAATAACATTGGTCCGAGTGCAATCCGATTTTTTATCGGATTGCACTCGTCCGTTTTCCTCGCAAGTGGAAAGGGGCCCTAATTGTTCCACTCCTGGTTTTGGCTTACAAAAACTGATGAAAAATCTTGACCAAATCCTGATGCAATCCTGAACGTGGACACATACCCTAAGTCTCCTTACACTGGCTTGGTACTCTCTACTAGAGATGAGTGAATATGTTCGGCTTCCTCCTTATTCGGCAAGCTATAGCGTTTACCAAATAAGCTGCAGAGGGAACCCGGATACCTGGAGCGCTCCTGATGATCAGCTGTTCAGCTCCGCAGCTGCATGTGTCACGTCTGTGTGACAGGCCCAACACACAGGATCTCCATACATGTGCTGTTACTGTCACACAGCCGTGACACATACAGCCGTGACACATGCAGCTGCGGCTTGGAACAGCTGATCAGCAGGAGCAATCCAAGTAGCTGGGTTCCCACTGCAGCTTCTCGGTAAGCGCTATAGCTTGCCTAAGGGCTCATACTCACAGATGAGTCTCGCACGTCAATACCTGACACTGCACCTGGCACTCAGATCGGAGTGTGTGGCCGCATAGCAATACATGAGCTAGACTCATCCGAGTTTCTCACATGTGAGTATAAGTCCAAATAAGTAGGGACCTGAACATATTCGCTCACCTCTACTCTCAACTAGGAGCATTGCTGGATTACCAATTAGGCATCTTTTGGGGCCCCGCTTGCAATAGGTAAAAAATAATATTGATTTAATATATATAGAAAATTCACAATCTGCCTGCTGGCCTGTCTGGGTGACATTAACCCCTTAATGACCAGTGTTATTTCAGTTTTTCAATTTCTGCTTTTTGCTCCCCTTCTTTGGGCTTATTTTTCTGTGCCAAGCTGACTTTTTTATTGATACCATTTTGGTGCAGATACGATCTTTTGATCGCCCGTTATTGCATTTTATTGCAATGTAGCGGCAACCCAAAAAATATAATTCTGGCATTTTGAATTTTTATCTCGTTACACAGTTTAGCGATCGGGTTATTTCTATTTTAGATTGCATTGATAGATTGGGCGATTCTGAACACGGCAATACTAGAAATATGTATATTTTAATTTTTTTTTATTGTTTTATTTTGAATTGGGCGAAAGAGGGGTGATTTGAACTTTTTGCCTCTGCTACACACAGGTGATGATCAGATGGCCTTTGTGTAGCAGAAATGTTCACTTGCTATGTGCGCCGACCACGGGGTGGTGCTCATAGCAATCTGGCAATGACAACCATAGAGGTCTGCCATCGGTGACCCACGATCATGTGACAGGGTTACCAATGGGCGGGATTAGCAATACGCTTCCGGTAAATGTGAGGCAAATGCTGCTGTCAGAGATTGACAGCGGATTTAACTAGTTAACAGCCACGGGCGGTTGTTGCAGGCACATGACAGATGTACAGATCAGCTATTATGTTCCCCGAAAGTTGTAGTCCGATGTGGCCATACTATTATGTCCAGCGTCGGAAAGTGGTTAAAGGACAGCTGAAGCAACAAAGCTTTCATGTATTCATTACAGTAAGAGGCAGTGAAATAATGTTTTGACTGTTGTTGGGTATATTTGAAATTTTGTGAGTAGTAGAGGAGAGGGATGCATGCACTCAGACTTTGGTCAGAGTGAGAAATGAGAGTGGAGGAGAGGTAAGTGGTCATGGGTTTTCTCAGACATGAGTAAATGCTTTAGGAATACAGACATGTATATCAAGGCCTACACCCAAAATCAATGTTAATGGATTGCCTTTTCTGGGTTATAATGAAGTTTGATTATCTTAAATTTTGTTCTGTTTAATAAAATGTAATTGGGTCTATTAAACTCGTTTGAGAAAAATTAACAGTTCATCAGCTCAATGGTGTAGAAGATATACTGAAGCAGGACGCGATGCATGTTGGGAGAAATCTGGCTCCTGAGCTGAAACCATGGAAGAGATAGTGGAAAAAATTCAGCAACTGCAAACACATATTTTTTTTATATATAAAACATCACATTTATTTGGTTATGGCTAAAAACAAAGAAAAAATGAAGATAGTATAAAATAACATGGTGGACACCAGGTTTACGTGATTGGAGCCTTACAGGCTCTTAGACTGGATTAATGGCCCGTATTAATCATATATCATAGTTACATCGTGAACACACATGCATGCTATAGTCAAGATGCTGAAAAGTGTGTGCATGCAAGCCATGAGCTGGACGCGGCAGCGGTGCACACACTGCCAGGATGTTGGCATTTTAGTCTTTGACATGATGCAATGAATGTGGTCGGCATCACACTAGCAAGTTTTATGGACGTATGAGAGGCGCAGAAAGTACGCATTGCACACGGTACAATGATTCTCTATGGCTCAGCTCCTATCTGGCATATTTTACGCATCAGTATTTTACGGTCTTGTACGGCCGTAGACAATCGCAGCATGCTGCGTTTGTCAGTGTATTGCGCAAAAAATACGCCAATGAAAGTCTATGGGGACGAGAAAAATGCGGAATGCACACGGACCATGCATGTGACTTGCGAGAAATATCCAGCGGTGTTCTATAGAAAAGCCGGCAATTCAGTGCGGTGTACAGTAAAATCACACTGGCAGAATAAATGTCTACACATATTATGGGTATATATATATATATATATATATATATATATATATATATATATATGTAATTGAGACACACACATATGTATATATTTATGTTTAAAACAGCGCAAGATAGCTTAAAAGCCGGTAATTTAATTGCTGGCTTTTGCTATCTCCTTCCCAAACCCGACAGGATATGAGACATGGATTACATACAGTAAACCATCTCATATCCCTTCTTTTTTACATATTCCTCACTAATAATGTTAGTAGAGTATGTGTGCAAAATTTGGAGGCTCTAGCTGTTAAAATAAAGGGTTAAATCACAGAAAAAACTGGTGTGGGCTCCCGTGCAATTTTCTCCGCCAGAGTGGGAAAGCCAGTGACTGAGGGCAGATATTAATAGCCTAGCGAGGGACCATGGTTATTGCACCCCCCTGGCTAAAAACATCTTCCCCCAGCCACCCCAGAAAAGGCACATCTGGAAGATACGCCTATTCTGGCACTTAGCCACTCTCTTCCCACTCCCGAGTAGTGGTGGGATATGGGGTAATAAAGGGTTAATGTCACCTTGCTATTGTAAGGTGACATTAAGCCAGGTTAATAATGGAGAGGTGTCAATAAGACACCTATCCATTATTAATCCTATGTTCATAAAGGGTTAATAATACACACACAAGTGACACCATTTTGGAAAGTAGACCCCCTAAGGCACTTATCTAGATGTGTGGTGAGCACTTTGACCCACCAAGCGCTTCACAGACGTTTATAATGTAGAGCCGTAAAAATAAAAAATAATATTTTTCCCAAAAATGAAGTTTCGCCCCCAATTTTTTATTTTCCCAAGGTTACCAGAAGAAATTGTACCCGAAACTTTGTTGTGCAATTTGTCCTAAGTACGCTGATACTCCATATGTGGGGGTAAACCACTGTTTGGGTGCATGGCAGAGCTCAGAAGGGAAGGAACGCGGTTTGACTTTTCAATGCAAAATCGGCTGGAATTGAAATGGGATGCCATGTTGCGTTGGGGAGCCCCTGATGTGCCTAAACATTGAAACCCCCCACAATTGAAACCATTTTGGAAAGTAGACCCCCTAAGGAACTTATCTAGATGTGTGGTGAGCACTTTGACTCACCAAGCGCTTCACAGAAGTTTATAATGTAGAGCCGTAAAAGTAAAATATAATATTTTTTCACAAAAATGAATTTTTCGCCCCCAATTTTTTATTTTCCCAAGGGTACCAGAAGAAATTGTACTCCAAATGTTGTTGTGCAATTTGTCCTGAGTACGCTGATACCCCATATGTGGGGGTAAACCACTCTTTGGGTGCATGGCAGAGCTCGGAAGGGAAAGAGCTGTTTGACTTTCCAATGCAAAATTGGCTGGAATTAAGATGGGACGCCATGTTGCATTTGGAGAGCCCCTGATGTACCTAAACATTGAAACCCCCCACAAGTGACACCATTTTAGAAGATATACCCCCTAAGGATCTTATCTAGATGTGGTGTGAGAGCCTTGAACCCCCAAGTGTTTCACTACAATTTATGAAGCAGAGCCGTGAAAATAAAATAAAAAATTTCCACAAAAATTATTATTTAGCTCACAGTTTTGTATTTTGCCAAGGGTACCAGGAGAAATTGGACCCAAAAAGTTGTTGTGCAATTTGTCCTGAGTACGCTGATACCCCACATGTGGGAGGGAACCACCGTTTGGGCACATGGCAGAGCTCGGAAGGGAAGGAGCGCCATTTGAAATGCAGACTTAGATGGATTGGTCTGCAGGCGTCACGTTGCATTTGCAGAGCCCCTGATGTACCTAAATAGTAGAAACCCCCCACAAGTGACCCCATATTGGAACATAGACCCCCAAGGAACTTATCTAGATGTGTTGTGAGAACTTTGAACCTCCAAGTATTTCACTACAGTTTATAACGCAGAGCCGTGAAAATAAAAAATCATTTTTTTCCTACAAAAATGTTTTTTTAGCCCCTCAAATTTTTTTTCCCCTAAGGGTAACAAGAGAAATTGGACCCCAGAAGTTGTTGTCCAATTTGTCCTGAGTACGCTGATGCCCCATATGTGGGGGAACCACCGTTTGGGCGCATGGCAGAGCTCGGAAGGGAAGGAGCGCCATTTGGAATGCAGACTTAGATGGATTGGTCTCCAGGCATCACATTGCATTTGCAGAGCACCTGTGTTATGACCTGGTGGTTAAGAGGCCACACTGATATGACCTGGTGGCTAAAACGCAACATGGGATGAGCTCTGAGGAGGTGGTATCTCTACTGACCGCAGTCCCTAATCCTAACAACAACACTAGTAATAGCCGTGGGATGTTCCTGACTCTCCCTAGACACCTCTTCACAGCCTAAGAATTAACTACCCCTAAAGAAGGAAATAGAAAGCTATCTTGCCTCAGAGAAAACCCCAAAAGGAAAGATAGCCCCCCACAAATATTGACTGTGAGTGGAGAGGGAAATGACATACACAGAAATGAAATCAGTTTTAAGCAAAGGAGGCCAATACTAAACTTGATAGACAGAGAGAAAAGGATACTATGCGGTCAGTATTAAAAACTACAAAAATCCACGCAGAGTTTACAAAAATGAACTCCACACCGACTCACGGTGTGGAGGGGCAAATCTGCTTCCCAGAGCTTCCAGCTAGCCTGAATATGACATAGTGACAAGCTGGACAAAAAGAGACATATTTGCAAAGCAATAGTGTCCAAAGAAAATGGACAAACAAGAACTAGCAGAAACTTATCTTTTGCTGACAAGGACAGGCCATATGAGAAATCCAAGGAGAGAACCAAATCCAACCTAAGACATTGACAGCTGGCATGAACTAAAGCCCAGAGCAGGTTTAAATAACAAACCCAGGCAAGGCGATCAGTGATGGCAGCTGCTACAGCTATCTAAAGGAGCAGCAGTTCCACTCGAAACCACCAGAGGGAGCCCAAGGGCAGAACTCACAAAAATACCATTAGCAACCACAGGAGGGAGCTCCAGAACGGAATTCACAACACACCTGATGTACCTAAACAGTAGAAACCCCCACACGTGACCCCATATTGGAACCTAGACCCCCCAAGGAACTTATCTAGATGTGTTGTGAGAACTTTGAACCTCCAAGTATTTCACTACAGTTTATAACGCAGAGCCGTGAAAATAAAAAATCATTTTTTTCCTACAAAAATGTTTTTTTAGCCCCCCAAATTTTTATTTTCCCAAGGGTAACAAGAGAAATTGGACCACCGAAGTTGTTGTCCAATTTGTCCTGAGTATGCTGATACCCCATATGTTGGGGTAAACCCCTGTTTGGGCGCACGGAAGAGCTTGGAAGGGAAGGAGCACTGTAGAATTGGCTGGAATTGAGATCGGACGCCATGTCGCGTTTGGAGAGCCCTGATGTGCCTAAACAATGGAAATCCCCAATTCTAACTAAAACCCTAACCCAAACACAACCCTAACCCTAATCCCAACCACACCCCTAACCCCAACTCCAACACACCCCTAACCCTAATCCCAACCATAACCCTAACCACACCCCTAACCCCATAACCATAATACAAATCGTAAATGTAATCCAAACCATAAATCTAGCCCCAACCCTAACCCTAGCCCTAACCCTAGCCCTAACCCTAACCCTAGCCCTAACCCTAACCCTAGCCCTTACCCTAACCCTAGCCCTAACCCTAGCCCTAACCCTAATGGGAAAATGGAAATAAGTACATTCTTTTAATTTTTTTACTTTTCCCTAACTAAGGAGGTGATAAAGGGGGGTTTGATTTACTTTTATAGCTGGTTTTTAGCGGATTTTTATGACTGGCAGCCGTCACACACTAAAAGACTTTTTTATTGCAAAAAATATTTTTTGCGTTACCACATTTTGTGAGCTATAATTTTTCCATATTTTGGTCCACAGAGTCATGTGAGGTCTTGTTTTTTGCGGAACGAGTTGACATTTTTATTGGTAACATTTTCGGGCACGTGACATTTTTTGATCGCTTTTTATTCCGATTTTTGTGAGGTAGTATGACCAAAAAACAGCTATTCATGAATTTATTTTTTGGTGGGGCGTTTATACCGTTCCAAATTTTGTAAAATGGATTTTATTCTTCGGGTCAGTACAATTGCAGCGATACCTCATTTTTTTATGTTTTGGCGCTTTTATATGATAAAAACAATTTTATAGAAAAAATAATTATTTTTGCATCGCTTTATTCTGAGGACTATAACTTTTTTATTGTTTCGCTGATGACGCTGCATGGCAGCTTGTTTTTTGCAGGACAAGATGACGTTTTCAGTGGTACCATTGTTATTTATATCCGTCTTTTTGATCCCGTGCTATTCCATTTTTTGTTCGGCGGTATGATAATAAAGCGTTGTTTTTTGCCTTGTTTTTTTTATGGTGTTCACTGAAGGGGTTAACTAGTAGGACAGTTTTATTGGTTGGGTCGTTACGAAAGCGGCGATGCTAAATATGTGTACTTTTATTGTTTGCTTTTTTTTAGATAAAGAAATGTATTTATGGGAATAAATATATATATTTTTTTCTTTATTTAGGAATTTTTTTTTTTACACAACTAAATATCTGTATTTTACTTTATAACATTTCCCCGGGGGGGGGGGGGGGATCATGTTATAAGGTCAGATCGCTGATCTGACACTTTGCGGAGCACTGTGTCAGATCAGCGATCTGAAGTGAACTGCTCCTGGCTTACCAGCTCCTGCTCTGAGCAGGCGCTTGGTAAGCCACCTCCCTGCAGGACCCGGATGCAGCCCCGCGGCCATTTTGGATCCGGGGCCTGCAGGGAAAAGAAGATAGGAGACCCTCGGAGCAACGCGATCACATTGCGTTGCTCCCAGCGTCTCAGGGAAGCACGCAGGGAGCCCCCTCCTTGCGCAATGCTTCCCTATACCGCCGGAACACTGTGATCATGTTTGAACGCAGTGTGCTGGGGTTAATGTGATCGCTCCTGGCACATAGTGCCAGATGTCAGCTGCGATAGTCAGCTGACACCCGGTCGCGATCGGCCGCGCTCCCCCCGTTAGCGCAGCCGATCACTATGACGTACTACCCCGTCCCTGGGAATTAAGTCCCAGGTCACCTTGACAGGATAGTACGTCAAATGGGATTAAGGGGTTAAGCAGACTAACTGGTCCATTCCTGCCCCATAAATTGTAGGCTTTTTTGCCCAGGAGAAGTGACATATCAGGACAGGGACCCAATTTACAAAGGACGCCTTGATGTGGCAATTGGGCTCACATACATTGGCCAATTTATACTAGAAATACCTTCCTTATTTCATAGCAATTTTTGCAGATAAATATTTCATGTGTACATTATATAGCGCTTTTTAAAAATGTTTTCCTATTTCCTATGGCAGCAATGCAGTTTCAATATTCTAGAGTAATCCATCTTTGTATATTATGGTGCAACCTTACTATTTGTTGCTTTTATGCTTTTTTGGTTGGTGACTGTTCACACTAGTTTAGATGTGCTGGTCCTTTTTTACTATTGGTACAGAGTCTTGGTCAGAGAGAAAACTGAAGCCAAAAGTAAAGGGAAGCAAGAGGAAGAAAATTCATAGATCATTGTAGCTTCTAAGTGTCTACAGTAAAGAAAGTCAAGTATTGCCAAATTGGGACACATCCTCTCCTTTGGAGAAATCACAGGACGCATTGCTACTGGATGGAGTTTATGGCCCTTGTGAACAGGGGCAGACACAGACTGCTTAGGACCCCTGTGCAGGAAATGTGCCTGAGCCCCCCTCCTTTTAAGGTGACAAAGCTAAGGGACTGTGCTATACATAAGTGAGTACACTTTATACTAAGGGACTGTTAGACATAATAATCGATAATAATGTCTTCCTCCACCTCCCCCTGTTCTTAAACCCATTATAAATCCCCCGCATCCCATTATTGCCCTCTCCCCCACCCCCCATGATTGACCTCTTCACCACCTCCATTATTGCTTTCTCCCCCACCACCCCATATCATTGCCCATTCCACCACCTCCATCATTGCCTCCTCCCCACCACCCCCATCATTGTCCTTTCCACTGCCACCATAATTTCCTCCTGCCCCACCACCCCTATCATTGCCCTCTCCATCAACCCAATCATTGCCTTCGGCCCCATCACCCCCATCATTGCCCTCTCCTCCACCTACACACACACACAGCACCATTCACCTCTCTGCACACACACACCTCACCTCTGCTCACACAGTATCCTGAAGCCGCACCATCGCTGGCAGCTTCCTGTCTCACACAGCCATGGTGCTAAATGATGATGTCATTCAGCCGCTGCTGTGTGGCAGGGAGCAGGATGGATCCATTCCCTGCAGCTCCGCTGCCTTTTTCTCTTGCAGGCAGCGGAGCTGCAATCCCATGATGGCAATCTGGCCAGGGGCCCCCCGGAGACGGATAAACTGGCCAGATTACCCTCATTATTAGCCACCCTGCAGGCAGGGATGGTTTTAGGCAAAGTGGGGCCCTATGCAAAGTTTAAAATGGGGCCTCAAATCCTAACATATTGAACATCACACAGAAGCATTTACGTTGTATTTACAAGTGCTGAGTTCAGGCCACTAAAGGAATGTGATCGACAATACTGAAGTTGTTCAAAGCTTGTTTCCCGACCTCTTTACACCGTCTGAGAAAGAATGATGGGAACAGAACAATCACTAATAGATCACTAACAGATCACCATACAGTATCATGTTACCAGCAGCACACCTACAGTCTACAATGGCGATGTGCTGCTGAGAACAATAATTTCTGTTCCGGCATAACCAATCCAATCAATTGATGAATAGGCAGCATTTTACTTGTTTAGTATAATACACCTCATAGTCCTCAATATATTATAATGTGCACCACAGTCCTCCATATTGTAAAATACACACCGCATAATCCTCCATATAGTATAATACACTCCTCAGTCCTCAGTCCTATAATTCACCTCCCACAGTATAATGCACACCATAGTTCTTCATATAGTATAATGTATTCCCCATAGTTCTTGATACAGTATAATGCAGCCCACATATAGTATAATGCAGCCACCCCATAGAGCATAATGCAGCCACCCCACAGAGTATGATGTAACCCCCATTGAATATAATGCAGCCACCCTCATATAGTATAATGTAGCCCCCCCATAAAGTATGATGCAATCACCCCTCATAGAATATAAATATAATACAGCCCCCCATACAATATAATACAGCCTGTTGTGAATTTGGATTCTGGGCTCCCCCGGTGGCCGCTTGTGGAATTGGACTTGTCATCCTCTTTCCTGTTTCACCTGGTTCCATCAGTAGTGGGTGTCGCTATTTAAGCTCATTTCTCTGGTGGTTTCTTGCCGGTCAACAATGTTATCTGATGCCTCTCAGTGCTTGTTCCTGCTTCTAGACAACTACTAGATAAGTTGGACTTTTGTCCATGTTTTGTTTTGCCTATTTGTTCCAGTTCACAGCTGAAGTTTTGTTACTGTGTCTGGAAAGCTCTCGTTGATCAGGGATTGCTACTCTGGCGTTATGAGTTAATGCCAGAGTTTAAGGTAATCTCTGGATGGTGTTTTGTTAGTGTTTTTCTGCTGACCATGAAAGTATACTATCTGTCTTCTGCTATCTAGTAAGCGGACCTCAAATTTGCTAAGACTATTTTCCTGCTGCGTTTGTTGTTTCATCTGAACTCACCGTCATTATATGTGGGGGGCTACTGTCTTCTTTGGAATATTTCTCTAGAGGTGAGCCAGGTCTTATATTTCCCTCTGCTAGCTATTTAGGTCTTAGGCCAGAGCTGGGCATCTAGCGATAAATAGGAAATGCTACCTGGCTATTTCTAGTTGCGCGGCAGGCTTAGTTCATGGTCAGTATAGTTCCATCTTCCGAGAGCTTGTCCCTCTATAGGCTTGCTATGATCTCTGCCTGCAGAGATCATGACAGTTTGACCGGCCAATAAAGTGTTAAAGACCCAGGTTGAGAAAGGAGAGTTATAAGAAGTCTGCTGGAATTTTTTTTTTTTTTTTTTTTTTTTTTTTTCCTCCAGTCTGCCTTGCTGCAGTCTTTTTTCTCTCTCTCCTCCTAATCTCTGTATGCTCTGTGTGCACCTGACAATAATGGATCTCCAGAGTGTAACTGCGGGTTTGAATAATCTCATCACGAAAGTACAAAATTTACAAGATTTTGTGGTACATGCTCCGGTATCTGAGCCGAGAATTCCTTTGCCGGAGTTCTTCACAGGGAATAGAGCTAGCTTCCAGAATTTCCGAAATAATTGTAAGCTTTATTTGTCCCTGAAGTCTCGTTCAGCTGGAGACCCTGCTCAGCAGGTTAGGATTGTGATTTCCTTGCTCAGGGGTGACCCTCAAGATTGGGCCTTCTCATTGCCAGCAGGGGATCCTGCGTTACGCGATGTGGATGCGTTTTTTCTGGCCTTGGGCTTGCTTTATGAGGAACCTCATTTGGAACTTCAGGCAGAAAAAACTTTGATGGCACTATCTCAGGGGCAAGACGAAGCTGAAGTTTTCTGCCAAAAATTCCGTAAATGGTCTGTGCTTACTCAGTGGAATGAGTGCGCCTTGGCGGCAACTTTCAGAGAAGGTCTCTCTGATGCCGTTAAGGATGTTATGGTGGGGTTCCCTTTGCCTGCAGGTCTGAATGAGTCCATGACAATGGCTATTCAGATTGATAGGCGTCTGCGGGAGCGCAAACCGGTGCACCATCTGGCGGTGTCTATGGAAAAGACGCCAGAAAGTATGCAGTGTGATAGAATTCTGTCCAGGAGCGAGCGACAGAATTTTGGACGGAAGAATGGATTGTGTTTCTATTGTGGGGATTCTACTCATGTTATATCAGCATGCTCTAGGCGTACAAAGAAGCTTGATAAGTCTGTTTCCATTGGCACCATTCAGTCTAAGTTTATTTTGTCTGTAACCCTGATTTGCTCTTTGTCATCCATTGCCACGGACGCCTATGTTGACTCTGGCGCCGCTCTGAGTCTTATGGATTGGTCCTTTGCCAATCGTTGTGGTTTTGATTTAGAGCCTTTGGAGACTCTTATTCCTCTGAAGGGGATTGACTCCACCCCATTGGCTAATAATAAACCACAATACTGGACACAAGTAACCATGCGTATCAATCCGGATCACCAGGAGATTATTCGTTTCCTGGTGCTGTATAATTTACATGACGATTTGGTACTGGGATTGCCATGGTTGCAGTCTCACAACCCAGTCTTGGACTGGAGAGCAATGTCTGTGTTGAGCTGGGGATGTAAGGGTATTCATGGGGACGTACCTTTGGTTTCTATTTCGTCGTCCATTCCCTCTGAAGTCCCTGAGTTCCTCTCTGATTATCAAGACGTCTTTGACGAACCCAAGCTTGGGTCGTTACCTCCGCACCGTGAGTGCGATTGTGCCATAGATTTGATACCGGGTTGTAAATATCCAAAGGGTCGTTTGTTTAATTTGTCTGTGCCGGAACATGCTGCTATGCGGGAATATATAAAGGAGTCTTTGGAAAAGGGACATATTCGTCCATCTTCTTCTCCCTTGGGAGCTGGGTTTTTCTTTGTCTCAAAAAAAGACGGCTCTTTGAGACCATGTATTGATTATCGGCTTCTGAATAAGATCACTGTTAAGTATCAATACCCATTGCCATTGCTTACTGATTTGTTTGCTCGTATAGAGGGTGCTAAGTGGTTCTCTAAAATTGATCTTCGTGGGGCGTATAATTTGGTGCGGATCAGGCAGGGGGATGAGTGGAAGACCGCATTTAATACGCCCGAGGGCCACTTTGAGTATTTGGTCATGCCTTTTGGTCTTTCTAATGCCCCTTCAGTTTTCCAGTCTTTTATGCATGATATTTTCCGCGATTTTCTGGATAAATTTATGATAATATATCTGGATGATATTCTGATTTTTTCTGATGACTGGGACTCTCATGTCCAGCAGGTCAGGAGAGTTTTTCAGGTTCTGCGGTCTAATTCTTTATGTGTGAAGGGGTCTAAGTGCGTTTTTGGGGTCCAGAAAATTTCCTTTTTGGGGTATATTTTTTCTCCCTCTTCCATTGAGATGGATCCCGTCAAGGTGCAAGCTATTTGTGACTGGACTCAGCCCTCCTCTCTTAAGGGTCTTCAGAGATTTTTGGGCTTTGCCAACTTTTACCGCTGATTTATTGCTGGTTTTTCGGATGTCGTTAAACCACTGACTGATTTGACCAGACAAGGCGCTGATGTTGCTAATTGGTCCCCTCATGCTGTAGAGGCCTTTCAGGAGCTTAAGCGCCGTTTTGCCTCTGCCCCTGTGTTGCGTCAGCCTGATGTGAATCTGCCTTTTCAGGTTGAGGTTGACGCTTCGGAGATCGGAGCTGGGGCAGTGTTGTCGCAGAAAGGTTCCGACTGCTCCGTCATTAGGCCTTGTGCCTTCTTTTCTCGCAAATTTTCGCCCGCAGAGCGGAATTATGATGTTGGGAATCGGGAGCTTTTGGCCATGAAGTGGGCGTTTGAGGAGTGGCGCCATTGGCTCGAGGGGGCTAGGCATCAGGTGGTGGTATTGACTGACCACAAAAATTTGATTTATCTTGAGACTGCCAGACGCCTGAATCCTAGACAGGCGCGCTGGTCTTTATTTTTTTCTCGCTTTAATTTTGTGGTGTCATACCTACCGGGTTCTAAGAATGTTAAGGCAGATGCCCTTTCTAGGAGTTTTGACCCGGACTCTCCTGGTAATTCTGAACCCACAGGTATCCTTAGGGAGGGAGTAATTTTGTCGGCCGTTTCTCCTGATCTGCGGCGGTCCTTGCAAGAGTTTCAGGCGGATAGACCGGATCGTTGTCCGCCTGATAGACTGTTTGTTCCGGATGATTGGACCAGCAGAGTCATCTCTGAGGTACATTCTTCTGCATTGGCAGGTCATCCCGGAATTTTTGGTACCAGGGATTTGGTGGCAAGATCCTTCTGGTGGCCTTCCCTGTCACGAGATGTGCGAGTCTTTGTGCAGTCATGTGACGTTTGTGCTCGGGCCAAGTCTTGTAGTTCTCGGGCTAGCGGACTGCTGTTGCCCTTGCCTATTCCTAAGAGGCCTTGGACACACATCTCGATGGATTTTATTTCAGATCTGCCTGTTTCCCAGAAGATGTCTGTCATCTGGGTGGTCTGTGACCGTTTCTCTAAAATGGTCCATTTGGTTCCTCTGCCCAAGTTGCCTTCTTCTTCTGAGTTGGTTCCTCTGTTTTTTCAGAATGTTGTCCGATTGCACGGTATTCCTGAGAATATTGTTTCTGACAGAGGTACCCAATTTGTGTCTAGATTTTGGCGGGCATTCTGTGCTAGGATGGGCATAGATTTGTCTTTTTCATCTGCTTTTCACCCTCAGACTAATGGCCAGACCGAGCGGACTAATCAGACCCTTGAGACATATCTGAGGTGTTTTGTCTCTGCTGACCAGGATGATTGGGTTGCTTTTTTGCCATTGGCAGAGTTCGCCCTCAATAATCGGGCCAGTTCTTCCACCTTGGTGTCCCCGTTTTTCTGTAATTCGGGGTTTCACCCTCGATTTTCCTCCGGTCAGGTGGAATCCTCGGATTGTCCTGGAGTGGATGCGGTGGTGGAGAGATTGCATCACATCTGGGGGCAGGTTATGGACAATTTGAAGTTGTCCCAGGAGAAGACTCAGCGTTTTGCCAACCGTCGTCGTCGTGTTGGTTCTCGGCTTTGTGTTGGAGATTTAGTGTGGTTGTCTTCTCGTTTTGTCCCTATGAGGGTCTCTTCTCCTAAGTTTAAACCTCGGTTCATCGGCCCTTATAGAATATTGGAGATTCTTAATCCTGTTTCTTTCCGTTTGGACCTCCCTGCGTCCTTTTCCATTCATAACGTTTTTCATCGGTCGTTATTGCGCAGGTATGAGGTACCTGTTGTACCTTCAGTTGAGCCTCCTGCTCCGGTGTTGGTTGAGGGTGAGTTGGAGTACGTTGTGGAGAAAATTTTGGACTCTCGTGTTTCCAGACGGAAACTCCAGTATCTGGTCAACTGGAAGGGTTACGGCCAGGAGGATAATTCTTGGGTCAATGCATCTGATGTTCATGCTTCTGATCTTGTTCGTGCCTTCCATAGGGCTCATCCTGGTCGCCCTGGTGGATCTGGTGAGGGTTCGGTGCCCCCTCCTTGAGGGGGGGGTACTGTTGTGAATTTGGATTCTGGGCTCCCCCGGTGGCCGCTTGTGGAATTGGACTTGTCATCCTCTTTCCTGTTTCACCTGGTTCCATCAGTAGTGGGTGTCGCTATTTAAGCTCATTTCTCTGGTGGTTTCTTGCCGGTCAACAATGTTATCTGATGCCTCTCAGTGCTTGTTCCTGCTTCTAGACAACTACTAGATAAGTTGGACTTTTGTCCATGTTTTGTTTTGCCTATTTGTTCCAGTTCACAGCTGAAGTTTTGTTACTGTGTCTGGAAAGCTCTCGTTGATCAGGGATTGCTACTCTGGCGTTATGAGTTAATGCCAGAGTTTAAGGTAATCTCTGGATGGTGTTTTGTTAGTGTTTTTCTGCTGACCATGAAAGTATACTATCTGTCTTCTGCTATCTAGTAAGCGGACCTCAAATTTGCTAAGACTATTTTCCTGCTGCGTTTGTTGTTTCATCTGAACTCACCGTCATTATATGTGGGGGGCTACTGTCTTCTTTGGAATATTTCTCTAGAGGTGAGCCAGGTCTTATATTTCCCTCTGCTAGCTATTTAGGTCTTAGGCCAGAGCTGGGCATCTAGCGATAAATAGGAAATGCTACCTGGCTATTTCTAGTTGCGCGGCAGGCTTAGTTCATGGTCAGTATAGTTCCATCTTCCGAGAGCTTGTCCCTCTATAGGCTTGCTATGATCTCTGCCTGCAGAGATCATGACAACAGCCCACCTCCCCATAGAATATAATGTAGCCCCACCAAACAGTATGATGCAATCCTCCCTCATAAAATCTAATACAGCCCCCATAGAATATAATACAGCCCACCTCCCCATAGAATATAATGTAGCCCCCATAGAATATAATGCAGCCTCCCATAGTATATAACACAGCCTTCCCCATAGAATATACTGCACCCCCCATAGTATATAACACAGCCTCCCCCATAGAAGATAATGTATAATGTACCCACCTTAGTATACAACACAGCCCACATAGTATACAGCACAGCCCGCATAGTATACAGCACTGCCCGCATAGTATACAGTGCAGCCTCATAGTATACAGAACAGCCTCATAGTATACAGCGCAGCATCATAGTATACAGAACTGCCCACATAGTATACAGCGCAGCCTCATAGTATACAGCGCAGCCTCATAGTATACAGCGCAGCCTCATAGTATACAGCACAGACTCATAGTATACAGCGCAGCCTCATGGTATACAGCACACAGCCTCATGGTATGCAGCACTGCCTCATAGTATGCAGCGCAACCTCATGGTATACAGCACACAGCCTCATGGTATACAGCACACAGCCTCATGGTATACAGCGCAGCCTCATAGTATACAGCACACTGCCTCATAGTATACAGCGCAGCTCTCCCCCCCCCAGAATGGCCCCACAGTCCAGTACTCAGTTATAGAGTAAAAAAAAAACAACACACAACACAGCACACTCCTCACCTCTCCTCGTGCCTGCGCTGCTTCCAGTTCCTGCTCCTGCCGGCACACAGTGAGTGCGCGGCAGTGTCTGTCAGAGGCAGAGCGGGGAATGATGAGAGAGGGAGCATCAGCTGACGCTCTCTCCTCCATCATTGCTTTGAACTGTAACCGGCAGACGCCGGTATAGTTAAATGCGGCAGGGGAGTCGGCGCTGGCGGCAGGCGGGCCCCCTGCCTCACAGGGGCCCCATAGCTGCTGCGTGATGTGCCGCTAGCTGGGGGCCCCTGGGGGAGCGAGGACCTAGGCAGCTGCCTGCCCCTAATGCCGGCCCTGCCTGCAGGGGCCCCCTGGAGCCTCTGGGCCCCTGTGCAGCTGCACAGGTTGAACAGACGGTATGTCCGCCCATGCCTCTGTCTCTCTGTCACCAATCTACAAAAATATGGGAAAAAAATCCCCAAAAATGCTTTTCTATGTAAAAATCTAAAAAAATTAAATATTATACACAGAACAACTTACACATATTTAAAGACATGCACCCGTAAAGGGAATTTCTCAGTAGTTTTTTTTGTAATTTGAGAGCAGCATAATAAAGAGCTAGAAACCCTGATTCCAGGGATGTGCAACATCAAAAAGTTAATTTATTTCAGTTCTTCAATACAAAAAGTTAAACTCATATATTATGTAGAGTCATTACAAACAGAGTGATGTATTTCATGTGTTTATTTCTGTTAATGTTGATGATTATGGCTTACAGCCAATGAAAACCCAAAAGTCATTATCTCAGTAAATTAGAATTATTAACAAAAAAAAACACCTGCAAAGGCGTTTAAAAAGGTCCCTTAGTCTGTTTCAGTAGCTCCACAATCTTGGGGAAGACTGCTAACTTGAAAGATGTCCAGAAGGCAGTCATTGACACTCCACAAGGAGGGTAAGCCAATAAAGGTCGTTGCCATAGAAGCTAATGTTCACACAGTGCTGTATCCAAACACAATAATGGAAAGTTGAGTGGAAGGAAAAAGTGTGGTAGAAAAAGGTGCACAGCCTTGAAAGGATTGTTCAGAAAAGGCCATTTAAAAATTTGTGGGAGATTCACAAGGAGTGGACTGTTGTGATTTTGCTTTTTGCTCCCTCTAGTGGTCATTAGTGATTTGACTCTGGAGCTTCTGTCTTTTCCTATATCCTCACCTGGGCCGTTAGTTCAGGGGCGTTGCTATATCAGCTCCCTGGACCTTCAGTTCAATGCCTGGCATCGTTGAAATCAGAGCTAATCTGTTGTGCTCTTGTCCTATTATCCTGGTTCCTGTATTTCAAGCTAAGTCTGCTTCTTTGCTTTTTGCTTTTGTTTTGTTTGGTATTTTTGTCCAGCTTGTTCCAATCTGTATCCTGACCTTTGCTGGAAGTTCTAGGGGGCTGGTGTTCTCCCCCCGGACCGTTAGACGGTTCGGGGGTTCTTGAATCTCCAGCATGGATTTTTATAGGGTTTTTGTTGACCAGATAAGTTATCTTGCTATATTCTGCTATTAGTAACCTGGCCTCTCTTTGCTGAACCTGGTTCATTTCTGTGTTTGTCATTTCCTCTTACCTCACCGTTATTATTTGTGGGGGGCTTGTATCTTGCTTTGGGGTCCCTTTCTCTGGAGGCAAGAGAGGTCTTTGTTTTCTTCTCCTAGGGGTAGTTAGATTCTCCTGCTGGCGCGAGTCATCTAGCGATCACCGTAGGCATGATCCCCGGCTACTTCTAGTGTTGGCGTTAGGAGTAGCTATTTGGTCAACCCAGTTACCACAGCCCTATGAGCTGGATTTTGAATCTCGCAGACTCACACGTTCCTCTGAGACCCTGTCCACTGGGGTCATAACAGTATGCCAGGCCAGTATTAAATGTTTAATGCATTGCAGAAGTGGGATTATAAGAAAGAAAATTTTGAGTTTTTTTTTTCCCTCTCTCATTTTTTTTTTTTTTTTCTTTTCCCCTTTACCTCAGAGTGGCTTAAGCTTGCTGCAGACATGAATGTCCAGACCTTGATTACAAGTGTGGACCAGCTTGCCGCTCGTGTGCAGGGTATACAAGATTATGTTACCAGAAATCCTAGGTCTGAACCCAAGATTCCGATTCCTGAACTGTTTTCAGGAGACCGATTTAAGTTTAGGAATTTCAGGAATAATTGTAAATTGTTTTTGTCCCTGAAACCTTGTTCGTCTGGAGACTCTGCTCAACAAGTAAAAATTGTTATTTCATTCTTACGGGGTGACCCTCAAGATTGGGCTTTTTCGTTGGCGCCAGGAGATCCGGCATTGGCTGATATTGATGCGTTTTTTCTGGCGCTCGGTTTACTTTATGAGGAACCCAATCTTGAGATTCAGGCAGAGAAAGCCTTGCTGGCTATGTCTCAGGGCCAGGACGAGGCTGAGGTGTATTGCCAAAAATTTCGGAAATGGTCCGTGCTGACACATTGGAACGAGTGTGCACTGGCCGCTAATTTTAGAAATGGCCTTTCTGAGGCCATTAAGAATGTTATGGTGGGTTTTCCCATTCCCACAGGTCTGAATGATACCATGTCCCTGGCTATTCAAATTGACCGGCGGTTGCGGGAGCGCAAAACCGCAAATTCCCTCATGTTGTTGTCTGAACAGACACCTGATGTGATGCAATGTGATAGAAAAACCGCAAATTCCCTCATGGTGTTGTCTGAACGGACACCTGATTTGATGCAATGTGATAGAATCCTGACTAGAAATGAGAGGAAAATTCATAGATGCCGGAATGGCTTGTGCTACTACTGTGGTGATTCTACACATGTTATCTCAGCATGCTCTAAACGTATATCTAAGGTTGTTAGTCCTGTCACCGTTGGTAATTTGCATCCTAAGTTTATTCTGTCTGTAACTTTGATTTGCTCACAGTCATCTTATCCTGTCATGGCGTTTGTAGATTCAGGTGCTGCCCTGAGTCTTATGGATCTCTCATTTGCTAAGCGCTGTGGTTTTATTCTTGAACCATTAGAAAATCCTATCCCTCTTAGGGGTATTGATGCTACGCCATTAGCAGAAAATAAACCGCAGTATTGGACACAGGTTACCATGTGCATGACTCCTGAACACCGCAAGGTGATACGTTTTCTCGTTCTACATAAAATGCATGATTTGGTTGTTTTGGGGCTGCCATGGTTACAGACCCATAATCCAGTCCTTGACTGGAAGGCTATGTCAGTGTCTAGTTGGGGCTGTCGTGGTATTCATGAGGATTCCCTGCCTGTGTCTATTGCTTCTTCTACGCCTTCGGAAGTTCCGGAGTATTTGTCTGATTATCAGGATGTCTTTAGCGAGTCCAGGTCCAGTGCATTGCCTCCTCATAGGGAATGTGACTGTGCAATAGATTTGATTCCAGGCAGTAAATTTCCTAAGGGAAGACTGTTTAATCTGTCGATACCTGAACATACCGCTATGCGTTCATATATCAAGGAGTCTCTGGAGAAAGGACACATCCGTCCGTCTTCTTCCCCTCTTGGTGCGGGATTCTTTTTTGTGGCTAAAAAGGACGGATCTTTGAGGCCTTGTATTGACTATCGGCTTTTGAATAAGATCACTGTCAAATTTCAGTATCCTTTGCCGCTGTTGTCTGACTTGTTTGCCCGGATTAAAGGTGCCAAGTGGTTTACCAAGATAGACCTTCGTGGTGCGTACAACCTTGTGCGCATTAAGCAAGGGGATGAATGGAAAACCGCATTCAATACGCCCGAAGGTCATTTTGAGTACTTGGTGATGCCTTTTGGGCTCTCTAATGCCCCTTCAGTTTTTCAGTCCTTTATGCATGACATTTTCCGGAAGTATCTGGATAAATTTTTGATCGTTTATCTGGATGATATTCTGTTTTTTTCTGATAATTGGGACTCGCATTTGGAGCAGGTCAGGATGGTCTTTAAAATTTTGCGTGAAAATTCTTTGTTTGTCAAGGGCTCAAAGTGTCTTTTTGGTGTACAGAAGGTTCCCTTTTTGGGGTTCATTTTTTCCCCTTCTGCTGTGGAGATGGACCCAGTCAAGGTCCGAGCTATTCTTGATTGGACTCAGCCCTCGTCAGTTAAGAGTCTTCAGAAGTTCTTGGGTTTCGCTAACTTCTACCGTCGTTTTATCGCTAACTTTTCTAGCATTGTGAAACCTTTGACGGATATGACCAAGAAGGGCTCCGATGTGGTTAATTGGGCTCCTGCTGCCGTGGAGGCTTTCCAGGAGTTGAAACGTCGGTTTACTTCGGCGCCTGTTTTGTGCCAGCCTGATGTCTCGCTTCCCTTTCAGGTTGAGGTGGATGCTTCAGAGATTGGAGCAGGGGCCGTTTTGTCGCAGAGAGGCCCTGGTTGCTCTGTTATGAGACCTTGCGCCTTTTTCTCTAGGAAGTTTTCGCCTGCGGAGCGAAATTATGATGTGGGCAATCGGGAGTTGTTGGCCATGAAATGGGCATTTGAGGAGTGGCGTCATTGGCTCGAGGGTGCTAAGCATCGTGTGGTGGTCTTGACTGATCACAAAAATCTGATGTACCTCGAGTCTGCTAAACGCCTGAATCCTAGACAGGCCCGCTGGTCATTGTTTTTCTCCCGTTTTGACTTTGTTGTCTCGTATTTACCAGGTTCAAAAAATGTGAAGGCCGATGCTCTTTCCAGGAGCTTTGTGCCTGATGCTCCTGGAGTCGCTGAACCTGTTGGTATTCTTAAGGATGGTATTATCTTGTCAGCTATTTCTCCAGATCTGCGACGTGTGTTGCAGAGATTTCAGGCTGATAGGCCTGATTCTTGTCCACCTGACAGACTGTTTGTGCCTGATAAGTGGACCAGCAGAGTCATTTCCGAGGTTCATTCCTCGGTGTTGGCAGGTCACCCAGGAATTTTTGGCACCAGAGATCTGGTGGCCAGATCCTTTTGGTGGCCTTCCTTGTCTAGGGATGTGCGGTCATTTGTACAGTCCTGTGGGACTTGTGCTCGAGCTAAGCCTTGCTGTTCTCGTGCCAGCGGGTTGCTCTTGCCCTTGCCTGTCCCTAAGAGACCTTGGACACATATCTCCATGGATTTCATTTCTGATCTTCCGGTGTCTCAAGGCATGTCTGTTATCTGGGTGATATGTGATCGCTTCTCCAAGATGGTCCATTTGGTTCCTTTGCCTAAGCTGCCTTCCTCTTCCGATCTGGTTCCTGTGTTTTTCCAGAACGTGGTTCGTTTGCACGGCATCCCTGAGAATATTGTGTCAGACAGAGGATCCCAGTTCGTTTCCAGATTCTGGCGATCCTTTTGTAGTAGGATGGGCATTGACTTGTCGTTTTCGTCTGCTTTCCATCCCCAGACTAATGGACAGACGGAGCGAACTAATCAGACTTTGGAGGCTTATTTGAGGTGTTTTGTCTCTGCTGATCAGGACGATTGGGTGACCTTCTTGCCGTTGGCTGAGTTTGCCCTTAATAATCGGGCTAGTTCCGCCACCTTGGTTTCGCCGTTTTTCTGCAACTCTGGTTTCCACCCTCGTTTTTCTTCGGGTCATGTGGAACCTTCTGACTGCCCTGGGGTGGATTCTGTGGTGGATAGGTTGCAGCGGATCTGGAATCTTGTGGTGGACAACTTGAAGTTGTCACAGGAGAGGGCTCAGCGCTTTGCCAACCGCCGCCGCGGTGTGGGTCCCCGACTACGTGTTGGGGATTTGGTGTGGCTTTCTTCCCGCTTTGTTCCTATGAAGGTTTCCTCTCCCAAATTTAAACCTCGTTTTATTGGTCCTTACAAGATATTGGAAATCCTTAATCCTGTATCCTTTCGCCTGGATCTTCCTGTGTCTTTTGCTATCCACAACGTGTTTCATAGGTCCTTGTTGCGGCGGTACGTTGTGCCTGTGGTTCCTTCTGCTGAGCCTCCTGCTCCGGTGTTGGTTGAGGGCGAGTTGGAGTACGTGGTGGAGAAGATCTTGGATTCTCGTCTCTCCAGGCGGAGGCTTCAGTACCTGGTCAAGTGGAAGGGCTATGGTCAGGAAGATAATTACTGGGTGGTCGCCTCTGATGTTCATGCGGCCGATTTAGTTCGTGCCTTTCACGCCGCTCGTCCTGATCGCCCTGGTGGTCGTGGTGAGGGTTCGGTGACCCCTCACTAAGGGGGGGGTACTGTTGTGATTTTGCTTTTTGCTCCCTCTAGTGGTCATTAGTGATTTGACTCTGGAGCTTCTGTCTTTTCCTATATCCTCACCTGGGCTGTTAGTTCAGGGGCGTTGCTATATCAGCTCCCTGGACCTTCAGTTCAATGCCTGGCATCGTTGAAATCAGAGCTAATCTGTTGTGCTCTTGTCCTATTATCCTGGTTCCTGTATTTCAAGCTAAGTCTGCTTCTTTGCTTTTTGCTTTTGTTTTGTTTGGTATTTTTGTCCAGCTTGTTCCAATCTGTATCCTGACCTTTGCTGGAAGTTCTAGGGGGCTGGTGTTCTCCCCCCGGACCGTTAGACGGTTCGGGGGTTCTTGAATCTCCAGCGTGGATTTTTATAGGGTTTTTGTTGACCAGATAAGTTATCTTGCTATATTCTGCTATTAGTAAGCTGGCCTCTCTTTGCTGAACCTGGTTCATTTCTGTGTTTGTCATTTCCTCTTACCTCACCGTTATTATTTGTGGGGGGCTTGTATCTTGCTTTGGGGTCCCTTTCTCTGGAGGCAAGAGAGGTCTTTGTTTTCTTCTCCTAGGGGTAGTTAGATTCTCCTGCTGGCGCGAGTCATCTAGCGATCACCGTAGGCATGATCCCCGGCTACTTCTAGTGTTGGCGTTAGGAGTAGCTATTTGGTCAACCCAGTTACCACAGCCCTATGAGCTGGATTTTGAATCTCGCAGACTTACACGTTCCTCTGAGACCCTGTCCACTGGGGTCATAACAGTGGACTGCTGCTGGAGTCATTGCTTCAAGAGCCGCCACACACAGACGTATCCAGGACATGGGCTACAAGTGTCACATTCCTTGTGTCAAGCCACTCATGACCAATAGACAATGCCAGAAGCCTCTTACCTGGGCCAAGGAGAAGAAGAACTGGACTGTTGTCAGTGGTCCAAGGTGTTGTTTTCAGATGAAAGTAAATTTTGCATTTCATTTGGAAATCAAGGTCCCAGAATCTGGAGGAAGAGTGGAGAGGCCACAATCCAAGCTGCTGGAGGTTTAGTGTTTAGTTTCCACAATCAGTGATGGTTTGGGGAGCCATGTCATCTGCTGGTGTAGGTCCACTGTGTTTTATCAAGACCAAAGTCAGCACATCTATCTACGAGGACATTTTAGAGCACTTTGGAGATGGAAATGTCATTCTCCAGCAGGACCTGGCACCTGTCCACACTGCCAAAAGTACCAATATACCTGGTTTATAAACAACAGTATCACTGTGCTTGATTGGTCAGCAAACTCGCCTGACCTTAACCCCATAGAGAATCTATGGAGTATTGTAAAGAGGAAGATGAGACACCAGACCCAACAATGCAGATGAGCTGAAGGCTGCTATCAAAGCAACCTGGGCTTCCATAACACCTCAGCAGTGCCACAGGCTGATCGCCTCCATGCCACGATGCATTGATGCAGTAATTGATGCAAAAGGAGCCCCGACAAAGTATTGAGTGCATTTACTGATGACATATTTCAGTAGTTAAACAAGAAGTTTCCCAAGATAAATATCAAAAATAACAGGTCCAAATTCAAAAAGCATTCTGAACACAAAAAAACCCAATAGGTATAATTTAAGTGACAGGGGAATCAAAGAATATGTTCAACCATAAAATCAATTTTATTAATAGAAATTAGCACTTAAAAATCTGAACATATTATCACTACCAAAGCAGGAAAGTCAGGGGATCATAAGAGAAAGTATAAAAAGGGGTAAAAATATATAATATAAATAAGTGTATGCAAAGCAGAAGGCTCTGCCAAAATTGCACAAGTGAAATTGATGTAAACAGAGGTAAGTTACAAAGGGTTAAAAGATGTGAAAAAGGCAGAGCAACAATAGGGAAAAGTATAAAGTGAAAAGTATGGTTCCCAATAACACAGATAAAAATAGGTCTAAATGTGTCAACATACCATATGGCCATATAATAGAGAAAATAATTTTGTAGAAAGCTAATAATATCAATTATCAATTCATTAAATCAAATGATAAAATCCGTAACCTGATTGTCCACAAGCATCTATCATAATTAAATCAAGTCCATAAAGAGGTTCACAATCCCGGCTGTTCAACAGTCTATCAAGGCTCCATAATGCCTCATAGAAAAAAATAATAAAGAATTCACAGTCTAGCCAGAGACCATTTCTAGAGTTCATATATTCTGCAACAGATCCATGGAGTACAATAGCAGAGAAAAACAAGCTTGTTTGTAGGAAGACTTTCCTCCCCCAATTCTCCATCTCTTTATAGGATGAAAAATGTTCACAAAGTAGAAATCATCACATACATGGATATAGATAGGTGGATTAAAATCCGGCCTTCATGGCTGTATACTGCAGAGCAAACAAATATGAGTTAAAATCAATAAAAAAACACAACCCACCTCCCAAAAGATGCCTCCATATTTCTAAAAATGAACCAAACCCCAGATTTTCATTAAGCCTGGTCGGTACCCAATCTAAAAGTCCACTTGCTCTCAACGTAAGCAAGAGTTTTCTTGAGATCACCACTTCTCGGTCCCAAAAGAACTCTGAGAAGTCTTGAATCCCTATGATGGAATTGTTGAAAATATCTTAGCAGGGTTTTAAATTGTTCAAGATCATCCTCTGTCCTAGATTTGTCCATGTCTCTTACATGTTCCTTAATACATATGTGAAGTTCTCTAGCAAGGAGACCAATGTAGATTTTCCCACCTGGACATCGGGCGTGATAGATCACCCATTAAATGGTGTCTGATGTCATATGTCTAATTTAATGACATTCCCCTGAAGGTAGCCCTCTCAGGTGTGTTCATAGTTGTCAATAATTGTGTCCTGTCCTGTTTATGAGACTAGGACACCTGCTGATTGTGCTATGTCTTCACATGTCTGTGTGGATGTGACGTCATAAGTCGTCTGCACCACAAATAATATGTGAGTGAGTGGTGACATCTTACTCCTTTAATCCCCATTCTCCTGATGATGCCTGAGAGCGGGCGAAACATGTTGGGGGATTAATGTTTATAGATTTAGGGCGACAGGACCTGCATTACAATAACGGTGACAATCCGCCAGTATATAACTAATCGCTGACTGCAGCAGTAAATGGTACAGTGTATTCACTCCCTGTGACTGTGACACAATAGCACAAAGAAGCCGAAATAACAGGGTCATTTTCATTTATAGGGGTTTTAATTGTTTTCTTTGTGTTACATGTAAATAAAGCGATATTATAAAGAGGAAGAAGAAGATTTCGGTGACCCCAGAGATGAGCAGCAGTGACCCGTCCTTCCCTTGGGTTGTGGTGGGATTACTGTAAATCACATGTGATGGGTTATTTGGAACGGTACAACCTGTATTATATATAGCACTGATGGCTTTATTATATACTGCCCCAATATCACCATATTCCTGGTAAGAGGTAATAATTGTTAGAAAGTGTTGGTTATACAGAGAATATAAAAGCTCAGGAAGAGTTTACAGCTCTGTGTATTCTGTCCATGAGGTGCAGTAGAGCCGGCTGGGTGGCACTGGGGGTAATAGGTGCACACCACTTTGGTGGAATAGACTCTTGGGAGAAATGATAAAGGGAAATGGGACATCGAGGAAATATGTGATAAGAAACATAGAAAAACTAATAAAAATATTAACATTACAATACAAAAATAATGTAAGTTATAAAATGGAACGATGATGAAACACATAGAGGGATTAATAATCTAATAAATAAACCACTGGACGTCGCCATGAAGTTCTCTGCCGTTCCTCTGGACTCTAAACTGTCACCCATGATGCCCACATCACAGTGTATAGGGCAGAGCAGGGCCAGGAGCCGCTGCCTGGCAGGAGCCACCTGAGGGTTCCGTCACCTCTGACCTCTGGTCACCTGCACACGACCAACTGCCATTTGCTTTCAACTGTCGGCTGAAGTGATTGGACTGAGGTCTACAGGCGGGAAGAGATTACGGAGAATGGCGACTACTGGACGAGGAGAAGAGAGCGAGAAGAGCAGCGAGGAGAAGAGGAGCGAGGAGAAGAGGAAGAGGGAAGAGGACAGCGTGACCGGATTAAAGAAGAAAAGGAGACGAGACAACAGCGGATTGGAGGAGCCAACACCTGGATGCAGCGGAGACCCTGGATCATCCGGCCCCTATGCCAGGCTTAACATCAGCCGCTTCAACATCCACCAGTTCCTAGGTAGAGGCGCCTTTGGCAAAGTAAGGCCTACATATTTGTTATTTATTTGAAATCTGAGATTTTTCATATATCCCCATGTATTGTTCTCTGTTATCAGCCATGTCTTGCTTTGTTATTGCTCATTGTAGTGTCCTTCTGTGAGATGAGGTATAAGACATCACCATAGTTAGGGCTAGTGCTGCTATAACCTGGTATTCTTCTATACTGGAGGGTTCATCTCAGGGGTCACAGCTGTAGAGGGCAGGGGACAATATTTTTTTCTCCTATCAGGCTGCCATATTGTACATACATTTGTTTCTGTGTTTTTATTAAATCTATATAATCAATGATATTTGGACCATACTAATGCCAACTCAATGCCTCTACTAATGCTTACTCTGTTTATTTCCATATGGTAGTGCAGCGCCCCAGAGTCCTGGTCGTTGCAGTACTATGGCTCCACCGCTAAGGGGGGCTATGGTACGTCTGATGGCACTGAAGGAGTTCATCTGACCAGGTATCACATACACCAATACATTTCACAGTCTGGCCTCCAGGGGGAGCTAAGGGTACTATTCATTAGGCCACTCCTCACAGTCTGGTAAAACTGGGGGTTAGGCAGGAAGTTAGACAGAAAGCTGACTGGGTTGGAACCAGGCAACACCTTGTGGCAGAGGGTGTTGTAGGGGAAGATTCGGTAGGGTCCCTGTCAGGGGTGGGATCCTGACAGAGGCCTGGCAATCAGAGAGAAAGCTACGGGACCGCGCTTGCACTTCATAGCGGCGGTGCCCTAAGAAAGGACAAGAAGCGAGATTTATTGTGCTGAGTGAGAAACGAGATCAACGCAACAGGGAGAAATACCAGTAGGAGTCGTGCTGTTAGACCGAGGCAACATCCTTCTGAGGCGTAAATAACCGGTGGCCGGAACGCCGAGGAAATACAGAGCTCTAAGCATTACTTCAAACCAACTGCAGGACAGAGAGCTATAGGCTGGCTGTCTCACCTACATCACCTACGCAGACATAGGGGGCAACCTTTGGAGAGGGGCGACTCTAGGGTCCCGGAAGAGCTCCGAGCCTTCCCGTCATACGGGTGCGTCCTACCATAAGATCTGGGGGGGCGAGAAGAAGAAGAACATCAGAATCGAGTTGTTGTGAGGGAACACGAGGAACAGACACAACAGTTGTGGGGTACTATCCCGTAAGCACAGCAGGGGAGGACCACAACACACAAGCGCTAGAAGGAAGGCACAGATTTCCACCTGCAACGGGAACTCTGGAGGTGCCATCGGACCGGCCGGACTTGCGCAGCCCGGTTAACCGTATTCCGGACTGGGGACCCAGAAGCCTTCAGTAAAGAGGTAAAGAGACTGCAACCTTGTGTCCTTGTTATTTACTGTGACCGGCATTACACCGCACCACCACCACCATCCACATCTATTACTGTACGCCCCTCAGCAGGGTCACGGACCGGGTCTAGCCACCGTGACAACCCCAGAGCAGAGACTCAGAGGCCCGGTACCGGGTACCCCTCGGCCCTGCGGCAGTGGGGGCGCTACAATAACAGAGGAAAACCCTTTAAAAAGTCATCGTCATTTTAATTTTTATTTCATAAATCTATAGCAAACATGAAAATAAGCAGCTTTGTAATAATTCTAATCAGATAAATCTTCTTTCTCCACCAAGACTGATTTTTCATATTCCATATTCTCAATTTCTGGGTAAACTCTGTATTTAGTGAAGACAGATTGTTACATTACTGAGAGGAGATGACAGTTGGTGCTGATAATATTCTATGTAGTGGAGAGGAGGGGCTAAATGTAAAACTCCTCCCTCCTCCTCCCCCCTCCCTTCTGAATAGAATATTATCAGCACCAACTGTCATCTCCCCTCAGTAATGTAACAATCTGTCTTCACTAAATACAGAGTTTACCCAGGTACATAGAATTTTGAAAATAAAAAATCAGTCCTGGCTGAGAAAGAAGCCGATTTGGCTGATAAAATGTATTACAAAGTTAAATATTTTCATGTGTATTATTGTTTTATGAACTAAATATTAAAATGACGAATATTTATTAAGACCTCTCCATAGCCCATCCATGGAGCAGGCAGTGCATTGTTCTGACAGATAGATCTGCTCCTCTATATGGTCCTGGTCACTAGCAGACTGAGCGATCACTCAGTTTTCTCATGCGCCTTGTGGACTATAAAATCCAGATCCTTCCACCCCTGCAGACACCTTCTAAGTATTCTCCATTTGTGTTTTTCAGGTGGTCCTGGCATCTGTCCCCGGCAGTAACATCAACGTGGCCATCAAAATGATCACCAAAAGGGACAACGAGGACACCATCTTGAGAGAGCGGCGGATACTCCTGGCGGTCAGACACTGCCCATTCCTGTGCCACCTCTATGCCGCACACCAGTCTCAGCACAGGGCATATTTCATCATGGAGTACCTGTCCGGTGGCAGCGTGGAGGATTTGATCAGGATGTGCGGCTGCCTGAACATCGGCAATGTGAGGTGAGAAAGCAGAGAATGTACCTAAAAGAGAACTAAGAGAAAGGGAAAAAACCTGAGGTTGGGGTGCAGCTAGGGGAGCACTGGCAGGGCATATATTTAGGGTGCGGAAAGCAGGAGGTGGGGTGCCATGGTATTTGGGGATTGTCAGAGAAGGATTTCATGACATTGATTCTGCACTCTGTTCTCTCCATCAGATTTTACACAGCAGAGATGGTAAGTGGCCTCCAGTTCCTCCACGGACACAACATCGTCCACCGGTAAGCAGAACTTTCCTCCTTTTCTCAGTCCCCTTTACAAGCTGTAGATATGGCCCCCGGCTTCCCTGGTGTCCTGCCGCCTATTCTGCCGTATGTTGTAGTGAACAATTTTCCATCTCTTGTATCACTGGACAGATTTCTTATTTTGTTTTCTTCTTTCATTGCAGTGACATAAAGCCGGATAACATCATGTTGGATGCAGATGGCCACATCCGTATCATCGACCTTGGGCTTGCCCAAGATGGCGTCTCCTCCTCCAAAAACATCTCTGGAGTGACGGGCACTTTCCATTACATGGCCCCTGAGGTGCATCGTAGAAAACGGTATGGCGCAGCAGTGGACTGGTGGCATACCTCCCAACCGTCCCGATTTCAGCGTGACAGTCCCGCTTTGGCACCGGGGTCCCGCTGTCCCGCTTCGGGCATTTAAAATCCCGAATTTGCGGCCGCCGGTGAAGCCCCGCCCACTTCCGGGACGTAGAGAGAGCCAGCCTGTTTTTTTTTTATAAAAGCTGCCTCCTGACCGCCCGCGCAACACCCCCCCCCCTCCCGCCCCCTGTGCGGCGCTGCCACGCTGAAGGAGAGAGCCTGCAGCAATCAAGAAGAAAGGTCAGCGATTCACTCCCTCTGGCTGTGTGTGCACGGAGCTCCGGCTTCTGCTCTTAGCTGCTATCCCGGCAGAGAAGGAGAGACGGGGGAGGTGCCGGGATAGTGCAGAGCTGTGAGCAGGAGACTGAAGACTTCAGCAGAGAGCTGCACATGGACATCAGCCGCCCCTGCATCACAGAGGAGATTGTGTGTGTGTGATGTGTGTGATGGCTGCGTGTGTGTGTGTGTGATGGCTGCGTGTGTGTGTGATGGCTGCGTGTGTGTGTGATGGCTGCGTGTGTGTGTGTGATGGCTGTGTGTGTGTGATGGCTGCGTGTGTGTGTGTGTGATGGCTGCGTGTGTGTGTGTGATGGCTGCGTGTGTGTGTGTGATGGCTGTGTGTGTGTGATGGCTGTGTGTGTGTGATGGCTGCGTGTGTGTGATGGCTGCGTGTGTGTGATGGCTGCGTGTGTGTGATGGCTGCGTGTGTGTGTGTGATGGCTGCGTGTGTGTGATGGCTGTGTGTGTGTGATGGCTGCGTGTGTGTGTGTGATGGCTGCGTGTGTGTGTGTGATGGCTGCGTGTGTGTGTGTGTGTGTGTGTGTGTGATGGCTGCGTGTGTGTGTGTGATGGCTGCGTGTGTGTGTGTGATGGCTGCGTGTGTGTGTGTGATGGCTGCGTGTGTGTGATGGCTGCGTGTGTGTGATGGCTGCGTGTGTGTGTGTGATGGCTGCGTGTGTGTGTGATGTCTGCGTGTGTGTGTGATGGCTGCATGTGTGTGTGATGGCTGCGTGTGTGTGTGCGTGTGTGTGTGTGTGTGATGGCTGCGTGTGTATGTGTGATGGCTGCGTGTGTGTGTGATGGCTGCGTGTGTGATGCATTTGTGTCAAAGCTGCATGTGTTTGTGAGCTGCGTGCGTGTGTGAGCTGCGTGCGTGTGTGAGCTGCGTGCCTGTGTGTGAGCTGCGTGCCTGTGTGTCATTATACAGTATGGAGCATCATGTGTGGTCATTATACAATATGGAGCATCATGTGCGGTCATTATACAGTATGGAGCATCATGTGCGGTCATTAGACAGTATGGAGCATCATGTGCGGCCATTATACAGTATGGAGCATCATGTGCGGTCATTATACAGTATGGAGCATCATGTGCGGTCATTATACAGTATGGAGCATCATGTGTGGCCATTATACAGTATGGAGCATCATGTGCGGTCATTATACAGTATGGAGCATCATGTGTGGTCATTATACAATATGGAGCATCATGTGCGGTCATTATACAGTATGGAGCATCATGTGCGGTCATTAGACAGTATGGAGCATCATGTGCGGTCATTATACAGTATGGAGCATCATGTGTGGCCATTATACAGTATGGAGCATCATGTGCGGCCATTATACAGTATGGAGCATCATGTGCGGCCATTATACAGTATGGAGCATCATGTGCGGCCATTATACAGTATGGAGCATCATGTGCGGCCATTATACAGTCTGGAGCATCATGTGCGGTCATTATACAGTCTGGAGCATCATGTGCGGTCATTATACAGTCTGGAGCATCATGTGCGGTCATTATACAGTCTGGAGCATCATGTGCGGTCATTATACAGTCTGGAGCATCATGTGCGGTCATTATACAGTCTGGAGCATCATGTGCGGTCATTATACAGTCTGGAGCATCATGTGCGGTCATTATACAGTATGGAGCATCATGTGCGGTCATTATACAGTCTGGAGCATCATGTGCGGTCACTATACAGTCTGGAGCATCATGTGCGGTCATTATACAGTATGGAGCATCATGTGCGGTCATTATACAGTCTGGAGCATCATGTGCGGTCATTATACAGTCTGGAGCATCATGTGCGGTCATTATACAGTCTGGAGCATCATGTGCGGTCATTATACAGTCTGGAGCATCATGTGCGGTCATTATACAGTATGGAGCATCATTTGCGGTCATACAGTATGGAGCATCATGTGCGGTCATTATACAGTATGGAGCATCATGTGCGGTCATACAGTATGGAGCATCATGTGCGGTCATTATACACTATGGAGCATCATGTGCGGTCATACAGTATGGAGCATCATGTGTGTTCATTATACAGTATGGAGCATCATGTGCGGTCATTATACAGTCTGGAGCATCATGTGCGGTCATTATACACTATGGAGCATCATGTGCGGTCATACAGTATGGAGCATCATGTGTGTTCATTATATATTATGGAGCGTCATGTGTGTTCATTATATATTATGGAGCGTCATGTGTGGTCATTATATATTATGGAGCGTCATGTGTGGTCATCGTACAGTATGGAGCATCATGTGTGGCCATTATACAGTATGGGGCACTGTGTGGCCATATTTTTTTGTTTATAATTATTGTATATGAAACAGTGTGATCGGCAGTGCTAAATGGGTGTGGTTGGGATGTGGATATGGGTGTGACTAATTATGAATGGGTGTGGTCAGAGGCGTGGCCTAAAATTTGCCGCGGCGCGCAAAGCGCGCCGCAAACTTTGTCCCTCTTTCCCATCTTCAAAAGTTGGGAGGTATGCTGGTGGAGCCTGGGGATTGTGGTGTCCAGGATGGCAGCAGGGCGATATCCATTTTACAACGGCCCCGTCAAGCAAATGGCTTTCAAATCCATCATCAACAAGAAGCCAAAATTTCCAACTTGGCTTGATGCTGACGTGAAACATGTCATCAAGAAGCTGCTGCGCAAAGACCCTCAAACACGCCTGGGTGTGAGCGGGAATATCAGAGAGCATCCATTCTTTACCACCATCGGCTGGGAGGATCTGGAGGAAAGGAGAGTAGAGCCACCATTTACACCATTCAGGCCAGTTCTGGAGAACCACCATCTGCAGTGGCCGGAGCACACAGTCCTTCACCCCGTGGCCGGATTGATTTACGTACGTGTCACCAAGCTGGACCCGGTAAGTATCTCCTCCTCTGGGGATAACACTCATCAGGTGCTGTTCTCTCATTGTGGTAATCATCATCATCGATCTTACCTTTTTTCACTTTTTCTGACAGTGACTTTATGTTTCTATTTTTCTTAGGTGGATGAAAAGATCTGGACTGTGAAAGAATTCACGACCATCTGGTGAGTGACCGATGTACACACAGGACACCTATTATGTCAGTACATTGTATCTGATGTTATATAGCAGAATGGTTCATTATAAAGACCATTCCCCTAATATAACATAAGATCCAGTAGATAGATTTCCTGTCTTCCTCTTATGTCTTGCAGGATGAGCCCGTGCCAACTGCCCAGAACTTCATGCCTCCTGACCCGTGCCTCACGTCTCTGCTGCTGTACGTCACCTCGGCTGCCCTTCAACATCATCTCTCTCTATACCATCTTCATGCCGGACCACTGCCATTACTGCCCCAGACCCTTGACCTCCTGGGCTGGCATCTAACATCCCTCCAGCCCGAAGATCTTCTACCCCAGGAGCGGCCTGTGCTAAGTTTCCATCTGGTGAGTTCAGGAACAATAGTCGCACCTTTCAGTCCTGGGGCCGCTGAGCAGCAGCATGTGAGGAGCGACCATTATCCCTGAACTCACCTTAGCACAGGCCTGGTAAGTATCGCACCCATCACACATCACCCACACTACATGGTCAGTGCAGGTCCCCACACTACATCATCAGTACAGGCACACACATAGCACAGAGTACATATCAGCACATAGATGTAGGACATAGATCGGCTTCTGATCCTGAGATTTAATCTGATCGCCATATGTGGGGTCAGGAAGGAATTTTTCCCCCTAATATGAGGACAATTGGCCCATTCTTCATAGGGGGTTTTCGCCTTCCTCTGGATCTACACGGCCTTAAATAGGTTTAGTATAATAGATTAATAAGTAGAATCACACACTAGTAGCACAAAAAAAGTTATAATAAAATAAAATGTTCTTACTTTAAAAGAAAAAATAGTTCCTATAAATAATAACTAGTCCAAGTAAAGAAACATATATTATTTTACATGACAGGTATATTACACAGGTTAGGTACATTACACAGGTTAGGTATCAGCCTTTGATCTTGGGATTCATTCTGATCGCCATATTTGGGGTCAGGAAGGAATTTTTCCCCCTGATATGAGGATAATTGGCCGATTCCTCAGAGGGGGTTTTCGCCTTCCTCTGGATCAACACGGTTGATACATACATTTAGTGTCATAGGTTAATAAGTAAGTGCACACTTTTAGAGCATAAAAAAGATACAAAATAAAATATTATTAGTTGAAAAAATGTTTCCTAACCAAATATAGACATAAATTAGTCCAAACATGCTACCAGATTAGTAGGAAAAAAATAATACAACACATTTTTTTTACTTTAATCTCATCGGTTCATTATCAGCCCTTGATCCTGGGATTTATTCTGACCGCCATACTTTATTTGGGGTCAGGAAGGAATTTTCCCCCCTGATATGAGGATAATTGGCCGATTCCTCACAGGGGGTTTTCGCCTTCCTCTGGACCAACAAGGCCCATAGATAGGTTTAGTAAAATAGAATAAATAAGTAGCTTCTTATGTTTATAATAAAAAATATATAATTTATGTAAAATAATAATATAATATTTTGGATTTACAATAATATAGTCGACACAAATATAAATGTAAATTAGCTGAAAAATAGAAATTACTTTTATATTTTTATATAATAAACATTTATATAATAATAATATAATAATAATTTTAAATAATATATATTTTTTACATTAAACTTACGTATACACATTAGCTATGAACCCTTGATCCTGGGATTCATTCTGATCGCCATATTTGGGGTCAGGAAGGAATTTTCCCCCCTAATATGAGGATAATTGGCCGATTCCTCACAGGGGGTTTTCGCCTTCCTCTGGACCAATACGGCCCATAGATAGATTTAGTCTGATAGATGAATAATTTACACATATGCATGATATATAATATATAATAACCTCATCTATAAATAAAATCTTCTTTTTACCCCTATACCTTTGTGTTGTCTTTACTCCATTGCTCGGCCATGTAGTCATTATTATACTGCCCCCTATGTCTGGTGGGCACATACAGCAGTGTCCCCCACGCTCCAGGCTTCACGGCCCCAACACATCATGGTGTCAGGATTTCCTTTGTATTTCTCGGGGGAGAGAACCTGCGGCAGCTTCTGAGGCCTCGATAATAATTCCATCCTCAGTGCAAAATGAAGGAAATTCTGACACCATGATGTGTTGGGGCCGTGAGGACTGGAGTTTGGGGATCAATGTCACACATGAGATAAAGCTGGATGAGCCCCAATATCGTTATATCCAATGGGGATAAATCAGGTAATTGCTCTGATTCCTGGGAGTGTCAGGTCCAGAGCAGGAGACTCTGGGGCCTTTCTCCATTTCCGCTAATAAATGAGAACACTGAGCCGCTCCATCCTCTATTACCTCAGAACTTCCTAACAGGACAGAGAAGAATGGGTTTCCTATACCAGACCCCCATATCATAGACAGCCAGTCTGATTAGATCCTCCAGAAAAGATTAAGGAAGAAGGAGAATCCCCTGCAGAGAGGCGTCCACAGCAAGAGATGTGATAGTAACAGCTTTTGTGTCATTTCCTAGTGATCTGTATCTGGAAATAAAGGATGACAATCAAAATGGCCGCCATTATCGCTCCTACAGGGGACATCACTAAGCTTTCATACACCCTGAACAGTACATGGTGTAATGACACATCCCCTCACATTACCACTGTTACAGAGGTGCCATAAATCTCTCATAGATCCATGGTCAGCATTAGGGGTAGGCAGACTTGGCATCTGCCTAGTACCCTCACTCCTCCAGGGGCCCCCAGCCAGTGGTATACCGTTAATAGCGGCATACCACGCAGCCGCTAATACCGGCACACCATGAGGCCACTATGGGATCTGTTGTGATTCGGTTAGTGGGCTCCCCCGGTGGTCTCTTGTGGTACTGGTGTCCTGCAAGCTTTGCCTTCTCAGTTCACCTGTTCCTATCAGGATGTGGGAGTATCCTATTTAACCTTGCTCCTCAGTCATTCTAATGCTGGCCATCAATGTATCCAGAGTGATTCTGTTGCATGTTCCTGCTCCCAGTTTTCTGCTCAGCTAAGTTGGACACTTTAGTCCTTAAGTCTATTTTTGTATGTTTTGTCCAGTTTGCACTTATGTGAATCTCTGCAGCTGGAAGCTCTTGTTGGGCTGAAATTACCACTCCGGTGTCATGAGTTGTCACATGAGTTAAGGTAATTTCAGGATGGTGTTTTGAAGGGTTTTGCAGCTGACCGCGAAGTCCTCTGTTGTATCTTTCTGCTATTTAGTTAGCGGGCCTCTCTGTGCTAAATCTGCTTTCATACTACGTGTGTCTTTTCATCTGCTCTCACCGTTATTATATGTGGGGGGCTGCTATCTCCTGTGGGGACATTCTCTGGAGGCAAGCCAGGACTGTGTTTTCTTCTACCAGGGGTAGTTAGTTCTCCGGCTGGCGCGCGGCATCTAGAGACAACGCAGGAATGCCCCCTGGCTACTTCTAGTGTGGTGTGTAGGTTTAGCATCGCGGTCAGCTCTAGTTTCCATCACCCGAGAGCTTGTCCGTTTATTCTATGCTTCTGATGTTTCCTTGCCATTGGAAACCATAACAGTATGGCCAGCCCAAATGTTTAATCTATAGGCTGAAGCAGGAGAGAAAAGGAACTGTGTGAAACCTTTTTTTTTTTTTTTTTTTTTCCTTCCTCTGAAGTTGCACTCCAGCTCTAATTGCAGTCTCCTGTTTTCCTCTCCTCTTAACCCCTGAATGGCTCAGACTTTATCTGTTGAAATATGGATCCCCAGAGTCTGGCTACCAATTTGAATAATCTTGCCTCTAAAGTTCAGAATATACAAGATTTTTTATTACATGCTCCTCGGTCTGAACTTAAAATTCCTATACCGGAGTTTTTTTCTGGAGATCGATCTTGTTTTCTAAATTTTAAATACAATTGTAAATTGTTTCTTTCGCTGAGATCTCATTCTGCTGGAGATCCTGCCCAGCAAGTAAAAATTGTTATTTCTTTACTGCGGGGTGACCCCCAAAATTGGGCATTTTCATTGACACCAGGGGATCCTGCGTTGCTCAATGTGGATGCGTTTTTTCTGGCTTTGGGGTTGCTTTATGAGGAACCAAATTTGGAGATTCAGGCTGAGAAAGCCCTAATAGCCCTCTCTCAGGGGCAAGATGAAGCCGAAATATATTGCCAAAAATTTCGAAAATGGTCTGTGCTTACTCAGTGGAATGAGTGCGCTCTGGCGGCAATTTTCAGAGAAGGTCTCTCTGATGCTGTAAAAGACGTCATGGTGGGGTTTCCTGCGCCTACTGGTCTGAATGAGTCCATGACAATGGCAATTCAGATTGATCGGCGTTTACGGGAACGCAAACCTGTGCACCAGTTGGCGGTGTCTTCTGAAGAGGCACCACAGAGTATGCAATGTGATAGCTTTCTGTCCAGAAGCGAACGACAGATTTATAGGCGCAAAAATCATTTGTGCTTCTATTGTGGAAATTCTACTCATGTTATATCAGCATGCTCTAAACGAACAAAGAAAGTTGATAAATCCTCTGCTATTGGCACTTTGCAGTCCAAGTTTATTTTGTCTGTAACTCTAATTTGTTCGTTATCTTCTATTGTTGCGGATGCGTATGTGGATTCTGGCGCCGCTTTGAGTCTTATGGATTGGTCCTTTGCCAGGCGCTGTGGGTTTGATCTAGAGCCTCTGGAAGTTCCTATACCTTTAAAGGGTATTGATTCTACACCATTGGCTAGTAATAAACCACAATACTGGACACAAGTGACTATGCGTATGACTCCAGACCATCAAGAGGTGATTCGCTTCCTTGTACTGTATAATCTACATGATGTGTTGGTGCTGGGATTGCCATGGTTGCAAACTCATAACCCAGTCCTTGACTGGAAAACAATGTCTGTACTAAGCTGGGGATGTCAGGGAAATCATGGGGACACATCTTTGGTCTCCATTGCTTCATCTATTCCCTCTGAAATTCCTGAGTTTTTGTCTGATTATCGTGAGGTTTTTGAGGAATCTACTCTTAATTCTCTTCCTCCTCACAGAGATTGCGATTGCGCCATAGATTTGATCCCTGGCAGTAAATTTCCTAAGGGTCGTCTATTCAATCTGTCTGTACCTGAACATGCTGCCATGCGAGAGTATATTAGGGAGTCCTTGGAAAAGGGACATATTCGTCCTTCTTCGTCTCCTCTTGGAGCGGGGTTCTTTTTCGTAGCTAAAAGCGATGGTTCTTTGAGACCTTGTATTGATTATAGACTCTTGAATAAGATCACAGTCAAGTATCAGTATCCTTTGCCATTGCTGACAGATTTATTTGCTCGCATTGAGGGGGCGAAGTGGTTCTCTAAGATTGATCTTCGCGGTGCGTATAATTTGGTGCGAATTAAGCAGGGGGATGAGTGGAAAACCGCATTTAATACGCCCAAGGGCCATTTTGAGTATTTGGTGATGCCTTTTGGTCTGTCAAATGCCCCTTCGGTCTTTGTCTTTTATGCACAATATTTTCCGTGAATATCTGGATAAATTTATGATTGTGTATTTGGACGATATCTTGATTTTTTCGGATGACTGGGAATCTCATGTTCAACAAGTTAGGAGGGTTTTTCAGGTTTTGCGGACCAATTCTCTGTTTGTTAAAGGTTCAAAGTGTGTTTTTGGGGTTCAGAAGATTTCTTTTTTGGGGTACATTTTTTCCCCCTCTTCTATTGAGATGGATCCTGTGAAGGTTCGGGCTATTTGTGACTGGACGCAACCGACTTCTCTTAAGGGCCTTCAGAAATTTTTGGGCTTTGCTAACTTTTATCGTCGATTCATAACTGGTTTTTCTAGCGTTGTCAGGCCTTTGACTGATTTGACTAAAAAGGGTGCTGATGTTGCAGATTGGTCTCCTGCTGCTGTGGAGGCCTTTCGGGAGCTTAAGCGCCGTTTTTCTTCTGCTCCGGTGTTGTGCCAGCCTGATGTTTCTCTTCCTTTTCAGGTGGAAGTTGATGCTTCCGAGATCGGAGCGGGGGCGGTCTTGTCGCAGAAAAGTTCAGATTGTTCAGTGATGAGACCTTGTGCGTTCTTTTCTCGAAAATTTTCGCCCACCGAGCGAAATTATGACGTCGGTAATCGGGAGCTTTTGGCGATGAAGTGGGCATTCGAGGAGTGGCGTCATTGGCTTGAGGGTGCTAAACATCAGGTGGTGGTCTTGACTGATCACAAAAATTTGATTTATCTTGAGTCGGCCAGACGTCTGAATCCTAGACAGGCGCGCTGGTCGTTGTTTTTCTCCCGGTTTAATTTTGTGGTTTCGTATCTGCCAGGTACTAAGAATGTGAAGGCGGATGCCCTTTCTAGGAGTTTTGAACCTGATTCCCCTGGTGATTCTAAACCTACGGGTATACTTAAGGATGGGGTGATATTGTCTGCTGTCTTCCCAGACCTGCGACGTGCTTTACAAGAGTTTCAGGTGGATCGGCCTGATCGTTGTCCGCCTGGTAGATTGTTTGTGCCGGATGAGTGGACCAATAGAGTCATCTCGGAGGTTCATTCTTCTGCGTTGGCAGGTCATCCGGGAATTTTTGGTACCAGAGAGTTGGTGGCTAGGTCCTTCTGGTGGCCTTCCCTGTCTCGGGACGTGCGTACTTTTGTTGTTGTGAATTTGGTTTCTGGGCTCCCCCGGTGGTCACTGGTGGTACTGAACTTGTGTGCTTCATCGCCTCTGTTCACCTGTTTCCATCAGGATGTGGGAGTTGTCTATTTAGCCTTGCTCCTCAGTCATTTCTATGCCGGCCAACAATGTTACCAGAAGCCTTTCTGTTGCATGTTCCTGCTCCTAGACTACTATCAGCTAAGTTGGACTTGTAGTCCTAAGTTTGTTTTGCATTTTTGTTCCAGTTCTCTGTGTTTGAATATTTCTGAGGCTGGAAGCTCTTGTGAGCTGAAATTGCCACTCTGGTGTCATGAGTTGATATTAGAGTCTTAAAGTAATTTCAGGATGGTGTTTTGAAAGGGTTTTCAGCTGACTGTGTAGTTACCTTTTCTGTCTTCCTACTATCTAGTAAGCGGACCTCAATTTGCTAAACCTATCTTCATACTTCGTATGTCAATTTCCTCTAAAATCACCGACATTATATGTGGGGGCTACTGTCTGCCTTTTGGGGAAAATTTCTCTAGAGGTAAGCCAGGTCTGTATTTTCCTCTGCTAGGGTCAGTCAGTTCTCCGGCTGGCGCTGGGCGTCTAGGGATAAAACGTAGGCACGCTACCCGGCCACTGTTAGTTGTGCGGTAGGTTTAGCTCACAGTCAGCTCGAGTTCCCATCTTCCAAGAGCTAGTCCTTTTGTATGCTTTACTACGGTCTCTTGCCATTGAGAACCATGATAGTTTGGCCGGCCAAGGGTTAAAATAATTGGCAGAAGAAAGGAGAGAAAAGAAGTCTGCAGAGGTTTTTTTTTTTTTCCTGAGTTTGCTCATTAGTTGATTCACTAGCATCTCTGCTTACTGCAGCCTTCGTCTCTCTCTCCTTCTAATCCTTGAATGGTTCTGATTTCACCTGATGAAAATGGATCCTCAGAGTTTAGCTACAGGTTTGAATAATCTCGCTATGAAGGTTCAAAGTTTACAGGATTTTGTAATTCATGCTCCTATATCTGAACCTAGAGTACCTTTGCCTGAATTTTTCTCCGGAGATAGATCTCGCTTCCAGAATTTCAAACATAATTGTAAATTATTTTTGTCTCTGAGATCTCGCTCTGCTGGAGATCCTGCACAGCAGGTCAGGATTGTAATTTCCTTGCTCCGGGGCGACCCTCAGGACTGGGCATTTGCTTTGGCACCAGGGGATCCTGCGTTGCTCAATGTGGATGCGTTTTTCCTGGCTTTGGGGTTGCTTTATGAGGAGCCTCATTTAGAGATTCAGGCTGAAAAAGCCTTGATGGCCCTGTCTCAAGGGCAAGATGAGGCTGAAATATACTGCCAAAAATTTCGTAAGTGGTTTGTGCTTACTCAGTGGAATGAGTGCGCCCTGGCGGCGAATTTCAGAGAGGGTCTCTCTGATGCCATTAAAGATGTTATGGTGGGGTTCCCTGTGCCTGCAGGTCTGAATGAGTCCATGACAATGGCTATTCAGATTGATCGGCGTTTGCGGGAGCGCAAACCTGTGCACCATTTGGCGGTGTCTACTGAGAAGGCGCCAGAGATTATGCAATGTGATAGAATTCTGTCCAGAAGCGAACGACAGAATTTTAGGCGAAAAAATGGGTTATGCTTCTATTGTGGCGATTCAACTCATGTTATATCAGCATGCTCTAAACGTACTAAGAAGGTTGATAAGTCTGTTTCAATTGGTACTTTACAGTCCAAGTTTATTCTATCTGTGACCCTGATTTGCTCTTTATCGTCTATTACCGCGGACGCCTATGTCGACTCTGGCGCCGCTTTGAGTCTTATGGATTGGTCCTTTGCCAAACGCTGTGGGTTTAATTTAGAGCCTCTGGAAGTTCCTATACCTCTGAAGGGTATTGACTCCACGCCATTGGCTAGTAATAAACCACAATACTGGACACAAGTAACTATGCGTATTAATCCGGATCACCAGGAGATTATTCGCTTCCTTGTGTTGTATAATCTACATGATGTGTTGGTGCTTGGATTGCCATGGCTGCAATCTCATAACCCAGTCCTTGACTGGAAAGCAATGTCTGTGTTAAGCTGGGGATGTCAGGGGACTCATGGGGACGTACCTTTGGTTTCCATTTCGTCATCTATTCCCTCTGAGATTCCGGAATTTTTATCTGATTATCGTGACGTTTTTGAGGAGCCTAAACTTGGTTCACTACCTCCGCACAGAGATTGCGATTGTACAATAGATCTGATTCCGGGCAGTAAGTTTCCAAAGGGTCGTTTATTTAATCTATCTGTGCCTGAACATGCTTCTATGCGGGAATATATTAAGGAGTCCTTGGAAAAGGGACATATTCGTCCTTCGTCATCTCCCTTAGGAGCCGGTTTTTTCTTTGTATCTAAAAAAGATGGCTCTTTGAGGCCGTGTATTGATTATCGGCTTTTGAATAAAATCACGGTTAAATATCAGTATCCTTTGCCACTGCTTACTGATTTGTTTGCTCGAATAAAGGGGGCCAAGTGGTTCTCTAAGATTGATCTTCGTGGGGCGTATAATTTAGTGCGAATTAAGCAGGGGGATGAGTGGAAAACCGCATTTAATACGCCTGAGGGCCATTTTGAGTATTTAGTAATGCCTTTTGGTCTTTCAAATGCCCCTTCAGTCTTTCAGTCTTTTATGCATGACATTTTCCGTGAATATTTGGATAAATTTATGATTGTGTATCTGGATGATATTTTGATTTTTTCGGACGACTGGGACTCTCATGTCCAACAGGTCAGGAGGGTTTTTCAGGTTTTGCGCTCTAATTCCTTGTGTGTAAAGGGTTCTAAGTGCGTTTTTGGGGTTCAAAAGATTTCGTTTTTGGGGTACATTTTTTCCCCCTCTTCCATTGAGATGGACCCTGTCAAGGTTCAGGCTATTTGTGATTGGACGCAACCCTCTTCTCTTAAGAGCCTTCAGAAGTTTTTGGGCTTTGCTAATTTTTATCGTCGATTTATAACTGGTTTTTCTGATGTTGCTAAACCGTTGACTGATTTGACTAAGAAGGGTGCTGATGTTGCTGATTGGTCCCCTGCTGCTGTGGAGGCCTTTCGGGAGCTTAAGCGCCGCTTTTCTTCCGCCCCTGTATTGCGTCAGCCTGATGTTACTCTTCCTTTTCAGGTTGAGGTCGACGCTTCAGAAATCGGAGCTGGGGCGGTTTTGTCGCAGAAAAGTTCCGACTGCTCCGTGATGAGACCTTGCGCGTTCTTTTCTCGTAAATTTTCGCCCGCTGAGCGAAATTATGATATTGGTAATCGGGAGCTCTTGGCTATGAAGTGGGCTTTTGAGGAGTGGCGTCATTGGCTTGAGGGGGCTAGACATCAGGTGGTGGTATTGACCGACCACAAGAATTTGATTTATCTTGAGTCTGCCAGGCGCCTGAATCCTAGACAGGCGCGCTGGTCGTTATTTTTCTCTCGGTTTAATTTTGTGGTTTCTTACCTACCGGGTTCTAAAAATGTGAAGGCGGATGCCCTTTCTAGGAGTTTTGAGCCTGATTCCCCTGGTAATTCTGAACCTACAGGTATCCTTAAGGATGGAGTGATATTATCTGCTATTTCCCCAGACTTGCGACGGGTCTTGCAGGAGTTTCAGGCGGGACCTGATCGTTGCCCGCCTGGTAGAATGTTTGTTCCTGATGATTGGACCAGTAGAGTCATCTCGGAGGTCCATTCTTCTGCGTTAGCTGGTCATCCTGGAATCTTTGGTACCAGGGATTTGGTGGCTAGGTCCTTCTGGTGGCCTTCCCTGTCGCGAGATGTGCGAGGTTTTGTGCAGTCTTGTGATGTTTGTGCTCGGGCCAAGCCTTGTTGTTCTCGGGCTAGTGGATTGTTGTTATCTTTGCCTATTCCGAAGAGGCCTTGGACTCACATCTCCATGGATTTTATTTCTGATCTCCCTGTTTCTCAGAAGATGTCTGTCATCTGGGTGGTGTGTGACCGTTTCTCTAAGATGGTCCATTTGGTTCCCTTGCCTAAATTGCCTTCCTCATCTGAGCTGGTTCCTCTGTTTTTTCAAAATGTGGTTCGCTTGCATGGTATTCCGGAGAATATCGTGTCTGACAGGGGAACCCAATTCGTGTCTAGATTTTGGCGAGCGTTCTGTGCTAGGATGGGCATTGATTTGTCTTTTTCGTCTGCTTTCCATCCTCAGACTAATGGCCAGACCGAGCGAACTAATCAGACCTTGGAGACTTATTTGAGGTGTTTTGTGTCTGCGGATCAGGATGATTGGGTTGCCTTTTTGCCCTTGGCGGAGTTTGCCCTCAATAATCGGGCTAGTTCTGCCACCTTGGTTTCTCCTTTCTTCTGTAATTCGGGGTTTCATCCTCGTTTCTCTTCCGGTCAGGTGGAGTCTTCGGATTGTCCTGGAGTGGATGCTGTGGTTTAGAGGTTGCATCAGATTTGGGGGCATGTGGTGGACAATTTGAAGTTGTCCCAGGAGAAGACTCAGCATTTTGCCAACCGCCGTCGTCGTGTTGGTCCTCGTCTTTGTGTTGGGGACTTGGTGTGGTTGTCTTCTCGTTTTGTCCCTATGAAGGTTTCTTCTCCTAAGTTTAAGCCTCGGTTCATCGGCCCGTACAAGATATTGGAGATTCTTAACCCTGTGTCCTTTCGTTTGGACCTCCCTGCATCTTTTTCTATTCATAATGTCTTCCATCGGTCATTGTTGCGCAGGTATGAGGTACCGGTTGTACCTTCTGTTGAGCCTCCTGCTCCGGTGTTGGTTGAGGGTGAGTTGGAGTACGTTGTCGAGAAGATCTTGGACTCCCGTGTTTCCAGACGGAGACTTCAGTATCTGGTCAAGTGGAAGGGCTACGGTCAGGAGGATAATTCTTGGGTGACAGCCTCTGATGTTCATGCCTCCGATTTGGTCCGTGCCTTTCATAGGGCTCATCCTGATCGCCCTGGTGGTTCTGGTGAGGGTTTGGTGCCCCCTCCTTGAGGGGGGGGTACTGTTGTGAATTTGGTTTCTGGGCTCCCCCGGTGGTCACTGGTGGTACTGAACTTGTGTGCTTCATCGCCTCTGTTCACCTGTTTCCATCAGGATGTGGGAGTTGTCTATTTAGCCTTGCTCCTCAGTCATTTCTATGCCGGCCAACAATGTTACCAGAAGCCTTTCTGTTGCATGTTCCTGCTCCTAGACTACTATCAGCTAAGTTGGACTTGTAGTCCTAAGTTTGTTTTGCATTTTTGTTCCAGTTCTCTGTGTTTGAATATTTCTGAGGCTGGAAGCTCTTGTGAGCTGAAATTGCCACTCTGGTGTCATGAGTTGATATTAGAGTCTTAAAGTAATTTCAGGATGGTGTTTTGAAAGGGTTTTCAGCTGACTGTGTAGTTCCCTTTTCTGTCTTCCTACTATCTAGTAAGCGGACCTCAATTTGCTAAACCTATCTTCATACTTCGTATGTCAATTTCCTCTAAAATCACCGACATTATATGTGGGGGCTACTGTCTGCCTTTTGGGGAAAATTTCTCTAGAGGTAAGCCAGGTCTGTATTTTCCTCTGCTAGGGTCAGTCAGTTCTCCGGCTGGCGCTGGGCGTCTAGGGATAAAACGTAGGCACGCTACCCGGCCACTGTTAGTTGTGCGGTAGGTTTAGCTCACAGTCAGCTCGAGTTCCCATCTTCCAAGAGCTAGTCCTTTTGTATGCTTTACTACGGTCTCTTGCCAGTGAGAACCATGACATTTTGTGCAGTCTTGCGATGTTTGTGCTCGGGCCAAGCCTTGTTGTTCTCGGGCTAGTGGGTTGTTGTTGCCCTTGCCTGTTCCTAAGAGGCCTTGGACACACATCTCTATGGATTTTATTTCTGATCTCCCTGTTTCTCAGAAGATGTCCGTCATTTGGGTGGTGTGTGACCGCTTTTCTAAGATGGTTCATTTGGTGCCCTTGCCCAAGCTGCCTTCCTCATCTGAGTTGGTGCCCCTGTTTTTTCAGAATGTGGTTCGGCTGCATGGTATTCCGGAGAATATCGTTTCCGACAGGGGATCCCAGTTTGTGTCCAGATTTTGGCGGGCGTTTTGTGCCAGGATGGGCATTGATTTGTCTTTTTCGTCTGCATTTCATCCCCAGACAAATGGCCAGACGGAACGTACTAATCAGACCTTGGAGACTTATTTGAGGTGTTTCGTGTCTGCTGATCAGGATGACTGGGTCTCCTTTTTGCCGTTGGCTGAGTTTGCCCTTAATAATTGGGCCAGTTCTACCACTTTGGTCTCCCCTTTCTTTTGCAATTCAGGGTTCCATCCTCGTTTTTCATCTGGTCAGGTGGAGTCTTCGGATTGTCCTGGAGTGGATACCATGGTGGATAGGTTGCATCGTATTTGGGGGCAGGTGGTGGACAATTTGGAGTTGTCCCAGGAGAGGACTCAACGTTTTGCTAATCGCCATCGTCGTGTTGGTCCTCGTCTTCGTGTTGGGGACTTGGTGTGGTTGTCCTCCCGTTTTGTCCCTATGAGGGTCTCTTCTCCTAAGTTTAAGCCTCGGTTCATCGGTCCTTATAAGATTTTGGAAATTCTTAACCCTGTGTCTTTTCGTTTGGACCTCCCAGCATCCTTTGCTATCCATAATGTCTTCCATCGGTCATTATTGCGGAGGTATGAGGTACCATTTGTGCCTTCTGTTGAGCCTCCTGCTCCTGTGCTGGTTGAGGGTGAATTGGAGTACGTGGTGGAGAAAATCTTGGACTCCCGTGTTTCCAGACGGAGACTTCAATATCTGTTGAAATGGAAGGGCTACGGTCAAGAGGATAATTCTTGGGTTACAGCTTCTGATGTTCATGCTTCTGATTTGGTCCGTGCCTTTCATAGGGCTCATCCAGATCACCCTGGTGGTTCTTGTGAGGGTTCGGTGCCCCCTCCTTAAGGGGGGGGTACTGTTGTGATTCGGTTCGTGGGCTCCCCCGGTGGTCTCTTGTGGTACTGGTGTCCTGCAAGCTTTGCCTTCTCAGTTCACCTGTTCCTATCAGGATGTGGGAGTATCCTATTTAACCTTGCTCCTCAGTCATTCTAATGCTGGCCATCAATGTATCCAGAGTGATTCTGTTGCATGTTCCTGCTCCCAGTTTTCTGCTCAGCTAAGTTGGACACTTTAGTCCTTAAGTCTATTTTTGTATGTTTTGTCCAGTTTGCACTTATGTGAATCTCTGCAGCTGGAAGCTCTTGTTGGGCTGAAATTACCACTCCGGTGTCATGAGTTGTCACATGAGTTAAGGTAATTTCAGGATGGTGTTTTGAAGGGTTTTGCAGCTGACCGCGAAGTCCTCTGTTGTATCTTTCTGCTATTTAGTTAGCGGGCCTCTCTGTGCTAAATCTGCTTTCATACTACGTGTGTCTTTTCATCTGCTCTCACCGTTATTATATGTGGGGGGCTGCTATCTCCTGTGGGGACATTCTCTGGAGGCAAGCCAGGACTGTGTTTTCTTCTACCAGGGGTAGTTAGTTCTCCGGCTGGCGCGCGGCATCTAGAGACAACGCAGGAATGCCCCCTGGCTACTTCTAGTGTGGTGTGTAGGTTTAGCATCGCGGTCAGCTCTAGTTTCCATCACCCGAGAGCTTGTCCGTTTATTCTATGCTTCTGATGTTTCCTTGCCATTGGAAACCATAACAGGGATCCGTGGGTCAGGGGATGCCGATACAGTTGAAAGCAATGATAGAGGAGAGAGCGTCATCTGAAGCTCCCTCTCCCATCATTCCCCTCTATTTCTGATGCAGTGGGTACGCGATGATGTCAATTAATCGCGCACCATGCTATGCCAGGCAGTGGAGCTGCTGAGACGCTCTGCAGCAGCGGGGGAACTAGGAGGAGAGGTGAGCATTGTATTTTTTTTACATATATTAGTGAGTACGTGCAGCCATAATACTGCAGGACAGTTGGGCTACATGATACTCTATGGGGTGGCTGCATTATACGCTATGGCAGTGTTCCCCAACTCCAGTCCTCAGAGCCACCAACAGGTCATGTTTTCAGGTTTTCCTTAGTATTGCACAAGTGATGGAATTATTGCCTGTGCAGGTGATGCAATTATTACCTCTTCAATATTAAGGAAATCCTGAAAACATGACCTGTTGGTGGCTCTTGAGGACCAGAGTTGGGAAACACTGCTCTATGGGGTGCCTACATTATACTCTATGTAGTGGCTGCATTATACTCTGAAGGGGGGATGCATTATACTCTGAGTGGGCTCCATCATACTCTATCAATGACTATGACTATGGAGTGCATTATCCTTTATGGGGGCTGCATTACACTCTATCGTACTATGGGGGGTGCATTATACTATATGCACTATATGGAACCTGCATTATACTGTATGGAAGGCTATGGGGAATCCATTATACTATATGAAGAACTATGGGGTGGATTGCACTACATGAAGGACTATGGGGGGTGCATTATACAATATTGAGGACTAAACTTAGTGTACTATACTATTTGGAGGACTGAGGAGTGTATTTGTCACAACTCTGTTGTCGGGTGTCCTGGGACCAGGGGCTCATTCCCTGTCCCTAAAACTAGGGGCCCCTAGCTTGCCCTGTTCCCCAGGTTACTTCTGATGATGAAGATGCTGTGGCCACATACCTTGCCTTAGCTCCTCAGGCTGCACCCTTACAGCACGCAGGAAGGAGGTGATTAATAGTGTACCATAATATACCAACCAGACTAACAAGATAATACGAACAGGGGTAACGAAAAATACCAAACATACAACCCCCCCATAGAATATAATACAGCCCACCTCCCCATAGAATATAATGTAGCCCCATCAAAGAGTATGATGCCATCCTCCCTCATAAAATCTAATACAGCCCCCCATAGAATATAATGTAGCCCCCCATGGAATATAATACAGTCCACGTCCCCATAGAATATAATGTAGCCCCCATAGAATATAATGCAGCCCCCCATAGTATGTAACACAGCCTTCCCCATAGAATATAATGCACCCCCATAGTATATAACACAGCCTCCCCCATAGAAGATAACGTATAATGTACCCACCTTAGTATACAACATAGCCCACATAGTATACAGCACAGCCCGCATAGTATACAGCACTGCCCGCATAGTATACAACACAGCCTCATAGTATACAGAACAGCCTCATAGTATACAGTGCAGCCTCATAGTATACAGAACAGCCTCATAGTATACAGCGCAGCCTCATATTATACAGCGCAGCCTCGTAGTATACAGCGCAGCCTCATAGTATACAGTGCAGCCTCATAGTATACAGCGCAGCCTCATGGTATACAGCACACAGCCTCATGGTATACAGCACACTGCCTCATAGAATACAGCGCAGCTCTCCCCCCCCCCAGAATGGCCCCACAGTCCAGTACTCAGTTATTGAGTAAAAAAAACCAACAAACAACATAGCACACTCCTCACCTCTCCTCGTGCCCGCGCTGCTTCCAGTTCCTGCTCCTGCCGGCACACAGTGAGTGCGCGGCAGTGTCAGTCAGAGGCAGAGGGGAGGATGATGGGAGAGGGAGCGTCAGCTGATGCTCTCTCCTCCATCATTGCTTTGAACTGTACTGGCAGATGCCGGTATAGTTAAATGCGGCAGGGGAGTCGGCGCACAGGGGCCCCTGTTGTGAACTCTGTTTTCGGGCTCCCTCTTGTGGTCACAGGTGGTATTGTGTGACTTTTGTTTTGGGCTCCCCCTGGTGGCTTTGTTTGTTATCCTGCGGGTCTGTGGCTGATCAGCTGCCTCGTTATTCACTTGGGAGTTTCCTATTTAGCTCTGTTTCACTTCCACTTGTTGCCGGCTGTCAATGTACTCAGTGCTATTCTGATTACTCCTGATTATCTTCGGTTTCAGTCTCTTCAGGAGAAGCTAAGTTCTGTTTAATTATTTTTTGCTCATCAGTCTGCAATATGATTTCTGTGTATGATGAGTTTAGTCCAGCTTGCTAATATGTGATTTCTTCTGCTGGTTTGCTCTGGGGTACAGAGTTGCTTCCCCCGCACCGTTAATTGGTGCGGGGGCTCGAGCGATCTCTGCGTGGATATTTTGAATAGGGTTTTTAATTGACCGCACAGTTCCCTTTCTATTTTCTGCTTTCTAGTGTTAGCGGGCCTCATTTGCTAAATCTAATTTCATCTCTGCGTTTGTGCTTTCCCCTTAACTCACCGTTAATATTTGTGGGGGGCTATTCTATATCTTTGGGGTCATTTCACTGAGGCAAGTGAGGACTTTCGTTCCCTCTAGGAATAGTCAGTTTCTCAGGCCGTGAAGAGACGTCTAGGATTTTCAGGTAACGTTCCACGGCTGCCTATAGTTGTTTGCGGATAGGATCAGGTTGCGGTCAATTCAGTTACCACTTCCCCAGAGTTTGTAGTCGGTTTAGTTACTTAGCTAGTCCTACTTGCGATCCTTGCCACTAGGATCATAACAGGCCCCATAGCAGCTGCGTGATGTGCCGCTAGCTGGGGACTCCTGGGGGAGCGAGGACATAGGCAGCTGCCTGCCCCTAACGCTGTCCCTGCCTGCACGGGCCCCCTGGAGCCTCCGGGCCCCTGTGCAGCTGCACAGGTTGAACAGGCGGTATGTCCGCCCATGCTTGTGAACTGGAAACTGAGAGTAGCTGTCAGAGTCCGTAGCATGACACCTCAAACCGTGCAAGCTGTTGAACTGTAAAACATCTGATCCTGGCAAACCCATAACAATGGTTGCAGTTTTCATAAGCGTAAAGTCACACAACACAAGTTCACACACCCAGCTGGGGCCTCCACTTTCATGTAACATGCTGGTCAGTAAGAAATGGAGAACACAGCACAGAGCAAGACTCACTGTGCAGCTCCCTGTCACAGACTATGCAGACACAAAAGCTGACACGTCTTTCCCTTTCCTATCCCTCAGTCCCGACTGCCTGTAATGATAATGGATAGGAGGGAGAGGAAAAGCACTGGTTTATACGCCACAGTAACTTCTATCAAGCGATAGGGAGTGGAGTGTTAGACTTTATCCTGTGTTTTTGGTAAAGTCTGGGTGGCCTTGAGATGAGTTTCACAGGCTCCTCCTATGCCCCATGAGTTGTTGGCAACTCCAGCTCCTGGCTCCTCACAGTCCAGTAGGAAGTAGCATCAGTTTGTGGTACTGCCACCTGCTTGACACAGTAGTTATGTTTTCTAGCAGATATAGAAAACATTGCTGAAGCTTTCTGATGCCTAGCTCCAGCAGCTGCTGCACAGTTTAATCCAGGGGTGCACAGCATTTTTTTTGATCAAGGGCTGCATTGCCACACTGAATTAATTTAAAGAGTTACTTATATCAGTACATCATCAGAAACACCATCAGTAGATTAATACATCACCAAGTTTTAAGTGTTTTGGGAGGATTTGGAGATATTCTGCTCAGTTTCCATTCCAAAAAATAGGTGTGAACATACACTAAGTTATACTTAGTTTTTTGGAGCAGAAACTAAGCTGAAGCTTGCCAAATCCTCCTGATCAAGTCAAAACTAAGTTTTGAGGATTTTTACTTTTTAACATAGCCTTAAAGCTCATTTAGAATTGCTACATGTGAACATTACAGTAACTACAATCAGCACTTGAATGCAGTGCCAGGTGCACAATCAGTACATGAATACAGCACCAAACCCACTGTCAGCACAGAAATGCAGCACCAGAACTACCATCAATGCCTAAATTCAGCACCTGAACCACCATCAGTACAATAATAAATAATCTAGTTTAGTACAGTGATCAATTGTAATGTCAGGTCAGCCACATATACAATTGTATTGCATGAACCTACAACTCCCATTACATCCTTAACAATGGTAAGGAGATACTGGGAGTAGCTGTTACCAGTCATCATCAGACTGTGGACTATACAGGAACCACAGCACTGATACAATGTAGTCAGTATCGCAAAAAAAACACACAGGTATCTTACAGACAACATCTTTAATTTTATTTGGTCCCATGCATTTTGTCTCCATGTAGCATGAGCACCATGATGAGATTTCCCTCTCACAGCTCTTCTCTCCAGATTTCCCTCTTCTCTGTCTTCAGCAGCACATCCCGATATGGTGCTCTCAAAAATAAAAGTATCACTATACTGCCTCATAAATAAAAATCTCCCATGCTGTGCCCCTGAATACATAATTGCTGTGCTTCCTGCATAAAATATCCCTTGCATTGCTCCCTCGCAAAGTATCCCCACACACTTTACCGATCTGCAAATATTTCCCCCCACACTGCCCCCCTGCAAAATATCCACACACACACGCATTGCTCCTCAGCAAAATATCTCCCTCCACACACACACACACACACACACACACACACACACATACACACACTGCCCATTGGCAAAATATCCCCCTCTCCACACACACATACACACACACTGCCCCTCTGCAAAATACACACACACACACTGCCTCTCTGCAAAATATACCCCACATGCTGCAGTCCCCTTTTCCCCTCTCATTGCCTCAAGCAAAACTGTGTTTCCTTTCACGATTGCACCCCCAAATCCACAATGCTAAATTTAATCTTTGGCTCCTCATGGAGGCTTCGGCGCAGGCAATGCAGTGTGATGAAATCAGTAGCATGGTGTTGTCGTCACACTGCTGTACGTCGTGGCTAGGCCTGGCAGTCTGCCCCAGTTCCACAGCAGCACTGTTCAAACGTATTCATGTCAAAAAGAGGCAAATACATTAGAACATGGGAAGAAGGGTGCGACGTCCACAAACCCCTTGGTGGGCTGCATGTGGCCAATGTGACTGTAGCCGGAGTATATATGAACAGCCCAAGCAGCCCAATGTACCAGCAACTCGGCGGGCAACTGCCTGATAGAGCTGATTGCCTGGTCGGGCCTGTGTGTGAACCTATCATAGGGGAATGTTTACATGTTTTTGATTTCTCGCAGAGTTCAGCTTGTATTCCATGATGACTTCCATGTGAAAACAACTCAAAAAAACTTCTACTATTGTTTGCAAGGAAAAATTTCCTGCCACTTACTTTTCCCTCTTGGCTTTGAAAGTGTTTAATAAGCGATATGTCACTTTTTGAAGTAGTTTCTGCATGGATTGTGCCCTAAATAGCCATGCGTAGAAAAGCCCCATTGAGTGGGGCTAATTTGCACAAGGAAATGAGGACTTAGGACACTGCAAGCTGCACCCAGGGGGACATACCAACATACCTTTGGTGAAAGCTGTGCAGCCACATAGCAGCAAATTGCTTCTGTCCCTTACGTACATTTTGGGTGCAAAAGGGCCCACAGACCTTTTTCTCTCTGTGTCTGCCCCTGCATAAATCTTTCATTCAGAAGTGCATTTTAGTGCTGGACATATCCTAAAAGAAGAGGAACATTCACGAGTGCTTACTGTATATACAGTATGTCTGACTAAGAAATTGCTTAGTCCAAGTACATATATATTTCTAATTTAATTTCCGTACAATGGACATAGAAGAATATTTATAACCGTTTTTGAAGTATATAATTCAGATAAGTGATAAATGAAGCACTGTTTTCCAAAAAAGTAAACTGACCAATAGAAGTCAAACTAGCTTTCATCTATCCATAAACCAGTGTTGTTATAAACACTCATTGCTGAAAGCAAATATTGGCTGGATTACTAGGAAGCCATTAAAATGATGCACTGGCTATTATTAAAATTGCTCTTGTGCAATATAAATTTGATATAAACATATACACAAGCAGAACACTTTATTACAAACCTGGTATGTGATCTTATATTTAGATTCTAGTAGTCTAAGATGGGAAATCTAAGTATGCTTTATTTTTCTTATTTAATGAGGTTGTGTAGAATAAAAAAAAATAAATGAAGTAACAGCTGGAAATGTGTCAAAATAATAAAATTATTCATATCCAACCCTCTGCTGATGAAGCACCACTGCACCAATGGTGCCCAGTCCTCCAGTGATGATGTCATGTGATGTTAATTGCTCATGTGACCACTGCAGCCAATCATTAATTTCAGAGGTCACATTGACATGTCTGCATGTGAACATGACAGTCAGCAACTTGATGCAGCAATCTTGTGAGAGATAGTCATGGCTTACATCTGTATCTTGGTATCTTTTCAGCTGTTCGTTACACATTCTCAAAAATTCTAGTCAACCCCTTTAAACCATAAAAGTTTTTTGACTTTGTATAATAGTATTATTTTATAATATAGTAAGTATTAATATTTTTAAAATTAAAAAAAATGCATTTTAGTGTAAATATATTTTAACAATAATTTTTGCTATGATTTCAGGGTAAACATTAATAGAACAAACTGTACATTCAATAACATTTTGTATATCTCACAAACCTGGTGGTGGGTTTTCTGTGTTACAATAGAATTGGCACCTGATAAACAGGGTTGTAGAATATAAGGAGGCATTAGGTACAGCCTCAAGCTCAGTGTGAAGATCTGCACTTCACTGCAAGGTATTCCCAAGTCTCAGATCCCTAAATAGTCTCCAACATTTGGGCAATACTGGAACAACAGCATCTAGATGGTAAACATAGGGAGATGGCTCCCTCTTTAACACTATCGCGACTCCATGACTGATAATTTGCATTTTGGCCTGTTAGACCACTACTGTGGTCTGTTCATTAATGTGTCAGTGTCACACTAACAGGTCTAAGGAAGAGCAGTACATTGTAGTGCATGATATCAGCGCTCAAACTAAAAAATATTCAAGTCTTGTTAGTGGTTAAAGGTCATACTAGGAAATAAAAAAATTACTAACTAACAATAAATGGAAATATGTAAATAAGATGTATTATTGAAAATGTCATACTGTACTACATAACAGAAAAACTCTCATACGGCCCTGTTGACAAAAATACAAACTGTAGCTCTCAGAATAAGGGTATGTGCACACGTTGTGGATTTGGCTCCAGATTTGCAGTGGATTTGGCCCTGCGGATCCACAGCAGTTTTCCATGCCATGTACAGAACTATGTAAACCTATGGAAAACCAAATCCACTGTGCACATGCTGCAGAAAATTCCACACAGAAACGCAGCAGTTTATTTTCTGCAGCATGTCAATTCTTTGTGCGGAAACGCAGCGTTTCTGAACCCATGACTATACATTGAGTAAGTCAAATCCGCACATCACAAAACACAAGACAATCCGCAAGTAATCCGCATGAAATCCGCATGAAATCCGCATGAAATCCGCAACCATTTTGGCCTGTGTTTTATGCCAAGAGATGCGGATTATGTGCGGAAAGATCCACAGCTAAATCCGCAACGTGTGCACATACCCCATGGCTATGCAAAAACAATTTACATTACAATTCTGTAGAATATTGGTTTTAGAATAAAGCTGTCATCTTACTTTTACCACACAGTGAATGGTGTAAAGTAAACATAAACAACTAAATAAATAAAAACAATTCCTGAAATGTTGGGTTTTGTTCATTCTACATCCAAAACGCTGATTAAAAAGCAATTATAAAATGTAATGTATCCCAAAATATTGAATTACAGCTAATTAGTTCTTTCTGCATCCAGAAAATCATTTAAGGAGCATTGCATGGCCTATAAGTCTCCTTACGCAGTCAGAAGTCTTTTACCTAGCCAAATCAGATCTGCTGTTCTCTATCTGAGGAGGCGACAACAGCTTGAAACACGTGTCTGCAAACAGAGTTTCTGGTTTGGCTTCTTCTTCTTATATTATGCAAGTGCCAATGCCCGTTAAAGAATCAATATTAAGTTTTAGGATTGCTACATCCAATAGGTGGCACTAGAGATCAAGTTCTCTTCTTTCTGAACAGGCTATTTGCATATTTAAATTCCCAGATGAGCACTGCATGACCTACAAGTCAACTTGCGCTGGCTTGGCACTCTCCGCAATGAGAATTGTTCCCCAGTAGGCCTTATTCGGACATCTACTTTTTACGCACCTGTTCTATTCATGATTTTCTATGGAGCACTTCACATGTCCGTGTTTTTTTGCAGATCATGTGCCTGCAAAATAATCATGGAGACGTGTCCATTTTTGATTGGAGTAAGGGATGTAGGGGTCTGTGAAAAGCAGGGACAGCACATGGATGGCATTAGTGTGTAATTCTTATGCTGGTCGGGATTAACACTGTAATGTACAGGAGAAGATTCTCAGTTTATTTATTTATTTTTGCAGAAGTGAAAATCACTGATAAAACATTGATGTTAAAAACTGACTGATCAAGCACTGATGAAACTCAGATCCAAAATTCTGACAGAACTTGGACAAATTTTTGTTTGAATGAAGCCTTACGGTATGTGTATACTTTCAGTATTTGCAAAAGAAAAATCTGATGCTAATAATCTTGTTGGCAGGAAAATGTTGCAAAAAATATACACATTTTTGACACCTTTTTGATGCGTTTTTTGTGGGGGGGTTTCACTATTCATTAGAATTGACATGCTGCATATTTGAAATTGCTTTAAATCTGCAAGGAAAAAACAAGCAGCATGTGCATCAGATTTCAGAAATCTCATTAACTTTGATAGTACTATGAAATGGTACTTATTTTTAGCAGCAAAAACATGAGGAAAAAATGCAGCAAAAGCGCAAAGTGTGCACATACCCTTAGGCTCATTTCATATTTGCGCTATGTTCTACTTTGAGCACCTACAGGGTTGAGGTTACCATCTAAATCTTTCAAAAACTGTGATCCAGATGAAGTTCCCGATGGCACCATTCACTATAATGGAAGACTTCAACATTACTGATAGCACAAAGCCTTTGGAAAAATAAACATGGTTCCCCAGACCACCACCCCCAACACAATGCAATCCAGTCAAATCTGCACTTCCAAATTCAAAAGCCCCCTTTCCTGCATGCCCCCACAGTGCGGCTAAACCACAATAAGCAGCCACATGTAGAGAAGGGAAAACAATGAATTCATAATTTGCATGCCTCATACATGTCAAATTCTGGCCAGTGGGCCTAATTATATTTGGCCCACTATGCCGGCACCACACCCTTACCCTGACCAGCTCTGCACTTTCAACTGTATCGCATCCTGGATGCTGATACATTTGGAAGGATGATGGAAGAGGGAAGCCATACGCTTCCTCCCTCATCACTTCCTCTGCGTCTCATGTCTCAGTTCAGTGAGTGCGATGACGTCACAATTTTGTACCCGCTGTGCCAATCAGTGAAGAGCTTCTGAGCACTTGCTGCCGAGACCAAAGGGGAATTAAGAGAGGTGATTATTTATTATTTTATTTATGTGGGACCCATTCTACTGTATGTAGGACTATGTAGGGCCATTTTTCAATATGAAGCACTATGTAGGGCCCATTACACTGTATGGAAGGCAATGTGGAGCCCATGATACAATATGAAAGACTATGAAGGACTATGTGGGGCTATTATTCTGTATGGAGGACTAAGTGGGGCCATTATTCTGTTTGCAGGACTATGTATGGTCCATTATACTATATGGAGGACTATTTGGAGCCCATTATACTGTCTGGAGGACTATGTGAAGCCATTATTGTGTATTGAGGACTATGTTGGACCAATTCTACTGTATGGAGGATTATTTGGGGCCATTTTTCTGTATGGAAAACTATGGTGGGCAAATATATTGTGTAGAGCACAATGCATGCAGGACTATGTTGGGCCCATTATGCTGTATAAAGTACTATGTGGGGCCCATTGTACTGTATGAAGGACTATGTGGGGCCCTTTATACTGGTATGGAGGACTATTGGAATGCCGGCCAGGGCCGTGGGATACTCAGTACTGGGTCGGTCATTATTAAAAGGGTGGTCACAGTGGCAGTGACCCAGTCCATGGCCCTGGGCGCCCAAGTAAAAGGGATGGTCTTTAAAGGGATTTGTAAAGTAATAAAAGTTTGTGACGCCACCTGTGGTATTCGGTCAGGGGTGACCGATGCTGCTTAAAGGGGTTCTCTGGGGGTGATGGTACTGCAACAAAGATGGTATTGCTTCCCACAGGTGAAGCTGGGTCCCCAGGGCTCCTTGTGTATTTGGCAAGGATGGTGTGGTGACAGAAATAAATGGAGGACACAGGGTTACAGTCTCTTTACCTGGTTTACTGGTTGTAGTAACCCACGGTCCAGGGTTCTAGTTACAGGCGGTGATGTGGTCCGGTAGGACTGGAGGCAATGGTGGAACCCTCTCCCAGGTACGGTTTGTAAGCCTTCCTTCTAGTGCTCGTTTACAAGGTCCTTGCTACCTGTGGCTCCCTTACAAGCTCCTCTCTCTCCTGTCCTGGGAAAGTACCCTATGGTGGGCAATGCGAGCCTTTTTACAGGGTCTCTATCACGACCTGGGCTCTCTGTGTACTGCTGCACCTTCGGGTGTGGGTGCGGACAGAAGACTTACAATCTTCTGTCCTTCTGGTTCTGCTGTGAGACCTGAAGTGCGACACAGCCTCGGGCTCCCGGTGCCCAGCTCCTGCGCTTCAGCTCAGAGGGTGCCCGGTCACAGTTCCCCTCTGAACTCCTTGATTTCTCCCTGTCTTCTTCCCTCCAACACTTGCTATCACTGCAACCATTCTGGGTCTCTTCCGTCCTGGAGCTGCAGCTCCACACATGGCTGCACAGCCCCACACTCTGCTCACATTCCTCTCTCCTTTATCTGTCACCAACTGACTCCAACTGACTAACTCATCCTCTAGACCAGAATATATATATATGGGGAAGATCCTCTGAATCCGGGTTCAGAGCTCCCCCTTCTGGCCATGGGTTCAGAATATGTTGCATGTAGATGTATTACCTGTTAAAGGGAATCCTCCTTGCCTCCAGGCATGACATCACCCTCATGAAAGGAAGGCAACATCACTGTAACAACCGGTCACCTGGAGTGTTATACCATGTGTGGCCCATTATACTGTGTAGAGGGCTATGTGGGGATCATAGTTAGGGCATAATACTGTGTTGGGGGCTCACCATACTTTGCCAGGGGCATTGAGAAGTAAAGAAGAGGAGTAAAATTATTTTGTATGGGCTGCAAAGTTGTGAAATATGCTCTTCTGTGACCAGACCGAATAATAAGGTTTTTTAGGGGGACCCAATTAGAACATCTGCTATGGGGCCCATGTTTTCTATGCATTCCCCTGTCTGCAGAGAAGTGCCTAAAGCTCTGGTAATGTAATCTGACTATTAAGAACTTATAATTAAAATGCAGTTTGTTGGACAAGCCCTTTAAATTTGCTTTCATATGAAAAGGTTCATAGTTATATTTAATTGTAAGGAAAATAATCCTCAATTGTACTCATTTTGTTAATAAATATCAAGTTTGGTCCTCGACTTTTTAATATTAGCCCTCTGTCTATTTGAGTTTGACATCCCTGCTCTAGAAGCACATGCTGAATATAATATATTGGGCACTACAATGAAAATGTATTTTTACCACTAAAACATTATATTAGCATTTTAATTTACACAATGGGTAATAGTAGAAAATGGACACACTAATTTTATATGCATTTTCTCATGAATGCAGCAATATTCCATATGTGATTGTAAGCTACTATTTGGTCACATGGTGATCTCTGCGTTTTTGAATGCCGATTTTTTTTTAATAGATTGTGAGCGCCAATTGCCATTTGCCGAACCACTAAGACGCTAGATGAGCAAAAAAGAAATCCATACAAATGAACACATTTTGGAAACAGCATTGCTCAAAGAACTCACCTTAAAGTTTAGTAAATATTTTAAATTCATAGGTGACTCACAGAATTTTATAAGATTGGTTTACAAAATGGCGTGACTTCTAGCACCTCAAAGACTCTCCAAACAGTTATTCTACACTGTGTGCAGAATTATTAGGCAAGTTGTATTTTAGAGGATTATTTTTATTATTGGTCAACAACTATGTTCTCAATCAACCCAAAAGACTCATAAATATCAAAGTTTAATATTTTTGGAAGTTGGAGTGGGGTCTTTTTAGGTTTGGCTATCTTTGGAGGATATCTGTTTGTGCAGGTAACTGTTACTGTGCAGAATCATTAGGCAACTTAATAAAAACCAAATATATTCTCATCTCACTTGTTTAATTTCACCAGGTATACCAATATAACTGCACAAAATTTAGAAATAAACATTTCTGACATGCAAAAGCAAAACCCCCCAAAATTTGTGACTAATATAGCCACCTTTCTTTATGATGACACTCAACAGCCTTCATTCCCTAGATTCTGTCAGTTGCTTTATCTGTTTATGATCAACATTACAGTACGTGCAGCAGCAATCACAGCCTCCCAGACACTGTTACGAGAGGTGTACTGTTTTCCCTCCCTGTAGATCTCACATTTAATGAGGGACCACAGGTTCTCTATGGGGTTTAAATCAGGTGAACAAGGGGGCCATGTCATTATTTTTTCTTCTTTGAGATCTTTACTGGCCAGCCACGCTGTGGAGTAGTTGGAGGCATGTGATGGAGAATTGTCCTGCATGAAAATCATGTTTTTCTTGAATGATACCGACTAGGGTTGAGCGAAACGGGTCGATCATTTTCAAAAGTCGCCGACTTTTGGCTAAGTCGGCGTCTCATGAAACCCGATCCGACCCCTGTTCTTGTCGGCCATGCGGTACGCGACTTTCGCGCCAAAGTCGCGTTTCAATGACGCGAAAAGCGCCATTTCTCAGCCAATGAAGGTGAACGCAGAGTGTGGGCAGCGTGATGACATAGATCCTGGTCCCCACCATCTTAGAGAAGGGCATTGCAGTGATTGGCTTGCTGTCTGCGGCGTCACAGGGGCTATAAAGGGGCGTTCCCGCCGACCGCCATCTTACTGCTGCTGATCTGAGCTTAGGGACAGGTTGCTGCCGCTTCATCAGAAGCAGGGAGAGCGTTAGGCAGGGTCCACTAACCACCAAACCGCTTGTGCTGCAGCGATTTCCACTGTCCAACACCACCTTCGGTGTGCAGGAACAGTGGAAGCTATTTTTTTTTTTTTTTCCCCTCAGCGCTGTAGCTCATTGGGCTGCCCTAGAAGGCTCCGTGATAGCTGTATTGCTGTGTGTACGCCACTGTGGAAACCAACTGCTTTTTTCAAAGCACATATCCTCTTGTTCCTTCCTTTCTGCACAGCTATCTTTTTTGTTTGTCCACACTTTTTATTTAATTTGTGCATCAGTCCACTCCTATTGCTGCCTGCCATACCTGGCTTACATTACTGCAGGGAGATAGTAATTGTAGGACAGTTTTTTTTTTTTTTTTGTTTTTTTTTTGTGGGAGATTAAGATTGGCATTTCTGCTACAGTGCCATCCCTGTGTGTGCCATCTCTCACTGAGTGGGCCATAGAAAGCCTATTTATTTTTTCCGTGATTTGTGTTCTAAAATCTACCTCAACACAGAAACACTACATCAATCAGTGGGAGAAAAATATTGGCCTCAGTCAGGGCTTGTGTGCCACTGCTGTGTGTGCGCTATCTCTCATTCAGTGGGCTATAGCAAGCCTATATTTTTTTTTTTTTTTTTTTTTTAATATTATTTGGTTTCAAAAGTCTCCCTGAAAAAAAAAAAAAACCTAAAAAAACAGTGGGAGAGTAATATTGCCCTTTCAGCTTGTGTGCCAGTCTTGACTCCTGGGTGTGCCACCTCTCTCCCTCTCATTCAGTGGGCCATAGAAAGCCTATTTATTTTTTTTTTTAAATATTATTGGGTTTCTAAAGTCTCCCTGAAAAAAACAAAAAATACATAAAAAAACAGTGGGAGAGTAATATTGCCCTTTCAGCTTGTGTGCCAGTCTTGACTCCTGGGTGTGCCACCTCTCTCCCTTTCATTCAGTGGGCCATAGAAAGCCTATTTATTTTTTTTTTTAAATATTATTGGGTTTCTAAAGTCTCCCTGAAAAAACAAAAAAAACCTAAAAAAACAGTGGGAGAGTAATATTGCCCTTTCAGCTTGTGTGCCAGTCTTGACTCCTGGGTGTGCCACCTCTCTCCCTCTCATTCAGTGGGCCATAGAAAGCCTATTTATTTTTTTTTTTAAATATTATTGGGTTTCTAAAGTCTCCCTGAAAAAAACAAAAAATACATAAAAAAACAGTGGGAGAGTAATATTGCCCTTTCAGCTTGTGTGCCAGTCTTGACTCCTGGGTGTGCCACCTCTCTCCCTCTCATTCAGTGGGCCATAGAAAGCCTTTTTTTTTTTTGGTTTTTTTAATATTATTTGGTTTCTAAAGTCTCCCTGAAAAAAACAAAAAAAACATAAAAAACAGTGGGAGAGTAATATTGCCCTTTCAGCTTGTGCGCCAGTCTTGACTCCTGGTTGTGCCACCTCTCTCTCTCTAATTGTGGGCCATAGAAAGCCTTTTTTTTTTTTTTAAATATTATTGGGTTTCTAAAGTCTCCCTGAAAAAACAAAAAATACATAAAAAAACAGTGGGAGAGTAATATTGCCCTTTCAGCTTGTGTGCCAGTCTTGACTCCTGGGTGTGCCACCTCTCTCCCTTTCATTCAGTGGGCCATAGAAAGCCTATTTATTTTTTCCGTGATTTGTGTTCTAAATTCTACCTCAACACAAAAACACTACATCAATCAGTGGGAGAAAAATATTGGCCTCAGTCAGGGCTTGTGTGCCACTGCTGTGTGTGCTATCTCTCATTCAGTGGGCTATAGCAAGCCTATTTTTTTTTTTTTTTTTTTTTTTTTAATATTATTTGGTTTCTAAAGTCTCCCTGAAAAAAAAAAAAAACCTAAAAAAACAGTGGGAGAGTAATATTGCCCTTTCAGCTTGTGTGCCAGTCTTGACTCCTGGGTGTGCCACCTCTCTCCCTCTCATTCAGTGGGCCATAGAAAGCCTATTTATTTTTTTTTTTAAATATTATTGGGTTTCTAAAGTCTCCCTGAAAAAACAAAAAATACATAAAAAAACAGTGGGAGAGTAATATTGCCCTTTCAGCTTGTGTGCCAGTCTTGACTCCTGGGTGTGCCACCTCTCTCCCTTTCATTCAGTGGGCCATAGAAAGCCTATTTTTTTTTTTTTTAATATTATTTGGTTTCTAATTCTCCCTGAAAAAAAAAAAAAAACCTAAAAAAACAGTGGGAGAGTAATATTGCCCTTTCAGCTTGTGTGCCAGTCTTGACTCCTGGGTGTGCCACCTCTCTCCCTCTCATTCAGTGGGCCATAGAAAGCCTATTTATTTTTTTTTTTAAATATTATTGGGTTTCTAAAGTCTCCCTGAAAAAACAAAAAATACATAAAAAAACAGTGGGAGAGTAATATTGCCCTTTCAGCTTGTGTGCCAGTCTTGACTCCTGGGTGTGCCACCTCTCTCCCTTTCATTCAGTGGGCCATAGAAAGCCTATTTTTTTTTTTTTTTTAATATTATTTGGTTTCTAATTCTCCCTGAAAAAAAAAAAAAAACCTAAAAAAACAGTGGGAGAGTAATATTGCCCTTTCAGCTTGTGTGCCAGTCTTGACTCCTGGGTGTGTCACCTCTCTCCCTCTCATTCAGTGGGCCATAGAAAGCCTATTTATTTTTTTTTTTAAATATTATTGGGTTTCTAAAGTCTCCCTGAAAAAACAAAAAATACATAAAAAAACAGTGGGAGAGTAATATTGCCCTTTCAGCTTGTGTGCCAGTCTTGACTCCTGGGTGTGCCACCTCTCTCCCTCTCATTCAGTGGGCCATAGAAAGCCTTTTTTTTTTTTGGTTTTTTTAATATTATTTGGTTTCTAAAGTCTCCCTGAAAAAAACAAAAAAAACATAAAAAACAGTGGGAGAGTAATATTGCCCTTTCAGCTTGTGCGCCAGTCTTGACTCCTGGTTGTGCCACCTCTCTCTCTCTAATTGTGGGCCATAGAAAGCCTTTTTTTTTTTTTTTTTTAATATTATTTGGTTTCTAAAGTCTCCCTGAGAAAAAAAATAAATAAATTAGGTGGGAGATTAATATTGACATTAGTGCTTGAGTGACAGTCCTGCGTGTGTGTCATCTCTGTGATTTTGTGCCACAGAAAACAGAGTGTGTAACATTGTGCCTGATTTTCCTTGTGGTCTCACCAACCTGTTAAGGGATATTGAAATCATACTGAAGTTATAGCTCACCGTGTAAGTTGTTTGATAGCAACAAATAAAGTTACTTTGGTTAAGATTTTAAAACAATGAGGAAGTCTGGTGCAAGAGGTCGTCGTGGGCGTTCATTGTCAGCTGGTAATGATGGTAGTGGTAGTGGAGCATCAGGTGGTCGTGGGGATAAAAATATTCCACCTAAGTCTGGAGCTGTGGAGCCAGTTTCGTCGTCAGGCTACACAAGGCCTCGAACGCTCTCTTTTCTGGGAGTAGGAAAACCGCTTTTAAAGGCGGAGCAGCAACAGCAAGTTTTGGCTTACATTGCAGACTCAGCCTCTAGCTCTTTTGCCTCCTCTTCCGAAACTGGTAAATGTAAAAGCAGCGCGTCGCTTGTGGATGTTCACGGTCAGGGACAAGTCGCTTCCTTGTCCTCCTCAGCAAAAACTACAACAAGAGAGAAGGATGCAGCAGGCGACACAACGGGTCACTCCATGGAGCTCTTTACACATACCGTCCCTGGCTTAGAAAGTGAAACATTTAACAGGCCATGCCCATTACAAGTATATTCTGACATGGAGTGCACTGATGCACAGCCACAGCCAGAGTACTATGCTGCTCCTTTGACTCAGACCACCACATTGCCCTCTCAGGGTACAGATCCACAATCAGACCCTGATGAGACTATGTTGCCCCGCCACGAACGCTATACCACCGACCGACACAGTGACACAGACGAAGTTGCACACGAGCTCGAAGAGGAGGTAATAGATGACCCAGTTATTGACCCCGATTGGCAGCCATTGGGGGAACAGGGTGCAGGCGGCAGTAGTTCAGAAGCGGAGGTGGAGGAGGGGCCGCAGCAGGCATCAACATCGCAACAGGTTCCATCTGCCGGGCCCGTATCTGGACCAAAACGCGTGTCAAAGCCAAAACCTGTTGGAGCACAGCGTTGCCATCCGGTTAAAGCTCAGTCTGCAATCCCTGAAAAGGGATCAGAGTCTAGGAAGAGTGCAGTCTGGCATTTTTTTAAACAACATCCAACTGATCAGCGCAAAGTCATCTGTCAAAAATGTTCAACTAGCTTAAGCAGAGGTCAGAATCTGAAAAGTCTAAATACTAGTTGCATGCATAGACACTTAACCACCATGCATTCTCAAGCCTGGACTAACTACCAAACGTCCCTCAAGGTTGTAGCACCCTCGGCCAATGAAGCTAGTCAGCAACGCAACATCCCTTCCGTCACTGTAAGGCCACCATTTTCCGCACCACCGGCAGTATCTGTGCAGGTTTCTTTGCCAGCCAAAAGCAGTCAGGGTCAGGGAATCACCAGTTTTGTAGGAGGAAATATTGCATGTAGGGCACCGGCGGAAACAATACCGTCTCCAACCGTCTCTCAGTCTGCCATGTCCACCGGCACACCCGAAAGTTCCACGATCTACAGCTCTCCAGTCCAGCTCACCCTACATGAGACTCTGGTTAGAAAAAGGAAGTACTTATCCTCGCATCCGCGTACACAGGGTTTTAACGCCCACATAGCTAGACTAATCTCGTTAGAGATGATGCCCTACCGGTTAGTTGAAAGCGAAGCTTTCAAAGCCCTGATGGAGTACGCTGAACCACGATACGAGCTACCCAGTCGACACTTTTTTTCCAGAAAAGCCATCCCAGCCCTGCACCAGCATGTTAAACAGCGCATCGTCCATGCACTCAGGCAATCTGTGAGTACAAAGGTGCACCTGACTACAGATGCATGGACCAGTAGGCATGGCCAGGGACGTTATGTGTCCATCACGGCACACTGGGTGAATGTGGTGGATGCAGGGTCCACAGGCGACATCAATTTAGGGACAGTTGTGCCTAGCCCACGGTCTAGGAAACAGTTGGCTGTAGGCGTTCGCACCCCCTCCTCCTCCTCCTCGTCCTCCTGCAGAAGCTACAGCTCTTCCACAGAACGCAGTCGGCCAACCACTCCATCGGCAGATGACACTGTTGCACACCAGTTGTCCCATTATGGGCCAGCTACTGCCAAGCGTCAGCAGGCTGTATTGGCTATGAAGTGTTTGGGCGACAACAGACACACCGCGGAAGTTCTGTCCGAGTTCTTGCAACAAGAAACGCAGTCGTGGCTGGGCACAGTAGATCTTGAGGCAGGCAAGGTAGTGAGTGATAACGGAAGGAATTTCATGGCTGCCATCTCCCTTTCCCAACTGAAACACATTCCTTGCCTGGCTCACACCTTAAACCTGGTGGTGCAGTGCTTATTGAAAACTTATCCTGGGTTCTCCGACCTGCTCCTCAAAGTGCGTGCACTTTGCTCACATATCCGACGTTCGCCTGTACACGCCAGCCGTATGCAGACCTATCAGCGGTCTTTGAACCTTCCCCAGCATCGCCTAATCATAGACGTTGCAACAAGGTGGAACTCAACACTGCACATGCTTCAGAGACTGTGCGAACAGAGGCGTGCTGTTATTTATTTGTGGGAGGATACACGGGCAGGCAGTAGGATGGCAGACATGGAGTTGTCAGGTGTGCAGTGGTCGAAGATACAAGACATGTGTCAAGTCCTTCAGTGTTTTGAGGAATGCACACGGCTGGTTAGTGCAGACAACGCCGTAATAAGCATGAGCATCCCCCTAATGCGTCTGCTGATGCAAAGTTTGACGCACATAAAGGAGCAGGCGTCTGCACCAGAGGAAGAGGGAAGCCTTGATGACAGTCAGCCATTGTCTGGTCAGGGCAGTGTACAGGACGAGGTAGCGGGCGAAGAGGAGGTGGAGGACGAGGAGGATGATGGGGATGAGTATATTTTTAATGCGGAAACTTTCACGGGGGCACAGGAAATTGGTTGCGTGTCACGGCCGGGTTCTGGTTTTTTGAGGGACACAAGTGACGTAGATTTGCCTGCAACTGCCCCTCAACCAATCACAACCGGAGATTTGACAAGTGGAACTTTGGCCCACATGGCGGATTATGCCTTACGTATCCTACAAAGGGACACACGCATTACGAAAATGATGAACGATGACGATTACTGGTTGGCCTGCCTCCTTGATCCACGCTATAAAGGCAAATTGCAAAATATTATGCCACATGAGAACTTGGAACTAATATTAGCAACCAAACAATCAACTCTTGTTGACCGTTTGCTTCAGGCATTCCCAGCACACAGCGCACGTGATCGTTCTCACACGAGCTCCAGGGGGCAGCAGACTAGGAGTGTTAGGGGTGCACACATCAGAAGTGGCGTTGGACAGAGGGGTTTTCTGACCAGGTTGTGGAGTGATTTTGCTATGACCGCAGACAGGACAGGTACTGCTGCATCAATTGAAAGTGACAGGAGACAACATTTGTCCAGTATGGTTACTAACTATTTTTCATCCCTTATCGATGTTCTCCCTCAACCGTCATTCCCATTTGATTACTGGGCCTCCAAATTAGACACCTGGCCAGAATTGGCAGAATATGCATTGCAGGAGCTTGCTTGCCCGGCAGCAAGTGTCCTATCAGAAAGAGTATTCAGTGCTGCAGGGTCAATATTAACCGAAAAAAGGACTCGTCTGGCTACCCAAAATGTTGACGATCTAACATTCATTAAAATGAACCACAACTGGATTTCAAAATCTTTTGCCCCACCTTGCCCGGCCGACACCTAGCTTTCCTATGAAAAGCTCTTGCCTGTGAATTACTTTTCTAATGTCTAATTTGCTGCTGCAGATTGTACAGCATACGACATGTTTACACCTCCCTAAATGGCCAAACTCCCCACACGGGGCCGTGGTATCGCGACTTGGCGCAAGCACCCGTGAGACTGCTGTTTGTCTGAAGAGGTGGGTGTGCTCGCTTTTGGTTGACGGCATTGCTACTGGGTCCCTCATAGTACAATGTAGTGTCTCTGGCGGTGGTGGTGCGCACCCAACGTCAGACACACCGTTGTAACATGAGTGGCCCTGGGGCGGTCCCGCCGGCCTCAAGAGAGTTCCCCCCTACCCCAGCTCAAACTGGGCTCTACTACGTGCAAAATTATGTCGCACAGCTCCACCAATCTTTAGTCTATTCGCTGACATCATTCAATGTCTGGCACTGACAATACAAATTTGTAGACATCTATGATGCAACTTAAAGTAGTCTGTGTCTGTGTCCTATATTGGCACCATTAAATAGTTACTGCCAAATTACTATGTCAGAAACACAGCAGATGAGCCCACCCCTGTACCTAAGTATGCCATCTTTTTTTTTGTTTTGGTTGTTTTGCGAGACATTAACATCTATTTATATTTTGGGAGTACTGGGACAGACACTCCTTGCACTACTCCTCCACTCAGCACCAAGCTGCCTGCCCGTGTATCCATGTAACCGCTGTAAAACTGCCATGAGCCTATTGTTTGTTATTTTAGGCCTTTGATAGCCTGTCTGCGGTCCCTACTCCTCCACTGACCACCAAGCTGCCTGCCCGTGTATCCATGTAACCGCTGTAAAACTGCCATGAGCCTATTGTTTGTTATTTTAGGCCTTTGAAGCCTTTCTGCGCTCCCTCCTTCCACTAGTCCTCCACTGACCAGACCACTGCTGCCCGTGTACCCCTGGAACCAATTTTAAAGTGCCTACAGCCAGCCCATTTTATTGTGTTAGGCCTTCGAAGCCTGTCTGCGGTCCCTCCTTCCACTAGGCCTCCACTGACCAGACCACTGCTGCCCGTGTACCCCTGGAACCAATTTTAAAGTGCCTACAGCCAGCCCATTTTATTGTGTTAGGCCTTCGAAGCCTGTCTGCGGTCCATACTTCCACTAGTCCTCCACTGACCAGACCACTGCTGCCCGTGTACCCCTGGAACCAATTTTAAAGTGCCTACAGCCAGCCCATTTTATTGTGTTAGGCCTTCGAAGCCTGTCTGCGGTCCATACTTCCACTAGGCCTCCACTGACCAGACCACTGCTGCCCGTGTACCCCTGGAACCAATTTTAAAGTGCCTACAGCCAGCCCATTTTATTGTGTTAGGCCTTCGAAGCCTGTCTGCGGTCCCTCCTTCCACTAGGCCTCCACTGACCAGACCACTGCTGCCCGTGTACCCCTGGAACCAATTTTAAAGTGCCTACAGCCAGCCCATTTTATTGTGTTAGGCCTTCGAAGCCTGTCTGCGGTCCATACTTCAAATACTCCTCCACTCAGCACCAAGCTGCCTGCCCGTGTATCCATGTAACCGCTGTAAAACTGCCATGAGCCTATTGTTTGTTATGTTAGGCCTTTGATAGCCTGTCTGCGGTCCCTACTTTAAATACTCCTCCACTCACCACCACCAAGCTGCCTGCCCGTGTATCCATGTAACCGCTGTGAAACTGCCATGAGCCTATTGTTTTTTTATGTTAGGCCTTTGATAGCCTGTCTGCGGTCCCTACTTTAAATACTCCTCCACTCACCACCACCAAGCTGCCTGCCCGTGTATCCATGTAACCGCTGTAAAACTGCCATGAGCCTATTGTTTGTTATGTTAGGCCTTTGAAGCCTTTCTGCGCTCCCTCCTTCCACTAGTCCTCCACTGACCAGACCACTGCTGCCCGTGTACCCCTGGAACCAATTTTAAAGTGCCTACAGCCAGCCCATTTTATTGTGTTAGGCCTTCGAAGCCTGTCTGCGGTCCATACTTCCACTAGTCCTCCACTGACCAGACCACTGCTGCCCGTGTACCCCTGGAACCAATTTTAAAGTGCCTACAGTCAGCCCATTTTATTGTGTTAGGCCTTCGAAGCCTGTCTGCGGTCCATACTTCCACTAGGCCTCCACTGACCAGACCACTGCTGCCCGTGTACCCCTGGAACCAATTTTAAAGTGCCTACAGCCAGCCCATTTTATTGTGTTAGGCCTTCGAAGCCTGTCTGCGGTCCATACTTCCACTAGTCCTCCACTGACCAGACCACTGCTGCCCGTGTACCCCTGGAACCAATTTTAAAGTGCCTACAGCCAGCCCATTTTATTGTGTTAGGCCTTCGAAGCCTGTCTGCGGTCCATACTTCCACTAGGCCTCCACTGACCAGACCACTGCTGCCCGTGTACCCCTGGAACCAATTTTAAAGTGCCTACAGCCAGCCCATTTTATTGTGTTAGGCCTTCGAAGCCTGTCTGCGGTCCATACTTCCACTAGGCCTCCACTGACCAGACCACTGCTGCCCGTGTACCCCTGGAACCAATTTTAAAGTGCCTACAGCCAGCCCATTTTATTGTGTTAGGCCTTCGAAGCCTGTCTGCGGTCCATACTTTAAATACTCCTCCACTCACCACCAAGCTGCCTGCCCGTGTATCCATGTAACCGCTGTAAAACTGCCATGAGCCTATTGTTTGTTATGTTAGGCCTTTGATAGCCTGTCTGCGGTCCTTACTTTAAATACTCCTCCACTCACCACCTAGCTGCCTGTGTATCCATGTAACCGATGTAAAACTGCCATGACTGCCTACTGTTTGTTATTTTAGGCCTTTGATAGCCTGTCTGCGGCCCCTACTTGCAATACTCCTCCACTGACCACAATGCTGCCTGGAGTGCCTGCCTGTGTATCCATGTAACCGATGTAAAACTGCCATGACTGCCTACTGTTTGTTATTTTAGGCCTTTGATAGCCTGTCTGCGGCCCCTACTTGCAATACTCCTCCACTGAGCACAATGCTGCCTGGAGTGCCTGCCTGTGTATCCATGTAACCGATGTAAAACTGCCATGACTGCCTACTGTTTGTTATTTTAGGCCTTTGATAGCCTGTCTGCAGCCCCTACTTGCAATACTCCTCCACTGACCACACCAATGCTGCCCGTGTACCCCTGGAACCTATTTAAAAGTTCATAGAGCCTAGTTATATATTTTATTTACTATTAATAAGGCCATGATGGACTACGCTGTACCACGCTACAAGCTAACCAGTCGACACTTCTTTTGCGAGAAAAGCCATCCCAACCCTCCACCAGCATGTAGAAGACCGCATTGTCCATGCACTCTGGCAATCTGTGAGTACAAAGGTGCACCTGACAACAGACGCATGGACCTGTAGGCATGGCCACGGAAGATTACGTGTCCATTACGGCGCAATGGGTTAATGTGGTGGATGCATGGTCCACAGGGGACAGCCTACTAAGTCTGTCTGCAGTCCCTAATTCAAATTGTCCTCCACTGTCTAAATCGGAACTTCCACCTTCTGGCTTTCGGCCTATAGTATCAGAAATTAAACTGCATTTGGCCTTCAACTTTGGTTAGGGCCTACTAACGGCTTCTGCCCCTCCCTGGTGTTGCCCTCAACTAAATAAAGCTGAGCTTCAACCTTCCGGCTCTCATTATGTGGTTTTAAAAAAAAAAATGGTGGTTAGGGCCTACTAACGGCTTCTGCCCCTCCCTGGTGTTGTCCTCAACTAAATAAAGCTGAGCTTCAACCTTCCGGCTCTCATTATGTGGTTTAAAAAAAAAAAATGGTGGTTAGGGCCTACTAACGGCTTCTGCCCCTCCCTGGTGTTGTCCTCAACTAAATAAAGCTGAGCTTCAACCTTCCGGCTCTCATTAAGTGGTTTTAAAAAAAAAATGGTGGTTAGGGCCTACTAACGGCTTCTGCCCCTCCCTGGTGTTGTCCTCAACTAAATAAAGCTGAGCTTCAACCTTCCGGCTCTCATTAAGTGGTTTTAAAAAAAAAAAAAATGGTGGTTAGGGCCTACTAACGGCTTCTGCCCCTCCCTGGTGTTGTCCTCAACTAAATAAAGCTGAGCTTCAACCTTCCGGCTCTCATTATGTGGTTTTAAAAAAAAAAATGGTGGTTAGGGCCTACTAACGGCTTCTGCCCCTCCCTGGTGTTGTCCTCAACTAAATAAAGCTGAGCTTCAACCTTCCGGCTCTCATTAAGTGGTTTTTAAAAAAAAATGGTGGTTAGGGCCTACTAACGGCTTCTGCCCCTCCCTGGTGTTGTCCTCAACTAAATAAAGCTGAGCTTCAACCTTCCGGCTCTCATTAAGTGGTTTTAAAAAAAAAAAAATTGGTGGTTAGGGCCTACTAACGGCTTCTGCCCCTCCCTGGTGTTGTCCTCAACTAAATAAAGCTGAGCTTCAACCTTCCGGCTCTCATTATGTGGTTTAAAAAAAAAAAATGGTGGTTAGGGCCTACTAACGGCTTCTGCCCCTCCCTGGTGTTGTCCTCAACTAAATAAAGCTGAGCTTCAACCTTCCGGCTCTCATTAAGTGGTTTTAAAAAAAAAATGGTGGTTAGGGCCTACTAACGGCTTCTGCCCCTCCCTGGTGTTGTCCTCAACTAAATAAAGCTGAGCTTCAACCTTCCGGCTCTCATTAAGTGGTTTTAAAAAAAAAATGGTGGTTAGGGCCTACTAACGGCTTCTGCCCCTCCCTGGTGTTGTCCTCAACTAAATAAAGCTGAGCTTCAACCTTCCGGCTCTCATTAAGTGGTTTTAAAAAAAAAAAAAATGGTGGTTAGGGCCTACTAACGGCTTCTGCCCCTCCCTGGTGTTGTCCTCAACTAAATAAAGCTGAGCTTCAACCTTCCGGCTCTCATTAAGTGGTTTTAAAAAAAAAATGGTGGTTAGGGCCTACTAACGGCTTCTGCCCCTCCCTGGTGTTGTCCTCAACTAAATAAAGCTGAGCTTCAACCTTCCGGCTCTCATTAAGTGGTTTTAAAAAAAAAAAAAATGGTGGTTAGGGCCTACTAACGGCTTCTGCCCCTCCCTGGTGTTGCCCTCAACTAAATAAAGCTGAGCTTCAACCTTCTGCTCCAAATTACCATTTTAAAAAATGCAATAGGCTTTTCCGGCCTACTAAAGGTGTCTGCCCCTCCCTGGTGTTGTCCTCAACTGAACAAAGCTGAGCTTCCACATTCTGGCTTTCGCCCTATACTATCAGATATTAAACTGCATTTGGCCTACTAGTGTGGTTAGGCCCTTGAAACAGTGTCTGCTGCTCTTGGGTTTGCTACTCCACTGAACAAAGCAATGCCGCCTGTTTAGTCCTGTTACCAATTTTGAACTGCATGTAGCCTACTTTATTCTTTGGCCCTATATCTGTTTCCTCCTCATCCTGCCCATTGCCCAGCCACTGCTAAATGAGTCTGCTGGTACATTGACCTAGACCACTACATTCCCCTTGTACTCTACACAGCCAGAATCTGTCCCTGCTGAAAGTAAGGTTCCCCTTCCCGCATGTTATACCACCTTACACAGGGACAAAGAGGAAGGTGCAGATGAAAGTGCAGGTTCCTTCATCAGGTGGGGGGGCATACTCGTTGGCGACGTCACTGGCACAGGGCCCCTCAGAGTACGCAAAAGTGTCGCTGCTGGTGGGAGGCGCCCCCGCCATGCAAACACACCGCCGTACTTTGAGGGGCCCTGTGCCAGTGGCAATGCGAACGAGTGGGCCCCCCCTGCTTGCTCAGGATCACAGCACTTGCAACTTTTAAATACTTACCTTTCCCTGCAACACCGCCGTGACGTAGTCCGCATTTCCTGGGCCCACGAAAAACTTGAGCCAGCCCTACTCCCCCCACAACTTTCCCCCAATTCCCTATGCCCAACTATTATTATACAGTTAATTAAGATTGGCAAGCTTCAGAAACAAGAATGGATGTTTTTGGCATTAAAATGGGCACTGTAGGTGTTTTCCTGGCCTCCACTCACTGCCGACTATGCTTCCCCATTGACTTGCATTGGGTTTCGTGTTTCGGTCGATCCCCGACTTTTAGCGATAATCGGCCGACTGCACTCGACTCGACTCTGGACAAAATCGGGTTTCCCAAAACCCTACTCGATCTTAAAAAAATGAAAGTCGCTCAACCCTAATACCGACTTCTTCCTTTACCACTGCTTGAAGAAGTTGCTTTCCAGAAACTGGCAGTGGGTCTGGGAGTTGAGCTTCACTCCATCCTTAACCCAAAAAGGTCCCACAAGTTCATCTTTGATGATACCAGCCCATACCAGTACCCCACCTCCACCTTGCTGGCGTCTGAGTCGGAGTGCAGCTTTCTGCCCTTTACTGATCCAGCCTCTGGCCCATCCATCTGGCCCTTCAAGAGTCACTCTCATTTCATCAGTCCATAAAACCTTTGAAAAGTCAGTCTTATGATATTTCTTGGCCCAGTCTTGATGTTTTATCTTATGTTTCTTGTTCAAAGGTCGTCGTTTTTCAGCCTTCCTTACCTTGGCCATGTCCCTGAGTATCGCACACCTTGTGCTTTTTTTTACTCCTGTAATGTTTCAGCTCGGAAATATGGCAAAACTGGTGGGAAATGGTATCTTGGCAGCTTCACGCTTGATTTTCCTCAATTCATGGGCAGTTATTTTGCGCCTTTTTTGCCCAACACGCTTCTTGCTACCCTGTTAGGTATTTGCCATGAAATGCTTGATTGTTCTGTGATCACACTTCAAAAGTTAGGCAATTTCAAGACTGCTGCATCCCTCTGCAAGACATCTCACAATTTTGAACTTTTCAGAGCCCGTCAAATCTCTCTTCTGACCCATTTTGCCAAAGGAAAGGAAGTTGCCTAATAATTAAGCACACCCTATATAGGGTTTTGATGTTATTAGACAACACCCCTCCTCATTACAGAGATGCACATCACCTGATTTACTTAATTGGTAGTTGGCTCTCAAGCCTGAACAGCTTGGAGTAGGACAACATGTATAAAAAGTATCATGTGATCAAAATACAACTTGCCTAATAATTCTGCACACAGTGTAGAAAATGTTCCTTCCAAAATCCAAATGGTGCGCCTTTTCTACCAAGACCTGCCATGTGCTCAAACAGCAGTTTACAACGACATATGGAGTATCACAGCTTTCGAGAGAAATTGCATAACAAACTGTTGGGTTCATTTTTTGCTATTACCACAAGTGAGAATTTAAAATTTGAGACAAAAGATACATTTTAGAGAAAAAAAAGTTTTCACAGCCAAACCATATAACATTTTGTGAAAAATATGTGGGTTAAAATGCTCATGACTTCTGGATATGGGATAAACCCTCAGTTATTACATGACAAATTACAGAGTCCAATAAAATAAAATAGACAACACTTTTTTACATTCATATAAGTATAAGAGTCAGGCGAAATGCTAAGATCCCCAATCTGCCTGCTATACAGCAATTGGTAGGCAGCAATCCAGGGATGGCACACTCTGACTTGCCACAGTAGCAAAGCCAGTCCAGTTCAAGGGCTCCAATGACCCTACCAAAGATCTTCATTCCTGTGCTTAACAGCTAAGGGTACCGTCACACAGTGCCATTTTCATCGCTACGACGGTACGATTCGTGACGTTCTAGCGATATCGTTACGATATCGCAGTGTCTGACACGCAGCAGCGATCAGGGACCCTGCTGAGAATCGTACGTCGTAGCAGATCGTTTGGAACTTTCTTTCGTCACTTGATCACCCGCTGACATCGCTGGATCGTTGTGTGTGACACCGATCCAGCGATGTGTTCGCTTGTAACCAGGGTAAACATCGGGTAACTAAGCGCAGGGCCGCGCTTAGTAACCCGATGTTTACCCTGGTTACCAGCGTAAACGTAAAAAAAACAAACAGTACATACTTACATTCCGGTGTCTGTCCTCCGGCGTCTCAGCTTCTCCGCACTGTGAGTGCCTGCCGGCCGGAAAGCGAGCACAGCGGTGACGTCACCGCTCTGCTTTCCGGCTATGGTGCTTACACAGTGGAGAGAAGCAGAACGCCGGGGGACAGACACCGGAATGTAAGTATGTACTGTTTGGTTTTTTTACGTTTACGCTGGTAACCAGGGTAAACATCGGGTTACTAAGCGCGGCCCTGCGCTTAGTAACCCGATGTTTACCCTGGTTACCCGGGGACTTCGGCATCGCTCCAGCGCCGTGATTGCAAAGTGTGACCGCAGTCTACGACGCTGGAGCGATAATCATACGACGCTGCGACGTCACGGATCGTGCCGTCGTAGCGATGAAAATGGCACTGTGTGATGGTACCCTAATCTGCACCTGGATGTCATTACCATTATCACATCCTCCAGGCTGGCTACCAAAGCTCAGTCTATTCACCACCATTGTGTAACAGCATCTATTAAAATAAACTTAGTCCAGTATAACTTGTCATCCCCTTCCACCTGACTCTCCGACCGCAATATCACAGATGTGACTGTAATATACCAATCTGATTTGATTTGTATCGTCTTTAATTTCTGACTTTTATTTTTTTAATCTTTTGTATTTATTTGTTTTTTTAAATGAAACCAGGCTAAAATACATAAAAAGACACTAACCCCCAACTCACGAGGAGTCATCCTTCAGTACTCAGGAGAGGAAAAAACCCCTGTGGAGGAAGCCTCTAGGGAACCATGATGAAAGATTTCCCTTAGGGTATGTGCACACGTAGAATGGTCCACTGCAGATTTTTTCGCAGCGGATTTGATAAATCCGCAGGGCAAAAACACAGCGTTTTTCCTGTGAATTTATAGCGGATTTACTGCAGTTTTAGTGCAGATTCAACTGCGGTTTTACACCTGAGGTTTTCTATTATGGAGCAGATGTAAAACCGCTGCGGATTCCGCACAAAGAATTGACATGCTGCGGAATGTAAACCGCTGCGTTTCCGCGCATTTTTTTCCGCAGCATGGGCACAGCGTTTTTGGTTTCCCATAGGTTTACATTGTACTGTAAATTCATGGGAAACTGCTGCAGATTCGCAGCAAAATCCGCATCGTGTGCACATAGCCTTAGGGCTTAGAAGGTTGATGCCAAAAATGCCAATCAACATATATATATATATTTTTATTACATTATAACATGTAAAAATGAAGGTTACAGTTACATAAAGTTAACCTTATCAGGGTAAGCAGTCAAGTAAGATATCAAGTTTACAATTGCACAGTAAGACAAAGAAAAAGGGGGCATATGGGTGGGAAATACTTCTGCCATCTCTTCTGGTAAGAGAAAGAGGAAGGCTATGTGCGCACGTATTCTTGAGTTCTGCGGATTTTTCCGCAGTGGATTTGAGAAATCCACAGGTAAAAGGCACTGCATTTTATCTGTGGATTTACCGCGGATTTTATGCGGATTTTGTGCGGATTCCAACTGCCGTTTAACACCTGCGGATTCCTATAGATGAGCAGGTGTAAACCTCTGCGGAATCCGCATAAAGAATTGACATGCTGCGGGTTGTAAACCAGCATGGGCACAGCGGTTTGTTTTCCATAGGTTTACATGGTACTGTAAACTCATGGAAAACTGCTGCGGATCTTCAGCAAAATCTGCAATGTGTGCACACAGCTGAAGAGTCAGTGAGACAGCAAATTATATTTTCCTAAACTACTCCATCCCAACATTAATAAGAAACCAGGCACACAAACATGCTCCTATTTCTAAAACGGGGAACACCCAGCCTGAGGGGTCTAGTTTCCAAATTCGGTCACTTATCGGGGATTCCTTCTGCGTTGTCATCTCAGGTGCTCTGCAAATGCAACATGATATCCACACTCTACAACATATTCCAGCCAAATTGTTAATATCACTCTTACCTTTGCAAGCACTGCTGTGCACCCAAGCATTTGTTTTAAAAGACATATTGAGTATGAGAGAATTCGGGAGAAATTGCATAACAAATTGTGGGATTAATTTTTCCTATTAGCTCTAGTGAAAATTACAAAAGGCTGTGAAAAGGCTATGGAATAAAATATCATTGTAATGTTTTTACTTCCCAATGTTATTAAGTTCTGTGAAGCACCTGTGGGCTCAAAATGCTCACTACACCCAAGATGAATTTCTGGAGGGTCTAGTTTCCCAAATGGGGTCAATTGTGAGGGGATTTCTGTAGTTTTGGCATTTCAGGTGCACTGTAAATGTTACATGGCATCCACAATCTATTCCAGTCAAATTTGATTCCCCACCCCCCAAAAAAAGTATTTATTCCCTTCTAAGCACTGCAGCGTGCCCACATACCATCTTTTTACCACATATGGGAGTAATATGCTCAGGAGAAGTTGTGCAACAAATTGTTGGGTTCATTCTCTCCCATTACTCATTGACAGAATGACAAATTTGGTGGTTAATCAATATTTTATTTTCATTCCATTTCTTATTACACACATTTTGTGACAGCAGTTTTGAATAATTTTATGGGTGAGGTTTTTGGAAAAGTGCCACCTATGGTTGTCATTCAATATATAGGCTCCTTAAAGTCACTTCAAATCTGTCCATAAAAAGAGGAATTGTACATTTCCTTTCAGAAATGAAAAATTGCTGCTAAAATTTAAACCTTCTAACATCCAAACAACATAGAAAGGAAATTTGAAAAAAACTCTGACACAAAGTGAACATAAGGGAAATGTTGTTTATGATTAGTTGGAGTGGTATGATATATCTGGTTTAACCCCTTTCTGACAGCTGATGGAATAGTACGTCAGTTGGCAGTATCCCGCGCTTTGAGGTGGGCTTCGGCGGTGAGCACACCTCAAAGCCGCGACATGTCAGCTGTTTTCATAAAAAAATGTGTTTAAAAATATAAAAAAAATATACAAATTCAAATCACCCCCTTTTGCCCCATTCAAAATAAAACAATAATAAAAAAAAAAATCAAACCTACACATATTTGGTATCGCCGAGTTCAGAATCACCCGATCTATCAATAAAAAAAAGGATTAGCCTGATCGCTAAACGGCGTAGCGAGGAAAAAAAATAAAAATGCCAAAATTATGATTGTTTGGTCGCCGCGACATTGCATTCAAATGCAATAACCGGCGATCAAAAGAACGTATCTGCACCAAAATGGTATCCTTAAAAAGTCAGCTCGGCATGCAAAAAATAAGTCCTCACCAACCCCAGATCACAAAAAATGGAGACGCTGCAGTTATCGGAAAATTGGCAAATTTTTTTTTGCAAACTTTGGAATTTTTTTTTACCATTTAGATAAAAGAGAACCTAGACATTTTGGTGTCTATGAACTCGTAATGACCTGGAGAATCACAATGGCTGTTTAGTTTTAGCATTTAGTGAACTTAGCAAAAAAGACAAACAAAAAACAAGTGTGGGATTGCACTTTTTTTGCAATGTTGTCACACTTGGAATTTTTTTTCCTGTTTTCTGTTACACGACATGGTAAAACCAATGGTACCGTTCAAAAGTACAACTCGTTTCACAAAAAATAAGCCCCCACATATCCATATTGACGAAAAAATAAAAAAGTTCTGGCTCTGGAAAGAAGGGGAGCGAAAAACTAAAAAAACGAAAAAAGGGGTTAAGGGTGCAAACATGCAAAGTGTTAAAATTGCTAGTTTTTCTACATTTTTATCAAATTTCAGATAGTTTCATAAAAAAAATAGCCTAAATTTTCCAGTAAATTAAAGTGCCATCAAAAAACAACCTAAAGACTCACTAGGCTGAAGCTGAAGGATGAATGCTGAATCATACCAGAGTTATTACCACATAAATTCATTAACCCATTAATCTCCGGCGCTTTTTTTGGTTTTGTGTTTTCGTTTTTCGCTCTCCTCCTTCCCAGAGCCATAACTTTTTTTTTACTTTTCTGACAATATGGCCATGTGATGGCTTATTTTTTGTGGGACAAGTTGTAATTTTAAACAACACCATTGGTTTTACTATGTCATGTACTAGAAAACGGGAAAAAAATTCCAAGTACGGTGAAATTGCAAAAAAGTGCAATCCAACACTTGTTTTTTGTTTGGCTTTTTTGCTACCTTCACTAAATGCTAAAACTGACCTGCGATTATGATTCTCCAGGTCATTACGAGTTCATAGACACCAAACATGTCAAGGTTATTGTTTATGTAAGTGGTGAAAAAAATTTCAAACTTTGCTAAAAAAAAAAAAAAAGAAATGCGTAATTTTCCCGAGACCCGTAGCGTCTCCATTTTTTGGGATTTCGGGTCGAGTAAGGGTTTGTTTTTGCATGCTGAGCTGACATTTTTAATGATATCATGTTTGTGCAGATACATTTTTTTGATCGCCCGTTATTGCATTTTAATGCAATGTCATGGTGACCAAAAAAACCTAATTCTGGCTTTTGGAATTTTTTCCTTACTATGTTGTTTAGTGATCAGGTTAATTCTTTATTTTTATTGATTGGGTGCTTTTGAACGCGCGATACCAAATAGGTGTAGAGTTTTTTTATTGTTTTTTTCTGAATGGGGGTGATTTGAACTTTTATACGTTTTTATTTTTTAAAATTTTTTAAAACATTTTTTTTTACTTTTGCCATGCTTCAATAGCCTCCATGGGATGCTTAGATCGCTCCTATGTAGTAGAATTACAGCATTGCTATAAGCACCGACCACAGGGTGGCACTCACTACAATCTGGCATTAACGTCTTCAGGAGACCTTTGGTTGTTATGCCAGCGCACCGATGACCCCCGATCATGTTACGGGGTCACCGGTGTGCGCATTTCTGGCCGAATGGCCAGAAGCGCTTATTAAATGCCTCTGTCAGCATTTCACAGCTGCATTTAACTAGTTAATAGTGGTGGGTGGATCGCGATTCCACCTGCCGCTATTGTGGGCACATGTCAGCTGTACAAAACAGCTGACAAGTCCTGGCTTTGATGTGGGCTCATCGCCAGAACCCACATCAAAGCAGGGGATCTGCCATCGGATGTATTATTCCATCCAATGGCAGAAAGGGGTTAAAGGAAATCTGTCAGTAACATCAACTCTCCCAAACCATATATGTGGACATACAGATTTTTAAGCTGTAAATCCATTTAAAATGTTATATGTGTGTTGCTGAATTTCAAAGTAATTAGTATTTTTATTATAAGGCCGGGATCACACATGCGAGAAATACGTCCGAGTCTCGCATGGTAATGCTCGGCATTGCCGCCGTCTCTCTGGAGCGGAGCGTGCGGCCGCATGTATTGCTATGCGGCCGCACTCTCCACTCCTGAGTGACGGTGCCAATGCCGGGTTTTACTATGCGAGACTCAGACATATTTCTCATATGTGTGATCCCGGCCTTATACAAATGAAGCATTAGGTGCTCTGGGCATGATAGAGCACTTAACAGGTCTCTGCTTCTCTTGGTCTTTCCAAGGTTATTTTCTTTCCCAGTAATAGCTTCTTTAGCTTGATTTATGGATCACTACTAGTGATCAGCGAGTATACTCATTGCTTGGGTTTTCCCAAGCACGCTCGGGTGATCTCCGAGTATTTGTAAGTGTTCGGAGATTTCGTTTTTGTTGCCGCAGCTGCATGATTTACGGCTACTAGCCAGGCTGAGTTCATGTGGGGGTTGCCTGGTTGCTAGGGAATTCCTACAAGTATTCAGCCTGTCTAGCAGCCATAAATCATTCAGCTGAGGTGACGAAAACAAAATCTCCAAACCCAAATACTCGGAGGTCACCCGAGCGTGCTCGGGAAAACCCAAGCAACTAGTACACTCGCTCATTGTTAATCACTACTAGCTGATGTCCTTAACTGGCACATGGTGTCACACAGACATTGAGCTATTATTACTTAAGCTAAAGAGGCTAATGGAAGACAAGGAAACATCCTCTGGAGGTAGAGGCTAGCTGGGAGCTCTGTGAATACAAATGCTAATACAGCAACATATTGAAGATATCTAGAAGATATAAAGGTGTTTATTGATCTATATTTCAAACCTACACACCCATACGTGTGGTTTCAGTGGGTTGATCTTACTGATGGACTCCCTTTAAGGTTAAAATTGGTTCTGTCACTTAAGTGTTAACATTTTTCCGGTACCAAAATAAGTCATTTATATAATTCTTTTATGTCAATAGTTTGCAGACATTGCTACATTTGTGAATATCCAACAAATGTTAAAGAGAGAATTAAACTGATTTTTGAACTTCAAAGTTTGGTTCCTAAGGGTTTAAGGGCTGATTTGAAATCATTTGCATTTCTTTTATTATTCACGTGGTCTCCGTCAGACAGCAGATGTGTGCCCTGATGCATCTGCTTTCACATATTGTGAATTCCTTTATTGCTATCTTTCAAGCTATTCTTTTCTTCTGTTGACATTTTTGTAGATCCCCAAGAAATTATATACCACGCAGAGATTTCTTATGAAAGAAATAAAAACACTTTTTGAACTGGGTTTTGTATTCAATATTGTCAATCATAATGCTGTTTTGCTGTCTGTACTAGGTTGAAGACACAATATAAGCTTTATCGGTAATAGTCATGGGAAAACAGAAAAGTAGGAATGGACACAGTATAGTGCAACTTGCTTCAACCTCTTAAGTTGTACAGCACCACAATACTGCACTCATGTAGATTAACAAACTGGATGTGTATGTAGTGTCTGCAGGTCCATGTCACGAACTGATAGGGACTCTGCTACTAATGTGGCTTCAAGACTACAGATTTAAAGGGGTTAGAACATTCCATCTTTTAGTTGCAGCTTTCCACACAAACTGACCAGCACGTTTGCCCATAAATTGGCTGCTAAAGGAGGAGCATGTGACCAGACATGTCCATTAGAGAAAAGACGTAGGTCCATCAAGTTCAACTTTTCTCCACCAATTGTGCATTTTGTCACCAATTTAACTATAACCCACAATGTTATGTGTATCGAAGAAATAAGCCAGTCCTTTTTTAAAAGCTGTCATAGTGTCTGTCAGTACTATGTTGTGTATCCGCTTTTTGGGCTCCCCTGGTGGTTGCTGGTGGTACTGGTGACTTGTTTGCACTTTGCTTCTTCTGTTCACCTGCTTCCATCAGTGTTTGGGAGTTTCCTATTTAGCTTTGCTCTCCAGTCATTTCCTTGCCGGTCATCATTGTAACCAGAGCCTTCGGTTGCATGTTCCTGCTACTAGTCTGCTGATCAGCTAAGTGGACTTTGTCCTTTTGTTTTGTACCTTTTGTCCAGTTTGCAGTTTTTGTAATTCTCTGTAGCTGGAAGCTCTTGCGGGCTGAAATTGCCACTCCTGTGTCATGAGTTGACACAGGAGTCTTAAAGTAATTTCAGGATGGTTTTTGAAAGGGTTTTCAGTTGACCGTGAAGTCCTCTTTTGTATCCTTCTGCTATCTAGTAAGTGGACCTCTCTTTGCTAAATCTACTTTCATACTGTGTATGTCTTTTCCTCTTAATTCACCGTTATTACATGTGGGGGGCTGCTATCATCTTTTGGGGTATTTCCCTAGAGGTAAGCCAGGTCTGTTTCTTCCTCTACCAGGCATAGTTAGTCCTCCGGCTGGCGCGTGGCATATAGGAAGCCGTAGGTATGCTCCCTGGCTACTGTTAGTTGTGTGGTAGATTTAGCTCACGGTCAACTCGAGTTTCCATCACCCGAGAGCTCGTTCGTTACTTATGTGTTTTTTACGTTCCCTTGCCATTGGGAACCATAACAGTATGACCGGCCCGCAAAGTGTTAATTGTTTGGGCTGAAGCAGGAGAAAAAGAAGTGTTGAAGGGAAATTTTTTTTTTTTCTTTCCCTCAGAGTTTTGCTGCCTAGCCCTTAATTGCTGTCTAGCTGCTTCTTACCTCCTCTTAACCCTTGAATGGCTCTGACCTTAGCTGTTTAGCATGGATGTCCAGAGTTTGGCTGCAGGTTTAAATAATCTTGCTACGAAGGTTCAAAATTTACAAGATTTTGTTATACATGCTCCTATTTCTGAACCTACAATCCCTACACCAGAGGTGTTTTCCGGAGATAGATCTCGGTTTTTGAATTTCAAATATAATTGTAAATTATTCCTTTCTCTCAGACCTCACTCCTCAGGAGATCCTGTCCAGCAGGTTAAGATTGTAATCTCTTTGCTGCGAGGTGACCCTCAAAATTGGGCATTTTCATTGGCACCAGGGGATCCTGCGTTGCTCAATGTGGATGCGTTTTTCCTGGCTTTAGGGTTGCTTTATGAGGAACCTAATTTGGAGATTCAAGCTGAAAAAGCTTTGATAGCCCTATCTCAAGGGCAAGATGAAGCGGAGATATACTGCCAAAAATTTTGTAGGTGGTCTGTGCTTACTCAGTGGAATGAGTGCGACTTAGCGGCAAATTTCAGAGAGGGCCTTTCTGATGCCGTTAAAGATGTTATGGTCGGGTTCCCTGCGCCTACAGGTCTGAATGAGTCCATGACAATGGCAATTCAGATTGATCGGCGTTTGCGGGAGCGCAAACCCGTGCACCATTTGGCGGTATCTTCTGAAGAGACACCAGAGAAAATGCAATGTGACAGAGTTATGTCCAGAAGCGAGCGGCAGAATTATAGGCGTAAAGATGGGTTATGCTTCTATTGTGGTGATTCTGCTCATGTTATATCGGCATGCTCTAAGCGTACTAGGAAGCTTGACAAGTCCATTTCAATTGGCACTTTACAGTCCAAATTTATTTTGTCTGTAACCTTGATTTGTTCATTATCAGTTATTACCGTGGATGCCTATGTGGACTCGGGCGCCGCTCTGAGTCTTATGGACTGGTCCTTTGCCAGGCGCTGTGGGTTTGCTCTAGAGCCTCTGGAAGTCCCTATACCTCTGAAGGGTATTGATTCTACACCTTTGGCTTGTAATAAACCACAGTTCTGGACGCAAGTGACTATGCGTATGACTCCAGACCATCAGGAGGTGATTCGCTTCCTTGTGTTGTACAATTTACATGATGTTTTGGTGCTTGGATTACCATGGTTACAGTCTCATAACCCAGTCCTTGACTGGAAGGCTATGTCTGTGTTAAGCTGGGGATGTCGGGGGGCTCATGGGGACACTCCTATGGTGTCCATTTCGTCATCTATTCCATCTGAGATTCCGGCATTTTTGTCTGATTATCGTGATATTTTTGAAGAGCCTAAGATTGGTTCACTCCCTCCTCACAGGGATTGTGATTGCGCCATAGATCTGATTCCTGGCAGTAAATTTCCAAAGGGTCGTTTGTTTAACCTATCTGTACCTGAACATGCTGCTATGCGCGAGTATATTAAGGAGTCCCTGGAAAAGGGACATATATTCGTCCTTCTTCATCACCTTTAGGAGCCGGTTTTTTCTTTGTCTCTAAAAAGGATGGCTCTCTGAGGCCTTGTATTGATTATCGTCTCCTGAATAAAATTGCAGTCAAATATCAGTATCCGTTGCCTTTGCTGACTGATTTGTTCGCTCGCATAAGGGGGGCTATGTGGTTCTCTAAGATTGATCTTCGTGGGGCGTATAATTTGGTGCGAATTAAGCAGGGGGATGAGTGGAAGACCGCATTTAATACGCCTGAGGGCCATTTTGAGTATTTGGTAATGCCTTTCGGCCTTTCTAATGCACCTTCTGTCTTTCAGTCCTTAATGCATGATATTTTCCGGGAATATTTGGATAAATTTATGATTGTGTACTTGGATGATATTTTGATTTTTTCTGATGACTGGGAGTCTCATGTTCAGCAGGTCAGGAGGGTTTTTCAGGTTTTGCGGGAGAATTCTTTGTGTGTAAAGGGTTCAAAGTGTGTTTTTGGGGTTCAAAAAATTTCATTTTTGGGGTATATTTTTTCCTCTTCTTCTATTGAGATGGACCCTGTCAAGGTTCGGGCTATTTATGACTGGACGCAGCCTACTTCTCTGAAGAGTCTCCAGAAATTCTTGGGCTTTGCTAATTTTTATCGTCGATTTATAGCTGGTTTTTCTGGCGTTGCTAAACCTCTGACGGATTTGACTAAAAAGGGTGCTGATGTTGCCAATTGGTCCCCTGCTGCCGTGGAGGCCTTTCGGGAGCTTAAGCGCCGCTTTTTGTCTGCCCCTGTGTTGCGCCAGCCTGATGTTTCTCTTCCCTTTCAGGTTGAGGTCGATGCTTCCGAGATCGGAGCGGGGGCGGTTTTGTCGCAGAAAAGTTCCGACTGCTCAGTGATGAGACCTTGTGCGTTCTTTTTGCGAAAATTTTCGGCCGCCGAGCGAAACTATGATGTTGGTAATCGGGAGCTTTTGGCCATGAAGTGGGCATTTGAGGAGTGGCGTCATTGGCTTGAGGGTGCCAGACATCAGGTGGTAGTTTTGACTGATCACAAGAATTTAATTTATTTGGAGTCTGCCAGGCGCCTGAATCCTAGACAGGCACGTTGGTCGTTGTTCTTTTCCCGGTTTAATTTTGTGGTCTCGTACTTACCGGGTTCTAGGAATGTGAAAGCAGATGCTCTTTCTAGGAGTTTTGAGCCTGACTCTCCTGGGAATTCTGAACCTGCTGGTGTCCTTAAGGATGGAGTGGTTTTGTCTGCTGTCTCTCCAGATTTGCGACGTGCTTTGCAAGAATTTCAGGCGGATAGACCTGATCGTTGTCCGTCTGGTAGACTGTTTGTTCCTGACGAGTGGACCACTAGAGTCATCTCGGAAGTTCATTCTTCTACTCTGGCAGGTCATCCGGGAATTTTTGGCACCAGAGATTTGGTGGCTAGATCCTTCTGGTGGCCTTCCCTGTCTCGAGATGTGCGTGTTTTTGTGCAGTCTTGCGATGTGTGTGCTCGGGCCAAGCCTTGTTGTTCTAGGGCTAGTGGGTTGTTGTTGCCCTTGCCTATTCCGAAGAGGCCTTGGACGCACATCTCTATGGACTTTATCTCGGATCTCCCTGTTTCTCAGAAGATGTATGTCATCTGGGTGGTGTGTGACCGTTTTTCTAAAATGGTTCATTTGGTGCCATTGCCTAAGTTGCCTTCCTCATCTGAGTTGGTCCCTCTGTTTTTTCAAAATGTGGTTCGCTTGCATGGTATTCCGGAAAACATCGTTTCTGACAGGGGTACCCAGTTCGTGTCTAGATTTTGGCGGGCAGTCTGTGCCAGGTTGGGCATTGATTTGTCCTTTTCGTCTGCATTCCATCCTCAGACCAATGGCCAGACGGAGCGAACTAATCAAACTTTGGAGACTTATTTGAGGTGTTTTGTGTCTGCGGATCAGGATGATTGGGTTGCCTTTCTGCCGTTGGCGGAGTTTGCTCTTAATAATCGGGCTAGTTCTGCCACTTTGGTTTCTCCTTTCTTTTGCAATTCAGGGTTTCATCCGCGTTTTTCATCTGGTCAGGTTGAATCTTCGGATTGTCCTGGAGTGGATGCGGTGGTGGATCGGTTGCATCGGATTTGGGGACAATTGGTGGATAATTTGGAATTGTCCCAGGAGAGGACTCAGCAGTTTGCTAACCGTCGTCGTCGTGTTGGTCCCCACCTTCGCGTTGGGGACTTGGTGTGGTTGTCTTCCCGTTTTGTCCCTATGAGAGTTTCTTCTCCCAAATTTAAGCCTCGGTTCATTGGTCCTTATAGGATTTTGGAGATTCTTAACCCTGTTTCCTTTCGTTTGGACCTCCCGGCATCTTTCGCTATCCATAATGTGTTCCATCGGTCGTTGTTGCGGAGATATGAGGTACCGGTGGTTCCTTCTACTGAACCTCCTGCTCCTGTGCTGGTGGAGGGTGAATTGGAGTACGTCGTGGAGAAGATCTTGGACTCCTGTATTTCCAGACGGAGACTTCAATATCTGGTTAAATGGAAAGGCTATGGTCAGGAAGATAATTCTTGGGTAACTGCCTCTGATGTTCATGCCTCGGATTTGGTTCGTGCCTTTCATAGGGCTCATCCAGATCGCCCTGGCAGTTCTTGTGAGGGTTCGGTGCCCCCTCCTTAAGGGGAGGGTACTGTTGTGTATCCGCTTTTTGGGCTCCCCTGGTGGTTGCTGGTGGTACTGGTGACTTGTTTGCACTTTGCTTCTTCTGTTCACCTGCTTCCATCAGTGTTTGGGAGTTTCCTATTTAGCTTTGCTCTCCAGTCATTTCCTTGCCGGTCATCATTGTAACCAGAGCCTTCGGTTGCATGTTCCTGCTACTAGTCTGCTGATCAGCTAAGTGGACTTTGTCCTTTTGTTTTGTACCTTTTGTCCAGTTTGCAGTTTTTGTAATTCTCTGTAGCTGGAAGCTCTTGCGGGCTGAAATTGCCACTCCTGTGTCATGAGTTGACACAGGAGTCTTAAAGTAATTTCAGGATGGTTTTTGAAAGGGTTTTCAGTTGACCGTGAAGTCCTCTTTTGTATCCTTCTGCTATCTAGTAAGTGGACCTCTCTTTGCTAAATCTACTTTCATACTGTGTATGTCTTTTCCTCTTAATTCACCGTTATTACATGTGGGGGGCTGCTATCATCTTTTGGGGTATTTCCCTAGAGGTAAGCCAGGTCTGTTTCTTCCTCTACCAGGCGTAGTTAGTCCTCCGGCTGGCGCGTGGCATATAGGAAGCCGTAGGTATGCTCCCTGGCTACTGTTAGTTGTGTGGTAGATTTAGCTCACGGTCAACTCGAGTTTCCATCACCCGAGAGCTCGTTCGTTACTTATGTGTTTTTTACGTTCCCTTGCCATTGGGAACCATGACAGTACTACCTCCTGTGGTAAGGCATTCCTCCACCTGTAATGAGTGCCCCCTGGTTCTAAGAATGGTCTTTGGGAGGAATAAATCATGTGCCAGTTCGCTCTACTGACCACACATATATTTATACATGTAAGGCTGCCGTCACACTAGCAGTATTTTACATCAGTATTTGTGAGCCAAAACCAGGAGTGGGTGATAAATACAGAAGTGGTGCATATGTTTCTGTTATACTTTTCCTCTATTTGTTCCACTCCTGGTTTGGCTTACAAATACTGATGTAAAATACTGACCAAATACTGCTAGTGTGACGGCAGCCTGAATGAGATCTCTGAGGCGTCTTTTTTCTAAGCTAAACTAGCCCAACTTTTCCAACCTCTCATCATATGAGAGGTCTTCCATGCCTTGTAATATTCTAGTTGCCCACCTTTGAACTGACTTGAACTTCTTGAACTTTTTAAAATGTGGAGCCCAAAACAGTATCCTGTATTCTAAATGTGGCCTCACCAATGATTTATAAAGAGGTAACATTATGTTGGGATCGCAGGATTTTATCTCTTTTTATACATCCTAAAATCTTGTTTTATTACATATATTACAGGAATATTACATCTGAGCGATCGGCTGCACTCACAGGGGGTGTGCGGGTGATCGCCGACGGCTGTCAGCTTATTCTGACAGCTGACACCCAGCACTTTAACCCCCGAAATATTGCGATTGAACTCGATCACAGCATTCCAGAAACCGGCACAGGGCTGACAACCCCTCTGCCTTTGGATCTGAGACCCCGCATCTCAATCGTTGCCATGATGAGCGGATGTCATCACGATGACATCCAGGTAACCATAGCAAGAAATCTTGTTGGTCATGTGCTGTGCATGATCAGCAAGTCTCCCTGTCAGTGCAGCTCTCACAGCTTCCATAGCATGCAGATGCTGCTTCATCTGCATGCTATAGAAGAGATCAGCGTGCAAAAAATGATTGTCCCATAGTGGGACAAAGTAAAAAAAAGTTGAAAAAAGTAAAAAAAAAAAGTTTAAGTCATTGTAAAAATAATTTTAAAAAAATCAAAAACAATTATAAAATATCAATATACAGTTTGCTCAAAAGTTTACATACTCCTGCATATTTTTTTGCTTTCTTGGCCTTTTTTCAGAGAATATGAATGATAACACCAAAAAATTTTCTCCACTCATGGTTAGTGGTTGGGTGAAGCCATTTATTGTCAAACTAGTGTGCTATCTGTTTTTAAATCATAATGACAACCCAAAACATCCAAATTAGCTTATCAGGGCACCATTTTTCTTAAAGTGCCTCCTTATTGTGCATCTTGAAAACACACCGCTAGTTTTCAGAGAGTCCAGTATTTCAGCTGATGTTATTTGTGGGTTTTTCTTTGCATCCCGAATAATTTTCCTGGCATTTGTCACAGGTCATAGGTGAGGATGTTAACTTTAGTAGCCATTCAAACCCATTTGTGTCAACTTCTGTGCATGTTATCGGGCCAAAATCACCAGGGTACGTAAACTTTTGATCAGGATGTTTTGGGTTGTTATTACAATATGACCAGGGGTGACTTCATAGAGGTTACCTCTGGTCACTGGGCTCCGATCCCAGCCGGGCTGAGCTGCTATGAGATCCGGTGAGATCCCAGCTAGATCTGTGAGCTCTGTATTACCACCAGGATCTGCCGCTAATATCTGTTGGTGGAGCAGTGGTCTGCCTGCAGGTATTGTTGACCTGTTAAATGCCGCTGTCAGTCCATAACGCATGCATGCTGTGGAGAAATGGAGGTCAGTGGGAGCTCTTGTCTGCTGGCCTGGCTGTCTTTAGCAAGACTGCATTGACCAGGGCTCATACCACTGAACGCCCACTCTCTCTCCCCGTGGGCAAGTCACTACTCAGATGACACAGGGTGAGGATAAAACAGTGTGGCAATACTTTATTGAACCACAACACACAATAGCAAACAGGACAGTTTCAGCAAATACTCAAAGATGGTGCACATTGCAGAGCCCCACCCTTCTGTTGACCCACTGGGATAATGGCAGATGTTATGTCAGTGTTCCCAGGGTCGCTACTCCACCTGTGATACACACACAGAGAGGAGGTAACGAAAAGCGTACAGAGATGACAGTCCATAGAGTCCATACAAGGTCCAAAGCCAGTTGACATGAGAGTCACCACCTGGCTTATCCGAACATTTCCATGGAGCCAGACGACCAGCGTGTCCCAATCCTGGCTTTCTCCAAACATATCCATGGTTCAGCGATGGTCAATGGATTACATCTGTATCCTTCCAACCAGAGCCGAAAACACCTAGGTTGGTTCCTATAGAATCATAGATCCGTGTCCTTCGTGATGGTGCCATGACGAATTGGCTGCAGTCCTGTCTCTAATTGGCTGGTTGTTTTGCAGAATGTGTAGCTGTGTCGCTCTGTGACCTCTTCTCGCTGTCTGAGTCTCTTTATACAGGGGCATGTCACCTCTCTCTAGATTTACCCAATGTCCCTCAGTCTACACCCACAGAGAATGGGAAGAATGGCGACAACCAAGTTGCCTAGTTTGACTATGTATTCTATTTGCACAGATCCTCCTCTGTCCCAAAAATCAACAACTATCTGGGTTAGACAATGCACAATTAGCATATCAGCAGACCTCACTCTTCTTCAAAGATAAGAGCACACTATGTTATATCAAATATCAGCTAACAAATCAATATTCCAGGCTAACACAAACAATAGTCTGCTTTCTTGACCAACCAGAAATCAACAGTTAAATCTAAAAGCCAACATACACATAAAAAGTCCATTCTTATTGGTTTGCTAAGCATAGTTGTCTGGGTAATTAAGATATAATCTGGTTTCTTCACATGCACATTTTCTTCTCAATCGGCACTCCCAAGAAGTGATTGTGGGTCGCTGAATAGTTGTCATGACAGCTGAGGGTCAGCTGATGATCCCCATACCTGTTATTACGATCTCCTTAGAAAGCTTGCCTTTGACCAGGCATCAAAGGAGACCATGATTTCTGGGCCAACATTTTTCCTGGCCTATTTTTGGGGGTTTGTGTGAAATGATGTTCAATTTTCCTTTTTTTCTCTGTTTAATAAAATATACATGTATATAACAAAACATGTGTAAGTAGGGTTGAGTTAAATGGATCGGACAAATTCAAAAATCTCCGACTTTCGGCAAAGTCGGGTTTCATGAAACCCGATCCTAGTGTGGGATCAGCCATGCGGTCGGCAAGCTTCGCGCCAAAGTGGCGTCTCATATGACGCATTCAGCGCCATTTTTCAGCCAATGAAGGAGGACGCAGAGTGTGGGCAGCGTGATGACATAGGTCTCGGTCCCCACCATCTTAGAGAAGGGAATGACAGTGATTGGCTTGCTACCTGCAGCATCACAGGGGGTATAAAGGGGCGTGCACGCAGACGGCCATCTTACTTCTGCCGATCTTATCATAGGGAGAGGTTGCTGCAGCTTCATCAGAAGAAGGGATATAGTTAGGGAGTGAAGATTAACCCCCAAACCGCTTGTGCTGTAGCGATTTCCACTGTCCAACACCACCTTTTTTTGCAGGGACAGTGGAGGCTATATTTTTGTTCATCAGCTCTGTAGCTTATTAGGCTGCCTTATAAGGCTCCCTGATAGCTGCATTGCTGTTTGCACGCTGCTGTGCAAACCAACTGCTTTTTTTAAAGCAAAAATCCTGTTGCTCCTTTCTGCACAGTTATCTTGTTTATTTGTCCACACTTTTGTGTGCAGCAGTCCTTTGTATTACTGCCATACTTGTCCTGAGATCATTGTAGGGAGATTGAAATTGTACTACAGTCCTTGTATGTTTTCATATATCTTCCAGCCACTTTCTGCCACTTACATTGTGTTGTGTTATACACTGGGCTGCCTGAGTTTTGGTGCAGTCTCCCCCCAAAAAAGGGAGATTCAAATTGTCACAAAGTGGATATACGTCAGGTCTGTTAGTTTGTCGTATATCAGCCAGCCACGTTCTGCCACTTACATTGTGTTGTGTTATACACTGGGCCTGAGTTTTGGTGCAGTCTCCTCCCAAAAAAAGGGAGATTCAAATTTGCCATAAGTTTATATACACCATCTACCTTGTTTTACAGTACCATATAACGGTTGTTATTTTTGTTAGATTTTCCCAAAAATGAGGAAGTCTGGTGGAAGAGGCCGTGGGCGGTCGTTGCCAGCTGGTACTGATGGTGGTGGTGGTGGTGGTGGTGGTGGAGCATCTGGTGGTAGTGGGAAAAGCAAAATAGCACCTAAGGCTGGAGGTGTTGAGCCAGCGTCATTGTCTGACTACACAAGGCCTCGAAGGCTCCCTTATCTTGGAGTAGGAAAACCGCTTTTAAAGCCGGAGCAGCAGGAAAAAGTTTTGGCTTTCTTTGCTGACTCAGCCTCTAGCTCTTTCGCCTCCTCTTCAGAAAGTTCAAAATATAAAAGCAGTGAGTCGTCAGTGGATGCTCCCGGTCAGGAACAAGACGTTTCCTTGTGTCCTTCACCCAAACCAAAAGTGAAGGATGCGTCAGGCGACACTACAGGTTACTCCATGGAGCTCTTTACACATACCGTGCCTGGGTTAGAAAGGGAAATTGTTAACTGCCCATTACAAGATGAATCGGACATGGAATGCACTGATGCACAGCCACAGCTAGATTATTATGCTGTTCCATTGACTCATATCACTACATTGCCCTCGCAGTGTACTCAGCCAGAATCTGACCCTGATGAGGCTATGGTGCCCTGTCCCGAATGCTATAGCACATTACACGGTGACACAGAGGAAGGTGCACATGACATTGAAGAGGAGGTGAGAGATGACCCAGTTGTTGACCCAAATTGGCAGCCATTGGGGGAAGAGGGTGCCGCTGCCAGTAGCTCAGAAGCGGAGGAGGATGATCCGCAGCAGCCATCTACATTGCAACAGCTGTCATCTGGCAGGCCCGTATCAGGCCAAAAACGTGTGTCAAAAACAAAAACAGTTTTAGGACAGCGTGGCCATCCGGTGAAAGTACCACAGCATGCAATGCCTGAAAAGGTATTCGATTGTAGGAAGAGTGCAGTGTGGCAATTTTTTAACCAAGATCCGAATGATCAGTCAAAAGTAGTGTTGAGCGATACTGTCCGATATTTCAAAGTATCGGTATCAGATTGGATCGGCCGATATCTAAAAAATATCGGATATCGCCGATACCGATACCTAATACCAATACAAGTCAATGGGACACAAATATCGGGAGGTATCCTGGATGGTTCCCAGGGTCTGAAGGAGAGGAGACTCTCCTTCAGGCCCTGGGATCCATATTCATGTAAAAATTAAAGAATAAAAATAAAAAATATGGATATACTCACCCCTCTGGCGGACCCTGGACCTTAGCGGTGTAACCGGCAGCCTCCGTTCCTAAGAATGCAGTGAGTGAAGGACCTTCGATGACGTCGCGGTCACGTGAGCGGTCACATGAGCGGTCACGCGACCAATCACAAGACCGCGACGTCATCGCAGGTCCTGTACACTCACTGCATTCTTAGGAACGGAGGCTGCCGGTTACACCGCTAAGGTCCAGGGTCCGCCGGAGGGGTGAGTATATCCATATTTTTTTTTTTATTCTTTATTTTTTACATGAATATGGATCCCAGGGCCTGAAGGAGAGTCTCCTCTCCTCCAGACCCTGGGAACCATACACTGGGAACTTCCGATACCGATTTCCGATATCACAAAAATATCGGAACTCGGTATCGGAATTCCGATACAGCGAATATCGGCCGATACCCGATATTTGCAGTATCGAAATGCTCAACACTAGTCAAAAGTTATCTGTAAGACATGCTCAAAGACCTTTAGCAGAGGGAACAATCTTTAAAATTTAAATACAAGGTGCATGCGTAGACATTTAACCAGCATGCACTTGCAAGCCTGGACTAACTACCAAACGTCACGTACCGTTGGTGCACCTGCTCAGAATGAAGGTAGTCAGCAACGCTACATTGCTTCCCTCACTCTAAGCCCACCGGTTAGGACACCACCAGCAGCAAATGTGGAGGTATCGTCGCAAGGCCAAAGCAGTCAGGGAATCACAAGGTTATTGGTAGGAAACACTGTATGTAGGCCAACATCAAGAATACCATCACCAATCCTCTCTCAATCCGCCATATCCACCGCCACCACCGCTAGTTCCACCATATGCAGCTCTCCAGTCCAGCTCACCCTACTAGAGACTCTCGTTTGGAAAAGAAAGTACTCATCCTCTAATCCGCGTACACAGGGTTTGTACGCCCACATTGCTATACTAATCTCGTTAGAGATGATGCCCTACCGGTTGGTTGAAAGCTAAGCTTTCAAAGACCTGATGGCCTACGCAGTACCACGTTATGACCTACCAGTCGGCACTTCTTTGCGAGAAAAGCCATCCCAGCCCTCCACCAGCATGTCAAAGACAGCATTGTCCATGCACTGAGGCAATCAGTCAGTGGAAAGGTGCACCTCACAACAGATGCATGGACCAGTAGGCATGGCCAGGGACGTTATGTGTCCATCATGGTGCACTGGGTTAATGTGGTGGATGCAGGGTCCACAGGGGACAGCCATAGTGGGACAGTTCTGCCTAGCCCACGGTCTAGGAAACAGTTGCCTGTAGGCGTTCGCCACCCCGCCTCCTCCTCCAGAAGCTAAAGCTCGTCCACAGAGCGCAGTCACATGACCACTCCATCCGCAGCTGCCAGTGTTGCACACAAGGTGTCCCATTATGGAACAGCTAGTGGTAAGCATCAGCAGGCTGTTTTAAAAATGAAGTGTTTGGGCGACAACAGACACACCGCAGAATTACTGGCCGAGTACTTGCAGCAAGAAACTCAGTCATGGCTGGGCAGTGTACATCTTGAGGCAGGCAAGGTAGTCAGTGATAACGGAAGGAATTTTATGGCTGCCATAGCCCTTTCAGAACTGTAACACATACCTTGCCTGCCTCACACCTTGAACCTGGTGGTGCAGTGCTTCCTGAAAAATTATCTGGGGTTACCAGCCCTGCTCCTGAAGGTGCGAAGACTTTGCTCACACATCCGCCGGTCGCCCGTACACTCCAGCCGTATGCTGAACCATCAGCGGTTGCTGAATCTTCCCCAGCACCGCCTAATAACCGACGTTGCAACAAGGTCGAACTCCACACTGCACATGGTTCAGAGGCTGTGAGAACAGAGGCGTGCTGTAATTTATTTGTGGGAGGATACACATACACGGGCAGGCACTTGGATGGCAGACATGGAGTTGTCTGGTGTGCAGTGGTCAAAGCTACAAGACCTCTGTCAAGTCCTTCAGTGTTTTGAGGAATCCACATGGCTGGTAAGTGCAGACGACACCATCATAAGCATGAGCATCCCACTAATGCGTCTGCTGATGCAAAATTTGACGCACATTAAGGAGCAGGCGTCTGCAGCCGAGGAGGAGGGAAGCCTTGATGACAGTCAGCCATTATCTGTTCAGGGAACTGTCCTGGACGAGGTGGCTGATGAACAGGAGGAGGAGAAGGATGATGGGGATGAATATTTATGGAAGGAGGATGCTTCTCAGGGGGCAATAGAAACTGGTGGTGTTGCAAGGTCAGGTACAGGGTTTTTGCGGGACACAAGTGATGTTGATTTGCAAGAAAGTGCTCCTCAACCCAGCACAAGCAGTGAATTGACACCTGGAACATTAGCCCACGTGGCTGAGTATGCCTTGCGTATCCTAAAAAGGGACCCCCGCATTATCAAAATGATGACCGATGACGATTACTGGTTGGCCTCCTCCTGGATCAACGATATAAAGGAAAATTACAAAATATCATGCCACATGAGAACCTTGCGCAAATATTGGCTACCAAACAAGCAACTCTTGTAGACCATTTGGTTCAGGCATTCCCAGCACACAGCGGCGGTGATGGTTCTCACACGAGCCGTAGGGGGCAACATGGCAGAGGTGTTAGAGATGCACAAATCTGAAATGGCGTTGGACAGAGGGGTTTTATGACCAGGTTGTGGAGTGATTGCACTGACATGACAGGTACTGCTGCATCGATTCAAAGTGACAGGAGACAGCATTTCTCCAGTATGGTTACAAACTACTTTTCCTCCCTTATCGATGTTCTCCCTCACAGGTCATTCCCCTTTGATTACTGGGCATCTAAAATAGACACCTGGCCTGAATTGGCAGAATATGCATTACAGGAGCTCGCTTGCCCTGCTGCTAGTGTGCTAACAGAAAGAGTCTTCAGTGCTGCTGGTTCAATACTGAAAGAAAAAAGGACATGTCTAGCTACCCGAAATGTTGATGATCTAACCTTCATTAAAGGGAACCTGTCACCCCCAAAATGGCTGGTGAGGTAAGCTCACCGGCATCAGGGGCTTATCTACAGCATTCTGTAATGCTGTAAATAAGCCGCCGATGTTACCTAAAAGAGGAGAAAAAGACGTTAGATTATACTCACCCAGGGGCGGTCCCGCTGCGGTCCGGTCAGATGGGTGTATTCGGTCCGCTCCGGCGCCTCCCATCTTCATTCCATGACGTCCTCTTCGGGTCTTTATGCCGCGGCTCTGGCGCAAGCGTACTTTGTCTGCCCTTTTGAGGGCAGAGCAAAGTACTGCAGTGCACAGGCGCCGGGCCTCTCTGACCTTTCCGGCGGCTGCGCACTGCAGTACTTTGCTCTGCCTTCAACAGGGCAGACAAAGTACGCCTGCGCCGGAGCCGCGGTGTAAGGACCCGAAGAGGACGTCATGGAACGAAGATGGGAGGCGCCGGAGCGGACCGAATACACCCATCCGACCGGACCGCAGCGGGACCGCCCCTGGGTGAGTATAATCTAACGTCTTTTTCTCCTCTTTTAGGTAACATCGGCGGCTTATCTACAGCATTACAGAATGCTGTAGATAAGCCCCTGATGCCGGTGAGCTTACCTCACCAGCCATTTTGGGGTGACTGGTTCATTTTAAAGGGAACCTATCATGGATTTCAAATTATATGGCCCCACCTTCCCCTACTGACACGTAGCTTGCCTGAAAAATGTCTTGCTTTTGGCCTCCTCTTACTGATGGCTCCAATTCCTCCATTTGCAGCTGCTGAATGTCCACCATAGGCCATTATTATACCTCCCTAAATGGGCTGACTCCCCCCACAGGGCCGTGGTCACCACCTGGCGCAAGCACCCGTGCGAGTGCCGTTTGCCTGGACAGGTGGGTGGGCCCACTCTTGGGCGACGGCACTGTCACAGGGTCCCTCATAGTACAATGAAGTGTCTCTGACGGTGGTGGTGCACAAACAACATCAGACACACCGTTGTAACATGAGGGGCCCTGGGCCAGTACTGCCGCCCACGAGAGAGTGTTCCCCCCAGCTCGAACAGTGCTCTACCACTTGCAATACTTACCTCTCCTTGCTCCACCACTGTGTAGTCTGGGCTGTTAAATCCTTCAATGGCACTTCCAATACAAAATTTGTTGAAATGATAGATGATAGTTAAAATATACAGGGGCCCTGGCCTCCATTTAGACCAGTTAATACTTTGTGCCTACTACCACTGTCTGCTACTCAGCAGAGGAGCCCACCCCTGTACCTAGCTATGCCACCTGTTTATTTATGAACAATTTTTTGGCAGACATTTAGCCCACTTTATTATTTGGACCTACTAACTGTGTCTGCCACTCATTACAGTTGTCCTCCACTGAACAAAGCAATGCCGCCTGTTTAGTCCTGTTACCAATTTTGAACTGCATTTAGGCTACTTTATTATTTAGGCCTACTAACTGTGTCTGCCACTCATTACAGTTGTCCTCCGCTGAATAAAGCAATGCTGCCTGTTTAGTCCTGTTACCAATTTTGAACTGCATTTAGCCTACTTAATTATTTGGGCCTACTAACTGTGTCAGCCACTCATTACAGTTGTTCTCCGCTGAACAAAGCAATGCCGCCTGTTTAGTCCTGTTACCAATTTTTAACTGCATTTAGCCTGCTTTATTATTTGGGCCTACTAACTGTGTCTGCCACTCCTTACGGTTGTCCTCCGCTGAACAAAGCAATGCCGCCTGTTTAGTCCTGTTACCAATTTTGAACTGCATTTAGCCTACTTTATTATTTGGGCCTATATCTGTGTTTCCTCCTCATCCTGCCCATTGCCCAACCACTGCTAGATGAGTCTGCTGGTACATTGACCCAGACCACTACATTCCCCTTGCACTCTACACAGCCAGAATCTGACCCTGCTGAAAGTCAGGTTCCCCTTCCTGCATACTATACCACCTTACACAGGGACAAAGAGGAAGGTGAAGATGAAAGTGCATGTTCCTTCATCAGTTGGGGGGGCATACTCGTTGGCGATGTCACTGGCACAGGGCCCCTCATAGTACGCAAAAGTGTCTCTGCCGGTGGGAGGCGCCACCCGCCGTCAAACACACCGCCATACTATGAGGGGCCCTGTGCCAGTGACAATGCGAATGAGTGGACCCCCCTGCTTGCTCAGGATCACAGCACTTGCAAAGTTGAAATACTTACCTATCCCTGCTCCACCGCCGTGATGTATTCTGCGTTTCCTGGGCCCACGAAAATCTTGAGCCAGCCCTACCCCCCCACAACTTTAGCCAAATGACCCCCAGTTTTCAATGCCTAACTATTATTATAAAGTAAATTAAGATTGACAAGCTTCAGTAATAAGAATTGATGTTTTTGGCATTAAAATGGGCACTGTAGGTGTTTTTCTGTCCTCCACTCACTGCCGAGTTTGATTCCCCATTGACTTGCATTGGGTTTCGTGTTTCAGTCGGCCCACGACTTTACGCAATAATTGGCCGATTTCCCCCGACCCGACTTTTGACAAAGTCGGGTTTCGCGAAACCCGACTCGATCCGAAAAAAGTAAAAGTCGCTCAACTCTATGTGTAAGTAATCACATTAATTTGCTGGCAACAATTTCAAGGGTGCCAACACTTTTGGCCGTGACTGTATGTGCCTTATTCTCTATAAGATTTGCGCAAATGTTTAAGTTTTCTTTCTTTTCCATGTCTTTTTTTCATTTTTCCTAAAAAGCTTTGCCTATCCATATGTTTTAGACAGATTTATGAAATGCAACTTTTACCAAATATCACATTTCTTTTGGCACATAACACTCCAGCTTCTGCCTCGAGTAAGGTTTCTGGTTGAGTTTTTAATTTGGTGCATTTTTAAGACAAGCATGACTTTTTAAAAGGTTTATGAATTTTTATGCTAAAATAATGAGCTATTTTTATTTTGCGTCAAGTTCATTAACCATGTATGCCATTTTGAAGAACATTACATAAAAAGAAACAGTGAACAAAAAGACTAAGAAAGGAAAATGGCTAGTTTTAAAGTATTCTTCCCATACAGAAATCCTCCTATGTTACTACTTAGTCCCATCTACCACTTCCCTATTAGAGGTACACAATAGGTGTTGTTATTTTTAAAGCTTCTCTGTCTGAAGATCGATAAGTCAAACCAGAACATCCATTTGCAGATACGCATTTTGAGGTTTAACCCCTCATCAGTGCAAAGCTGGAAAACTGATTGGCTGGGTGAGTTTGACTGTATATCCTATGTTATGTGGCAAGGCTTTTTAAAGTATTGATCTTCCATCAGAGCTCTATGTAGTTCAGTGGTATTGCAAGACAAAGACCAGACCACTACAAGCTGAAGTGTGCTCTTTACATGGACAAGATAACTATGTTGTGCGGTGACCAGAATTCAGTTACCACATTTGTTCAGTCATGCAAAAAGTTCAGATACGTTTTAGGGGCTAAAGTCAACTGTGAAAATTTTGAAGTTATACTCTTTAAGAACGTGCTTGGTGTATTGAAGGCAGCATAAACCTAGTTGGGAAAAATAAACGGGGCCCTCTGTGTAAAACAACAAAACAAAATGCAGTTCATCTCTTGGCTAGGATCAGCCCGCTCATGATTAGCAACGCCCATGGTTCAGGTCCTTTAACCAACAACACGTGCACAAACACTTTCCTGGAGTGCTTCCTCTCCAGTCACACTGCCCACTGCTGTTTTTGGAAGCCAGCTACTTAAGCCCCAGACCATGTGACTCCTCCATCATGCGAATGATGACATAACTGTGACATCACACATGTCCTACAAATGTCAAAAAAACTGACCGTCACATCCAAACATAAATCAGGTCTGAACAGGTGATTACCTAGAGTCGCCAACTCATATACAATCAAACAGATAAGGCAGCACTCTGTAGCGTTATAGCATGCAAACATAAAATATGAAAATTGCATTACTGCACTAGAAATATGAAAAATTGAGAATGCTTAACACATAAATTAGCCAATTCATGTGTACCTGGCAGCCACGTTAAGGTAATTCTCGTTGCGAGGACCTAATGCCAATCCTCTCTTAGACAGTCTACATCTTTCTGGGAACCTAACATGAATCTTCTCTTTGACTGAAGTCTATATCTCTGTGGAGGGGTAGAATTCTGCTGCAATTGAAAACAGCTAAGGCTAAGGAGCGGAGTGCTCAGTCAGAAAGCTAATATGTAAAAATATAAAAAAAACTGACTGTCACATCCAAACATAAATCTGGTCTGAACAGGTGCTTACCTAGAGTTGCCAACTTATATACAATCAAACAGATAAGGCAGCACTTAACGTTAAGGCAATTCTCAGTGTCAGGACCTAATGCCAATCCTCTCTTAGACAGTCTACATCTCTCTGGGAACCTAATGTGAATCCTCTCTTGGACTGAAGTCTATATCTCTGTGGAGGGGTAGAATCGTGCTCGCAGTGAAATACTAGTGGACCCACAAAAATATTACTGCTAATATGGGTATAGCTAGGCTTGGTTACTAGCGTTGCATAACCCGCAAATACATTCCTTGTCCAAGTCATGCACACATTACTAAACATTACTCTTTTTTTGAGCTGTGCGCACAGGAGCCGTTCTGTCCAGCGTGTCCACATTGACATTCCTTTTCTGAATCCTGCTCATACAGGTATTGTACATACTGTATGACCAGGTTTTAAATACATCAGATAGGGATTACATACATTAGTTAGGACTGCTCTGATATGGGTATACCTTGGCGATTGGTAGAGTGGCTTAATATACATTTTTTGCAAAAAACGTATCAACCAAATACCGTTTTTTCCATCTTTTTACTAGCACTTGCTGTCCACCTTGATTTTTTTGCAACAGAGTGTTTTTGGTTTTACTGTGCTTTTTTGTGTTTTCAAGTCTCTTGGTGGTGTGAACATGTCTCTACTGGCTTGTTCACTGTGCGCGCAGCTCATGTGTTCTGGTTTTACATTGCTAAACAGTTATACGATGGCGGAATTAAGTATTTGATCCCTTGCCGATTTTGTAAGTTTGTCCACTGACAAAGACATAAACATACTATAATTTTAAGGGTAGGTTAATTTTGACATTGAGAGATAGAATATCAAAAATGAAATCCAGAAAATCACATTGTATAAATTATATAAATTTATTTGCATTTTGCAGTGACAAATAAGTATTTGATCCCCTACCAACCATTAAGAGTTCTGGCTCCTACAAACCAGTTAGACATTATTAATCAACTGGTTACCTGCTTTAAAGACAGCTGTCGTACATAGTCCCCTTTAGAAAAGACTCCTGTCCACAGACTCAATTAATCACTCTAACCTTTATAACATGGGCAAGATCAAAGAGCTTTATAAGGATTTCAGGGACAAGATCATAGACCTGCACAAAGCTGGAATGGGCTACAAAACCAGAACTAAAATGCTGGGTGAGAAGGAGACAACTCTTGGTGCAATAGTAAGAAAATGGAAGAAATACAGAATGACTGTCAATCGACATCGATCTGGGGCACCATGCAAAATCTCACCTCCTGGGGTATCCCTGATAATGAGGAAGGTGAGAGATCAACTTAAAACTACACGGGGGAACTTGTTAATAATCTCAAGGCAGTTGGGACAACAGTCACCAAGAAAACCATTGGCAACAATAATTTATGAATGTAAAGGTTTAAAATCCTGCAGTGCCCTCAAGGTCCCCCTGCTCAACAAGGCACATATGCAGGCTCGTGTGAGTGATTGGGAGAAGGTGCTGTGGTCGATGAGACAAAAATTGAGATCTTTGGCATTAACTCAACTCGCCGTGTTTGGAGGTAGAGAAATGCTGCCTATGACCTAAAGAACACCATCCCCACTGTCAAACTGACATGAAAACATTATGTTTTAGGGTTGTTTCTCTGCTAAAGGCACAGGACTACTTCACTGCATCAATGGGAGAATGGATGGAGCCATGTACCATAAAATCCTGAGCGACAACCTCCTTCACTCCGCCAGGACATTAAAAATAGGTCATGATTGGGTCTTCCAGCAAGACAATGACCCAACATGCACAGCCAAGGCAACAAAGTAGTGGCTCAAAAAGAAGCACATTAAGGTCATGGAGTGGCCTAGCCAGTCACCAGACCTTAATCTCATAGAAAACTTATGGAGGGAGTTGAAGCTCCAAGTTGCCAAGCGACAGCCTCAAAATCTCAATGATTTTGAGATGATCTGGAAAGAGGAGTGGACCAAAATTCATGCTGACATGCATGCAAACCTCACCATCAACTACAAAAAAGTCTGAGTGCTGTGCTTGTCAACAAGGGTTTTGCCACCAAGTATTAAGTCTTTTTTGCCAGAATGATCAAATACTTATTTCTCCCTGCAAAATGCAAATACATTTATATAATTTATACAACGTGCTTCTCTGGATTTTTGATATTCTATCTCTCAATGTTAAAATTAACCTACACTTAAAATTCTAGACTGTTCATTAGTGATGAGCGAATGTGCTCGCCACTACTCGTTACTCGCCCAAGTATCACAATACACGGTGTACTGTTGTGATCCGCTTGTTGGCTCCCCTGGTGGTGGCTGGTGGTACTGGAGACTTGTGTGTGCTTTTCTGCCTCAGCTCACCTGCTTCCATCAGTTTTGGGAGTTCCCTATTTAGCCTTGCTCTCCAGTCACTTCCTTGCCGGTCATCATTGTAACCTGAGTCATTCAGTTGCATGTTCCTGCTACTAGTCTGCTGATCAGCTAAGTGGACTCTTGTCCTTATTGTTTTGTTTTTCTTGTCCAGTTTACAGTTTTGTCTTTTCCTGTTACTGGAAGCTCTTGTGGACTGAAATTGCCACTCCTGTGTCATGAGTTGACACAGGAGTCTTAAAGCAATTTCAGGATGGGTTTTTTGAAAGGGTTTTTCAGCTGACCGTGAAGTCCTCTTTTGTATCCTTCCTCTATCTAGTAAGTGGACCTCGCTTTGCTAAATCTACCTTCATACTGTGTATGTCTTTTCCTCTGAACTCACCGTTAATATACGTGGGGGCTACTATCATCATTGGGGAATTTCTCTAGAGGTAAGCCAGGTCTGTTCCTTCCTCTTCCAGGCGTAGTTAGTTCTCCGGCTGGCGCATGGCATCTAGGCAGCCGTAGGAATGCTTCCTGGCTACTGTTAGTTGTGTGGTAGATTTAGGTCACGGTCAGCTTGAGTTTCCATCACCCGAGAGCTAGTCTGTTATTTTTGTGTTTCTGATGTTCCCATGCCATTGGGGAATCATGACAGTTTGACCGGCCGCTGTTAAAGTAATTGGCAGAAGAAAGGAGAGTAAAAGAAGTCTGTAGATTTTTTTTTTTTTTTTTCCTCTCATGTTTGCTACTTAGTTGGCTCAGTTGTATTTCTGCTCTATTTACAGCCTTGCCTTTCTCTCCTTCTAATCCTTGAATGGCTCTGATCTCTCCGGTTTAAGGATGGACCCTCAGAGTTTGGCTGCAGGTTTAAATAATCTTGCTACGAAGGTTCAGAATTTACAAGATTGTGTTATACGTACTCCTATTTCTGAACCTAAGATTCCTACACCAGAGGTATTTTCCGGAGATAGATCTCGGTTTCTGAATTTCAAATGTAATTGTAAATTATTCCTTTCTCTCAGACCTCAATCCTCTGGAGATCCTGTTCAGCAGGTTAAGATTGTGATTTCTTTGCTGCGAGGTGACCCTCAGAATTGGGCATTTTCATTGACACCAGGGGATCCTGCGTTGCTCAATGTGGATGCGTTTTTTCTGGCTTTAGGGTTGCTGTATGAGGAACCTAATTTGGAGATTCAAGCTGAAAAAGCTGTAATAGCCCTGTCTCAAGGGCAAGATGAAGCTGAGATATACTGCCAAAAATTTCGTAAATGGTCTGTGCTTACTCAGTGGAATGAGTGTGCCCTAGCGGCAAATTTCAGAGAGGGCCTTTCTGATGCCGTTAAGGATGTCATGGTGGGGTTTCCTACGCCCACAGGTCTGAATGAGTCCATGACAATGGCGATTCAGATTGATCGGCGTTTGCGGGAGCGCAAACCCGTGCACCATTTGGCGGTATCTTCTGAAGGGACGCCAGAGAAAATGCAATGTGACAGAATTCTGTCAAGAAGCGAGCGGCAGAATTATAGGCGCAAAAATGGCTTGTGCTTCTACTGTGGTGATTCCGCGCATGTTATATCAGCATGCTCTAAACGTACTAGGAAGGTTGACAAGTCTGTTTCTATTGGCACTTTACAGTCTAAATTTCTTCTGTCTGTAACTCTGATTTGTTCATTATCAGTTATTACCGTGGATGCCTATGTGGACTCTGGCGCCGCTCTGAGTCTCATGGATTGGTCCTTCGCCAGGCGCTGTGGGTTTGATTTGGAGCCTCTGGAAGTTCCTATACCTCTGAAGGGTATTGATTCTACACCTCTGGCTTGTAATAGACCACAGTTCTGGACGCAAGTGACTATGCGTATGACTCCAGACCATCAGGAGATGATTCGCTTCCTCGTGTTGTATAATTTACATGATGTTTTAGTGCTTGGATTACCAAGGTTACAATCTCATAACCCAGTACTGGACTGGAAAACTATGTCTGTTTTAAGCTGGGGATGTCGGGGGGCTCATGGGGACATACCTTTGGTTCCTATCTCGTCATCTATTCCCTCTGAGATTCCTGCATTTTTGTCGGATTTTGGGGATATTTTTGAAGAGCCTAAAATTGGTTCTCTCCCTCCCCACAGAGAGTGTGATTGCGCCATAGATCTGATTCCAGGCAGTAAATTTCCAAAGGGTCGTTTGTTTAACCTATCTGTACCTGAGCATGCTGCCATGCGAGAATATGTTAAGGAGTCCCTGGAAAAGGGACATATTCGTCCTTCTTCATCACCTTTAGGAGCTGGGTTTTTCTTTGTCTCTAAAAAGGATGGCTCGCTGAGGCCTTGTATTGATTATCGACTCCTGAATAAAATTACTGTCAAATATCAGTATCCGTTGCCGCTGCTTACTGATTTGTTTGCTCGCATAAGGGGGGCTAAGTGGTTCTCCAAGATTGATCTCCGTGGGGCGTATAATTTGGTGCGAATTAAGCAAGGGGATGAGTGGAAAACCGCATTTAATACGCCTGAGGGCCACTTTGAGTATTTAGTAATGCCTTTCGGCCTTTCTAATGCGCCTTCAGTTTTTCAGTCCTTTATGCATGATATTTTCCGTGAATATCTGGATAAATTTATGATTGTGTATTTGGACGATATTTTGATTTTTTCTGAGGACTGGGAGTCTAATGTTCAGCAGGTCAGGAGGGTTTTTCAGGTCTTGCGGGAGAATTCTCTGTGTGTAAAGGGTTCTAAGTGTGTTTTTGGGGTTCAAAAGATTTCCTTTTTGGGGTACATTTTTTCCCCTTCTTCTGTTGAGATGGACCCTGTCAAGGTTCGGGCTATTTGTGACTGGACGCAGCCTACTTCTCTAAAGGGTCTTCAGAAGTTCTTGGGCTTTGCTAATTTTTATCGTCGATTTATAACTGGTTTTTCTGGTGTTGCTAAGCCTCTTACGGATTTGACCAAGAAGGGTGCTGATGTTGCCAATTGGTCCTCTGCCGCTGTGGAGGCCTTTCGGGAACTTAAGCGCCGCTTTTCGTCTGCCCCTGTGTTGCGCCAGCCCGATGTCTCTCTCCCCTTTCAGGTTGAGGTCGATGCTTCCGAGATCGGAGCGGGGGCGGTTTTGTCGCAGAAAAGTTCCGATTGCTCAGTGATGAGACCTTGTGCGTTCTTTTCTCGAAAATTTTCTGCCGCCGAAAGAAATTATGATGTCGGTAATCGGGAGCTTTTGGCCATGAAGTGGGCATTTGAGGAGTGGCGTCATTGGCTTGAGGGTGCTAGACATCAGGTGGTGGTTTTGACTGATCACAAGAATCTGATTTATCTTGAGTCTGCCAGGCGCCTGAATCCTAGACAGGCGCGCTGGTTGTTGTTTTTCTCTCGGTTTAATTTTGTGGTCTCATATCTACCAGGTTCTAAGAATGTGAAGGCGGATGCCCTTTCTAGGAGTTTTGAGCCTGATTCTCCTGGTGATTCGGAACCTACAGGTATCCTTAAGGATGGGGTGATATTATCCGCTATTTCCCCAGATCTGCGACGTGCTTTGCAAGAGTTTCAGGCGGATAGACCTGATCGCTGTCCACCTGGTAGACTGTTTGTTCCTGATGATTGGACCAGTAGAGTCATCTCGGAGGTTCATTCTTCTACGCTGGCGGGTCATCCTGGAATTTTTGGTACCAGGGATTTGGTGGCTAGATCCTTCTGGTGGCCATCTCTGTCTCATGATGTGCGTGTTTTTGTGCAGTCTTGTGATGTGTGTGCTCGGGCCAAGCCTTGTTGTTCTAGGGCTAGCGGGTTGTTGTTGCCCTTGCCTATTCCGAAGAGGCCTTGGACGCACATCTCGATGGACTTTATTTCTGATCTTCCTGTCTCTGAGAGGATGTCTGTTATCTGGGTGGTGTGTGACCGTTTTTCTAAGATGGTTCATTTGGTGCCATTGCCGAAGTTGCCTTCCTCGTCTGAGTTGGTTCCTTTGTTTTTTCAAAATGTGGTTCGCTTGCATGGTATTCCTGAAAATATCGTTTCTGATAGGGGTACCCAGTTCGTTTCTAGATTTTGGCGGGCATTCTGTGCCAGGTTGGGCACTGACTTGTCTTTTTCGTCTGCCTTCCATCCTCAGACTAATGGCCAGACGGAGCAAACTAATCAAACTTTGGAGACGTATTTGAGGTGTTTTGTGTCTGCGGATCAGGATGATTGGGTTGCCTTTTTGCCGTTGGCGGAGTTTGCTCTTAATAATCGGGCCAGTTCTGCCACTTTGGTTTCCCCTTTCTTTTGCAATTTGGGGTTTCATCCCCGTTTTTCTTCTGGTCAGGTGGAGTCTTCGGATTGTCCTGGAGTAGATGCTGTGGTGGATCGGTTGTATCGGATTTGGGAACAAGTGGTGGACAATTTGAATTTGTCCCAGGAGAGGACTCAGCGGTTTGCTAACCGCCAGCGTCGGGTTGGTCCTCGCCTTCGTGTTGGGGACTTGGTGTGGTTGTCTTCCCGTTTTGTCCCAATGAGGGTTTCTTCTCCTAAATTTAAGCCTCAGTTCATCGGTCCCTATAGGATTTTGGAGATTATTAACCCTGTTTCCTTTCGTTTGGACCTTCCGGCATCTTTCGCTATCCATAATGTGTTCCATCGGTCGTTGTTGCGGAGATACGAGGTGCCGGTGGTTCCTTCTGCTGGGCCTCCTGCTCCTGTGCTGGTTGAGGGTGATTTGGAGTACGTTATAGAGAAGATCTTGGACTCCCGTATTTCCAGGCGGAGACTCCAGTACCTGGTTAAATGGAAGGGCTATGGTCAGGAAGATAATTCTTGGGTAACTGCCTCTGATGTTCATGCCTCGGATTTGGTTCGTGCCTTTCATAGGGCTCATCCAGGTCGCCCTGGCGGTTCTTGTGAGGGTTCGGTGCCCCCTCCTTAAGGGGGGGGTACTGTTGTGATCCGCTTGTTGGCTCCCCTGGTGGTGGCTGGTGGTACTGGAGACTTGTGTGTGCTTTTCTGCCTCAGCTCACCTGCTTCCATCAGTTTTGGGAGTTCCCTATTTAGCCATGCTCTCCAGTCACTTCCTTGCCGGTCATCATTGTAACCTGAGTCATTCAGTTGCATGTTCCTGCTACTAGTCTGCTGATCAGCTAAGTGGACTCTTGTCCTTATTCTTTTGTTTTTCTTGTCCAGTTTACAGTTTTGTCTTTTCCTGTTACTGGAAGCTCTTGTGGACTGAAATTGCCACTCCTGTGTCATGAGTTGACACAGGAGTCTTAAAGCAATTTCAGGATGGGTTTTTTGAAAGGGTTTTTCAGCTGACCATGAAGTCCTCTTTTGTATCCTTCCTCTATCTAGTAAGTGGACCTCGCTTTGCTAAATCTACCTTCATACTGTGTATGTCTTTTCCTCTGAACTCACCGTTAATATACGTGGGGGCTACTATCATCTTTGGGGAATTTCTCTAGAGGTAAGCCAGGTCTGTTCCTTCCTCTTCCAGGCGTAGTTAGTTCTCCGGCTGGCGCATGGCATCTAGGCAGCCGTAGGAATGCTTCCTGGCTACTGTTAGTTGTGTGGTAGATTTAGGTCACGGTCAGCTTGAGTTTCCATCACCCGAGAGCTAGTCTGTTATTTTTGTGTTTCTGATGTTCCCATGCCATTGGGGAATCATGACAGTGTACTAGGCAAGCACCAAGCATTTCCGGGATTACTCGGCAGGAACTTGGGTCTTCACCCTGCATTTTTGGTGGTCTTTAGAGACCCAATCAACATGCAGGGATTGTCTGCCAGGCACTGTAACACCGCAGCCATCTTTTTTGTGGTCTTGCAGTGATTGGCTGGCCGCACAGCATCATCAGGGGTATAAGAGACCAGACGCCGCCCTGCTCGGTGCATTCAGCTCCGGAATCAGACAGCGTAGGGAGAGCTACTGCTGAGATAGGGTCAGATTTGGTGATTTCTTAGCCAGTGTGGGGTCTACCATCCTAAACTACTCAAATCCAGCTAAACCAACAGTCCTTCTAAGGACTATTTCTGAAATATATAGGTTGCAGTGTTAAGTAGGCAGGGGAGCGTACGTCACTCTATACATATCAGTGCGAGGCCTGCAGGCACTGTATGTGTGCATATAAATATCATTGCTTACATCAAGAGGGTCCGTTCCATTACTGTCTGCTGCTGCTACCTATAGCATAGATTGACTGTATATACCTAGCCCCAGGGATAATTGGCTAGGAAAATTTTTTTTGCCAGGTTAATAGAGATTATTTTATTGCAAAGCAATCCAGAGCCCTTTTTTTTCTTCATTTGCTTTTTGACACTGCACAATACAGCCAGATTCTTTTCCTAGCACAGCGTGAAAATCCAGCAATTTTAAAGAGGTCACAAAAATCACTTAAGAGTGCGCAGAAAAATCTTTCTTTTTTGTGGTACGGTAGAGTAAAACATTTTTTGAGTGTCTCACACAATTTCTTGACACCATTTTGCTGAACGCCCCAAAAAATACATACAGGCCACATATTTTACAGTGTGGTATATCTGTGACACACCTCATACATCTGTGTGCTACAAATTTGGGCATTTTAGGCTGGAATTCCAATTTTTTGCTGTCTGTTACTCTAGTTAGATACACCATTTTGTAGATCCCAAAAAAAATACAGGCCACATATTTGGCAGTGTGGTATTTCCGTGACAGGCCTCATATATCTGCGTGCTCCAAGTTTGGGCATTTTAGGACGGTATTCCAGTTTTTTTCCTGTCTGTTACTCTACTTATATACAGCACTATATAGAAAACCTAAAAAAAAATACAGGCCACATATTTGGCAGTGTGGTATTTCCATGAAAGGCCTCATATACAGTGCCTTGAGAAAGTTTTCGGCTCCCTGGAACTTTTCAACCTTTTCCCACATATCATCCTTCAAACATAAAGATACCAAATGTAAATTTTTGGTGAAGAATCAAAAACAAGTGGAACACAATTGTGAAGTTGAATGAAATTTACTGGTTATTTTAAATTTTTGTGGAAATTCAAAAACTGAAAAGTGGGGCATGCAATATTATTCGGCCCTTTTAACTTAATACTTTGTTGTGTCACCTTTTGCCGTGATTATAGCTGCAAGTTGCTTGGGGTATGTCTCTAGCAGTTTTGTACATCGAGAGACTGAAATTCTTGCCCATTCTTCCTTGGCAAACAGCTCGAGCTCAGTGAGGTTTGATGGAGATCGTTTGTGACCAGCAGTTTTCAGCTCTTTCCACAGATTCTCGATTGGATTGAGGTCTGGACTTTGACTTGGCCATTCTAACACCTGGATACGTTTATTTGTGAACCATTCCGTTGTTGATTTTGCTTTACGTTTGGGATCATTGCCTTGTTGGAAGACAAATCTCCTTCTCAGTCTCAGGTCTTTTGCGGACTCCAACAGGTTTTCTTCAAGAATGGTCCTGTATTTGGCTCCATCCATCTTCCCATCAATTTTAACCATCTTCCCTGTCCCTGCTGAAGAAAAACACACCCAAACCATGATATTGCCACCACCATGTTTGACACTGGGGATGGTGTGTTCAGGGTGATGAGCTGTGTTGCCTTCACGCCAAACATATCTTTTAGCATTGTTGCCAGAAAGTTCGATTTTGGTTTCATCTGACCAGAGCACCTTCTTCCACATGTTTGGTGTATCTCACAGGTGGCTTGTTGCAAACCTTAAACAACACTTTTTATGGATATCTTTGAGAAATTGCTTTCTTCTTGCCACTCTTCCATAAAGGCCAGATTTGTGCAGTGTACGACTGATTGTTGTCCTATGGACAGACTGTCCCACCTCAGCTGTAGATCTCTGCAGTTCATCCAGAGTGATCATGGGCTTCTTGGCTGCATCTCTGATCAGTCTTCACCTTGCTTGAGATGAAAGTTTAGAGGGACGGCCGGGTCTTGGTAGATTTGCAGTGGTATGATACTCCTTCCATTTCAATATGATTGCTTGGACAGTGCTCCTTGGGATATTTAAAGTTTTGGAAATCATTTTGTATCCAAATCCGGTTTTAAACTTCTCCACAACAGTATCATGGACCTGCCTGTTGTGTTCATTGGTCTTCATGATGCTCTCTGTGCTTCAAACAGAACCCTGAGACTATCACAGAGCAGGTGCATTTATACGGAGACTTGATTACACACAGGTGAATTATATTTATCATCATTAGGCATTTAGGACAACATTGGTTCATTCAGAGATCCACAATGAACTTCTGGAGTGAGTTTGCTGCACTGAAAGTAAAGGGTCCGAATAATATTGCACGCCCTACTTTTCAGTTATTGAATTTCCACAAAAATTTAAAATAACCAATACATTTCGTTCTGTCGGGGTCGTCACGACAATACCCTTCGTTCACCAGTCATCCCATATTAGACTATGAGCATTAGTACCGGGTAAGAATGAGTCAGACAAAGAGCTGGTTCAATCTCAGTGCATGCTCGTGCTTCTACAAGTATTAGCAACGGTCACAGCAACTGAACTTTATTTCCTGAAACACAGCATTGTATAGTGTATTAGGGGAAGGCGTGTAATAGGCGGGGTTAGGCGGGGTTTAAGCAATATATGTCTAGTATTCGGTCTTTCTGGTTAGTCCTGACTTCATCTGGTGGATCCTCCTTTCTCCACGTATCTCAGGTTTCAATTTCAGCAGAAACGATACTTAGCTTCTCAGAAACGAAACTAGGGCATAGGTGAATACTGGCAGCCTCTTTGAATATAGTTACATTTGCATCAGCAAGCAAAAGGGGAAAACTTATTGTTTCACACCATAAGAATATAAAAGTACAGAAAGTGTATAAAGTTATATCTTTTCACCCTGACAATTCCCCCCTAAACACTAAGTTTTTCCCTAAACACAAAGGAAAGAAAGATCCTTCGAGACTGTCCATGTGATGGGGAAAGGGGGGGTGGATTTCTTCTTCCAGACACCTCAGAAGTTCTCCCCTTGCGAGAGGCCTCCAGGCAGCTGAACCCTTCACTAGCCTCACATGGAGTTCTCCCACTGTCCCTAAACTAAGTCTCTTAGCGTCATCTGAGAATAGGGGGTTTTGTCTAATTTCTTGAGGGGGACGTACTTAGGGATCTCCCCTGGATCAGTACCATCATACTCTGGTGGGTCTACTTCTTGATTGCGGAAGGTGCCAGTCGGAGTTGCCTCAGCAATAACCTTTTTATACAAGGGAATAACACAACAGAGGATTATCGATCCAACTATAAGGAGGGCAATCAGTACCAGACAAGCTTGTTGAAGGAATCCCTTGAGCCCACCCAACCAGCCGGAAAAGAAAGATGTGTCTACTCCAGCATTAGTTTTCAATTCTGCTGCCAACCCAGTTATCTTTTTAAGGGCTATCATGGTCTTTCCATTCACCCCAGAGTTCTGAGAGATATAGGTACAACACTCCTCTCCCACCATCCCACAGACTCCTCCTTTCTCAGCTAAGATCATGTCAAGGGCTAGTCGGTTTTGGAGGGTCATTCTAGTGTTAGGGCCCAATTCCTCAACTATACCCTGAAAGGCATCACGGCTATAATTGACAAATCTTTGTTCACTGTAATATATGTAATTGATCCAATCAACATTTTTATTAATCTGCACCTGTGGGATTAAAGAAACAAAGCCAGCATAGATCTGGTTCTGGGCTTTAAACTGGTCGGGCACCCCCCTTGGCACTCCAATGACATCAATATATACTAGTGGATCTTCTTCATAACTCATGTGGAGCTGATCAAGGCTTCTCCTCTTTCTGGTAGGTTCATCAGGTACCTCTGGATCCCAAGGTAAAATCTTGAGCTGCATAGCTAGTTTAGCAAGAGTGCATTGACCTGTCCAGGCGTTAGGCAACCTAGGATGGAGCTTACCATCTCCACATAACCAATAAATATCGTACATACAGTGGGGCAAAAAAGTATTTAGTCAGTCAGCAATAGTGCAAGTTCCACCACTTAAAAAGATGAGAGGCGTCTGTAATTTACATCATAGGTAGACCTCAACTATGGGAGACAAACTGAGAAAAAAAAATACAGAAAATCACATTGTTTGTTTTTTTATCATTTTATTTGCATATTCTGGTGGAAAATAAGTATTTGGTCAGAAACAAAATTTCATCTCAATACTTTGTAATACATCCTTTGTTGGCAATGACAGAGGTCAAACATTTTCTGTAAGTCTTCACAAGGTTGCCACACACTGTTGTTGGTATGTTGGCCCATTCCTCCATGCAGATCTCTTCTAGAGCAGTGATGTTTTTGGCTTTCCGCTTGGCAACACGGACTTTCAACTCCCTCCAAAGGTTTTCTATAGGGTTGATGTCATGATTCTCAATGGCGAGAGAACATAGCCCAGCATATATGAGAACTAGCTCTTGGAAGATGGAAACTATACTGACCATGAACTAAACCTGCCGCACAACTAGAAGTGGCCGGGTAGCATGCCTACGTTTTTTTATCCCTAGATGCCCAGCGCCAGCCGGAGAACTACCTAATCCTAGCAGAGGAAAAGACAGTCCTGGCTCACCTCTAGAGAAATTTTCCCAAAAGGCAGACAGAGGCCCCCACATATATTGGCGGTGATTTAAGATGAAATGACAAACGTAGTATGAAAATAGGTTTAGCAAAATCGAGGTCCGCTTACTAGATAGCATGAAGACAGAAAGGGCACTTTCATGGTCAGCAGAAAACCCTATCAAAACACCATCCAGAAATTACTTTAAGACTCTAGCATTAACTCATAACACCAGAGTGGCAATTTCCGCTCACAAGAGCTTTCCAGACACAGTAACGAAACAGCAGCTGTGAACAGGAACAAAATGCAAAAACACACAAGGACAAAAGTCCAACTTAGCTGGGAGTTGTCTAGTAGCAGGAACATGCACAGAAAGGCTACTGATTACATTGTTGACCGGCATGAAACTGACAGAGGAGCAAGGTTATATAGCGACTCCCACATCCTGATAGGAGCAGGTGAACAGAGGGGATGATGCACACAAGTTAAATTCCACAAGTGGCCACCGGGGGAGCCCAGAATCCAATTTCACAACAGTACCCCCCCCTCAAGGAGGGGGCACCGAACCCTCACCAGAACCACCAGGGCGATCAGGATGAGCCCTATGAAAGGCACGGACAAGATCGGAGGCATGAACATCAGAGGCAGTGACCCAAGAATTATCCTCCTGACCGTATCCCTTCCATTTGACCAGATACTGGAGTTTCCGTCTGGAAACACGAGAGTCCAAGATCTTTTCCACAACGTACTCCAACTCACCCTCAACCAACACCGGAGCAGGAGGCTCAACGGAAGGCACAGCTGGTACCTCATACCTGCGCAACAATGACCGATGAAAAACATTATGAATCGAAAAGGATGCAGGGAGGTCCAAACGGAAGGACACAGGGTTAAGAATCTCCAATATCTTGTACGGGCCGATGAACCGAGGCTTAAACTTAGGAGAAGAAACCCTCATAGGGACAAAACGAGAAGACAACCACACCAAGTCCCCAACACAAAGCCGAGGACCAACACGACGACGGCGGTTGGCAAAAAGCTGAGTCTTCTCCTGGGACAACTTCAAATTGTCCACCACCTGCCCCCAAATCTGATGCAACCTCTCCACCACAGCATCCACTCCAGGACAATCCGAAGATTCCACTTGACCGGAGGAAAATCGAGGATGAAACCCCGAATTACAGAAAAACGGGGACACCAAGGTGGCAGAGCTGGCCCGATTATTGAGGGCGAACTCCGCCAAAGGCAAAAAAGCAACCCAATCATCCTGATCCGCAGACACAAAACACCTCAAATATGTCTCCAAGGTCTGATTAGTCCGCTCGGTCTGGCCATTAGTCTGAGGATGGAAAGCAGACGAAAAAGACAAATCTATGCCCATCCTAGCACAGAATGCCCGCCAAAATCTAGACACGAATTGGGTCCCTCTGTCAGAAACGATATTCTCCGGAATACCATGCAAACGAACAACATTTTGAAAAAACAGAGGAACCAACTCGGAAGAAGAAGGCAACTTAGGCAAGGGAACCAGATGGACCATCTTAGAGAAACGGTCACACACCACCCAGATGACAGACATCTTCTGAGAAACAGGCAGATCCGAAATAAAATCCATCGAGATGTGCGTCCAAGGCCTCTTCGGGATAGGCAAGGGTAACAACAATCCACTAGCCCGAGAACAACAAGGCTTGGCCCGAGCACAAACGTCACAAGACTGCACAAAGCCTCGCACATCTCGTGACAGGGAAGGCCACCAGAAGGACCTTGCCACCAAATCCCTGGTACCAAAGATTCCAGGATGACCTGCCAACGCAGAAGAATGAACCTCAGAGATGACTCTACTGGTCCAATCATCAGGAACAAACAGTCTACCAGGTGGGCAACGATCAGGTCTATCCGCCTGAAACTCCTGCAAGGCCCGCCGCAGGTCTGGAGAAACGGCAGACAATATCACTCCATCTTTAAGGATACCTGTGGGCTCAGAATTACCAGGGGAGTCAGGCTCAAAACTCCTAGAAAGGGCATCCGCCTTAACATTCTTAGAACCCGGTAGGTAAGACACCACAAAATTAAACCGAGAGAAAAACAACGACCAGCGCGCTTGTCTAGGATTCAGGCGCCTGGCAGACTCAAGGTAAATTAAATTTTTGTGGTCAGTCAATACCACCACCTGATGTCTGGCCCCCTCAAGCCAGTGACGCCACTCCTCAAAAGCCCACTTCATGGCCAAAAGCTCCCGATTCCCAATATCATAATTCCGCTCGGCGGGCGAAAATTTACGGGAAAAAAAAGCACAAGGTCTCATCACGGAGCAGTCGGAACTTCTCTGCGACAACACCGCCCCAGCTCCGATTTCAGAAGCGTCGACCTCAACCTGAAAAGGAAGAGCAACATCAGGCTGACGCAACACTGGGGCGGAAGAAAAGCGGCGCTTGAGCTCCCGAAAGGCCTCCACAGCATCAGGGGACCAATCAGCAACATCAGCACCCTTCTTAGTCAAATCAGTCAATGGTTTTACAACATCAGAAAAACCAGCAATAAATCGACGATAAAAGTTAGCAAAGCCCAAAAATTTCTGAAGACTCTTAAGAGAAGAGGGTTGCGTCCAATCACCAATAGCCTGAACCTTGACAGGATCCATCTCGATGGAAGAGGGGGAAAAAATGTATCCCAAGAAGGAAATCTTCTGAACCCCAAAAACACACTTAGAACCCTTCACACACAAGGAATTAGACCGCAAAACCTGAAAAACCCTCCTGACCTGCTGGACATGAGAGTCCCAGTCATCCGAAAAAATCAGAATATCATCCAGATACACAATCATAAATTTATCCAAATAATCGCGGAAAATGTCATGCATAAAGGACTGGAAGACTGAAGGGGCATTAGAAAGACCAAAAGGCATCACCAAATACTCAAAATGGCCCTCGGGCGTATTAAATGCGGTTTTCCACTCATCCCCCTGCTTGATTCTCACCAAATTATACGCCCCACGGAGATCAATCTTAGAGAACCACTTGGCCCCCTTTATACGAGCAAACAAATCAGTAAGCAGTGGTAACGGATATTGATATTTAACCGTGATTTTATTCAAAAGTCGATAATCAATACACGGCCTCAAAGAGCCGTCTTTCTTAGACACAAAGAAAAAACCGGCTCCTAAGGGAGATGACGAAGGACGAATATGTCCCTTTTCCAAGGACTCCTTTATATATTCTCGCATAGCAGCGTGTTCAGGCACAGACAGATTAAATAAACGACCCTTAGGGTATTTACTACCCGGGATCAAGTCTATGGCACAATCGCACTCCCGGTGCGGAGGTAGTGAACCAACCTTGGGTTCTTCAAAAACGTCACGAAAGTCAGACAAGAATTCAGGAATCTCAGAGGGAATAGATGATGAAATGGAAACCAAAGGTACGTCCCCATGAGTTCCTTTACATCCCCAGCTTAACACAGACATAGCTCTCCAGTCGAGGACTGGGTTATGAGATTGCAGCCATGGCAATCCCAGCACCAAAACATCATGTAGATTATACAGCACCAGAAAGCGAATAACCTCCTGGTGATCCGGATTAACACGCATAGTCACTTGTGTCCAGTATTGTGGTTTATTACTAGCCAATGGGGTGGAGTCAATCCCTTTCAGAGGTATCGGAGCCTCCAATGGCTCCAAATCATACCCACAGCGTTTGGCAAAGGACCAATCCATAAGACTCAAAGCAGCGCCAGAGTCGACATAGGCGTCCGCGGTAATAGATGACAAAGAACAAATCAGGGTCACAGATAGAATAAACTTAGACTGTAAAGTGCTAATTGAAACAGACTTGTCAGGCTTCTTAGTACGCTTAAAGCATGCTGATATAACATGAGTTGAATCACCACAATAGAAGCACAACCCATTTTTTCGTCTAAAATTCTGCCGCTCGCTTCTGGACAGAATTCTATCACATTGCATATTTTCTGGCGTTTTCTCAGTAGACACCGCCAAATGGTGCACAGGTTTGCGCTCCCGCAGACGCCTATCGATCTGAATAGCCATCGTCATGGACTCATTCAGACTCGCAGGCACAGGGAACCCCACCATAACATCCTTAATGGCATCAGAGAGACCTTCTCTGAAAATCGCCGCCAGGGCGCACTCATTCCACTGAGTAAGCACAGACCATTTGCGGAATTTTTGGCAGTATATTTCAGCTTCATCTTGCCCCTGAGACAAGGACATCAAGGCCTTTTCCGCCTGAAGCTCTAAATGAGGTTCCTCATAAAGCAACCCCAAGGCCAGAAAAAACGCATTCACATTGAGCAACGCAGGATCCCCTGGTGCCAATGCAAAAGCCCAGTCTTGAGGGTCGCCCCGGAGCAAGGAAATTACAATCCTGACCTGCTGTGCAGGGTCTCCGGCAGAGCGAGACTTCAGGGACAAAAACAATTTGCAATTATTTTTAAAATTTTGAAAGTGAGATCTATTCCCCGAGAAGAATTCAGGCAAAGGAATTCTAGGCTCAGACATAGGTGCATGAACAACAAAATCTTGCAAATTTTGTACCTTTGTGGCGAGATTATTCAAACCTGTAGCTACACTCTGAAGATCCATTTGAAACAGGTGAACACAGAGCCATTCAAGGATTAGAAGGAGAGGAAGAGAGGAAGGCTGCAGTATAGGCAGACTAGCAAGTGATTCAATTAAGAGCACACTCAGAACTAGAGGGAAAAAAAAAAAAAAATTGTAGCAGACTTCTTTTTTGTCTCCTTTCTCAGCCAGTAATTTAACCCTTTTTTGGGCCGGTCAAACTGTCATGATTCTCAATGGCGAGAGAACATAGCCCAGCATATATGAGAACTAGCTCTTGGAAGATGGAAACTATACTGACCATGAACTAAACCTGCCGCACAACTAGAAGTGGCCGGGTAGCATGCCTACGTTTTTTTATCCCTAGATGCCCAGCGCCAGCCGGAGAACTACCTAATCCTAGCAGAGGAAAAGACAGTCCTGGCTCACCCACCTCTAGAGAAATTTTCCCAAAAGGCAGACAGAGGCCCCCACATATATTGGCGGTGATTTAAGATGAAATGACAAACGTAGTATGAAAATAGGTTTAGCAAAATCGAGGTCCGCTTACTAGATAGCATGAAGACAGAAAGGGCACTTTCATGGTCAGCAGAAAACCCTATCAAAACACCATCCAGAAATTACTTTAAGACTCTAGCATTAACTCATAACACCAGAGTGGCAATTTCCGCTCACAAGAGCTTTCCAGACACAGTAACGAAACAGCAGCTGTGAACAGGAACAAAATGCAAAAACACACAAGGACAAAAGTCCAACTTAGCTGGGAGTTGTCTAGTAGCAGGAACATGCACAGAAAGGCTACTGATTACATTGTTGACCGGCATGAAACTGACAGAGGAGCAAGGTTATATAGCGACTCCCACATCCTGATAGGAGCAGGTGAACAGAGGGGATGATGCACACAAGTTAAATTCCACAAGTGGCCACCGGGGGAGCCCAGAATCCAATTTCACAACAGGTTGAGATCTGGAGACTGGCTAGGCCACTCCAGGACCTTGAAATGCTTCTTACGAAGCCACTCCTTCGTTGCCCTGGCGGTGTGCTTTGGATCATTGTCATGTTGAAAGACCCAGCCACGTTTCATCTTCAATGCCCTTGCTGATGGAAGGGGGTTTGCACTCAAAATCTCACGATACATGGCCCCATTCATTCTTTCATGTACCCGGATCAGTCGTCCTGGCCCCTTTGCAGAGAAACAGCCCCAAAGCATGATGTTTCCACCACCATGCTTTACAGTAGGTATGGTGTTTGATGGATGCAACTCAGTATTCTTTTTCCTCCAAACACGACAAGTTGTGTTTCTACCAAACAGTTCCAGTTTGGTTTCATCAGACCATAGGATATTCTCCCAAAACTCCTCTGGATCATCCAAATGCTCTCTAGCAAACTTCAGACGGGCCCGGACATGTACTGGCTTAAGCAGTGGGACACGTCTGGCACTGCAGGATCTGAGTCCATGGTAGCGTAGTGTGTTACTTATGGTAGGCCTTGTTACATTGGTCCCAGCTCTCTGCAGTTCATTCACTAGGTCCCCCCGCGTGGTTCTGGGATTTTTGCTCACCGTTCTTGTGATCATTCTGACCCCACGGGGTGGGATTTCGCGTGGAGCCCCAGATCGAGGGAGATTATCAGTGGTCTTGAATGTCTTCCATTTTCTAATTATTGCTCCCACTGTTGATTTCTTCACTCCAAGCTGGTTGGCTATTGCAGATTCAGTCTTCCCAGCCTGGTGCAGGGCTACAATTTTGTTTCTGGTGTCCTTTGACAGCTCTTTGGTCTTCACCATAGTGGAGTTTGGAGTCAGACTGTTTGAGGGTGTGCACAGGTGTCTTTTTATACTGATAACAAGTTTAAACAGGTGCCATTACTACAGGTAATGAGTGGAGGAAAGAGGAGACTCTTAAGAAGAAGTTACAGGTCTGTGAGAGCCAGAAATCTTGATTGTTTGTTTCTGACCAAATACTTATTTTCCACCAGAATATGCAAATAAAATGATAAAAAAACAGACAATGTGATTTTCTGGATTTTTATTTCTCAGTTTGTCTCCCATAGTTGAGGTCTACCTATGATGTAAATTACAGACGCCTCTCATCTTTTTAAGTGGTGGAACTTGCACTATTGCTGACTGACTAAATACTTTTTTGCCCCACTGTATATTGTGTATGATTAATTAGCAAGTCAGTATCTAGGGAACTGTTCTCTTTGCAGAAACCTGTCTCGAAGATCCCTACTGGTGTACCTGTGGTGTCGTGGGAATTATAGCAGGTATAATTGTCAGCTAGTACGGATACTTCTCCTGGGACCTTTAGTTTGGGTTCCTCATGAATTAGTGGGACATAATCTGGGCAATAAGTGGACTTTAGACCCTTCAACAGATTCATGATACAGGCAGTGGTATTGTTATCAGGAAAAAGCAGTGCATGTGTGTATAGATGTGTATTCGCAGCAGCACAAGCAATACATCCTACAGAGATATTCTGAACTCTTAGGGTACCGTCACACAGTACCATTTTGATCGCTACGACGGTACGATTCGTGACGTTCTAGCGATATCCATACAATATCGCAGTGTCTGACACGCAGCAGCGATCAGGGATCCTGCTGAGAATCGTACGTCGTAGCAGATCGTTTGGAACTTTCTTTCGTCGCTTGATCACCCGCTGACATCGCTGGATCGTTGTGTGTGACAGCGATCCAGCGATGCGTTCGCTGGTAACCAGGGTAAACATCGGGTAACTAAGCGCAGGGCCGCGCTTAGTAACCCGATGTTTACCGTGGTTACCAGCGTAAAAGTAAAAAAAAACAAACCGTACATGCTCACCATCTGATGTCCGTCCGGTCCCTTGCCGTCCGCTTCCCGCTCTGACAGATCCGGCCGTACAGTGAGAGCAGAGTGCAGCGGTGACGTCACCGCTGTGATCTGCTCTCACTTTCCGGCCGGCAGACAGTCAGAGCGGGAAGCGGACGGCAAGGGACCGGACGGACATCAGATGGTGAGCATGTACGGTTTTTTTTTTTTTACTTTTACGCTGGTAACCACGGTAAACATCGGGTTACTAAGCGCGGCCCTGCGCTTAGTAACCCGATGTTTACCCTGGTTACCCGGGGACTTCGGCATCTCTCCAGCGCCGTGATTGCAACGTGTGACCGCAGTCTACGACGCTGGAGCGATAATCATACGATCGCTGCGACGTCACGGATCGTGCCGTCGTAGCGATCAAAATTGCACTGTGTGACGGTACCCTTACATTGTATCTTACCCATTCTAACCATAGGTTTTTCCTTGGGGCTGTTTGTGTTTCTATGGAGAAGACTTCTTGCCAACTGAGACCTGGAATGGGGATTACTTCGTTAACTACATTTTGCAAACGCTCACCTGGGCCTGTTTTAGCTGTACTGGTAACGGGGGGCCTTGGTTGGTCTGAAGCTAATATCCTGGAGCTGTATATGGCCTAAATTCCCATAGTATCCACCATTAAATACATTATGAAAATGCCTTCCCAGTACAAACGTCTGCAGGTCAGCAGATTGGGGGCTTTCAAGATTTAGGAGGAGGGGGTGACAGTTTCTACCCCATTTACAGCCCCTAGGTGGCTGTAAAAACGCTGTTAGATGCATTCTCCCGCGAAGACTCCTACCCGTCCCATCCTTAGGGGACATGGCTTTGCTAGGTCTATATCCCCAATCATTCCCCGTATTCCAGGCAGCATCTGACCAATAATAACAATTATCATTATTGGCTCTGGTAACACATATATAAAACTGGATGATTCCCTCTACCACCTGTTGAGTCTCGAGGCACTTGACTACATCGCAGAAATCAAATCGCCAGATATTTACCGGGGCCATTAGGTTTACCCAGAGAATAGTGGCACCAGGATTTTCATTTACAATAGGGGCCGAAGAGGTAGGGGCGAGGATGGCCCCCGGCCCCAGGACCAAAAACAACAGCAACATTTCCTTTCAATCACTACTGTGACTAAACACTAGTTCGGTCTCTTATACAGTGTGAGGCGTGGATCCAACTAGGTTTTCCTTCGAGCTTGACAGCTGTGGCTGTGGTCAGGAGCACTTGGTATGGTCCATCAAATCTTGGTTCCAGGCTCTTCCGGACGTGCCGCTTTATCACTACCCAGTCTCCTGGCTCCAAAGGATGGTGTCCAGGAACCTTGTCTGGGTCTGGAAGAGAACTGAAGACAGTTAAATGCACTTTGGCAAGGTGTCCATGTAAGGCCTGCACATAGCTAGTCAAGTCCTGGTACTTGAGTTGCAACCATTGTGGAAAGAAACATCTTAGATTGGGGCCCCTGCCAAACAGAATCTCATATGGTGACAGTCCTGTCTTCCTGTTTGGGGTATATCTTTACTGAAAAACAAAGCCGGAGTAAGGCATTCTGTGCATGGTTTACCAGTCTCTGCCATTGCCTTCTGGATTTTAAGCTTAAGAGTTCCATTTAGTCTCTCCACTTTTCCACTACTCTGTGGATGGAGTATGCAATGCTTGACTTACCCCCAGTGCTGCCATTACCTCTGACATGATCTCTCCAGTAAAATGGGAACCCCGATCGCTTTCAATGACTTCAGGAACTCCATACCTGCATATGATCTCAGCCATCAGTTTCTTAGCTGTTGTCTTAGCCATAGCTTTGGCAACTGGGTAGGCTTCTGGCCAACCTGAAAATAAATCAATGCAGACCAACACATACTCATACGTCCCTACCCTAGGCAACTGAATATAATCAATCTGCCGTCTATGGAATGGGTAAAGGGGCCGGGGAGTGTGTTTGGATGGAGTTTTCACTGTCCTACCCTGATTATGTGTGGCACATATCATGCAGCTCTGTACCTGCCGTTCTGCGCAGGTGGAAAACCCGGGGGCAATCCATTGTTTCTGTAGGGTGTCACACATGGCCGTCTTCGAGTGGTGCACATTCCCGTGCAGAACCTGTGCCATCATTGGGTACAGTACCTGTGGTAGGCAGACCTTTTCACCCCTCCCCCATAACCCAGTGATGGTATCAGAGCAAGCCCCTATCTCTTGCCACCTATTTTCTCCTCCTTACTTGCCTGTTCTTGTAACTGGGCAAAGATGTCTTTTGACACAAGTGGAGATGGTGGGGTGTCTAGGTGATGTACTTTAGAGGCTACAGGAGTGCTTGCTGCTTTCTTGGCAGCCTGGTCTGCCAGTGCGTTACCCTTTGTCCGTCCATCAGTGCCTTTGGTATGTGCCTTTACCTTTATGATGCCTGCTTGGGTGGGAAGCTGTAGTGCATTAATAAGTTGCTGGACTGCCTCAGCATGTTTAATGGGGTGGCCATTTGCTGTCAGGAAAGCCCTGGCTCTCCAGATAGGCCCATAATCGTGTGCAATGCCAAAGGCATACCTGGAATCAGTGTAGATATTTACAGTCTTACCTTCTGCTAGTTTGCACGCTTCTGTGAGCGCCTTGAGCTCTGCTTCTTGTGCAGACATATGAGCTGGCATTGACTCTGCCTTGATTACCTCATGTTCTGAGACCACAGGATATCTGGTACAGAAGCGTCCTTGGTCATCTTGGTGACGGGATCCATCTACAAAAAGCTCAAAATCAGCATTAGATATGGGCACACTAGAGACAGTAGGGAGACCAGCCGTTTCCTGAGACATCAATTCCAGACAATCATGTGGTTTGGAAACCTGATCTTGTTCCTCTGGATCCATTCTAGAAAGAAAAAGAGTGTCCTTTTCCATGTCACCTACCCCTCCCCCATTTGGATCCATAGGAACTAGAAGCTTAGGCACCTCCGGAGTTTCCAGAACAGTAACTGCATTAACTGTCCGTAGATCTTGTACCAGCCAGTACACAGGGGGTTGGCCGGGTGAGGTCTTTTTCTTAACGGGCAACAAGGGTTTGATACATGGGGAAACACAGGGTACCAGGGCACCATTATCGAGTAACATTTGTATTTGCTCTTTGAGGCACTGCTCCTGATCGTGTTTCAAAGGGTACTGATAGACTTTGGAAAAGTGGCACCAGGTTTAAAAAAAAACACTTTTACTGGTTCCACAGGCATTATTGGGGGTGGATCTGGGCCTATCAGGGCCATCATAACCGTGGGAAGGGCATGTAGGATACAGATCTCATTGTGTTCATCTGCATAGGGGTTATATAACGTAAGGACCATCTGACCATCATCTTGGAATTGTATTCTGGAGCGGAACTGTGATAATTAATCTGCCCCCAGTAAATTTACCGGACATATGGGAGAGATTACGAACTGAGCCGTGACTTCAGGGAAGGGTCTCAATGGGATTGGTTTTGTAAGAGTATATTTATTGGGTCTGCCATCTACACCGATTAAAACAAGCTCTTGGTCTGAGAATTGACATGACGGGGCTTGGGAGGGAGATTCCCAGACATAGGGTTAAAAGAGATATTGGATTTATGTAAGGTGGGGAGGGCAGGAGCTGAAGTCTGTTACATGGGCCACTGATAAGGAACGAAGCTGGGTCCTTGTAGCTTGTAGCTGTGGTGGGGGCTGGAATTAGAGCAGAATTCGCTGCGGCTACTGGTTTAACCTTTAATTTCCCTGCTAATGCAGAATGGGCTAAGCTCTTAAAACCTTTTTTTACTACTTTTAATGCATCATCTGGAATGGAAGTCTCGATATCAGGTCTAACTGACATTATTGCCTCTTTCTATTCAGATTTAAGGTCAAACATTAAAGCTGTCACAAAAAAGGTGTGAATGGGCTTTATTTTACAATGAGAATCCCAGATCTTTAAATACTATGATAAGACGCCCATAGAACTTCTCGGCAGTCCAGGATATATTGGTGCCTTGGGGTTAAGGGGCACAGAGCTTACAGTCAGGAGAAGAGGCTTGATTTCCTGGGGAGGGACCTTATTATCTAGCAGGGAGACCCCCTGTCCCAAATTTTTGATTGTTTGCCTTCCCAACACATTAATCTCAGTCACTTTCTCAGTTCCTTCTAGTACCACAAAACATCCAGTTTTTTTTTTGTCATAGTAATAGACAACTTTCCCTTTTCAACGTAGCAAAAACAATCAGAACTCACTTCCTCTGTTAATCCTTAATTTGCTATATATCAACCACTCAACTTGAAGCAGGTGAATCTTTTACCAATCTTTCAATTACACTGATAATCAAACAGTCTCTTACAAGCTTCCTTCTAAAACAAGGTACCATATTTTCTACTTGAATACAATATTGTACTATTGTTTAAACACAAATCTCCCAGCGTGACAGAAAATATAGAGAAACGTAGAACGCAGCTACTTGCCCCCTCCATACGAGAGACACAGCACAGATAAGAAAATCACAGCATTCCTCAACACAGAGAAAGCAATAACGCAGCTGTTGGACTCCCCCCTCCCATCGGGTATCTTAGTGATAAACACAGAAACGGAATACAGCAGTTCTCAGACTTAATTAATTTCTACAGAAACTACATCACACAATTCATGTGCCAGATCACTTTAGAAAAACCAATGATTGAGAATATTTTTCCTCATCTTTGGGCTAACAATATCAGATTCATCACACAAATTGAAAGTCTTCTTTTAGTCCCGAGAACGACCCGCCCCACACACGCGACAGGTTTCCGCCCAAGGTGGATTCTGCTCGCCACAGGCAGGACACACCCAAGCTTCCGGAGACCTCGTGTTGCCGCCATTATAAGGCGGTGGCTGGGACTGTGTGTTCAACATCAGTGGCGCGGCGGCCATTTTACAATCTGCAAGATTACAGTTCGGAGGCATTTTATAACCAAACACGGGCTCTGCATCCTCTGATCCTCCCTCTCCATCAACCTCTTTCCATCCCTCGTTCTTTAAGCCTCATGCAACTCGTAAATGAGCTTGCGCTTGTTCTAACAATCCTTTATCCCTCAACATGCCCCTTTTGCTCTCTATGAGATTGTGCCATGTAGACAGCTGCAATCTCCCTGACGAGGGCAATCCTACATACTTGTACAACCTCCCAACATTCTTGACTGCCTTCTTGCCCTCCTGTGACTCTACTATTGTCTTGACTTCCACAGCATCCTCATCTAACTTGTGGGTCACGGACTTCTTCTGCTTTAAGAGACGCAACGTGACTCACAGAATACTACGCCCTGCTGCAGCTCAGGCCGCTGACAACGACAATCAACACTGTGTCCTAAAGCACGGAACCTCATGTTCAACGTACTATGAATATAGAGCCTCGTGCTCGATATTTCCTGTCCCTAACCTGAACAACAGTGATTACAGACTGTCCTGTCACGATATTCTAAACCGTTGGGAGGCGGTCTCCTAATGAGAGCCCTCCACTGAAATACAGGTGGTCCCCTCTCGGGACGTCTTAGTTACCTATCTATACAATATCACAGAGGCTGCATCTCCTATCCCTTTCTCTAAGCCGCCCCCCAATCTACAACTTTCTCAATCTTTCACTCTATTTCGCTACTAGACAATAGTCACGGGTAGGGTGGTTGAATGGAGTACGATGACCGGTGAAGGAGGTATGGTGTACCCGAGGATGCGCAGAATGCGACGTCTCTGAGTTGCTGGTTCGGAGCGTGGCACGGGATCGCGCTCGGTCTCACCACTCGACCGGTCACCCCTCGGACCCAAGGAGACCACAGACAAACCAATAACGGCTGAAACACTAGCAAGTGTGACACATACAGAGTATATGATCTCCACTTACCGTGTTTGGAGGGTGATCAGTCCTTGAGGTCAGCCACTATGGGTGTCGTCCACGGACGTCCAGGGATGGGTCCAGGGGGTCTCGGATCGCTGGCCACGCCCCACGTTCGGAGCGCCAAATTGTCGGGGTCGTCACGACAATACCCTTCGTTCACCAGTCACCCAAATTAGACTATGAGCATTGGTACTGGGTAAAAATTAGTCAGACAAAGAGCTGGTTCAATCTCAGTGCATGCTCGTGCTTCTACAAGTATTAGCAACGGTCACAGCAACTGAACTTTATTTCCTGAAACACAGCATTGTATAGTGTATTAGGGGAAGGCGTGTAATAGGCGGGGTTAGGCGGGGTTTAAGCAATATATGTCTAGTATTCGGCCTTTCTGGTTAGTCCTGACGTCATCTGATGGATCCTCCTTTCTCCATGTATCTCAGGTTTCGACTTCAGCAGAAACGATACTTAGCTTCTCAGAAACGAAACTAGGGCATAGGTGAATACTGGCAGCCTCTTTGAATATAGTTACATTTGCATCAGCAAGCAAAAGGGGAAAACTTATTGTTTCACACCATAAGAATATAAAAGTACAGAAAGTGTATAAAGATATATCTTTATCTTTTTACCCTGACAGTTCAACTTCACAATTGTATTCCACTTGTTGTTGATTCTTCACCAAAAATTTACATCTGATTTCTTTATGTTTGAAGCATGATATGTGAGAAAAGGTTGAAAAGTTCCAGGGGGCTGAATACTTTCGCAAGGCACTGTATCTTCGTGCTCCAAGTTTGGTCATTTTAGGCCGTTATTCCATTTTTTTCCTGTCTGTTATTCTAATTATACACAGCACTATTTAGCAAACCTAAAAAAAAAATACAGGCCACATATTTGGCAGTGTGGTATTTCCGTGACAGGCCTCATGTATCTGCGTGCGCCAAGTTTGTGCATTTTAGGCCGGTATTCCATTTTTTTCCTGTCTGTTACGCTACTAATATACAGCACTATTTTGCATTAAAAAAATTAAAAAATACAGGCCACATATTTGGCAGTGTGTTATTTCTCTGATAGGTCTCATATATCTGAGTGCTCCAAGTTGGGGCATTTTAGGCCGGTATTCCATTTTTTTCCTGCCTGTTACTCTACTTTTATACAGCACTATTTTACATTAAAAAAAAATAAAAAATACAGGCCACATATTTGGCAGTGTGGTATTTCTTTGACAGGCCTCATATATCTGTGTGCTCAAAGTTTGAGCATTTTAGGCCGGTATTCCAGTTTTTTTCCTGTCTGTTACTCTACTTATATACAGAACTATTTAGTAAATCTCCAAAAAAATACAGGCCACATATTTGGCAGTGTGGTATCTCTATGACAGGCCTCATCTATCTGTGCTAACAATTTGGCCATTTTAGCCCTACAAATTCTAGTGTTTTTGCTGTCTGTTACCCTAATTATTGACACCAATTTGATAACCAAAAAAACATTTTTAACTACAGTCTAAAGTGTGTTTTTCCCGCACATGTATCACATACAATTTAGCTCCCAATTCAGCCAATTTGTAGTGAAAGTGTTAAATATTCTAGTCCATTTACAATGGGCAAAGGACAGGGAAGTGGACATGATGGTGATGTGCATGCCGAGGCTTAGGCCATGGGCAAGCTGAAATTGGGCCCCAAAATACATCCACATCTTCTCGCTGGACTTTAGTGTCCGAAGTCCTAGGGGACAGCAGCAAGACAGCACTATTGAAGCCAGAGCAGTGTGAAAAGGTTGTTGGTTGGATAGCGGATAATACTTCCAGTTATTTGGCCACCAGCACCCTGTCTTCCACACGGTCAAGTCTGAGTAGCCGTGAGTCTGGAATGCATATTCCTCACTCTGATCCTCCTTCCTCCCACCATGCCGAGTGCCCGGAGACAACTGAACCCACAATTGGACACTATGACCAGCTGCTCACTTTTCCTTTTATAGATCCGGCCCTCTCGCTTGGTCCACTTGAAGCGGTGCAAGATGAGATTCCATTTAGTGATGACCAAATCCTTGAGCATCCACTGACACAAGAGGTGGATGATGATGAGACACAACTGTCAGAAAGTCAGGAGGAGGACCAGGGTGCGGAAGTGGAAGATGAGGTGGTGGATGATATAGTAACTGACCCAAAATGACAGGAGGACATGCAGAGTGAGGACAGCAGCATACAGGTGGATGGAGGTGTATCACCTCTTCAGGCAGGAAGAAGCAGTGTGATGCCTACAGACAGAAGGTGGACAGCAGTTCCCCGTAACACCAACATGACGGAAGTTGCCCGTCCAACTATTAGATCTCACGGAGTCTGGTTATTTTTTAAAGACTAACCCCAAACAGGCCATTTGCAACACCTGTCATGCCAGCATCAGCAGCGGTAGCAGAACTACCAGCCTTACCATGACCAGGATGATCAGGCACATGGCAGCAAAGCACCTGACTTTTTGGGCCCAACCCCAGGCTCCAGGAACAGTGTCTGAGGGTGATACCATTGCTTCTTCCACTGTTGTGCGTGCAAGCCAATCCCCTGTCCACGGTGCATGCGAAGATACCGCACCTGCTGTTTCCCACACTTCAAACAGCACCATCATCAAACACGTCAACATCCTTGTCCCAGCGCAACCTTCAGTTGTCTTCAGTCATTGGAACGCAAGCAGAAATATGCAACCAACGCCCCACAGGCCACAGTACTAAATTCACACATTTCTCGTTTGCTTGCGCTGGAAATGTTGCCTTTTAGGTTCTTGGAGACGACCGTCCCAAGGTTCTCGGTCCCTAGCCACCACTATTTCTCCTGCTGTGCCGTTCCCGACATTACACAAGCACGTGTCCCACAACATTAGTCGTGCCCTCAACAATGCAGTTACTGGGAAAGTGCACCTAACCACAGACACGTGGACAAGTGCTTGTGACCAGGGATGGTACATCTCACTGACGGCACACTTGGTTAGCATAGTGGAAGCCAGAACCCAGTCAAACCTTGGGATGGAACACATCCTCCTGACACCAAGGATTGTGGGTCCTACGTCAATCAGGGTTGCCCCCACAGTCTACAGCTTCTTCACCTCCTCCTCAGCCTCCATCTCTAAAATGAGCACATCAGTCCCAAGCTGGAAGCACTGTCAAATCCAAATGGCAACAGGCTGTGCTGAAGCTAATCTGCTTAGGTGGCAAACCACATAATGCTGAATTGTTGTGAACAGCTCTGAAAGAGCAGGCAGATCTGTGTATGACACCGCTGAACCACCAGCCAGGCATGGTTGTGTGTGACAATGGCAGGAACCTGGTGGCAGCTCTGAGGCGAGGCAAACTTAACCTCATTGTTCAACTATTTCTAAAAAGCTACCCGGAGCTGCCGGATCTGCTTGTGAAAGTATGCCACCTGTATGCCCATTTCAGAAAGTCAGATACACCTTCAGCCACCCTTGCATTGCTTCAGCAGCGATTGCAGCTTCCCGCTCACCGACTGGTGTGTGATGAACCCATGCATTGGAAATCTACACTGCAGATGTTGGAAATGATTTGTGAGCAGAAGAGGGCAGTTGTTGAATAACAGCATCAACAAGGCCATCGTTATTCAGGTCAGACTCCACACATAAGACCTCAGGAGTGGACATGGATGTCAGACATATGTACCATCCTCCAAAACTTTGAGGAGTCCACCAAGATGGTGAGCGGCGATGACGCCATAATTAGCGTCACCATCCCGCTTCTCTGCATTCTGAAAAGCTTTCTGCTCACAATGAAAGAGGAGGCTTTGCAGGTGGAGCAAGAGGACATGGAGCAAGGAACCATACAGCGTGATTTCACACAGTCCAGCCTCATGTCATCCCAACATGAATTGTTTTACAATGAGGAAGAGGAGGAGGAAGAACAGGAGCTACTTTCATGTGCTGTAGATGGTACTACAAGCACAACTTCATACCGTCTGTTCAGTGTGGATGGCCTGAGGACATGGAGGAAGAGGAGGAGGGGAGAACACCTTGGTCAGTCATGCTGTTGGTGAGGTATATATATAAATAAACACCGTGTGCACTGCTATATTTCGTGGGCGCGACTTGGAACGTGAACTCAGATCCCAAACTAACCTCAAACTCCATTGTGCTACCTTGTCAGAGTATATAAGAGTACAAAGAATCCCAAGAGGATTACGGGTTCCTCTGTGCCCTACACTTTTTAAGGATTCACCTGACTTCTGCACTAGATTTGAGCACATCCTAAATAAGTGTTCCCTAGATTTAATTACTTTAACAGTGGAGTACCTCCAACGGGCTATTGCTGATAACACTGAGAAAATCAAGGCTATTGAAATACAGTTGTCTGCAACAAGTACACCGGAGGAGCTGTCCACCCTCAAGACCGAGATCCAAGATCGGATCACCAGACATAAAAGGGATATCGAAGTCAGGAAACGCAACAAGTTTGTGAGGGACGCAGAGGACTATAAGAACAATAAAGTCTACAGATGGCAGGACAACTCTCGACGCATAAACACACGTCCGAACCAGCCTACATCCTCAGATCTCTCAACTTCGGGGTCGGATCACAAATCTGGACCATCCACCACTGTATCTACCCTTCCTTTTTTAGGACAACGTCGATACCCCACAAGAAGATGAGAAGGGGACAGAAACACAAGGAGAAACCAGGACACTTACAGGACCACCCGATCGAAGGTATGGACAACTTAGTCATTAATATTTCATCCCGAACTCTAAGTGTGGCTGAACATTCACTCCTACAGAAAGGACTCTCATTTTGTCCATCATATCGATGCCGTACCTTTGATTTAGACATGGATCTTCAGAGATTCTTCCGTCTAATCAGATTAAAAGCACATTTTTCCACCAATCCTCCAGTTGCAGACATTGTTCCCACTAGTAGTAACCCTAAACTACTGTCTTCATCTAGCTTGGGTCTACGGAACAAAAGCCACTTTAAACCCCCACACTGCTCTCATGCGGTTGAAACTTTTGTCAATTTTATAAAAGATTCATTTACATCCCTTAAAGAGGACATTGAGAGGGGAAATCTATTCTACCCCCCAAACCTAACCGTTGAGGAGAGACACTCTCTCAGAAATCTTCAGGGGGATAGATCCATCATAATGAAACCAGCTGACAAGGGTGGGGCACTAGTTATCATGGACAAGACTAAATACCTAGCTGAGATAACACGACAACTGAGTGACAACTCTATTTACCAGACATTAGATAGGGATCCCTCGTTTGACATTCGCCACAAGATTGAGACCATAAGGTACCTTCACACTAAACGATATCGCTAGCGATCCGTGACGTTGCAGCGTCCTGGCTAGCGATATTGTTTAGTTTGACACGCAGCAGCGATCAGGATCCTGCTGTGATATCGCTGGTTGTTGAACAAAGTTCATAACTTTATTTGGTCGTCAGATCGGCGTGTATCGTCGTGTTTGACACCAAAAGCAACGATACCAGCGATGTTTTACAGTGGTAACCAGGGTAAACATTGGGTTACTAAGCGCAGGGCCGCGCTTAGTAACCCGATGTTTACCCTGGTTACCAGCGTAAAATGTAAAAAAAACAAACAGTACATACTTACATTCGCGTCCCCCGCCGTCCGCTTCCCACACTGACTGAGCGCCGTAAAGTGAAAGTGAAAGTACAGCACAGCGGTGACGTCACCGCTCTGCTGTTAGGGCCGGAGCTCAGTCAGTGCAGGAAGCGGACGCCGGGGGACGCGAAGGTGAGTATGTACTGTTTGTTTTTTTTACATTTTATGCTGGTAACCAGGGTAAACATCGGGTTACTAAGCGCGGCCCTGCGCTTAGTAACCCGATGTTTACCCTGGTTACCCGGGGACCTCGGCATCGTTGGTCGCTGGAGAGCGGTCTGTGTGACAGCTCTCCAGCGATCAAACAGCGACGCTGCAGCGATCGGCATCGTTGTCGCTATCGCTGCAGCGTTGCTTAATGTGAAGGTACCTATACTCCATAAGTACACCGACCTGGGCGTCTTGGACCAAAAGACATGTAGCTTTCTTCTGAACCCTAATCCCATCATACCTGTCTTTTATACACTGCCAAAGGTTCACAAAAATCTGGAAAATCCACCAGGGAGACCCATAGTGGCCTCCACGGATTCCATACTATCTCCCATAGCGAGATATATTGAGCGAATACTTACCCCACTCATACAGAAGTCTGTCATGAATCCCAATGGCTAGGGATAGCAAGGGACAAGCAAAGTAATACAAAATATCGGACGAGCTCTAGGGTGATGGAACCTGGGCTGACCGCTGCTCTACGCCTGACAAACGCAACTAGAGATAGCCAGGGAGCGTGCCTACGTTGGTTCTAGACGCCACGCACCAGCCTAAGAGCTAACTAGTACTGCAGAGAAAATAAGACCTCACTTGCCTCCAGAGGAATGAACCCCAAAAGGTATAGTTGCCCCCCACATGTATTGACGGTGAAATGAGAGGAAGGCACACACATAGAGATGATATATATAGGTTCAGCAAATTGAGGCCCGCTGTAAACTAGAAAGCAGAACGATACAAAAGGGGTCTGAGCGGTCAGCAAAAAACCCTAATCAAAAAACCATCCTGAGATTACAAGAACCCATGTGCCAACTCATGGCACATGGGGAGAACCTCAGTCCACTAGAGCTACCAGCTAGCATAGAGACATAATAAGCAAGCTGGACAAAAAACCAAACAACTGAAAATCAGCACTTAGCTTATCCTGAAAGATCTGGGAGCAGGTAGGCAGGAACCAAACAGAGCACATCTGAATACATTGATAGCTGGCAAGGGAATGACAGAAAGGCCAGGTAAAATAGGAAACACCCAGCCTCTGATGGACAGGTGGAAACCAATGGCCGCAACCCACCAAAGTCACCCAGTACCAGCAGTAACCACCAGAGGGAGCCCACAAACAGAATCCACAACAGTACCCCCCCCTTGAGGAGGGGTCACCGAACCCTCACGAGAACCCCCAGGGCGATCAGGGTGAGCTCTATGGAAGGCGCGGACCAAATCAGTCGCATGAACATCGGAGGCGACCACCCAGGAATTATCCTCCTGACCATAACCCTTCCACTTAACCAAATACTGGAGTTTGCGTCTGGAAACACGAGAATCCAAGATCTTCTCAACAACATACTCCAATTCTCCCTCCACCAGCACCGGAGCAGGAGACTCAACCGAAGGAACAACGGGCACCTCATACCTCCGCAACAACGACCGATGGAACACATTATGAATAGCAAACGATGCTGGGAGATCCAAACGAAAAGATACAGGGTTAAGAATCTCCGAGATCCTATAAGGACCGATGAACCGAGGCTTGAACTTAGGAGAAGAGACCTTCATAGGGACAAAACGAGAAGACAACCACACCAAATCCCCAACAAGAAGTCGGGGAACCCACGCGGCGACGGCGATTAGCAAACTGCTGAGTCTTCTCCTGAGATAACTTCAAATTGTCCACCACCTGATTCCAAATCTGATGTAGCCTGTCCACCACCACGTCCACTCCAGGACAATCCGAAGACTCCACCTGACCAGAGGAAAAACGAGGATGAAACCCCGAATTACAAAAAAAGGAGAGACCAACGTGGCAGAACTAGCCCGATTATTAAGAGCAAATTCGGCCAGCGGCAAAAAAGCAACCCAGTCATCTTGATCAGCAGAAACAAAACACCTCAAATAAGTTTCCAAGGTCTGATTAGTTCGCTCCGTCTGGCCATTCGTCTGAGGATGGAATGCAGACGAGAAAGACAAATCAATGCCCATCTTGGCACAAAACGTCCGCCAAAATCTAGACACAAACTGGGATCCCCTGTCAGAAACGATATTCTCCGGAATCCCATGCAAACGAACCACGTTCTGAAAAAATAAAGGGACCAACTCAGAGGAGGAAGGCAACTTAGGCAAGGGCACCAAATGAACCATCTTAGAAAAGCGGTCACACACCACCCAGATAACGGACATTTTCTGTGAAACCGGGAGATCAGAAATAAAATCCATGGAAATGTGCGTCCAAGGCCTCTTCGGGATGGGCAAGGATAACAACAACCCACTGGCCCGAGAACAGCAAGGCTTAGCTCGAGCACACACTTCACAAGACTGCACAAAGGTACGCACATCCCTAGACAAGGAAGGCCACCAAAAAGACCTGGCCACCAAGTCTCTAGTACCAAATATTCCAGGGTGACCAGCCAACACAGAAGAATGGACCTCGGAGATGACTCTACTGGTCCAATCATCCGGAACAAACAGTCTTTCTGGTGGACAACGATCCGGTTTATCCACCTGAAACTCCTGCAATGCACGTCGCAAGTCTGGGGATACGGCGGACAATATTACCCCATCCCTAAGGATACCAGTAGGCCCAGAGTCTCCAGGAGAGTCAGGCACAAAACTCCTGGAAAGAGCATCTGCCTTCACATTCTTTGAACCTGGCAGGTATGAAACCACGAAATTGAAACGAGAAAAAAACAACGACCAACGAGCCTGTCTAGGATTCAAACGCCTGGCAGACTCAAGGTAAATGAGATTCTTGTGATCAGTCAAGACCACCACACGATGTTTAGCACCCTCAAGCCAATGACGCCACTCCTCAAATGCCCACTTCATGGCCAAAAGCTCCCGATTACCCACATCATAATTGCGCTCGGCGGGCGAGAATTTTCTAGAGAAGAATGCACATGGCTTCATCACCGAGCCATTAGAACTTCTCTGTGACAAAACCGCCCCCGCTCCAATCTCGGAAGCATCAACCTCAACCTGAAAAGGAAGTGAAACATCTGGTTGACACAACACAGGAGCAGAAGAAAACCGGCGCTTAAGTTCCTGAAAGGCCTCCACGGCCGCAGGAGACCAATCAGCAACATCAGCACCCTTTTTAGTCAAATCAGTCAAAGGTTTAACAATACTGGAAAAATTAGCAATGAACCGACGATAAAAATTAGCAAACCCCAAGAACTTCTGAAGGCTCTTAACAGATGTAGGTTGTGTCCAGTCACAAATCGCCTGAACCTTGATGGGATCCATCTCAATAGTAGAAGGAGAAAAAATGTACCCCAAAAAAGAAATCTTCTGGACTCCGAAGAGACACTTTGAGCCCTTCACAAACAGAGAATTGGCCCGCAGAACCTGAAACACCTTCCTGACCTGTAAAACATGAGACTCCCAGTCATCAGAAAACACCAAAATATCATCCAAATACACAATCATAAACTTATCCAGATATTCACGGAAAATATTGTGCATAAAGGACTGAAAGACTGACGGAGCATTGGAGAGTCCAAAAGGCATTACCAAATACTCAAAATGGCCCTCAGGCGTATTAAATGCGGTTTTCCACTCGTCACCCTGTTTTATCCGCACCAGATTATACGCACCGCGAAGATCTATCTTAGTGAACCACCTAGCCCCCTTAATGCGAGCAAACAAATCAGTCAATAATGGCAGTGGATACTGATATTTGACTGTAATCTTATTCAGAAGGCGATAATCTATACAAGGCCTCAGGGAACCATCTTTTTTTGCCACGAAAAAAAAACCTGCTCCCAGAGGGGACGAAGATGGAAGAATATGTCCCTTTTCCAAGGACTCCTTAATATAATTCCGCATAGCAGTATGCTCTGGCAGTGACAGATTAAATAAACGACCCTTAGGGAACTTACTGCCAGGAATCAATTCTATAGCACAGTCACAATCTCTATGAGGAGGGAGCGAATTGAGCTTAGGCTCCTCAAAAACATCCCTATGGTCAGACAAAAACGCAGGGATCTCAGAAGGAGTAGATGAAGCGATTGAAATCGGAGGTGCATAATCATGAACCCCCTGACATCCCCAGCTTAACACAGACATTGTTTTCCAGTCCAGGACAGGATTATGAGTCTGTAACCATGGCAGACCAAGCACTAGTACATCATGTAAATTATACAGTACAAGGAAGCGAATCACCTCCTGATGAACGGGAGTCATGCGCATGGTCACTTGTGTCCAATACTGCGGCTTATTCATAGCCAATGGTGTAGAGTCAATTCCCTTCAGAGGGATAGGAACTTCCAGAGGCTCCAGACTAAAACCGCAGCGTTTAGCAAATGACCAATCCATAAGACTCAGGGCAGCGCCTGAATTCACATAGGCATCGACAGAAATGGAAGACAGTGAAAAAATCAGAGTCACAGACAAAATGAACTTTTGCCGCGAGATTACTCAGGCTGGAAGCCAAACTCTGGACATCCATGTTAAACAGCTAATATCAGAGCCATTCAAGGGTTAAGAGGAGGTAAGAAGCAGCTAGACAGCAATTAAGGGCTAGGCAGCAAAACTCTGAAGGGAAAAAAAAAAAAAAAAAATTTCCCTTAAACACTTCTTTTTCTCCTGCTTCAGCCCAAACAATTAACACTTTGTGGGCCGGCTATACTGTCATGAATCCCAATGGCTAGGGTTAGCAAGGGACAAGCAAAGTAATACAAAATATCGGACGAGCTCTAGGGTGATGGAACCTGGGCTGACCGCTGCCCTACGCCTGACAAACGCAACTAGAGATAGCCAGGGAGCGTGCCTACGTTGGTTCTAGACGCCACGCACCAGCCTGAGAGCTAACTAGTACTGCAGAGAAAATAAGACCTCACTTGCCTCCAGAGGAATGAACCCCAAAAGGTATAGTTGCCCCCCACATGTATTGACGGTGAAATGAGAGGAAGGCACACACATAGAGATGATATATATAGGTTCAGCAAATTGAGGCCCGCTGTAAACTAGAAAGCAGAACGATACAAAAGGGGTCTGAGCGGTCAGCAAAAAACCCTAATCAAAAAACCATCCTGAGATTACAAGAACCCATGTGCCAACTCATGGCACATGGGGAGAACCTCAGTCCACTAGAGCTACCAGCTAGCATAGAGACATAATAAGCAAGCTGGACAAAAAACCAAACAACTGAAAATCAGCACTTAGCTTATCCTGAAAGATCTGGGAGCAGGTAGGCAGGAACCAAACAGAGCACATCTGAATACATTGATAGCCGGCAAGGGAATGACAGAAAGGCCAGGTAAAATAGGAAACACCCAGCCTCTGATGGACAGGTGGAAACCAAAGGCCGCAACCCACCAAAGTCACCCAGTACCAGCAGTAACCACCAGAGGGAGCCCACAAACAGAATCCACAACAGAAGTCCAAATCGTTTTTACTAGACACTGGTTCTTTTTTACACCTTATCAGAGAAATCAACACCATCCCTGTGGATGCCCTCTTAGTGACCCTCGATGTGAGGGATCTGTACACCTCCATTCCCCATGAGGAGGGTATCCTCTCGGTACGCCATCTACTTGAAGGTACAGATAGGGATACAGACCAAATATCACTGTGTATCAACCTTCTCAGGATTATACTTACATCCAATTTCTTCCTGTTCCAAGACACATTTTACCTGCAAAAACGGGGGACCGCGATGGGGTCGCACGCAGCACCTCCATACGCAAATGCGTATATGGTCCAGTTCGAGGAGAGTATTATTTACCTTAGCTCTCTGTTCAGGGACAATATCATCGTGTGGAAAAGGTACATAGATGATGTTTTTTGTGTATGGCGGGGTTCGGAAGAGACCCTCCATGCCTTCCTATCACTCCTAAACACCTCCTGGCCTGGTATTACCTTCACCATGAATTATGACCTATGGAACATGAACTTCCTAGACACACTAGTAGTGAAAGACTTGAGCGGTCTATTAAGTACGGATCTTTACTCCAAAAGCACAGACCGCAACAGTCTCCTACATTTTCAAAGTCTCCACCCCCCATCAACCAAAAAATCCATACCCAAGGCACAGTATCAGAGGGTACAACGCATTGTTTCCAATACTGACATCAGGTAACAACGTACACAAAGATGACTCAGAAATTCAAAGCTAGAGGCAACCCTTCATCCCTTCTTGAGAAATCCAGAACCACCACCAACAGACCCAGGATGGACACTACCACACGCATTCCGTTTGTATACTCATTTCATCCTTTCATGTACAGATTGCATAGGGCAATACGTAGTAATTGGTCAATCCTTTCGAATGCCTATCCTAGTGTTAAGGAATTTAAAAACCCGTTCCTTCCATGCTTTAAAAGAGCCCCCAGTCTGCGAGACAATTTAGTGAAAGCAGATATTGGCACAAACACTGTCATGAGGCAAAGTTTCCTGGGCACACCAAGGGAAGGCACCTTCCCCTGCTTGCATTGTGTCCAATGCAACAATGTTCAAAAAGGCAATGTGGTCAGACACCCACACTCTGGAAAAGAATTCAAAATCAGAGGATACTTCACGTGTGACTCCACATATGTTGTCTACGTGATAAAATGCCCATGCGGCCTACTATATGTGGGGGAGACGTCACAACCGATCAGGGACCGAGTGTCTAAGCATAAATCCACCATTCGCTGCAACAATCTCCTGCTACCATTACCCCATCATTTCCACACATTAAGACACAATATCGCACAATTGAAGTTTCAGGTCCTAGAGCAAGTCCCCAAACAACGCAGGGGGGGCAATAGAATACTCATGCTTAAGAGACGTGAGGCATACTGGATCCATGTGTTAGATTCATTATCACCCAAAGGACTCAATAGGGAATACGAGTTGACTGCATTTATATAATGATACTGTGGATTCTTTCAACTCCTGTCGTCTCTATGCACTATTGATGTAAATATCCTTGATGATACTTATTTGTGTACTGACTGAGATCTTTGTCTTTTAGAGTCGTCTATATTAATGACTAGACTGTGGCCCGATTCTAATGCATCGGGTATTCTAGAATATGCATGTCCCCGTAGTATATGGACAATGATGATTCCAGAATTCGCGGCAGACTGTGCCCGTCGCTGATTGGTTGAGGCAACCTTTATGACATCATCGTCGCCATGGCAATCATTATGACATCTACGTCGATATTGTGCCCGTCGCTGATTGGTCGAGGCGAATTCGCGGCAGACTGTGCCCGTCGCTGATTGGTCGAGGCAACCTTTATGACATCATCGTCGCCATGCTGTGCCCGTCTCTGATTGGTCGAGGCCTGGCGGCCTCGACCAATCAGAGACGCGGGATTTCCAGGACAGACAGACAGACAGACAGACAGAAAGACAGACAGACAGACGGAAAAACCCTTAGACAATTATATATATAGACTAGATTGTGGCCCGATTCTAACGCATCGGGTATTCTAGAATATGCATGTCCCCGTATATGGACAATGATGATTCCAGAATTCGCGGCAGACTGTGCCCGTCGCTGATTGGTCGAGGCAACCTTTATGACATCATCGTCGCCATGGCAACCATTATGACATCTACGTCTATACTGTGCCCGTCGCTGATTGGTCGAGGCCTGGCGGCCTCGACCAATCAGAGACGCTAGATTTCCAGGACAGACAGACAGACAGACAGACAGACAGACGGAAAAACCCTTAGACAATTATATATATAGATGATTGGCACATCACGAATTACCACCAGACCAAGCACCACTCTCTGTGCCACTACTCACCACGGATACATGCTTTTGTGGACGGCACTTTTGTCACGGATAATTTTCATCTTTATATGTCCACCTATATAGATCACTAGGTACCGCACAGTACTCACACACCACGTGTAGTAATATACAGGTACCATATGATATACTGCATGTATGACACAGGTTATCTTTATTTCCTTCTATATGGTCCATGGATCCCATAGGATTCCGTCTCTGTCACACTCCCAGGCATGGTATCCACACTCTTCTCATAACCCCTCCTCCTTCTACCTCCCTCCCACCTCTGATACACGGCAGCCACACTGTATCAAATATGCATACATGACATGTCCCCGCAGCTGTCACTACATTATACGACTGCCCGCATATATTGCGTTCAATTTCTAGGTGTAACCACAACAGCGCTACTCCAGTGGAACGCATGTTCACATAGTGAAATGCACGGCCATGTACTTCCGCCCTGGCCAGGACGTTTGACGTCATATCCGGTCTCGGCGCTCCATCACAGCGCAGGTGCTGTGTTTTAAATAGCGCGGTCGTCTCCACACAAACCTCAGACAAGCGGTGGACACCGCGTCTGAGAGGATAACACACACGTCCAGGCGGCTCCCCTCCAGGTATGGCTCGTTACGCCCTGCCACAGTATATGTAAGTGGCTCTATACGCACTGACAATCTTTTGATGTTACATTCCCTTTAGCCCCTGCTCCAGTGCTGGCCGTTTTTGAGGCAATTACCTCTAGCCGTATATACAACCTATACAAGGTAAAAAGCATATAAGGGAGTCACCTCAGAGTATAGACCTAGGACAATATGAAATATATGCTCACATAAACCTTTCCCTCCCCTGCCATTATTATTTCACAGCTCTTACGCATTTTGCCTATCATACCAATTCACCTCCTCATTTTAAAGCAGTCACCGACTGTGAGTATTACTCCATTTTATCCGGGTCACAGTTTCTAAAGTCCTTGTTATATGACTATAAACTCCGGTTCTCTTCTTATGCTACATTAGGCATCATGCACGATCTGCATCCTAATTAAGGACACTATTGACACACACTAAAAGGCACAGCATGGTATGTGTGTTTTCTCTATTAATCATAGAATGTATCGAGCGAGAATTTATATGCGTGCGTTCACTGCAATATTATGCTTATGATGACTTTGCAAACTTGGCTACTATTAGACTTTGTGAAAATTTGTATATACTTTGGTTTTTATGTATGTTTTTCTGTTTGTACACTGTATTTTATGTATTTTTTTCTTCAAATGTTGTAGTGACTGATGAAAGCTCGATAAGGGCTGAAACGTTTCCAGTGCTACCTTAGTACCAATAAATCTATCAATCAATAAGATTTAAGTTGAGTGCGAGACTTCTTTACAATATGCTGTTGGTGAGGACATGGAATGCTTGCCTGTTACTGATCTGGCGTGCATGGCTGATGTTATGCTGCGGTGTCTTTCTCGTGACCCTCGTATTGTAAAAATTTAGGGTGACAGTCATTACTGGGTAGTGACACTTTTAGATCCATGCTATAAGGAGAACTTTCAATCTCTTCTTCCAGAGTCAGACAGGTGTACTAAAATGCTGCATTACCAGAAGGCCAATGTTGCAGAATTAGTAAAAAAGTTCCCATCTCAAAACGCTGGTGGCAGACATAACCATTCGTTGGACAACCAAGGATTACAGGCGTGAGAGACACAACTCCAATCCAGCAGAGGCAGGGGAACACTTGCAAAGTTCTGGGACAGTTTTCTCAGACCCTCTCATCACCCTGGCCCTGAGTCATGGGTTAATATCACAAGGAATGGTATGTTTTCTAAGATGCTGAGGGAGTACCTTGCTCACTGTACCAATGTCCTCCGTGATTCCTTTGTGCCTTTTAATTATTATCCAAGCTGGACACGTGGCATGAACTGGCTCTCTATGCCTTGGAGGTCCTGGCCTGCGCTGCCGCTAGCGTTTTGTCATAGCGGGTTTGTAGTGTCGCTGGTGGAATTATCACAGATAAGCGCATTCGCCTGTCAACGGAAAATGCAGACAGGCTGACTTTTGGCCAGACTTCTCTACACCACTAAATGACAGCAAAACATAACCTCCAATACAGTGTCTTTTTGGGAGGTTGAACAACCAAGGAGTACAGGCGAGAGAGACACAGGCAAAGGCAGGGGAACACTGGCAAAGTTCTGGGACAGTTTTCTCAGACTCTCCCATCGCCCTGGCCCTGAGGCGCAGGGTAATGTCACAAGGAATGGAATGTTTTCTAAGATGCTGTGGGAGTACCTTACTGACCATACCAACGTCCTCTGTGATTCCTCTGTGCCTTTTAAATTTTGGGTATCCAAGCTGGACACATGGCATGAACTGTGTCTCTCCCCTTGGAGGTCCTGGCCTGCCCTGATGCTAGCGGGTTTTTAGTGCTGCTGATGGAATTATAACAGGTAAGCGCATTCGCCTGTCAACGGAAAATGCAGACATCTGACATAACCTCCAATACAGTGTCTTTTTCGGAGGTGTATTTGGAGCGGCCCCCAGACGCAGGGCAGCGGGGTACTCGGTACCGAGCCTCTCTCGGTTCTGGGGATGTCACGGTGGCCTGACCCGGTCCGTGGCCCTACTAAGGGGCGCCCAATTAAAGATGTAGGTGACGGTGTAGGTCGCAGTAAATAACGAGGACACAGGGTTGCAGTCTCTTTACCTCTTTACTGAAGGCTTCGGCATCCGCAATCCAGAGCACTGCTAACAGGGCTGGCTGAGACCGGCCGGTCCGAAGGCACATCCAGAGTTCCCTTTGCAGGTGGAAATCAGTAGCCTACCTACTAGCGCCTGGGTGTTGTAGTACTTCCCTGCTGAGCACCACGGGATAGTCCTCACAACTGTCGTGTATGTTTCTGTTCTTTCTCTCCGTCCCCCAGATGATATGGATAGGATGCACCCGTATGACGGGGTAGGCCTGGAGTTATTTTATAGGGACCCTAGAGATGCCCCTCTCCCACAATTGCCTCCATTGTCTTCATTAGGTGATTAAGGTCAGGCAGCCAACCTAAGGTCAACTGCCCTGCCGTTGGTTTGAAGTAATGCGTAGAGCCTAATACTTCCTCGGCGTTCCGGTCACCAGCTACGCGCCTCAGAAGGATGTTGCCTATCTCAGGGCATGACTCCTTCTGGTTCTTTCGCCTTTGTGCTGTGATCTCATTTCTCACTTCTCCACAATATACCTCGCTTTGTGTCCTTTCTTAGGATGCCGCAGCAATGAAGTGCAGGTGCGGCTCCGTAACGATCTGTCCTTTTGCTAGGCCTCTGTCAGGATCCCACCCTTGACAGGGACCCCCTGAATCTTCCCAAGTAATGCTCTCCTCTCACTAGATGTTACCTGGGCAAAACCCAGTCAGCTTCTCCCTAACTTCCTATCCAACCCCCAGTTTTACCAGAGTGTGTGGAGTGACCTAATACATAGAACCCTTTGCTCCCCCTGGTGGCCGGAGTGTGAAGTGTAATGTGTGACTGTGATACCTGGTCAGGTGAACTCTTTTAGTGCAATCAGACGTACCATCACTCCCCTTAGTGGCAGAGCGACGTTACTGCAACGACCAGGACTCTGGGGCGCTGCACTTTCCCATGCACCTCTTCACACCCACACTCGTATATTTCCCATGGGGAAATGTTTGTCAGCCTATACACTTAGTGTATGGCATTCCAAGCCTAGGAGACCAACTCCTTTGAAATGGGACAGTTTTTTTATGAGGCCCTCCTCCATGTTTCTTCAAAAGGGGTTTGGGGTGCATGCAAATTTGGGTCAAGGCGGCACTTGCATTCAATGCATAAGGAAACAGTATGGCAGGACCAACTGAAGAATGAAAAGTGGGTTTTCCTGTGGCCATCCAGTCCCTGGGTTCAAAGGCTTATCGGGGTGCATATGACTTGGTAGCAGGGCAGGCCTTGCAGTCAATGTATAAGAAAACAGTATGGGAGTAGAAAATGAATAACGTGAAATGGATTTTCCTGTGGCCATCCAATATGTGGTTTCAAAGGCTTATTGGGGTGCATATGACTTGGTAGCAGGGCAGGCCTTGAAGTCAATGCATAAGAAAACAATATGGGAGTACAAAATAAATAATGTTAAGTGGATTTTCCTGTGGCCAGCCAGTATCTGACCTGGATTCAAAGGCTAATAGGTTGCATATGACTTGGTAAAACACAACATGAAGAGCAAACTCACCAAAACCTTGTCAGATGACAAATGCACTCGCAGGGTGCAGCAGGCCCCTGTGTTGTGAAATTGGATTCTGGGCTCCCCCGGTGGCCACTTGTGGAATTTAACTTGTGTGCATCATCCCCTCTGTTCACCTGCTCCTATCAGGATGTGGGAGTCGCTATATAACCTTGCTCCTCTGTCAGTTTCATGCCGGTCAACAATGTAATCAGTAGCCTTTCTGTGCTTGTTCCTGCTACTAGACAACTCCCAGCTAAGTTGGACTTTTGTCCTTGTGTGTTTTTGCATTTTGTTCCTGTTCACAGCTGCTGTTTCGTTACTGTGTCTGGAAAGCTCTTGTGAGCGGAAATTGCCACTCTGGTGTTATGAGTTAATGCTAGAGTCTTAAAGTAATTTCTGGATGGTGTTTTGATAGGGTTTTCTGCTGACCGTGAAAGTGCCCTTTCTGTCTTCATGCTATCTAGTAAGCGGACCTCGATTTTGCTAAACCTATTTTCATACTACGTTTGTCATTTCATCTTAAATCACCGCCAATATATGTGGGGGCCTCTGTCTGCCTTTTGGGAAAATTTCTCTAGAGGTGAGCCAGGACTGTCTTTTCCTCTGCTAGAATTAGGTAGTTCTCCGGCTGGCGCTGGGCATCTAGCGATAAAAAAACGTAGGCATGCTACCCGGCCACTTCTAGTTGTGCGGCAGGTTTAGTTCATGGTCAGTATAGTTTCCATCTTCCAAGAGCTAGTTCTCATATATGCTGGGCTATGTTCTCTCGCCATTGAGAATCATGACAGTTTGACCGGCCCAAAAAAGGGTTAAATTACTGGCTGAGAAAGGAGAGAAAAAAGAAGTCTGCTACAATTTTTTTTTTTTTTTTTTTTTTTCCCTCTAGTTCTGAGTGTGCTCTTAATTGAATCACTTGCTAGTCTGCCTATACTGCAGCCTTCCTCTCTTCCTCTCCTTCTAATCCTTGAATGGCTCTGTGTTCACCTGTTTCAAATGGATCTTCAGAGTGTAGCTACAGGTTTGAATAATCTCGCCACAAAGGTACAAAATTTGCAAGATTTTGTTGTTCATGCACCTATGTCTGAGCCTAGAATTCCTTTGCCTGAATTCTTCTCGGGGAATAGATCTCACTTTCAAAATTTTAAAAATAATTGCAAATTGTTTTTGTCCCTGAAGTCTCGCTCTGCCGGAGACCCTGCACAGCAGGTCAGGATTGTAATTTCCTTGCTCCGGGGCGACCCTCAAGACTGGGCTTTTGCATTGGCACCAGGGGATCCTGCGTTGCTCAATGTGGATGCGTTTTTTCTGGCCTTGGGGTTGCTTTATGAGGAACCTCATTTAGAGCTTCAGGCGGAAAAGGCCTTGATGTCCTTGTCTCAGGGGCAAGATGAAGCTGAAATATACTGCCAAAAATTCCGCAAATGGTCTGTGCTTACTCAGTGGAATGAGTGCGCCCTGGCGGCAATTTTCAGAGAAGGTCTCTCTGATGCCATTAAGGATGTTATGGTGGGGTTCCCTGTGCCTGCGAGTCTGAATGAGTCCATGACGATGGCTATTCAGATCGATAGGCGTCTGCGGGAGCGCAAACCTGTGCACCATTTGGCGGTGTCTACTGAGAAAACGCCAGAAAATATGCAATGTGATAGAATTCTGTCCAGAAGCGAGCGGCAGAATTTTAGACGAAAAAATGGGTTGTGCTTCTATTGTGGTGATTCAACTCATGTTATATCAGCATGCTTTAAGCGTACTAAGAAGCCTGACAAGTCTGTTTCAATTAGCACTTTACAGTCTAAGTTTATTCTATCTGTGACCCTGATTTGTTCTTTGTCATCTATTACCGCGGACGCCTATGTCGACTCTGGCGCTGCTTTGAGTCTTATGGATTGGTCCTTTGCCAAACGCTGTGGGTATGATTTGGAGCCATTGGAGGCTCCGATACCTCTGAAAGGGATTGACTCCACCCCATTGGCTAGTAATAAACCACAATACTGGACACAAGTGACTATGCGTGTTAATCCGGATCACCAGGAGGTTATTCGCTTTCTGGTGCTGTATAATCTACATGATGTTTTGGTGCTGGGATTGCCATGGCTGCAATCTCATAACCCAGTCCTCGACTGGAGAGCTATGTCTGTGTTAAGCTGGGGATGTAAAGGAACTCATGGGGACGTACCTTTGGTTTCCATTTCATCATCTATTCCCTCTGAGATTCCTGAATTCTTGTCTGACTTTCGTGACGTTTTTGAAGAACCCAAGGTTGGTTCACTACCTCCGCACCGGGAGTGCGATTGTGCCATAGACTTGATCCCGGGTAGTAAATACCCTAAGGGTCGTTTATTTAATCTGTCTGTGCCTGAACACGCTGCTATGCGAGAATATATAAAGGAGTCCTTGGAAAAGGGACATATTCGTCCTTCGTCATCTCCCTTAGGAGCCGGTTTTTTCTTTGTGTCTAAGAAAGACGGCTCTTTGAGGCCGTGTATTGATTATCGACTTTTGAATAAAATCACGGTTAAATATCAATATCCGTTACCACTGCTTACTGATTTGTTTGCTCGTATAAAGGGGGCCAAGTGGTTCTCTAAGATTGATCTCCGTGGGGCGTATAATTTGGTGCGAATCAAGCAGGGGGATGAGTGGAAAACCGCATTTAATACGCCCGAGGGCCATTTTGAGTATTTGGTGATGCCTTTTGGTCTTTCAAATGCCCCTTCAGTCTTCCAGTCCTTTATGCATGACATTTTCCGCGATTATTTGGATACATTTATGATTGTGTATCTGGATGATATTCTGATTTTTTCGGATGACTGGGACTCTCATGTCCAGCAGGTCAGGAGGGTTTTTCAGGTTTTGCGGTCTAATTCCTTGTGTGTGAAGGGTTCTAAGTGTGTTTTTGGGGTTCAGAAGATTTCCTTCTTGGGATACATTTTTTCCCCCTCTTCCATCGAGATGGATCCTGTCAAGGTTCAGGCTATTGGTGATTGGACGCAACCCTCTTCTCTTAAGAGTCTTCAGAAATTTTTGGGCTTTGCTAACTTTTATCGTCGATTTATTGCTGGTTTTTCTGATGTTGTAAAACCATTGACTGATTTGACTAAGAAGGGTGCTGATGTTGCTGATTGGTCCCCTGATGCTGTGGAGGCCTTTCGGGAGCTCAAGCGCCGCTTTTCTTCCGCCCCAGTGTTGCGTCAGCCTGATGTTGCTCTTCCTTTTCAGGTTGAGGTCGACGCTTCTGAAATCGGAGCTGGGGCGGTGTTGTCGCAGAGAAGTTCCGACTGCTCCGTGATGAGACCTTGTGCTTTTTTTTCCCGTAAATTTTCGCCCGCCGAGCGGAATTATGATATTGGGAATCGGGAGCTTTTGGCCATGAAGTGGGCTTTTGAGGAGTGGCGTCACTGGCTTGAGGGGGCCAGACATCAGGTGGTGGTATTGACTGACCACAAAAATTTAATTTACCTTGAGTCTGCCAGGCGCCTGAATCCTAGACAAGCGCGCTGGTCGTTGTTTTTCTCTCGGTTTAATTTTGTGGTGTCTTACCTACCGGGTTCTAAGAATGTTAAGGCGGATGCCCTTTCTAGGAGTTTTGAGCCTGACTCCCCTGGTAATTCTGAGCCCACAGGTATCCTTAAAGATGGAGTGATATTGTCTGCCGTTTCTCCAGACCTGCGGCGGGCCTTGCAGGAGTTTCAGGCGGATAGACCTGATCGTTGCCCACCTGGTAGACTGTTTGTTCCTGATGATTGGACCAGTAGAGTCATCTCTGAGGTTCATTCTTCTGCGTTGGCAGGTCATCCTGGAATCTTTGGTACCAGGGATTTGGTGGCAAGGTCCTTCTGGTGGCCTTCCCTGTCACGAGATGTGCGAGGCTTTGTGCAGTCTTGTGACGTTTGTGCTCGGGCCAAGCCTTGTTGTTCTCGGGCTAGTGGATTGTTGTTACCCTTGCCTATCCCAAAGAGGCCTTGGACGCACATCTCGATGGATTTTATTTCGGATCTGCCTGTTTCTCAGAAGATGTCTGTCATCTGGGTGGTGTGTGACCGTTTCTCTAAGATGGTCCATCTGGTTCCCTTGCCTAAGTTGCCTTCTTCTTCCGAGTTGGTTCCTCTGTTTTTTCAAAATGTTGTTCGTTTGCATGGTATTCCGGAGAATATCGTTTCTGACAGAGGGACCCAATTCGTGTCTAGATTTTGGCGGGCATTCTGTGCTAGGATGGGCATAGATTTGTCTTTTTCGTCTGCTTTCCATCCTCAGACTAATGGCCAGACCGAGCGGACTAATCAGACCTTGGAGACATATTTGAGGTGTTTTGTGTCTGCGGATCAGGATGATTGGGTTGCTTTTTTGCCTTTGGCGGAGTTCGCCCTCAATAATCGGGCCAGCTCTGCCACCTTGGTGTCCCCGTTTTTCTGTAATTCGGGGTTTCATCCTCGATTTTCCTCCGGTCAAGTGGAATCTTCGGATTGTCCTGGAGTGGATGCTGTGGTGGAGAGGTTGCATCAGATTTGGGGGCAGGTGGTGGACAATTTGAAGTTGTCCCAGGAGAAGACTCAGCTTTTTGCCAACCGCCGTCGTCGTGTTGGTCCTCGGCTTTGTGTTGGGGACTTGGTGTGGTTGTCTTCTCGTTTTGTCCCTATGAGGGTTTCTTCTCCTAAGTTTAAGCCTCGGTTCATCGGCCCGTACAAGATATTGGAGATTCTTAACCCTGTGTCCTTCCGTTTGGACCTCCCTGCATCCTTTTCGATTCATAATGTTTTTCATCGGTCATTGTTGCGCAGGTATGAGGTACCAGCTGTGCCTTCCGTTGAGCCTCCTGCTCCGGTGTTGGTTGAGGGTGAGTTGGAGTACGTTGTGGAAAAGATCTTGGACTCTCGTGTTTCCAGACGGAAACTCCAGTATCTGGTCAAATGGAAGGGATACGGTCAGGAGGATAATTCTTGGGTCACTGCCTCTGATGTTCATGCCTCCGATCTTGTCCGTGCCTTTCATAGGGCTCATCCTGATCACCCTGGTGGTTCTGGTGAGGGTTCGGTGCCCCCTCCTTGAGGGGGGGTACTGTTGTGAAATTGGATTCTGGGCTCCCCCGGTGGCCACTTGTGGAATTTAACTTGTGTGCATCATCCCCTCTGTTCACCTGCTCCTATCAGGATGTGGGAGTCGCTATATAACCTTGCTCCTCTGTCAGTTTCATGCCGGTCAACAATGTAATCAGTAGCCTTTCTGTGCTTGTTCCTGCTACTAGACAACTCCCAGCTAAGTTGGACTTTTGTCCTTGTGTGTTTTTGCATTTTGTTCCTGTTCACAGCTGCTGTTTCGTTACTGTGTCTGGAAAGCTCTTGTGAGCGGAAATTGCCACTCTGGTGTTATGAGTTAATGCTAGAGTCTTAAAGTAATTTCTGGATGGTGTTTTGATAGGGTTTTCTGCTGACCATGAAAGTGCCCTTTCTGTCTTCATGCTATCTAGTAAGCGGACCTCGATTTTGCTAAACCTATTTTCATACTACGTTTGTCATTTCATCTTAAATCACCGCCAATATATGTGGGGGCCTCTGTCTGCCTTTTGGGAAAATTTCTCTAGAGGTGAGCCAGGACTGTCTTTTCCTCTGCTAGAATTAGGTAGTTCTCCGGCTGGCGCTGGGCATCTAGGGATAAGAAAAGTAGGCATGCTACCCGGCCACTTCTAGTTGTGCGGCAGGTTTAGTTCATGGTCAGTATAGTTTCCATCTTCCAAGAGCTAGTTCTCATATATGCTGGGCTATGTTCTCTCGCCATTGAGAATCATGACACCCCTGATAATAAATGCTAAAGCAGCACAGGTGATGAGAGCAATCACCCACTCGCCCACACATTAGAGGGGTTGGCTGCCTAGTAGCAAAAATACACACAGGTAAGGCTTGTCTAAGACACTATTCACACAGATAAATGTGATGCACAGTGTCTGGACAACCTATTGATCACGCCCATAGTATTAGCAGGCGGGCTGTCCAGCACTATATATATACATGCAACACACAAGGAACAACATAAAGGGGCCCTGCTGCACCCTGAAAAAAGATAAATTAAACAAGATGTGTCTGCTTATGTGTCACACACCATATGGCCAACTAGGGTTGTTAAATGTTACAATGACTTTTCCCAGTGAATGCATTTGTATTGGTTGAAAGCAATGTTACTGTTGAAAAACGCATAAAAACGATGCGTGTGAACATATTCCAAGTGGTGGAGGAACATTTTGGTCTGGGGTTAATTATTTTGCCTTATATAAAAGTCATTACCCTGGAAAGGATGAACCTTAACATATTTCACAGCAAAATCCATTTTCTTTTGTTTTTGTATGTTTTTTGGTACACCTGTAAAAAAGGCGTGAAACTCTGACAACATTGCTTACAGCTGTGACCTAGGAGTCAAAAATGCTTCCAGGGACATTTGCCATGATGTTCCTGTGTCATTTGAGCAGTGTTTCCATCATTTTCAGACAGTTTTAGACCCCGGGGGATCATGGTAAAAATTCTCGGGTCTCACATAGACTTACTTTGGGCTCGTTGTTCTGTCCGAGTACCCGAGTATTCCAATTTGCTCGACCCGAGCAATGAGCACCCGAGTAGGGTTGAGCGACCTTTACTTTTATAGGATCGGGTCGGGTTTCACGAAACCCGACTTTTTCAAAAGTCGGGTCGAGTGAAATCGGCCGATCCTATAAAAAAGTCGGGGTCGGGGTCGGCCGAAACTCGAAACCCAATGCAGTGCATTGGGTTTCCAATGGTTCCCAGGGTCTGAAGGAGCGGAAACTCTCCTTCAGGCCCTGGGATCCATATTTAAGTGTAAAATAAAGAATTAAAATAAAAAATATCGCTATACTTACACTCTGACGGGCCCTGGTACTAACCGGGAACCTTCCTTCCTTAGAATCAGCCTTCCAAGACCTTGCGGTGACGTCGCGGTGACGTCGCGGCTTGTGATTGGTCGCGCGGCCCCCATGTGACCGCTCGCGCGACCAATCACAAGCCGCGACGTCACCGTGACGTCACCGAAGGCCCTGGAAGGGCTGATTCTTAGGAAGGAAGGCTGCCGGAACGAAGCCGAGGGTGAGTATATTCCTATTAGGTATATACTCACCCTCGGACATGCCCTGCTTCTTTCCGACAGCCTTCCTTCCTAAGAATCAGCCCTTCCAGGGCCTTCGGTGACGTCATGGTGACGTCGCGGCCTGTGATTGGTCGCGCGAGCGGTCACATGGGGGCCGCGCGACCAATCACAAGCCGCGACGTCACCGCGACGTCACCGCAAGGTCCTGGAAGGCTGATTCTAAGGAAGGAAGGTTCCCGGTTAGTACCAGGGCCCGTCAGAGGGTAAGTATGGCGATATTTTTTATTTTAATTCTTTATTTTACACTTAAATCTGAATTCCGATACCAATTCCCGATATCTTAAACATATCGGGAATCGGTATCGGAATTCCGATTCCAGATTCAGAAGATCGCCGACCTCATGGCCGACCCCACACAGGGGTCGGGTCGGGTTTCATGAAACCCGACTTTGCCAAAAGTCCGCGACTTCTGAAAATTGCCGACCCGTTTCGCTCAACCCTACACCCGAGCATTTTAGTGCTTGCTCATCACTACTGTTCATGCCTTTGTCAGTGGGCAAACTTACAAAATCAGCAAGGGATCAAATGCTTATTTCCCCCACTGTACGTTCATTTACCAAGGTCATTGGGAATTCACTGTATATTTTAGTAGATGTGTTAGCTAGAAATTTATCATACAGTATTTCAGATAAATTCATGCAAAACAGAAAAACTAGAAAGAAAAAAAATAATGAGACTAAAATGAAAAGTAAGCTGCTTCTTTGTTATTTTCAGCACTGTTGTTCTATGACTAAAACTCCTTAAATTTTAACAACAGGGAAATTGTTTTACGCTGTTTTTGTCACCATTTGCTTGGCCTGTGCCAACTGTTCATTTATCTGGTAAGCATTTCTGTGCAATGCAGCATGATTATAGAAAGTAAACAATTACTAATTTGCAGAGCATTGATTCATTCTGGCCTTCAGCAATGCAGACTCTACATCCAGTCATGTATCTAGCTATACATGGCAACTGTATTTTAATGACTGATAAACTTGGAATGGTTGTGCAAATGAGTAAAAAATTTAATGATCTGTGTTTTAAATAAAAAAAATGTGTTTTTTTGCCCATTGTGGTTGGGTTCATGCATTGTTACAAAACAATGTTTTTTTTTTGTTTTTTTTTCTACAGCTACACAGTTATTCCAGTTAGATGGATAAACGAAGGTCATTCACATTTCTTAAATTTTATTGACTCCTTTATAGAGTTGTAACTGGCAAGTTTTGTTTTGGAGATAACTAGATAAAATACTGTAGGCATTTCTCTATTTCACTTGAAACTTGAGGGATTTGAAGTTATTTTTTTACTAATATTTACTGGCTCAACTCAAGGATAAAAATTATGTGCTGTTAGCATTGGAAATTGAGAATAGTTTAAAGCTGTCTACTGTTAAAGGGGCATTAGTTTTCGGAGTTATTATCTGTTATGACATTACACTAGGATATGTCATTAAATTCTCCACAGTAAAAGACACTTGTAGCAGTCATTCAAGTCAATAAATGGTGGTAATGAACTTGTATTTCACATCAGAATAATACAGAACCAGTAATTGGTCCGAAACATGGAACAGGAGTAACAGTTTATATAATATCCTCTGACTGTGTAGGTGCCACTCTGGGGATTAACTTAAAATAAATTATATATAAATACTAAAAACAATTTGCAAGTGGAAAGTGATTATGGTCTATTAAACAATAGAAAGAGCAATAATTATTATGGCGCCAAAGCAACTGGCAAAAATATTATCTATGAATCTCTCTTGCTTTAAAAACTGTCTCTGACTATTAGTAAAAGTAATTTACCGTGCCCTTGATCCTATGTTCATTACATGCAAATCTGAAAGATCCCCTCATCTGAATCAATCTATGAGCAGAATTAAGTAAAAGTAAATAAAATTCCAAATTTATCAGTAAAAGGATAGAAAATAACCCTGAAAAATTTCTAATGCTGCAATTGTCAATACTCATGGGCATAACTGTGCGGGAGTGATGGGCAGGCAGAAGACATGTATTGAAGATATGGACTGTTATGAACAATCTGGCTGCAAACCAGAGGTTAAAGTTTGAGTTATTTTTGTAAGTTGACAAAATAAAGACATTTAAGTTGGCCTAACCTGGTTTTCTGACTCTTTACCACACTGTCCTGAAAGCTGCTGCATTACAAAAGCTGTACTGCTCTCTCTATGCCAAAACATAGTAACAGTTCCTCCCCTTTATGCTCCCATGCAGAAGTCATGTTCCTTTTGCAATATCCTACATTGTGCCCTATTTAAATAATTGTCTCCCCTTTTCGTCTCCTTGAAATAATAATGTCACTCTTTGCAGCCCCATACAATAATTATGTTCCATTTTGTGGTTCTATAAAAAAAAAAAATGTCTTTGTGCAACCATATACCGTAATGTTTATCTCTTTTTGTGCCCCATACAATTATGTACCTCTTACAACCTCATACAATAATTATGCCCCTTTTTGTGCCCTATACATTTATTATCTTCTTCTTTGTGTCCCATACAATATTTATGTCCTGCTTTGCAGCCTGATACAAAACTATGTATTGGTTTGTGTCCCCATACAACAATTATGTCTCTCTTTGTGCCCCATAAAATAATCATGTCCTACTTTGTGGCCCAATACAAAAATAATTTTCCTCTGTACGGACCCATACAATAATTAGGCCTAATTTTGCCGCCAATAATCATGTCCTTTGTTTGCATCTTCATACAATTATTATACCCGTGTTTCTGCCACCATACAATAATTATGTCTACTTTTAACCCTGGGTCAGGCACATCTCTGGCTCTCCCAAGTTCAGGTGCAGTGCTACTGAAAGGCACTGATTAGAAAACCGCATATAATATCTAATTATCTCTATTTATGGGCACTAAAAGTAATCAGTGACCTTCATAGAGATGTATTAAAAGAGAGTATTAAAATCAGATGCAAAAAAAAATAATAACCATAACCACTGGATCCTAATCCTGATTATTTGCTTAAAAAGCGATCGAGAGAACACGTTTTTCTGCTCCATTTGCTTGTTGGCATTGCAGAATACAGCCAGATACTTTCCATATTACAGTGCTAAAAATCCATCTATTTAAAACTGTGGTTTGTCTGTCACATGGATCACATATAAGTGCACTCAAAATTCTGCCATTTCTGTCCTCCATTTAAATTTTGTTGCAGTGTGTTAGTGAAGTTATTGACACCAATAGTTACGTACAGGCCAGCTATTTAAGGCCTCTTTCACATGTCTCCAGTGCATGTGGTGACAGTTTTCACACGTACCGGAGACACTGACACTCGTAGACACATTCAATTGAATGGGTCTGTGCACATATCTGTGTTTTTTCATAAGCCGTGAGTCCAAGTGACCCACACGTGAACATGTCCGTTTTTATGCAGCTGCATGGATCACATGAACCCATACAAGTCAATGGGTCCATGTAAACACGTACCACACACGGATGCCTTCCACGTGCAGTAACACACGGACGGCCGCCAGGGAAGAAGTGCTATAGTAAGCGCTGTTTTACTGTGGCAGGTGCTGAAGACGCTCTCATCATTCTCCCCTGCTCTGCCAGCGATCGGCGAGAGCAGAGGAGAATGAGGAGAGTTATATTAAAGTCTGAATGATGACAGCAGGTGGGGGCTTTTGAGGATTGCAGCCCTCAGCTGTGAGTTTTGCCTGGTTGGTTCAAAAAGATAGGGGGAACCCACGTTGGGTTTTTCACTCATTTATTTTGTTAGATCGCAGGCGGCAGCTGAGGAATACCCTGATCATCCGCTCCTGCTGTCACTGTTATTAGAGGCAGCAGGTGTCGGATGATGGGAGTAAGAGTCCCAAATGCCCCCACCTGCTGTAATAGTTTGGACTGTAATATAACTCTCATCATTCTATTTTGCTCATGCTGATCGCTGGCAGAGCAGCGGAGAATTATGAGAGCCGTCTTCAGCACCAGCCACTGGGGAAGAGAGCTTACTGTAGCGCTTCATCCCCGGGGCCATCTGTATGGTACTGATGCAGCAAACGGGCGGCACACGGTTGCCACATGTATTACACACATGGACACATGGACATGATATCTCCTCTATCAGTGTTTCCGGTACTGGAAATATCACGACGTGTGAAACTTGCCTAAAGTTGTGGATTGTCCGTCACACGGATCACATATAAGTGCACTCAAAATTCTGCCATTTCTGGCATCCATTTAAATTTTGTTGCAGTGTGTTAGCAAAGTTACTGTGTCAGTAACTTTGCTAACACACTGCAACAAAATTTAAATGGATGCCAGAAATGGCAGAATTTTGAGTGCACTTATATGTGATCCGTGTGACCAGTTTGCTGTTAAAAATTTTACTAATGGAAGCAGAGGCACAGGTGGTGAAGTTCACATTCATTTTTTATTGATATTTCTGTGGACCACGATCTCGGGGGCTCTGGAGGGGGCATGACTACGTGAGCCCCAGGCACCCGTGGTAAGTCCGCTTGAACAGGGTCAGAATGGAATGCCTGGGGGAAACGGGTGCTACCTCCAGTTAGACCCCAGACATGTGGCAGCTGTTCCAGTGGGACAGATGGACTAGCAGGGTTAACAGATGTCATGGAGCAGACTGGCAGATTCCGGATTTACAGGTAGGAGCAGACACAGGTGGTACTGGCGTTGTCCAGAGGTACAGATGGCTGTATGGCGGGACGTGAGGAACTGGCATAGATAGAATGGATGTCATCCAGGATATCCAGGTAACAGATAGCTGACAGTTTGCGGAGACAAACAGTGTAAGTGGAGCACTGACAAAACACTTCAAAAGCTAAAGCACACACTAGCGGACATTGGAAGCTAGCAACAGAGGATGCTTGTTGCTCTGGCACCCTCCCTATGATGGAGGGGCTAGAAATAGTAAACACTATCACGCCATTGGTCAGAAGTACTTTTGAAATATGTGCGCTGTCACTTTAAGAGAACAGGAGCGCGCGCGCGCGCGACCTAACTACTCTGCCCAGGAACCTGCTGGCCACTCGCCAGGAAGTAGGGGAAAGAGAGGAAGCAGAGGCTGGAGCAAGACGGTGTGGAGCCAGCACAGAGTGGGAGTCCCGACGGGGACCCCGTGAAGGTGCGGGACCAGGTGTAACAAAAAATAGTTACCTACACGACAGCTATTTAGAACTGTTTGTCCGTCACACGGATCACATATAAGTGCACTCAAAATTGTGCCATCTCTGGCCTCCATTTAAATTTTGTTGCAGTGTGTTTGTTAGGTTTGGCGGATTGCATTAAATACATTTAATAACGAAGTGCAATCACAACCCAGGCCCCAGATGTAAAACTGCAGCAAATGTGAACAATGGCGGAACACGTAGCAAGTGATTGGACTTAGACTCCAGAGCGCTCGCTCGTTGCTGCCTATTGCTGGTTACCAAAGGCTTGGCTAAAGAGCCAGCATTAACCAGATGAATAGCACGAGCCTGAGCAAGATGCTGGTACCGACGTCTATGCTCAGTAGCACACGCAGTGGCCAAAGCTGGATGGGGGACCACAGAAGCAGGCAAGGCTTAGAATCTACCCTGTGCAGAGGGAGAATCCTGGTGCCTAACAGTGTTAGCGAAGTTATTGACACCAGTTTGCTGTTAAAAATAGTTACCTACAGCCAGCTATTTAAAACTGTGGTTTTTCTGTCATACGGATCACATATAAGTTCGCTCCAAATTCAGTCATTTGTAGTAAACATGGAAAATATTGTCATTCATTTAAAATGGGCAAGGCATGTGGCAAGGGACAGGGAACTGGACGTGATGGTGATGGAGCATGCAGAGGCCAAAGCCAAGCTGAAATTGTGCCACAACAAACACCCACATCTTCTCGCCCGACCTTCCTGTCTGAATTACTAGGGGACCACAGCACACCGCTATTGAACCCAGAGAAGTGCGAAAAGTTTGTTGGTTGGATAGTGGGTAATGCTTCCAGTCACTTTGCCACCACCACCACCCTGTCTTCCACACGGTCAAGTCTCAGTAGCCGTGAGTCTAGACCACATATTCCTCACCCTGTTCCTCCTTCCTCCCACCATGCCAAGTGCCCTGAGAAAACTGATCCCACACTTGAAAGAAGAAGAAATGGGGGCGCACAAATATCATATATGATTTGTCATGACAGGGTGCAATACTAAGTCTATGAATAGCAGCATATCAAAACCAGAGAAGATAGACTCATATAGTATGCACAACCCAAAGAATGAAAGCATGTATGTAGAAATATATAAAAAAAAACCTTTATTACACCTCAGAAAACACATTAAAAACATCTAAAACATGAAAACATGTATCCAAGCCCCATACCCCAAAAATGAGAATCCCATCAATATACAAACAATATCATGTCAATGCATACAAGTCCATAACCCATATACTCCAGTAAGTACCTCCTGATGTGAGGTGCCTGTCATGAATCCCAATGGCTAGGGATAGCACAGGACAAGCAAAGTACAAATATATTACGGACGAGCTCTAGGGTGATGGAACCTGGGCTGACCGCTGCCCTACGCCTGACAAACGCAACTAGAGATAGCCAGGGAGCGTGCCTACGTTGGTTCTAGACGCCACGCACCAGCCTAAGAGCTAACTAGCACTGCAGAGAAAATAAAGACCTCACTTGCCTCCAGCGGAATGAACCCCAAAAGATATAGTTGCCCCCCACATGTATTGACGGTGAAATGAGAGGAAGGCACACACATAGAGATGATATATATAGTTTTAGCAAATTGAGGCCCGCTGTAAACTAGAAAGCAGAACGATACAAAAGGGGACTGAGCGGTCAGCAAAAAACCCTAATAAAAAAAAACCATCCTGAGATTACAAGAACCCATGTGCCAACTCATGGCACATGGGGAGAACCTCAGTCCACTAGAGCTACCAGCTAGCATAGAGACATAATAAGCAAGCTGGACAAAAAAACCAAACAACTGAAAATCAGCACTTAGCTTATCCTGAAAGATCTGGGAGCAGGTAGGCAGGGACCAAACAGAGCACATCTGAATACATTGATAGCCGGCAAGGGAAATGACAGAAAGGCCAGGTAAAATAGGAAACACCCAGCCACTGATGGACAGGTGGAAACCAAAGGCCGCAACCCACCAAAGTCACCCAGTACCAGCAGTAACCACCAGAGGGAGCCCACAAACAGAATCCACAACAGGTGCCCCTTAGTACTACCTGCCCTGACCTATGTAACCCGTGTGTTTCCACATAGTACGTGGCACCTAAAAATTCCACCAACGGGACAAGTGTGTATGCTGCCAATGTACACACATACACCGTGAATCGGTGAAGGTGGTGGCATTCAAAGCCATCCAAATGAATACTACCTGTTAATGGTCAGATAGCAGCAGGACGGGGCTGTTGAAGATACTGCAAACATAGAAGGACCAGGGTTATTAGACAAGGATTAAGTTCCCATGCAGCAGATTGAGGGATGGGCACAATAGCCCAAAGCAATACAAGGAGTGTGGTGCGACAAGACCCCACGAGTATCGCTGCCGCAGCAGCTTCGTCAGGGGAAGTGACTGAGAGCGTAATTGGCAAGTTTAAATAGCATTGTAAAGGAGAAAAACTACGTACCGCTGTGTGTGGAGCGTCATGTGCAGAGGGGAGGGTAGAGGAACGGAGAACGCCACATACGTCAGGCTGAGTAAGATGGCACAATGCCGGAACTAGAGCAGCGTCCACCGGGTACAATGTGCATGCGCACACCGCGACTCCTAATAGGATCGCGTTGCGCATGCGCCATCCCAAGCCGGCAGGACACTGACAGGCAAAGATGCCGAGTGTGGAGAGAGCAGTGAAAGCCCGATTGGAGGGGCTGTATTGGCGCCGCAAAGAGGGGCATAGTGACAGGAGGTGTAATAATGGTGTTTTTTTTTATATATTTATACATACATGCTTTCATTCTTTGAACTGATCCCACACTTGGACACTCCAAAGAGCTGTTCATTTTTCCATTTATAGATTCAAGCCTCTCTCCCAGTCCACTTGAAGTGGGGCAAGAGGAGATCCCATGTAGCGATGGCCAAATATTTGAACAGCAATGGTCACACCAAGGCAATGGTTGGGAAAGTGTCACAAAGGTGGACAATAATGAGACACAATTGCCAGAAAGTCAGAAGGATGACCAGGGTGCGGATGTGGAAGACAAGGTGGTGGATGATATAGTAACTTACCCAACCTGGCAGGAGGACATGCAGAGCAAGGGCAGCAGCATACAGATGGAGGGAGGCATAGCACCACAACAGGCAAGAAGAAACAGTGTTGTGGCCACAGACAGAAGGCGGGCAACCGTTGCCCGTAACACCAACACGGCAGAAGTTGCCAGTACAACTGTTAGGTCTTCCTGAGTCTGGTTGTTTTTTAAAGACTCTGCTGATAACCACAAAAAGGCCATTTGCACCACCTGCCAGGCCAGGATCTGCAGGGGTAGCAAAACTACCAGCCTGACCACTACCAGAATGATCAGGCACATGGCAGCAAAGCACCCGACTTTGTGGGCTGAGCCCCAGGGTCCAGGAACAGTATCTTCAGGTCAGAGGCGTAGCTAGGGTTTTGGTCCAGGGGGGGCGAAGCTTCTGAGTGGGCCCCTAACCAGGTAACCATCATTACAATTCAGTGATGCGCCCTAAGGCCGGAGACACACTGGTGCGAGATACGGCCGAGTCTCGCTGGTTAAAAGCAAGCTGTGGCACCTGCACTCCGGAGCGGAGCGTGCAGCTGCATAGCAATACATGGAGCTGCATGAGTGCCGGTGCCACAGCTTGCTTTTAACCAGCGAGACTCGGCCGTATCTCGCACCAGTGTGTCTCCGGCCTAATAGTGGAGGAGAACCTCAGCAGATGACCGCGCTGTTACTGAAGATAATCTCTATATAAAGACCAACACTGATATTACCGCCATATGGTCAGGGGTAGATACCAGTCCTACAGAACATATAACAGATCACTGCACAGTTACAGATAATGACTTACCAAAGAGAAGTGCACCTGCATGAGAGTGCGATAGAGGACACTGACTGCATGATGTAGGATGCATCTTCCACACGAAGAGGGACAGCGATCACAGGAAGAGGGTCGGCGCCGGATTAAGACTGTGACGCCCGGACTGCGCCATCCGTGATTATAATAAAAGCTCTTTTTTGTACCTTGCATAGAGCATTGGGGACATAGAGAGCATTCTAGAACACTATGTGAGGGCTGTTGTGAATTTGGTTTTTGGGCTCCCCCGGTGGTCACTGGTGGTACTGGACTTGTGTGCTTCACTTTCTCTGTTCACCTGTTTCCATCAGGATATGGGAGTATCCTATTTAGCCTTGCTGCTCAGTTATTCTAGTGCCGGCCATCAATGTAACCAGAGCCTTTCTGTTGCATGTTCCTGCTTCTAGACTACTATCAGCTAAGTTGGACTCTTAGTCCTAAGTTTGTTTTGCATTTTTGTTCCAGTTCACAGTTATGTTATTTTTCTGTAGCTGGAAGCTCTTGTGGGCCGAAATTGCCACTCCGGTGTCATGAGTTGACACATGAGTCTTAAAGTAATTTCGGGATGGTATTTTAATAGGGTTTTCAGCTGACCGTGAAGTTCCCTATTGTATCTTCTTGCTATCTAGTAAGCAGACCTCGCTTTGCTGAACCTACCTTCATACTGCGTATGTCTTTTCCTCTGAACTCACCGTCAATATATGTGGGGGGCTTCTGTCTCCTTTTTGGGGGAATTTCCCTAGAGGTAAGCCAGGTCTGTCTTTTCCTCTATTAGGGTTAGTTAGTCCTCCGGCTGGCGCTAGGCGTCTAGGGATAAAACGTAGGTACGCCACCCGGCCACTGTTAGTTGTGTGGTAGGTTTAGCTCACGGTCAGCTCGAGATTCCATCACCCAAGAGCTGTTCTGTTATTTATGTTCTCTAACGTTCCCTTGCCATTGGGAACCATGACAGTATGGCCGCCCCAGTGTTAAAACCGTTGGCAGAAGAAAGGAGAGAAAAAGAAGTCTGCAGATTTTTTTTTTTTTTTTTCCTCTGAGCTTGCTCTATAGTTGACTTAGTTGCATTTCTGCTCTAATTGCAGCCTTTGTCTCTCTCTCTCCTTCTAATCCTTGAATGGCTCTGATCTCACCTGATTAAAATGGATCCTCAGAGTTTGGCTACAGGTTTGAATAATCTTGCTACGAAGGTTCAAAATTTACAGGATTTTGTTATTCATGCTCCTATATCTGAACCTAGAATTCCTATACCAGAATTTTTCTCCGGGGATAGATCTCGTTTCCTGAATTTCAAAAATAATTGTAAATTATTTCTTTCCCTGAGATCTCGCTCCGCTGGAGATCCCACACAGCAGGTTAGGATAGTAATTTCCTTGCTGCGGGGTGACCCTCAAGACTGGGCATTTGCATTGGCACCCGGGGATCCTGCGTTGCTCAATGTGGATGCGTTTTTTCTGGCTTTGGGGTTGCTTTATGAGGAACCTAACTTAGAGATTCAGGCTGAAAAAGCCTTGATGGCCCTATCTCAAGGGCAAGATGAAGCTGAAATATACTGCCAAAAATTTCGTAAATGGTCTGTGCTTACTCAGTGGAATGAGTGCGCCCTGGCGGTGAAATTCAGAGAGGGTCTCTCTGATGCCATTAAAGATGTTATGGTGGGGTTCCCTGCACCTACAGGTCTGAATGAGTCCATGACAATGGCTATTCAGATTGATCGGCGTTTGCGGGAGCGCAAACCTGTGCACCATTTGGCGGTGTCTTCTGAGAAGGCTCCAGAAAATATGCAATGTGATAGAATTCTGTCCAGAAGCGAACGGCAGAATTTTAGGCGAAAAAATGGGTTGTGCTTCTATTGTGGTGATTCAACTCATGTTATATCAGCATGCTCTAAACGTACAAAAAAGGTTGATAAGTCTATTTCAATTGGCACTTTACAGTCTAAGTTTATTCTGTCTGTGACCTTGATTTGTTCATTATCGTCAATTACCACGGATGCCTATGTCGACTCTGGCGCCGCTTTGAGTCTAATGGATTGGTCCTTTGCCAGGCGCTGTGGGTTTGATCTAGAGCCTGTGGAAGTTCCTATACCTCTGAAGGGTATTGACTCTACACCATTGGCTAGTAATAAACCACAATACTGGACACAAGTGACTATGCGTATGAATCCAGACCATCAGGAGATGATTCGCTTCCTTGTGTTGTACAATCTACATGACATTTTGGTGCTCGGATTACCATGGTTACAATCTCATAACCCAGTCCTTGACTGGAAAGCAATGTCTGTGTTAAGCTGGGGATGTCAGGGGGCTCATGGGGATGTACCTTTGGTTTCCATTTCGTCATCTATTCCCTCTGAGATTCCGGAATTTTTATCTGATTATCGTGATGTTTTTGAGGAGCCTAAGCTTGGTTCACTACCTCCTCACAGAGATTGCGATTGTGCCATAGATCTGATTCCGGGCAGTAAATTTCCAAAGGGTCGTTTATTTAATCTATCTGTACCTGAACATGCTGCTATGCGAGAATATATTAAGGAGTCCCTGGAAAAGGGACATATTCGTCCTTCTTCATCTCCCTTAGGAGCCAGTTTTTTCTTTGTATCTAAAAAAGATGGCTCTTTGAGGCCGTGTATTGATTATCGACTCTTGAATAAAATTACAGTCAAATATCAGTATCCTCTGCCACTGCTTACTGATTTGTTTGCTCGAATAAAAGGGGCTAAGTGGTTCTCTAAGATTGATCTCCGTGGGGCGTATAATTTGGTGCGAATTAAGCAGGGGGATGAGTGGAAAACCGCATTTAATACGCCCGAGGGCCATTTTGAGTATTTAGTAATGCCTTTTGGTCTTTCAAATGCCCCTTCAGTCTTTCAGTCCTTTATGCATGACATTTTCCGTGAATATTTGGATAAATTTATGATCGTGTATCTGGATGATATTTTGATTTTTTCGGATGACTGGGATTCTCATGTCCAACAGGTCAGGAGGGTTTTTCAGGTTTTGCGGGCTAATTCCTTGTGTGTGAAGGGTTCTAAGTGTATTTTTGGGGTTCAAATGATTTCTTTTTTGGGGTACATTTTTTCCCCCTCTTCCATTGAGATGGATCCGGTCAAGGTTCGGGCTATTTGTGATTGGACGCAACCTTCTTCTCTTAAGAGCCTTCAGAAATTTTTGGGCTTTGCTAATTTTTATCGTCGATTTATAACTGGTTTTTCTGATGTTGCTAAACCTTTGACTGATTTGACCAAAAAGGGTGCTGATGTTGCTGATTGGTCCCCTGCTGCTGTGGAGGCCTTTCGGGAGCTTAAGCGCTGCTTTTCTTCCGCCCCTGTGTTGCGTCAGCCTGATGTTACTCTTCCTTTTCAGGTTGAGGTTGATGCTTCCGAGATCGGAGCTGGGGCGGTCTTGTCGCAGAAAAGTTCCGACTGCTCCGTGATGAGACCTTGTGCGTTCTTTTCTCGAAAATTTTCGCCCGCCGAGCGAAATTATGATATTGGTAATCGGGAGCTTTTGGCTATGAAGTGGGATTTTGAGGAGTGGCGTCATTGGCTTGAGGGGGCTAGACATCAGGTGGTGGTATTGACCGATCACAAGAATTTGATTTATCTTGAGTCTGCCAGGCGCCTGAATCCTAGACAGGCGCGCTGGTCGTTGTTTTTCTCTCGGTTTAATTTTGTGGTCTCATACTTACCAGGTTCTAAAAATGTGAAGGTGGATGCCCTTTCTAGGAGTTTTGAGCCTGATTCCCCTGGTGATTCTGAACCTACAGGTATCCTTAAGGATGGGGTGATATTATCTGCTGTTTCCCCAGACCTGCGACGAGCTTTGCAGGAGTTTCAGGCGGATAGACCTGATCGTTGCCCGCCTGGTAGACTGTTTGTTCCTGATGATTGGACCAGTAGAGTCATCTCGGAGGTTCATTCTTCTGTGTTGGCAGGTCATCCCGGGATCTTTGGTACCAGGGATTTGGTGGCTAGGTCCTTCTGGTGGCCTTCCCTGTCTCGAGATGTACGAGTTTTTGTGCAGTCTTGTGATGTTTGTGCTCGGGCCAAACCTTGTTGTTCTCGGGCTAGCGGATTGTTGTTATCTTTGCCTATTCCGAAGAGGCCTTGGACTCACATCTCTATGGATTTTATTTCTGATCTCCCTGTTTCTCAGAAAATGTCTGTCATCTGGGTGGTGTGTGACCGTTTTTCAAAGATGGTTCATTTGGTGCCCTTGCCTAAGTTGCCTTCCTCATCCGAGTTGGTTCCTCTGTTTTTTCAAAATGTGGTTCGCTTGCATGGTATTCCGGAGAATATCGTTTCTGACAGGGGGACCCAGTTCGTGTCTAGATTTTGGCGGGCGTTCTGTGCTAGGATGGGCATTGATTTGTCTTTTTCGTCTGCGTTCCATCCTCAGACTAATGGCCAGACTGAGCGAACTAATCAGACCTTGGAGACTTATTTGAGGTGTTTTGTGTCTGCGGATCAGGATGACTGGGTTGCCTTTTTGCCGTTGGCGGAGTTTGCCCTCAATAATCGGGCTAGTTCTGCCACTTTGGTTTCTCCTTTCTTTTGCAATTCGGGGTTTCATCCTCGTTTTTCTTCCGGTCAGGTGGAGTCTTCGGATTGTCCTGGAGTGGATACTGTGGTGGATAGGTTGCATCGGATTTGGGGACAGGTGGTGGACAATTTGGAGTTGTCCCAGGAAAAGACTCGGCATTTTGCTAACCGCCGTCGTCGTGTTGGTCCTCGTCTTCGTGTTGGGGACTTGGTGTGGTTGTCTTCTCGTTTTGTCCCTATGAGGGTTTCTTCTCCTAAGTTTAAGCCTCGGTTCATCGGCCCGTATAAGATTTTGGAGATTCTTAACCCCGTGTCCTTTCGATTGGACCTCCCAGCATCTTTTTCTATCCATAATGTCTTCCATCGGTCATTATTGCGCAGGTATGAGGTACCGGTTGTGCCTTCCGTTGAGCCTCCCGCTCCGGTGTTGGTTGAGGGTGAATTGGAGTACGTTGTGGAGAAGATCTTGGACTCCCGTGTTTCCAGACGGAAACTTCAGTATCTGGTCAAGTGGAAGGGCTACGGTCAGGAGGATAATTCTTGGGTCACAGCCTCTGATGTTCATGCCTCTGATTTGGTCCGTGCCTTTCATAGGGCTCATCCTGATCGCCCTGGTGGTTCTTGTGAGGGTTCGGTGCCCCCTCCTTGAGGGGGGGGTACTGTTGTGAATTTGGTTTTTGGGCTCCCCCGGTGGTCACTGGTGGTACTGGACTTGTGTGCTTCACTTTCTCTGTTCACCTGTTTCCATCAGGATATGGGAGTATCCTATTTAGCCTTGCTGCTCAGTTATTCTAGTGCCGGCCATCAATGTAACCAGAGCCTTTCTGTTGCATGTTCCTGCTTCTAGACTACTATCAGCTAAGTTGGACTCTTAGTCCTAAGTTTGTTTTGCATTTTTGTTCCAGTTCACAGTTATGTTATTTTTCTGTAGCTGGAAGCTCTTGTGGGCCGAAATTGCCACTCTGGTGTCATGAGTTGACACATGAGTCTTAAAGTAATTTCGGGATGGTATTTTAATAGGGTTTTCAGCTGACCGTGAAGTTCCCTATTGTATCTTCTTGCTATCTAGTAAGCGGACCTCGCTTTGCTGAACCTACCTTCATACTGCGTATGTCTTTTCCTCTGAACTCACCGTCAATATATGTGGGGGGCTTCTGTCTCCTTTTTGGGGGAATTTCCCTAGAGGTAAGCCAGGTCTGTCTTTTCCTCTATTAGGGTTAGTTAGTCCTCCGGCTGGCGCTAGGCATCTAGGGATAAAACGTAGGTACGCCACCCGGCCACTGTTAGTTGTGTGGTAGGTTTAGCTCACGGTCAGCTCGAGATTCCATCACCCAAGAGCTGTTCTGTTATTTATGTTCTCTAACGTTCCCTTGCCATTGGGAACCATGACAGAGGGCGTACAGATGCTGGCCGGACCTTATATGATGACAGGCTCCCACATGTAAAAGCCGTCCTGCAAGATTCCAGCCGCTCGCAAACTTAAGAAAATAACCATTCTCCTTCTCATAAGCTAATCAGCAGTAAATAAATTATGTGCAAGACACTTATCGATCACATGTCAGTGTTCAGTGTCTGTCCAGATTGCAGGATAAACAAGACATACAAGTTTAAAGGGAACCTGTCACCCCGTTTTTTAAAGATGAGATAAAAATAGCGTTAAATAGGGGCAGAGCTGGGCTTTACATTAGTGTCTTTTTTGTGCCTTTATTCCCCAGCTATGCTGCTGAAATACCTTTGTAAAGTCGCCGTTTTGGGCTGTCACTCACGCTGGTCTGGTCAAATGGGCGTGGTGACATCGCTGTTTCTTCCCCCAGATCTTGCTTATCTGCCCGTTGGTGGCGTAGTGGTGTGCGCATGTCCAGCTGCCGAATCCACTGCGCAGGTAAAGGAAAAGAGCACGATCTGCGCTATTCCCCTGGTGATCGGTGGGGGCGGCCATCTTCCTGAGGCCGCGCATGCGCAGATGGAGTGCTCGGCTTCCCGGGGCTTCAGGAAAATGGCTGCCGCGATCTCCATTTGCACACGCGCGGCATCCCGCGGCCATTTTCCTGAAGCCCCGTGCAGCAGAGCACTCCATCTGCGCACGTGCGGCCTCAGGAAGATGGCCGCCCCCACCGATCACCAGGGGAACAGCGCGTTTAAAATGCGCGCGTCTCCTGCCTCCCGTGACGTCCCGGCTTGTGATTGGTCACGTCGCCCATGTGACCGCGACGCAACCAATCACAACGCCGGAACGTAATTTTAAAATCCTGAAGGACCTAAAATTACGTCACGGCTTGCTGTGATTGGTTGCGTCGCCGCCACATGGGCGGCACGCGACCAATCACAAGCCGTGATGTCACGGAATGAAGAAAACGCGCGCATTTGAAGCAAAGAAGGCTCCCGGTTATGGCGGTAAAGTCCAGGGCGCGTCAGAGGGTGAGTATATCCCTATTTTTTTATTTTAATTCTTTATTTTACACATTTTTACATTAATGTTGTTTCGATACCGATACCCGATACCACAAAAGTATCGGATCTCGGTATCGGAATTCCGATACCCGCAAGTATCGGCCGATACCCGATACTTGCGGTATCGGAATGCTCAACACTACTCATTACTGGTTGGTGACACTTCTAGACCCACGCTAAAAGGAGAACTTTCTGTCTCTTATTACCAAGGTGGACAGGCCTACCAACATGGTGCAGTACCAGAGGGCCCTTATTGCGGAATTATTAAAAAAATCCATCTGAAAATGCTGATCATAGTTCGTTGGACAACCAAGGAATACAGGTGAGACACAACTGCAATCCAGCAGAGGCAGGGTAACACTGGCAAAGTTCTGTGATAGTTTTCTCAGACCCTCCCATCGCACAGGCCCTGAGGCACAGGGTACTCTGACAAGGAGTGCAAAGTTTTGGAAGATGTGGAGGGAGTACCTTGCTGACTGTACCAACATCCTCCATGATTCCTCTGTGCCTTAAAATTATTGGGTATCCAAGCTGGACACGTGGCATGAACTGGCTCTCTACACCTTGGAGTTCCTGGCCTGCCCTGCCTCTAGCATTTTGTCAGAGCAGGTTTTTATTGCCGCTTGTGGAATTATAACTGATAAGCGCATCCGCCTGTCAACTGAAAATGCTGACAGGCTGACTCTTACAAAAATGAACAAGGGCTGGATGGGGCCAGATTTCTCAATGCCACAGAATGATAGAAGCGTAACATAAACTCAAAAGAAGTGTCGTTTTTTGGGAGGTGTACTCTCATGCACCTCTTCACACCCACGCATGGGTAGACGCTTCCTGATCTTGGTTATTTGCTGTTGTCCTCCTCTTTCTCCTCATTCTCATCCTCCAGTACCATATCACCAGGGTGACCATGGTCCATGATGCAACACCCACATAATTTTTTTTAAAGGGTGTTTATGATGCCAGTAAAAACAATTTGTTAGACAGTGTGTTCATGCATAACCCCCAGGGTAAATGTTTGTCAGCCCATACACTTAGTGCATGGACATTACAAGCATAGGAGACCCGCTCCTTTCTCATGGGAACATTTTTTTATGAGGTCCTCCTCCACGTCTCTTCCAAGAGGCATTGGAGTGCCGCCAAATTTTTGACAACCCTTATATTCACTCAGTGGCATAGCTATGGGGGGGCAGAGGGGGCGGTGGCCCAGGGCCCCACGCTCTGAGGGGGCCCACTCGGAGCTAGGTACTGTAGCTGTATTCAAAGAAAAAACGATATTTCAGCTCACCCTTAATTCAGACGGAATGGTGAATATCAGTCCGAGCACGGAAACGAAGTGTTGCTGCCACAACACTGATTGAACTGTAGAAAGAAACGATGTGAATCCAGCTCCAAGAATAAAATGCAGAAAGTTTATTTGGTTGCTTTAAAACGCTGCTAGAACATGACCGGCATGGTGAATGGCGGAGAGCAACCAGCACCTGACTGGACGCGTTTCGGGCAGCAAATGTGTCCTTAGTCCTCAGTATGCTGATGAGAACACATGGTTGCAATAAAACAGTTCACAGCAGGTGAGTAAAATTAAAATAAACACATGATTCAAATACAAACGTTTCTGTTTATACAGTTTACATTGTGGAATACACTGAATGCAAATTGTTCTATGTTGGATCTACCATTAGGAAGTTTAAAGAAAGATTTAGGGAGCACCTTTATGATATAGTGCACCCCACATTTCGACATGTCTCTAATGTTTCAAACCATTTCATTAATATTCATAACAGGCAAACCACGCATCTTAAAACTTTTGCCATTGAGCAGATATCAAAAAATATACGTGGAGGAGATCGGGAGAAGAAACTGCGTGATAGGGAGGCTTTCTGGATTTCAGACTCAACACCAGAGCTCCTTCAGGGTTAAATTTAAGGAAGGAGATCATGCTCCACTACTAAAGCGTTTTGTGGTTTATTTGTCTTTATTTATTTTTATTTTTTTTGTGTAATTGCACGTTCTTTATTAGGGTTGAGCGAAACGGGTCGGCCATTTTCAGAAGTCGCCGACTTTTGGCAAAGTCGGGTTTCATGAAACCCGACCCGACCCCTGTGTGGGGTCGGCCATGAGGTCGGCGATCTTCTGAATCTGGTATCGGAATTCCGATACCGAGTTCCGATATGTTTGCGATATCGGAAATCGGTATCGGAATCCACATTTAAGTGTAAAATAAAGAATTAAAATAAAAAATATTGATATACTCACCTCTCCGGAGGCCCCTGGACATCGCCGCTGGTAACCGGCAGCCTTCTTTGCTTAAAATGAGCGCGTTCAGGGTCTTCCATGACGTCACGGCTTCTGATTGGTCGCGGCCGCCCATGTGACCGCCACGCGACCAATCACAAGCCGTGACGTAATTCTCAGGTCCTAAATTCCTAGAATTAGGAATTTAGGACCTGAGAATTACGTCACGGCTTGTGATTGGTCGCGTGGCGGTCACATGGGCGGCCGCGACCAATCAGAAGCCGTGACGTCATGGAAGGCCCTGAACGCGCTCATTTTAAGCAAAGAAGGCTGCCGGTTACCAGCGGCGATGTCCAGGGGCCTCCGGAGAGGTGAGTATATCAATATTTTTTATTTTAATTCTTTATTTTACACTTAAATGTGGATTCCGATACCGATTTCCGATATCGCAAACATATCGGAACTCGGTATCGGAATTCCGATACCAGATTCAGAAGATCGCCGACCTCATGGCCGACCCCACACAGGGGTCGGGTCGGGTTTCATGAAACCCGACTTTGCCAAAAGTCGGCGACTTCTGAAAATGGCCGACCCATTTCGCTCAACCCTAATAAAGAACGTGCAATTACACAAAAAAAATAAAAATAAATAAAGACAAATAAACCACAAAACGCTTTAGTAGTGGAGCATGATCTCCTTCCTTAAAGGGAACCTGTCACCATGTTTTTGGAAGATGGGATAAAAATAGCGTTAAATAGGGGCAGAGGTGGGCGTTACATTAGTGTGTGTGTTATGCGTTTATTACCCACCTAAGTTGCCGAAATACCTTTGCAAAGTCTCCGTTTTCGCCTGTCAATCAGGCTGGTCAGGTCGCATGGGCGTTGTCTTCCCCCAGATTTGGCGTAGTTTTCCGTTGGTGGCGTAGTGGTGTGCGCATGCCCAAAGTCCGGAATCCTCTTCCAGGGGATTTAAAATAGCGCGGTGTTCGTTATTGCATTGGTGATCGGTGGGCGCGGCCATCTTCCTTTGGCCGCGCGTGCGCAGAAGCGGCGCTCTGCTGGCCGCGGCTTCAGGAAAATGGCCGCCGCAATATCCATCTGCGCACGCGCGGCATCCCGCGGCCATTTTCCTGAAGCCGCGGCCAGCAGAGCGCCGCTTCTGCGCACGCGCGGCCAAAGGAAGATGGCCGCGCCCACCGATCACCAATGCAATAACGAACACCGCGCTATTTTAAATCCCCTGGAAGAGGATTCCGGACTTTGGGCATGCGCACACCACTACGCCACCAACGGAAAACTACGCCAAATCTGGGTGAAGACACCACGCCCATGTGACCTGACCAGCCTGATTGACAGGCGAAAACGGAGACTTTGCAAAGTTATTTCGGCAACTTAGGTGGGTAATAAACGCATAACACACACACTAATGTAACGCCCACCTCTGCCCCTATTTAACGCTATTTTTATCCCATCTTCCAAAAACGTGGTGACAGGTTCCCTTTAAATTTAACCCTGAAGGAGCTCTGGTGTTGAGTCTGAAATCCAGAAAGCCTCCCTATCACGCAGTTTCTTCTCCCGATCTCCTCCACGTATATTTTTTGATATCTGCTCAATGGCAAAAGTTTTAAGATGCGTGGTTTGCCTGTTATGAATATTAATGAAATGGTTTGAAACATTAGAGACATGTCGAAATGTGGGGTGCACTATATCATAAAGGTGCTCCCTAAATCTTTCTTTAAACTTCCTAATGGTAGATCCAACATAGAACAATTTGCATTCAGTGTATTCCACAATGTAAACTGTATAAACAGAAACGTTTGTATTTGAATCATGTGTTTATTTTAATTTTACTCACCTGCTGTGAACTGTTTTATTGCAACCATGTGTTCTCATCAGCATACTGAGGACTAAGGACACATTTGCTGCCCGAAACGCGTCCAGTCAGGTGCTGGTTGCTCTCCGCCATTCACCATGCCGGTCATGTTCTAGCAGCGTTTTAAAGCAACCAAATAAAATTTCTGCATTTTATTCTTGGAGCTGGATTCACATCGTTTCTTTCTACTGTAGCTGTATTGGCAAGCACAGAGTGCCAATACAGTTACATTCTGCAGCAGAGCAGGGAGACACGATTTCCCTGCTCTGCCGCCGGCCGCTATGGGGCCCCTGAGGAAGCGATGGGGGGCCCTGTGCCAGAAGTACAGGGTCACCTGTATTGGCTACATGCCGAGATACAGCTGACCGCATTGATGACAGAAGGACACTGACAGTGACAGACATCAGTACCTGGTGCCCGCTGTCTGGAGATGAGCGGGCACTCAGAGCACCCCGGGAACAAGGAGGAAGAAAGGTGAGTATTGGATTTTTTTTATTGGGTGCATTATACCGTACTGGCTGCCTAATGGGGGTTCATTATACTATACAGGCTGCCTAATGGGGGTGCATTATACTGTACAAGATGCCTAATGGGAGTGCATTATCTTGTACTGGCTGCATTATGGGGGTGCATTATACTATACAGGCTGCCTAATGGTGCATTATACTATACAGGCTGCTTAATGGGGGTGAATTATACTATACAGGCTGCCTAATGGGGGTGCATTATACTATACAGGCTCCCTAATGGGGGTGCATTATCTTGTGCTGGCTGCCTAATGGGGTGCATTATACTAAACACCCTGCCTAATGGGGGTGCATTATACTATACAGACTGGCTATTGGGGGTGCATTATACTGTACAGACTGCCTAATGGGGGTGCATTATACTATACAAGCTGCCTAATGGGGTGCATTATGCTATACGGTCTGCCTAATGGGGTGCATTATACTATACAGACTGCCTAATGGGGTGTGTTATACTATACAGAGTGCCTGATGGGGGTGCATTGTACTATACAGGCTGCCTAATGGGGTGCATTATACTATACAGACTGCCTAATGGGGGTGCATTATACTATACAGGCTGCCTAATGGTGCATTATACTATACAGGCTGCTTAATGGGGGTGCGTTGTACTATACAGGCTGCCTAATGGGGGTGCATTATACTGTACTGGCTGCCTAATGTAGGTGCATGATACTATACAGGCTGCCTAAATGGGGTGCATTATCTTGTACTGGCTGTCTAATGGGGGTGCATTATACTTTACACACTGCCTAATGGGGGTGCATTATACAGTACTGGCTGCCTAATGGGGGTGCATTATACTTTACAGGCTGCCTAATGGGGGTGCATTATACTATACAGACTGCCTAATAAGGGTGCATAATACTATACAGACTGCCTGATGGGGGTGCATTATACTTTACAGAGTGCCTAGTGGGGGTGCATTGTACTATACAGGTTGCCTAATGGGTGCATTATACTATACAGACTGCCTAATGGGGTTGCATTATATTGTACTGGCTGCCTAATAGGGGTGCATTATACTTTACAGACTGCCTAATGGGGGTGCATTATACAGTACTGGCTGCCTAATGGGGGTGCACTATACTTTACAGGCTTCCTAATAAGGGTGCATTATACTATACAGACTGCCTAATGGGGGTGCATTATACTGTACTGGCTGCCTAATAAGGGTGCATTATACTATACAGACTGCCTGATGGGGGTGCATTATACTATACAGACTGCCTAATGGGGGTGCAATTTACAGTACTGGCTACCTAATGGAGGTGCATAATCTGTACTGGCTGCCTATGGGGGTGAATTATACTGTACTGGCTCCCTATGAGGGTGCATTATACTGTACAGGCCTATGGGGAGTGCATTATACTATACATGCTTATGGGGTGTGCATTAAACTATACAGGCCTATGGGGAGTGCATTAAACTATACAGGCCTATGGGGAGTTCATTATACTATACAGGCCTATGGGGAATGCATTATACTGTGCAGACCTATGGGGAATGCATTATACTATACAGGCCTATGGGGAATGTATTATACTATGTTGAGGACTATCTGGCACATTATACTATATAGAGGCTATGTTGGGGACCATCATACAGTGTGGGGTTAAAGTGAAGGGGTCATCACACACTGTTGGGGCCATCAAGTAGTTTGGGGGTTACTAAGAGGTCAGTATACTGTGTGGGGGTACATTACAGTGAGGAGTAGTGTTGAGCAATACCTTCCGATATCCAGAAGTATCGGTATTGGATTGGATCGGCCGATATTCAAAAAATATTGGATATCGCCGATACCGATACCCGATACCAATGCATGTCAATGGGACAAAAATATCAGAATTAAAATAAACCCTTTCTTTCCTTGTAGGTTAATTCTACATGAAGGAAAACAACTAAGAATAATGTAGGACATATTGGGGGAGGTGGAGGAGACATTAAAGGCATACAGAGACACAGAGACCGTGCAGACAGCCATGAATGGTGCTGCAAGGCCAAAAAAAGCTCCTCTATGTAATCCTATATAGTGTTTTTCCACGATCTAGCAGGATACGGATGGAAAGCCACTAATAGGATAAATTTGAAAAATGTGCAGCAGGCAGCACTAATTGAAAAAAGGACAATGGAACGGTTTGAGGCAGTGACGCACCCTGAGCTGAGTACAACCAGCAGTCCAGCAGTGGCTGCAGAACAGACTACAGAGTGAGCTGCACTCACACAGACACCTTGCAGACAGCTGTGAACAGCGCTGCAAGGCAACAATAAGGCTCTCAATTAGCCTGGGTAAAACACAATTAAGAAAATCGCTATCTCTAAACTGGCCCTCAGTCAGAATAGCAGCGTCCTGTCCCTAACTGAATTCACAGCAGAGTGAACCCAAAATGGCGGCGGCGACTTTTATAGTGCATCATGTCATCATTTCAGCAGCCAATCACAGCCATGCCATTAGTTACATGCCTAACATGCAGAACAGGATGTGCCCACACTTCTAAGGATTCCTCATTGGCTGAATTCTGGCTCTTTGAATTATGGGAACTTCCGATTCCGGTATCCGATATACTGAAAGTATCGGAACTCAGTATCGGAATTCCCAGACCGCGAATATCGGCCGATACCCGATACTTGCGGTATCGGAATGCTCAACACTAGTGAGGAGCCATCATGTTGTGTATAAGAGAGTATCATGCTGTGTGTAGGGGAGCTGTACAGGGGGGAGACTCAGGATATTATTCAACGTTAAGTGGGCACTTATTGTTATAGGGGAACTCAGTTTACTGTGACTATCAAAGGGGCACACAGGGCAATATTACTTTCTAGGGAGCAAAATGTGAGCACTGTTTTCTAGGACACTTGTACCCGGCATTTCTATATTCTAGAGGGTTGCTTTAGAATTTAGAGGGCACAGAGAACCACACAGCCAGTGCAGTAATAGGGACACACACGGCAGCAGCATTGGGGTACTAGTAGGATGAGGAGTTTGTGCAGGTTGGGAATAGATGGTGACGTGCTGAAAATATGAGAAGTGAAATGTGTCTTTGTTGTATTCTCTGCAGCCAAGTCCTGGCTGGAGGAGTTGTCGTGTTGGTCTGGGCCAGATGGAAAAGACCAGAAAAGTGAACAACTCCATCAGAAAGAATGTCCGAGGTAAGTCGTCATCTGTAACTGTACTTTGATCTGTTATATGTTCTGTAGGACTGGTATTTACCACTGACCATATGGAGGTAATATCAATGTTGCTCTTTGTATAGAGATTATTTCCAGCAACATCACTGTCATCTGCTGAGGTTCTCCTGCACTATTAGTGTGCGTCACCCAGTTGTAATCAAGGCTACCTAGTTAGGGGCCCACTCAGAAGCTTCGCTTCCCATGAACCAAAACCCTAGCTACGCCTCTGCATTCACTGCATGGGCAAACACTCTGGGAGACCCACTTCCTAATAACGGGAACATTTTTTTCATGAGGCCCTCCTCTACATCTCTTCAAAGAGCCATTGGAGTGTCTCCACATTTTTGGCAGCCCTTGCATTCACTGCATAGGAAAACACTATGGGAGACCCACTTCCTAATAATAGGAACATTGTTTTCAGGAGGCACTCTGACATCAACGTCTCTTCCAAGGGGCATTGGAGTTTCTCCAAACTTTTGACAGCCGTTGCTTCACTGCATAGGCAAACACTATGGGAGACCCACATCCTAATTATAATAATAATAGTAACATTGTTTTCAGGAGGCTCTCCTGTATGTCTCTTCAAAAAGGTATTGCAGTGCGTCCAAACTTTGGGCAGCCCTGCCACTCACTGCATACGCAACAGTATAAGAGACCCACTGTTTAATAATGGGAACAGCAAAGCATAGCCGGAAAAGTGAAAAGTGAGGGCTGACTGCTGACCTTTTAAGAATAGTAAAGGCGGCCTGATGGCCATACAAATATAGACTTTGTGACTTTCAAAGTCCCGCCTTCATAAATGAAACAGGATGTGTCTGATGATGTGTCACACACCACATGGCCAGCTAAGTTTGTAAAATATTAAAATGTTAAAATGACATTTCCCAGTGAGTGCATTTGTCTTGCTTGAAAGCAATGCTAAAGTTCAAAAATGCATCAAAAGCGCTATGTGTGAACATAATCCAAGGAGTGGAGGCACATTTTTGTTTTTGGTTATTTATTTTGCCTCATATACAAGTTATTACCCTGGAAAGGATGCTCCTTAATATATTTTCCAGGAAAATCCATTTTGGTTTTGTTTTTTGTATGTTTTATTGTGAGTCTGTAAAAGTGGTGTAAGACTCCGACAACATTGTTCACAGAAGTGACCTGGGAGTCAGAAATACTTTCAGGGGTCTTCCCCCTGCTCTTCCCATGTCATTTCAGCACTGTTCACATCAATTTCCACAATTTCTATTCCCTTTGCAGAATGCAGGGGGGAGGGGGCGCCGGAAAAATGCTCGAGTTTACCCATAGACTTACATTGGTCTCGTTGCTCGGGTCGAGCATCCGTGCATTCCAATTTGCTGTACCCGAGCAACGAGCAGCGGGGCATTTTAGTGCTCGCTCATCACTAGCTACAGTACAATAATTATGTCCTTCGTTGTGCGCTCTTAGAAAGTTTATTTACATGTTTGAGCCTCATGCAATGCACATGTCCCTCTTTGTGACTCAATACAACAATAATGTTCCTTTTTGTGCCCCACACAATGATTGTGCCTTGCTTTTGTGTGTCATACATTCATTAGTTTGATCTTTGCAACCCCATGCAATAGTCATGTCCCTCTATGCTGCCTCATAAAACAAATATGTCATTGTCCACCTGTGCTGCCCCAGACAATAATCATGTCCTTGTTTGTGCCCCCAAACACTAAAATGCTCGGGTGCTCCGCTCGTTGCTTAGGTTGAGCAAATTGGAATACTCGGGTACTCGGACAGAACAACGAGCCCAATGAAAGTCTATCGGAGACCCGAGCATTTTTACTGCGATCCAACCCAGGGGTCCTTTTAAGGTCTATAAATGACTGAAAATGATGTAAACACTGCTCAAATGACATGGGAACATCATGGGGATCGCATTTCTGACTCCTAGGTAACAGCTGTAAACAATGTTGTCAGAGTTTCACGCCATTTTACAGGTGCACCAAAAAACATACAAAAATGAAACCAAAATGGATTGTGCTAGGAAATATGTTAAGGACAGGTATATCCTTTCCAGTGTAATGACTTGTATATAAGGCAAAATAATTAACCCCAGATCAAAATGTTCCTCCACCACTTGGGCTATGTTCACATGCAGCGTTTTTTATGCATATTTCAACTTTAACATTGCTTTCAACCAAGAAAAATGCATTAACTGGGAAATGTCATTGTAACATTTAACAACCCTAGCAGGCCATGCGGTGTGTGACACATAAGGAGACACATTTTGTTTAATTTATGAAGGAGGGACTCTTAGTCACAAAGCCTATTTTTAGAGGGGCATCAGGCGGCATTAATATTCTTAAAGGGCCATTATTAAACAGCGGGTCTCCTATGCTGTTATTGCCTAATCAGTAAATGATTGGAAACTCGAGTATTTTAATCACGATCCCCCCGGGGGTCCTTTTAAATTGGACTTGCTGCAGCAGCATGTTAACCGTGGTGACCTAGTGGCGGAGAATGAGGAGACAAAATAAAAATGATCAATCATACTGAAATCAAACAAATGAATAAAGGATGTGAATCCACCTATGAAAGAAAATAACAAAAGGGAGGGGCGAACATAGGTTCCTAGATATGAAGCCAGAACAAGATATGTTGATCCCTAGCAACAGCTCAGAGACAGGGATATAAACAAATATATAATATAATAGTATTTCAATGGAGAGGTATACACTAGGTCATAAGAGGATGGTCCAGAGATAGGAAAAATCGAAAATATAGGATTAAATGAGAAGAATATACGTACATCTATTTTTTATGACATTTCCCCTGAGGGAGTAACATTTGTTTCGGTTTAAAATTAGTAATGGGCATCATAAAAACACCCTTGCACAAAAATTGAGTGACTTTTGCATCACAGAATACGTTCACCCTGGTGTTTTAGTGGCGGAGAATGAGGAGACATTGATGAAGGCCTCATTAAAAACTAGGCCCAATGTAAAGGAGCTGATCTCCTAGACTTGTAATGCCCATATACAAAGTGCATGGGCTGACAAACATATCCCCATGGGGGGTACAGTTTTTAAAAATATTTTATGGGCATCATAGACACCCTTGATGGGCGGACGTGCTTATCTGTTATAATTCCACCAGCGGCGGAACCCGCTCTCACAGAACGCTAGCAGCAGGGCAGGCCAGGACCTCCAAGGTGTAGAGAGCCAGTTCATGCGACGTGTCCAACTTGGATACCCAATAATTAATAGGCACAGAGGAATCCCGGAGGATGCTTGTACGATCTGCAAGGTACTCCCTCAGCATCTTTCCAAACATTGCACTTCTTGTGACAGCACCGCTTGCCTCTGTGCCGTCACGATGGGAGGGTGTGAGAAAACTGTCCCAGAACTTTGCCATTGTTCCCCTGCCTGAGCTGAATTGTACTTTTGTCTCTCTCGCTTGGACTCCTTGTTTGTACAACAAACTCTGAAGTCTGCTGCCAGCATTCTTAGGTGGGAATTTTTTAAATAATTCCGCTACAAGGGCCCTCTGGTACTACATTTTAGTACACCTGTCTGCCTCTGGAAGATTAAATTGAAAGTTCTCCTTGTAGCATGGGTCTAGAAGTGTCACCAACCAGTAATGTGTGTCACCGAAAATTTTAATAATGCAAGGGGTACGGGAAACGCAGCACAACATAAAGTCAGTCACGCGTGCCAGACTGCTAACAGGCAAGACTTCCGTGTCCTCACCAACAGGACGACTGACCATGCTGCCCTCCTCCTCCTCATCATCCTCCTCCTCCTCCTCCTCCCGGTCTTCTGGCCATCCCCGCTGAAGAGATGGTATGACAGCTGTGCTTGTAGTACATCTATAGAGCATGAAAGTTGCTCCTGTTCTTCCTCCTCCTCATTGTCAACCAATCCATGTTGGGACGGCATGAGGCTTGGCTTAGAGTAATCACCCTGTATGGTTCCTTGCTCCATGTTCTCATGATCTGCCTGCAATGCATTCTCTTCAATTGTGAGCAGAGTTTTTCAGAATGCAGAGAAGCAGGATGGTGATGTTAATTACGGAATCATCGCCGCTCACCATCTTGGTGCAGTCCTCAAAGTTTTGGAGGATGGAACATATGTCTGACATCCATGTCCACTCCTGAGGTCTTATGCTTGGATTCTGAACTGAATACCCCTGGCCTTGTTGATGCTGATAGTCAGCAACAGCCCTCTTCTGCTCACAAATCCTTTCCAACATAGGAAGTGTAGAGTTCCAGCGCTTTGGGACATCACATACCAGTCGGTGAGCTGGAAGCTGCAAACACTGATGAAGTATGGCAAGGGCGGCTGAAGCTGTAGCTGACTTTCTAAAATGGGCAGAGAAAACATTGAACCACGAGGTTAAGCACATGGGCCAGGCAAGGTACTTGTGTGAGCTCACCTTGCCTCAGAGCCGCCACCAGGTTCCGGCCATTGTCACACATGACCATGCCTGGCTGTAGGTTCATCGGTATCATCCAAATATCTGACTACTCTTTCAGCACTGTCCACAAGTCTTCAGCATTGTGCGGTTTGTCACCTAAGCAGATTAGCTTCAGTACAGCTTGTTGACGCTTGGCTGAGGCAGTGCTGCAGTGCTTCCAGCTTCTGACTGATGTGTTGATTTCAGAATTGGAAGCTAAAAAGGAGGAGGAGGAGGTGCAGGAGCTGTAGACTGTGGGGGCAACCCTGTTTGACATATGGCCCACAATCCTCAGCATAGGGAGGAAGTGTTCCATCCCAAGGTCCGACTGGGTCCCAGCATCCACTATAATAATCCAGTGTGCCGCCAGTGAGATGTACCATCCCTGCCCATAAGCACTTGTTCTCGTGCCCGTGGTTAGGTGGATTTTTCCAGTAACAGCATTGTTGAGGGCATGGGTAATATTGTGGGGCACATGCTGGTGTAATGCTGGTACAGCACACCGGGAGAAATAGTGACAACTGGGGAGAGAGTACCTTGGGACGGCCACCACCTTCAGGTTGCAGAAAGCTTCTGTCTCAACAAGCCTTAAAGGCAACATTTTGAGCGCAATCAGACGAGAATGTTAGAATTTGGTACTGTGGCCTGTGGGGCTTTGGCTGGGTATTTCTGGTTGCGTTCCAATGACTGGGGTATAGACAACTGAAGGCTGGGCTAGGACAAGGACGTGGACGGGCTTGATGATGGTGCTGGTTGACTGTGGGCAACAACAGGTACAGGGCCCAAAGCATCTTCACAGGCACGGTGAACTGGGCATTGGCTTGTGCGCAAAACAGTTGAAGAAGCAGTGGTGTCACCTGCAGACAGTGTTCCTGGAGCCTGGGTTTCAGCCCACAAAGTTGGTTGCTTTGCTGCCATGTGCCTAATCATGCTGGTGGTGGTCAGGCTGGTAGTTTTGCTTCCTAAGCTGATGTGGGCATGGCAGGTTCTACAAATGGCCTGTTTGGGGTTATCGGCAGAGTCTTTAAAAAATAATCAGACTCAGGAAGATTTAAAGGTTGGAATGGCAACTTCCATCTTGTTGGTGTTATGGGAACAGATGCACGCCTTCTGTCTGTGGGCACCACACTGCTTCTTCCTGCTTGTTGGAGTGACATGCCTCCTTCCCCATATCTGCTGCTGTCCTTGCTCCGCATGTCCTCCTGCTGGGTTGGGTCAGTCAATATGTCATCCACCACCTTGTCTTCCACATCCGCACCCTGCTCCTTCTTCTGACTTTCTGGCAATCGTGTCTTATCATCGTCCACCTATTGTGACACTTTCCCACCATCGCCTTCGTGTGACTGTGGCTGTTGAAATCTTTGGGCATCGCTACATGCGATCTCATCTGGCCCCACTTCAAGTTGACCGGCGAAAAGTCCAGAATCCTTAAAGGGAAAACTGAACAGCTCTTCGGAGTGTCCAAGAGTGGGATCAGTTGTCTCAGGGCACTCGGCATGGTGGGAGGAAGGAGGATCAGGTTGAGGAATATCCAGTCCACACTCACGGCTACTCAGACTTGACCTTGTGGAAGACAAGGTTGTGGTGGTGGCTAAGTGACTGTAAGCATTATCCGCTATCCAACCAACAACCGTTTCACACTGCTTTGGCTTCAATAGTGGTGTGATGCTGTCCTCTAGAAACTGGGACAGGAAGGTTGAGCCTGAAGGTGTGAGTCTTTGGTTTGGCCCACTTTCAGCTTGGCCACGGCCACATCCTCTGCATGTACCATCAGCATCACGTCCACTTCCCCATCCCTTGCCCCTTGCCTTGCCCATTTTAAATGGGCTACTGAAATAATTGAAAAGCTCAATACAAATGGATTAATTTGGAGAAAAATTGTATGTGATCAGTATGCCGGAAAAGCAAGTATTTGGAGAACACAGATACACCGAGCGTCTGACGGAGATAACAGACAGTTAAAATATGTTTTTCTTTTGCTTTTTAAAAATATATTTTTTAAAAAAAATAATGAGTAGACCAAGGCTAGCAGGCAAAAAAATACAACGTATACCTGAGAAGCAAATATTTTTACACCACATATACACCAGGCGTCTGACAGAGATAAAAGACTGTATATATTTAAAAAAAAAATTGGGGGGAATTTTGGAAAGCACTAAATACTGAGTAGACCAAGGCTAGCAGACAGAACAATGCAACGTATCCCTGGAAAGCAAAGATTTTTACACCACAGATACACCAGGCGTCTGTTGGAGATAACAGACTGTATAATTTTTTTTAATAATAATCGTTATTTTTATATAGCGCTAACATATTCTGCAGTGCTTTACAGTTTTGCACACATTATCATCGCTGTGCCCAATGGGGCTCACAATCCACATTTCCTATCAGTATGTCTTTGGAATGTGGGAGGAAACTGAAGTACCCGGAGGAAACCCACGCAAACACGGGAAGAACATACAAACTCCGCAGAGTTGCAGATGTTGTCCAAGGTGGGATTAGAACCCAGGACTTCAGTGCTGCAATGCTATCCACTGAGCCACCGTGCTGCCTGTGCTGCTGTTTTTTGTAATTTTTTAAAACACTAAATACTGAGTAGACGAAGGTGAAACAAAGATTTTTACACCACAGATACACCAGGCGTCTGACGGAGATAACAGACTGTATAAATATATTTAATTTTTTTGTAATTTTGGAAAAGAATAAATAGTGAGTTGACCAAGGCTAGCAGACAGAAGAATGCAACGTATGCCTGCAAAGGGAAGATTTTTACACCACAGATACACCATGCGTCTGTTGGAGATAACAGACTATAGATTTTTTTAAATGTTTTTTGGCAATTTTGGAAAACACTAAATACTGAGTAGACCAAGGCTAGCAGACAGAACATTGTAACGTATGCCTGCGAAGCAAAGATTTTTACACCTCATCAGGCATCTGACGGAGATAACAGACTGTATAAATTTTTGTAATTTTTTTGTAATTTTTTAAAGCACTAAAAACTGAGTAGACCAAGGCTAGCAGACAGAAGAATGCAGCATATGCCTGTGAAGGGAAGATTTTTACACTACAGATGCACCAGGCATCTGACAGAGATAACACACTGTATAGATTTTTTAAAATGTTTTTTGGTAATTTTGGAAAACGCTAAATACTGAGTAGACCAAGGCTAGTAGACAGAACATTGTAACGTATGCCTGTGAAGCGAAGATTTTTACACCACAGATACACCAGGCATCTGACGGAGATAACAGACTGCATAAAAAAAAGTTATGCTTTTTTGTAATTTTGGAAAACATTTAATACTGAGTAGACCAAGGCTAGCAGACAGAACAATGCAACATATGCCTGCAAAGCAAGGATTTTGACACCATGGATACACCAGGCATCAGCCAGAGATATCAGACTGATCAAAATGTGGCCTTGATTTTTTTGGGCACACCAAAATTGTGTCAATAAGTTGGCTGTGACACTAAAAAAAAAATTGGAATACTAAAATTGTAAAATATTTTACGCAATGATATGTGATGTGTGTGGCATACACCTCACAGTGATAAATCTAAGAGCTGTAGCTAAATATTTTTGGGCCAGCTAAAGATTTTTAGGGCAGCAAAGTGGTGTCCAAAAATGCTGTAAGACACTACAAAATATTAGATAGTACAGATTTTTTGGCCCACTCACATCTGATGCCTGGAACAAATTTTTTTAAAAAAAATTCTTAGATTTGCACGCTATTGCATTGCAATGACCTGGCTGTAGTCTGCAGCGTGACCAAGCAAATAAATGTAGAAAAAAGGGGTCTATGGATTGCTGTATAATAAAATGAGCAGGTATAAGCTGCAAAAAAAATAAAAAATTGCCACAGATAACTGCAGCTAGTTATATATAAAATAAGCAGCAGCAGACAGTAATGGAGCTTTTTGAGTTATGCAGTGAGATCTAGAGTGCCCCTAGTGAAAGTATTCGGCCCCCTGGATCTTTTCAAACTTTTCCCACATATTATACTTCAAAGATAAAGATACCAAATGTAACTTTTTGGTGAAGAATCAACAACATGTGGATCACAATTGTGAAGTTGAACAAAATTTATTGGTTATTTAAAATTTTTGTGGAAATTCAAAAACTGAAAAGTGGGGCGTGCAATATTATTAGGCCCCTTTACTTTCAGTGCAGCAAACTCTCTCCAGAAGTTCATTGTGGATCTCTGAATGATCTAATGTTGTCCTAAATGCCTAATGATGATAAATATAATCCACTTGTGTATAATCAAGACTTCGTATAAATTTACCTGCTCTGTGATAGTCTCAGGGTTCTGTTTGAAGCACAGAGAGCATCATGAATACCAAGCAACACAACAGGCAGGTCGGTGATACTGTTGTGGAGAAGTTTAAAGCTGGATTTGAATACAAAATGATTTCCAAAACTTTAAACATCCCAAGGGGCACTGTGCAAGCGATCATATTGAAATGGAAGGAGTATCACACCACTGCAAGTCTACCAAGACCCAGCCGACACTAAACTTTCATCTCAAACAAGGAGAAGACTGATCAGAGATACAGCCAAGAGGCCCATGATCACTCTGGATGAACTGCAGAGATCTACTGCTGAGGTGGGACAGTCTGTCCATAGGACAACAATCAGTCATACACTGCACAAATCTGGCATTTATGGAAGAGTGGCAAGAAGAAAGCCATTTCTCAAAGATATCCATAAAAAGAGTTGTTTATAGTTTGCAACAAGCCACATGTGAGACACACCAAACATGTGGAAGAAGGTGCTCTGGTCAGATGAAACAAAAAAATCGAACTTTTTGGCAACAATGCCAAACGATATGTTTGGCGTAAAGGCAACACAGCTCATCACCTTGAACACACCATCCCCACTGTAAAACATGGTAGTGGCAGCATCATGGTTTGGGCCTGCTTTTCTTCAGCAGAGGCAGGGAAGATGGTTAAAATTGATGGGAAGATGGATGGAGCCAAATACAGGACCATTCTTGAAGAAAACCTGTTGGAGTCCGCAAAAGACCTGAGACTGGGATGGAGATTTGTCTTCCAACAAGACAATGATCCCAAACATAAAGCAAAATCAACAATGGAATGGTTCACAAATAAACGTATCCAAGTCCAGAACTCAATACAATTGAAAATCTGTGGAAAGAGCTGAAAACTGCTGTTCACAAATGAGCTCCATCAAACCTCACTGAGCTCGAGCTGTTTGCCAAGGAAAAATGGGCAAGAATTCCAGTCTCTCGATGTACAAAACTGATATAGACATACCCCAAGAGACTTGCAGCTGTAAGCGCAGCAAAAGGTGGCACAACAAAGTATTAAGTTAAAGGGGCCGAATAATATTGCACGCCCCACTTTTCAGTTTTTGAATTTCCACAAAAATTTAAAATAACCAATAAATTTCATTCACCTTCACAATTGTGTTCCACTTGATGTTGATTCTTCACCAAAAATTTACATTTGGTATCTTTATGTTTGAAGCATGATATGTGGGAAAAGGTTGAAAAGTTCCAGGAGGCCAAATACTTTCGCAAGGGACTGTATGTACTCACATACAGTGCCTGCAAGCCTTGCACTGATGTGGATATGTGCACATAATCTCCCCTGCCTACCTAGCGCTGCAATCTATGTACCACCGAATTAGCCCTAAAAAGGACTGTTGGTTTATCAGGATTTGTGGACTGAACACTAGCAGACCCACACTAACTATTAAAAGAAAGATTCTGCCCCTATCTCAGCAGTAGCTCTCCCTACACTAGCTGACTCCGGAGCAGAATGCAGCGAGCAGGGTGGTGCCTGGTCTCTTATAGACCTGATGACGCTGTTCAGTGTTATGATCTGGTGGCCTAGGAGCAGCATGAGACGTACCCTGGAGAAGGTGGTCCCTGTACTGACCGCAGACCCTGAACTTAACACCGCAACTAGAAGTAGCCGTGGAATGTACCTATCACTCCCTAGACATCTCGACACAGCCGGAGGACTAATAACCCCTAGAGATAGAAAAGGGAAAACTATCTTGCCTCAGAGAAAATCCCCAAAGGATAGACAGCCCCCCACAAATATTGACTGTGAGAGGAGAGGGAAAAAACATACACAGACTGAAATCAGAATTTAGCAAAGGAGGCCACTTCTAGCTAAATAGAAAGGATAGGACAGAGTACTATGCGGTCAGTATTAAAACACTAGAAAATATCCACCACAGAAAATACAAAATCTCCACATCTACTAAAGATATGGAGGGTATATCTGCATCTCCAGAGATACCAGCTTGGCTAAACAAATCCTTATACAGACCAAGCTGGACAAGACAAAAACATGGAAAAGAACTGAACAATAAGGCCCACAGCATGTGGACTGCAAAAATCAGGGCCAGAACTTATCTTGTTGAAATGAACAGCAAAGCAGGAGAGACCAGGCAGGGATGTGAATCCTCCATGAACAATGGACAACTGGCACTGACTAAAGGGTCAAGCAAGACTAAATAGCCCAGTCAGATTTGCAAAAAGTGGACACACCTGATGAATGCTGCGATCCAGAGACAGCAGCGCTACCACTTATAACCACCGGAGGGAGCCCAAGAGCAGAATTCACGACAGTTCAGCCAGCCAATCACTGTAATACCACAACAAAGATGGCTGCGGCACTACAGTGCATGGCAGACAATCCCTGCATGGTCGTATACCCAAGCTCCCGCCGAATAACCACAGAAGTACTCGGTGCTCGCCAAGTACACCAAGCATAGTGATACTCGGGCAAATATCGAGTAGTGGCAAGCACGTTCGCTCATCGCTACTCAGTAGTGGTCGAGCATGTGCACTTTCGCTCCATTTTTTTTTTTTACAGATAACAGTGACCCGTTCTGTTGATCAGTATGGACGGCAGTACTCGGAGCCCACTGATCTACAAGTTAGGCAATAATTTATCTTTACCAAACAATTTCTTTAAGAAAATTAGAATATAGTAACAATGTTAATTTGTATAATGCCAACATACCTTCCAACAATCACAAGTTTGTAGGCACAGACCATCGAGCTGACAGCAAAAGGTGAAGGGCTTAGTGAAACCATGCCCCATGGTGAATTTTTTAAAGGTGTTCATGGTTTTCACAGTATCTATTGATAAGTATGTGCCACTATATTTTAAAGTGCTTTATAATTAGTTAGGAACATAAGAATTTAAGAAAAAATATAAACAAACAATATGAGAGAAGTATTTGCGCATATAATAGTCTCAAATTAGTATAATAATAATAATAATAATTTTTATTTATATAGAGCCAACATATTCCGCAGCGCTTTACAACTTATAGAGGGGACTTATACAGACAATAGACATTACAGCATAACAGAAATCACAGTTCAAAACAGATACCAAGAGGAATGAGGGCCCTGCTCGCAAGCTTACATCCTATGAGGAAAAGGGAAGACACGAGAGGTGGATGGTAACAATTGCTTTAGTAATTTGGACCAGCCATAGTGTAAGGCTTGGGTGTTCATGTAAAGCTGCATGAACCAGTAGACAGCCTAAGTATGTAGCAGTACAGACACAGAGTGCTATTAACTGCATAAAGTGTATGAGAACATGATGCGAGGAACCTGATTATGCTTTTTTTTTTGTTTGTTTGTTTTTGTTTTTTTTATTAGGCCACACAGGGATAGTTAGGTTAATGCATTGAGGCGGTAGGCCAGTCTGAACAAATGCGTTTTTAGGGCACGCTTAAAACTGTGGGGATTGGGGATTAATCGTATTAACCTGGGTAGTGCATTCCAAAGAATCGGCGCAGCACGTGTAAAGTCTTGGAGACGGGAGTGGGAGGTTCTGATTATTGAGGATGCTAACCTGAGGTCATTAGCGGAGCGGAGGGCACGGGTAGGGTGATAGACTGAGACCAGAGAGGAGATGTAGGGTGGTGCTGAGCCATGGAGTGCTTTGTGGATGAGGGTAGTAGTTTTGTATTGGATTCTGGAGTGGATGGGTAGCCAATGTAATGACTGGCACAAGGTAGAGGCATCGGTGTAGCGGTTGGTGAGGAATATCATCCTGGCAGCAGCATTCAGGACAGATTGGAGAGGGGAGAGTTTGGTAAGAGGGAGGCCAATAAGTAGAGAGTTACAATAGTCCAGACGAGAATGAATAAGTGAGACAGTAAGACTTTTTGCAGAGTCGAAAGTAAGAAAAGGGCGAATTCTAGAAATGTTTTTAAGATGCAGATAAGAAGAGCAAGCCAGTGATCGGATGTGGGGGGTGAATGAAAGCTCGGAATCAAGGATGACCCCAAGGCAGCGGGCATGTTGCTTTGGAGTAATGGTGGAACCACACACGGGGATGGCAATGTCAGGCAAAGGTAGGTTAGTAGAGGGAGAGAACACGAGGAGTTCAGTTTTTGACAGGTTCAGTTTCAGATAGAGGGAAGACATGATGTTAGAGACAGCGGTAAGACAATCACTGGTGTTTTCTAAGAAGGTCGGCGTGAAAGCAGGAGAAGAGGTGTATAATTGGGTGTCGTCAGCATAGAGATGGTACTGGAAACCAAATCTACTGATTGTTTGTCCAATCGGGGCAGTATACAAAGAGAAGAGGAGGGGGCCTAGGACTGATCCTTGAGGAACCCCAACAGTAAGGGGAAGGTGAGAGGAGGAGGAACCAGCAAAACATACAGTGAAGGATCGGTCAGAGAGATAGGAGGAGAACCAGGAGAGAATGGTGTCCTTGAGGCCGATGGAGCAGAGCATAGTGAGGAGGAGCTGATGATCCACAGTGTCGAATGCTGCGGAGAGATCCAAGAGAATTAGCATGGAGTAGTGACCATTAGATTTAGCTGTTAGCAGGTCATTAGAGACTTTAGTGAGGGCAGTTTCAGTCGAGTGTAGAGAGCGGAAGCCAGATTGAAGAGGGTCGAGAAGAGAGTTATCTGAGAGATAGCGGGTAAGACGGGAGTGGACCAGGCGTTCGAGGAGTTTAGAGATGAAGGGAAGATTAGAGACAGGTCTATAATTAGTGGCACAATTTTGGTCGAGGGAGGGTTTTTTAAGTAATGGATGTATGATGGCATGCTTAAATGAGGAGGGAAAAATAGCGGAAGTGAGGGAAAGGTTGAATATTTTTGTTAGGTGAGAGGTGACAGCCGGGGAAAGGGACTGGAGGAGATGTGACGGAATGGGGTAACTGGTGCAAGTGGTCGGGCGAGAAGATGCAAGGAGCCTGCTTACTTCTTCTTCTGTAACTGGTTCAAAGTCAGAGAGTGAACTAGATGCAGTGGGGAGGGAGGACAGTGCATGGTATGAAGAGATTGGGAGATGATTTCCTGTCGAATGTGGTCAATTTTTTCTTTGAAGTAATTGGCCAGATCGTCAGCGCAGAGATCCGTGGTTGGGGCCTGCTCTCTAGGGTTGAGTAGGGACTGGAAAGTGTTGAAGAGACGTTTAGGGTTATTGGACAGCGAGGTGATGAGGGTGTTGAAATAGGTTTGTTTGGAGAGGTGAAGGGCAGAGTTGTATGTTTTTAGCATGAACTTATAATGGATGAAATCTTCGGGTAGATTAGATTTTCTCCACAGACGTTCGGCGCACCTGGAGCACCGCTGCAGGAAACGTGTTTGCAGCGTGTGCCATGGTTGTCACCGTCTGTGTCGAGTTGTTCTATGTATAGGAGGTGCAGCTTCATCCAGGGCACTTTGCAGGGTTTGATTGTAATGCTTCAGAGCAGAATCAGGACATGAGATGGAGAAGATTGGGGCCAATGAGGACTGCAAGTTCTTCATAAGTTTCTGGGTGTTAATGGCCTGTATGTTTCTATAAGTGTGGAAAGTGGGAGTGACCTGAGCGGGATGGCAGTTCTTGATAGAGAATGAAAGAAGGTTGTGGTCAGAGAGCGGGAGAGGGGAGTTTGTGAAATCATCCAGTGAGCAAAGTCGGGAGAAAACCAAGTCAAGGGAGTTTCCATCTTCATGTGTTGGAGAGTTAAGGTACCTTCACACTAAACGATTTTGCAACGATAACGATAGCGATCCGTGACGTTGCAGCGTCCTGGATAGCGATATCGTTGTGTTTGACACGCAGCAGCGATCTGGATCCTGCTGTGATATCGCTGGTCATTGCTGAAAGTTCAGAACTTTATTTGGTCGTCAGATCGGCGTGTATCGTCATGTTTGACAGCAAAAGCAACGATGCCAGCGATGCTTTACAATGGTAACCAGGGTAAATATCGGGTTACTAAGCGCGGCCCTGCGCTTAGCAACCCGATGTTTACCCTGGTTACCCGGGGACTTCGGCATCATTGGTCGCTGGAGAGCTGTCTGTGTGACAGCTCTCCAGCGACCAAACAGCGATGCTGCAGCGATCGGCATCGTTGTCGATATCGCTGCAGCGTCGTTTAGTGTGAAGGTACCTTTAGTATGCTGCGAGAGGCTGAAAGAGGAGGTTAGAGATAAAAGGTGAGAAGCAGATGGGGAGAGGGGAGAAGCAATGGGGATGTTGAAATCACCCATGATGAGGGTGGGGGTGTCACAGGAGAGAAAGTGTGGAAGCCAGGTGGCAAAGTGATCCAGGAACTGATGAGAGGGGCCGGGAGGACGATACACCACCGCCACTCGCATGGAGAAGGGGACATAGAGTCTGACAGCATGGACCTCAAAGGAAGGGAATACCAGTGAGGGTACTTGGGGGATAACTTGGAAGGTACATTTGGGTGAAAGGAGCAGACCAACGCCTCCACCAGCTCTGTTGTCTGATCTTGGGGTATGAGAAAAGTGTAGTCCACCATATGAAAGAGCAACAGCAGCGGTGGTGTCTGACTGCTGGATCCAGGTTTCAGTAAGAGCCAGAAGATTAAGAGAATTAGAAAGGAAGAAGTCATGAATGAAGGAGAGTTTATTACACACAGAGCGAGAATTTCAAAGGGCACAATTGAAAGAGACAGAAGGCATGCATGGAATATTAATAAGGTTAGAGGGGTTTCTGGGTGTAGCAATTGGGAGGTTTGACTGGCTATAACATGGGGGGCCGGGGTTTGGAGAGATGTCTCCAGCGACTAGGAGAAGGAGGATAGAAAGAGTGAGCAGATGGTTAAGTGATTTGTGAGAGCGTCTCTTGTGTTGGATGGTGGGACTGAATGGATCTGCGCTGTTAAGCAATGTGAACAGAGCGTGAGTGCTATACATAGGAGAGGCAAGGACAGAGGGGCCGATATGGATGGAGTGTAAAGAGTTAATGCAAGGCCGGTGAAAGTGTGTGAATGCAGCAGCCAGGATATAGATTATACAAATACATATGGTGAGTAGGGTTGAGCGAAACGGGTCGGCCATTTTCAGAAGTCGCCGACTTTTGGCAAAGTTGGGTTTCATGAAACCTGACCCGACCCCTGTGTGGGGTCGGCCATGAGGTCGGCGATCTTCTGAATCTGGTATCGGAATTCTGATACCGAGTTCCGATATGTTTCCGATATCGGGAATCGGTATCGGAATCTATATTTAAGTGTTAAATAAAGAATCAAAATAAAAAATATTGATATACTCACCCTCGGACGCACCCTGGTACTAACCGGCAGGCTTCTTTCCTAAGAATGAGCGCGTGAATGACCTGCGGTGATGTCGCGGCTTGTGATTGGTCGCGAGCGGTCACATGGACAAGCCGCGACGTCATCTAAGGTCCTTCACGCGCTCATTCTTAGGAAGGAAGGCTGCCGGAAAGAAGCAGGGCGCGTCCGAGGGTGAGTATATACCTAATAGGAATATACTCACCCTCGGAGGCGCCCTGCTTCTTTCCGGCAGCCTTCCTTCCTAAGAATGAGCGCGTGAAGGACCTTAGATGACGTCGCGGCTTGTCCATGTGACCGCTCGCGACCAATCACAAGCCGCGACGTCACCGCAGGTCATTCACGTGCTCATTCTTAGGAAGGAACCCTGCCGGTTAGTACCAGGGCACGTCCGAGGGTGAGTATATCAAGTTTCCTCTCCTTCAGACCCTGGGAACCATAGTATCCCATTGCACTGCATTGGGTTTCGTGTTTCGGCCGACCCCGACTTTTTTATAGGATCAGCCGATTTCACTCGACCCGACTTTTGAGAAAGTTGGGTTTCGTGAAACCCGACCCGATCCTATAAAAATAAAAGTTGCTCAACCCTAATGGTGAGTATTTGTTCTGTTCCAAATGAATAGGGAATAGGTTTAGATTGTCTTACCTGTCTCCTGCCCTGTGTAACTGCCATGTTATAACTGCTGAATACTTAGAAAAAAATACTTTGAATAAAAGTACACGAATAATAGTGCACGAATGCACCCCTGCATGAATGCATCCCAAAGCTATGTCTACATTTATAGAAGGCTAGCTCTTAGATCTCACTTTTTTTTTTTTTTTTTCGTTACCAATCAATCTAACTCAGTTGAGACAGCAGGACACAATAAATGTAGTGATCAGATAAACAAATGTCCAGGTCTACATGGATCATAAACCCCTTTGAAACAGTTATGTGATCTCTCTACATAGGGACAAGCAAAAGTGAGTTAAATATCTATAAACACAAAAAAATGCATAATAAGATGACTAACATATATAGATATATGCAGGATTCAATGCCGAAGATAGAATGACTCAGATACCATTCAAGCCGCTTGCTGTCAGGGAATGGAGCAATAGACATGCAGGATATTTCAGTTCAGGGAATGAATGATATGTTTACCATTCAAGCTGCTTGCTGTCAGGGAATGAAGCAATAGACATGCAGGATATTTAAGTTCAGGGAATGAATGATATGTTTAACATTCAAGCCGCTTGTATAATTAAAGTTTACATATACCACAGACTTGTTGTTAGCCATATTAATACAAACTAACATGTGGCTATGAGAAGATAGTTCAGTTCAAATGATAAAGTTTAGATTTTAAATTTGTTGAATGGAACCCAGCAGGAGGGAATCAGCTTGTACATGAACAACAGGACTAGGTTGTATAAATAAAATGAAAACAGGTACACAGAAAGGGCAGGAACATTTGTATAAATTAGTCCATTATTACAGTTATCTTTTATATCTGAGGATCATCAGTGCGAGTCTTGTGTTTTTATACATCTTGTGATGTATGTTGCAGTTATGCTTCTCTCAAGATAGACATTCTTTTCAGGGAAATAATACAATGATCAGCTCTATTAACTTTCGGCAACAATGGGAAAGTGGAAAAAAATTGCATAATTACAAAAGTAATCTACATAGATGCTTACATATTTATTTAGCTATACTCAATATCAATGATACACCAAGTGTAGAGTAAAGTGCAAGATATATTCTATCCTCAACAGTCATGCTGAATTGACAGTGCTAAGAGATTACTCAATGACTGAACTCAGTTGCAATATTTGATGTGAACTGTGGTCTGCCGTCTATCTTGCTGCAATAGATCCTTGTGTGATGTAGCTTTTGAAAATGTCTTAGCACTGCCATATTATATTGACAGCTAACAGTACGAAGACTCTGAAGTGATTTTTCCACTAGGTGCTTTGAAGACTACACTTCTATACTCTCCAAACTAGAGGACAACGTAGGATGTACTCTAGTCTTTACCCATCAGTTTAAACGCTTTCAGCATGTTTCTTTTACTGAGACCACATTCTGAAAATGTTTACTTTCAAGCCACTAGCCTAGATAATATAACCTCTACTTCTAGTGAAAGATACATATTTGTATATTGTAAGTCCAGAAATATTTGGACAGTGACCAAATCTTTGTGATTTAGGCGCTGCATGTCACTATCTTGGATTTGAAATTAAACAACTGAGATGCAATTGAGGTGTAGACTTTCAGATTTAATTAAAGGAGTTGAACAAAAATATATTGTGAAACATTTAGGAATTACAACCATTTCTCTACAAAATCACAATTTTCGGACTAACATACAATGTTGCCGAATGAAGAGATCCAGAACTTGATCAAAGACATAATACATTGCTTTATTAATAATAATCTTTAAAAATCAAAGATACACATGTTAAAACAGTAGAATAATAAATAGAGCACCCTAATTAGAAGAGACATTGCATAATGTGAAAACACATAAGCCCAAAGCACAAAGACGTACAGATGTATACAAAATCATAAAATTAGCCCACAAGTATATGAACAATTCATTGTAATAGGCATGTGCCCTACATCCCCAGTCAGGCTAAGTGAAGGCTATTGAGGCATGCAATCATAGAAAATACAATGAAACATATTACCAGAAAAGTTAAACAGCAGTGAAGATCGCAACCATGTGTGAATAGCAGGTTGGGGGAAGGGGCATTCAGGGGGGTTAATCTGTGTTTCCTTCCCTTTGTAGACCCTAAATCAATGGATGTACTCTGAGGTACACTCGCACAGTTTGTACAGTTTTATTACGTACCTGGCTCTCATACTGGGCAGGTATTGTCGGAATTGTAGCCTCCATTTGAAATGAACCAGAGATTCATCTATAGCGATATCCCTCTGGGAATTTTCTGCTGAAGTGGTCAAGTACTGGCCGTATTTTATGTAGACGATCAAAGTTTGGATCTTCTCGGGGAGGACACAGTGCATTTTCACTAAAATGCAAACATTTTTGGATTGCTTCAAATCATGTCCTTGTCATGGCCATGCAGAATACCGGTATACTGTAGAGAATATCAGTACTCCAGTATTGCCGAAGCTCTGATTTTCTGATTATGCCCATATGCAGCTCAATTCCCCAAAATGTAATTGGAGCGCCCCCAGTAGGGCAATGGGGTACTCGGTACCGGGCCCTTCAGTTCTCGGTGGGGATGTCACGGTGGCTGACCCGGATCGTGGCCCTAGGGATGTCCGTTTTATATGGGGGAAAGGTCTTTAAAGGGATAATGTTCCTGACGCCACCTGTAGTATTCGGTCAGGGTGACCGACTCTGCTGTGAGGGGTCCGCTGGGGGGATGTTATGGCAGCTAGATGGTATACCTTCCCACAGGTGAAGTGTATCCCCAGGGCTTCCCAGAGTGTAGATGGTGGATGGTGAGAGGCGCAGAGAAGAACTAGGACACAAGGTTGCAGTCTCTTTACTTTACTGAAGACTTCAGCATCCACAGTCCAGGGTACCGACCACAGGGTAGGCAGAGTCCGGCCGGTCTGAAGGCAAATCCAGAGTCCCCTTATCCAGGTGGAAATCAGTAGCCTTCCTCTAGCGCCTGGATGTTGTAGTACCTCTCTACTGAGCATCTCGGTAAGGTCCTCACAACTGATGTTGGTGTTCTAGATGTTATTTCTCTTTCTCTCTGTCCCCCTGATGGAATGGATAGGACAAACCCGTATGACTGGTGGCCTGATGCTTTTTACAGGTACTCTATCATGTCCCGGTCCCCACAAGTTGCCACCATGCCTCCTGGGCAACCAATATGGAATTAGCTGTCCTGCTGGTCTCTGGAGCAAAGCTTGGAGACGATTACTCCCTCGGTGTTCCGGCTACCGGAGCCTGCGCCTCAGAAGGAGGCAGCCTTTTGCAGGGCAGAACTCCTTCTGGTTTCCTCTCCTTTTGCTATGACTTCGTTTCTCACCCTCTGCAATACAATTCTCTTGTAATGTCTCTTTCTTAGGATGCTGCCACACGTCGGGCAGGCGCAGCTCCGTGGCCTTCTGTCTAGGCCTCTGACAGGATCCCACCCCTGTCAGGGATCCACTACCTGAGCGGAGCTCAGATAGCAGCTCACTGGGTGAAGCCCAGCTCACTTCTGACTAACTTCCTATCCAGACCACCAGTTTTACCTAATTGTGAGGAGTGCCCTAGTAGATAGGAGTGTAGCTCCCCCTGGTGGGCTGGAGTGTGAAGTGTGTTGTGTGGTTTGTGATACCTGGTAAGAAGATCTCCTTTATTGCCTTCAGATGTAACATCACTCCCCCCTAGAGGAGAACGACATTACTGCAACGACCAGGACTCTGGGGCGCTGCATCATCATCTCTGCTGCATTTACAGGGGGCCATTTGGCACATGACAACATGGGATTTTTGGTGAAAAATTGATGGGCATACAAGTTTGTCTGGGAGACCATAATATTTATTTCCTCAGTGAAAAATAATTTGAAAAAGTCAATTTCAGTGAGGCCAGTGGTGTCCAATTGGATTCCTGAGCTGCTGATGAAATCTGAAATGACAGGCTGATAATTTTCGGGGGGTGCAATCCATATGGGATCGATTGCTGCAGGAGTTGCCTGGGTTCTAGGGTGCCTTGCTGGGGGTCCTTCCTCACTAGATGAGGAGGAGGAGGAATAGATGAATATGGGATCTTACTCACTGGATGAAACCAGTGTCGGAGGCAAGGAAGGCGTATGCCTCCTCTGGTGAATAGCATCATCTTGACGAATGGTCCATTTTTATTTTATTTTTCAAAACCCCAGGGATGTTTGTGCAAGTCATGCTTTTACATGTGTAATGTGTGGGGCTTGTGTATAGGGAACTATTGATTATTAAAAAAGCAGAAGGGAAAAAAGGTAGAGAGAAAAAATGTAGAAGAAACACTTATAAGAAAAAATGAAAAGAAAAATCAGATGTAAAAAAAAGTTTGTAGAAATTTTTTTACAGAAGTTCAATACATTAATGCCCTCCCTATAAATTAACCCAATGCAAACAATTATTTTTTACAAAAGAAAAACTGTCATCACCAACACTGTAATGTAAAATGTACTTGACGCAACAAATTATTTTTTTTACAAAAGAAAAACGAACGTCACCAGCAATGTGACGTATGCTCCCCTAATGCACTCACTAAAAATTTACTCGACACAACTAATTCTTTTTTTTACAAAAGAAAAATAGACATCACCAGCACTGTAACATAAAATTTACTCAATGCAGCTATTTTTTTTTTTTTACGAAAGAAAAACAAACGTCACCAACAATGTGATGTGCTCTCCCCTAATGCACTAGAAATTACCCGGCGATAGCATTTTTTTTTATGCAGTGCAACATAAAAGATGCTACCTCCCTACCTATAAAAATACTCTATACCTCTATACTTTTTTTTTCTCTAAAACAAGATCAGACAGCAAACACTTACGCCAGCTACACTAACATCCTACCTATAAAACTACTCTGTACGATTTTTTTCTCTAAAACAATATCAGTCATCACCAAACACTGACGCTGACTACACTAACACGCTACCTATAAGACTACTCTGTACGATTTTTAATTCTCTAAAACAAGATTGGTCGTCACTAACACTGTGACGCCAACTACAGTACCTCTAAAACTACGCTGTACAATTTTTTTCTCACTCTAAAACAACATCAGTCATCACCAAACACTGTGACACTGGCTACACTAACATTCTATCACGCTACCTATAAAACTACTCTGTACGTTTTTTTTCTCAAAAACAATAGCAGTCACCAAACACTGTGACGCTGGCTACGCTACCTGTAAAACTGCACTGTATTAACTACTATTATTATTTTTTCTAAAAAAAAACCAACAAAAAAAAAATGGACGTCGCTTACACTGCAACGTCCGCTTCACTAACTAAAAAATGAAGTCTTGTGGCGCAAAAAAGTGCACTATATATTCAATTGGATGGGAGGGGATATGGGGTACGGGAACAAGGATGGGCAAGTTACTGCTGCTGTGATCACTCATGAGTCACACAGCAGCCAGCGCGCAGCACAGGAGACAGATCGCAGCACACAGCACAGCAGGACGCTGGGGCAGGAGATTGCAGGGGGATCACACTGGCCACCAATGAATCTTTCACTCAGGTAACACAACACATCAGACTCTCGCCTACTATCGAAACCTTCAAAAAGAACCTGAAGACCCACCTCTTCCTACAAGCCTACAACCTGCAGTAACCACCGATCGACCAAACCGCTGCACCACCAGCTCTGCCCTCACCTACTGTATCCTCACCCATCCTTGTTGATTGTGAGCCCCGCGGGCAAGGCTCTCTCTCCTCCTGTACCAGTTGTTCAAGATTATTGTATTTGTTTTTATTATGTATACCCCTCCTCACATGTAAAGAGCCATGGAATAAATGGTGCTATAATAATAAATAATAATAATAATAATAATAACACAGAGGGGATATGAATGCTCTGAGGTGATCGCTATTTTAGATTAACCCTTTTGGTGTTGATTGGTCAGAAACTATTGTTCAGCCAATCAGTGCCAAAGGAGTTATTTAGGTGAGGTGACGTCACAGCATGTCACATGTTTTACTTTTAAACCTAATTGACATATTGTTGTGATTGGCTGGTCAGAATTGACCAGCCAATCACAGCGATCGCTGATGTGGGGGGGCAGTACAGACTCTCGGGGCTATATATGGGGATGGTTTGCTGTCAGTAATAGCGGCGATCATAATCCGGTCACCATGTGATGCCACGCTGTGACCGCAAATGGAGGCACCATACATATGCTGCTCTTTGCAATAACTCACCTTCCACAGAGCAGTATATGTATGGCACATGTCTGGAAGGGGTTAAATTAAATATCCCATGTAAACATATAGAATTTAGTGTTGCTACTCGTCTTCTATATATGAATGTGCTATTTGAAAACTGCTTATTAGATCAGTAACCATTTTAAAGTTTGTCAGACCTACTTTATAACATTTACCATCAGCAGCATAAAAAGTGTTTATTTCAGCTTCAAGAGTGGTTGGGAGACAATAAACTATGCCTTTGAGTAAATATTTTTTATTTCTGTTCTTCCATTTGCTTCTTTACATTGCCAGTACGTTTAAGTTTAACTGTAGCATATTAACGTGTATATGCACATGGGCAACCTTGATAAATGGACCTGAAAGTGCCAATGACAATTCTGGAGATAGGCTGCGCTCACCCGTTCAGTCATTTTGCACCCCCTCCAAGAAACACTGCTCAACACGGATTCATCATCTGCTAAACAAATTGAAATTTAAGGGCTCCTGTCTCTGAAACATGAAAAACAATTACCATTGAATTTTAATAGCACTTTAATTTATTGGATGTGAAGTGATGGATGGTGCAGAGGTTCCTGGCAGAGACCAGCCAGAGATGCTCTTACTTTGCTGATCTGGGGAAATGAACACCCAGCAATCTCATTTCCTAAACTATTTGCATCTGCCACCCAGACAGATAAGTGAAATGGGTGAAGAACAGCATAATTCATCTAGCTTCGATATAACCTGTGCCACACACTCACACTCATACGTTATAACTGTCATATCCATTGACTGAGCAGCGTCTTCTCCATCATGTTGTGTATATACAGAACTGACATAAAAGATGCTGGCACATAGGACAGGTCATCTGTGTCATTTACAGCAGCGCTTGTGTACATAAAACAACAAGAACTTGATCATTAACATTTTAGCCCAAGACTCTGTCCTGTAAAATGAAATCATAGACTACTATATTTAATGGCACTAGCACTGTACATGACAGGCACTTAACAGCAGCTGTGTATGTTAGACCAATTGCCCATTTAATAACCCCTTCACCGACACGCGATTATACAGTTTTTCGTTTTTGTTTTTATTCTTCCCCTTCTTCCAAATGCCCTTTCTTATTTTATGTTTCCAGCCACATAACATATGAGGGCTTGATTGAGTTGTACTTTTGAAGTACAAAGGGTACTGAAAGTATTCATACCTTTTTAAATGTTACACTCTTTGTTTCATTGCAGCTATTTGGTAAATTCAAAAAAGTTAATTTTTTTTCTCGTTAATGTACACTCTGCACCTGCATCTTGACTGAAAAAAAAACAGAAATGTAGTAATTTTTGCAAATGTATTAAAAAAGAAAAACTGAAATATCACATAAGTATTCAAACCCTTTGCTCAATATTGAATAGAAGCACCCTTTTGAGCTAGTAGAGCCATGAGTCTTCTTGGGAATGATGCAACAAGTTCTTCACACCTGGATTTGGGGATCCTCTGCCATTCTTCCTTGCAGATCCTCTCCAGTTACGTCAGGTTGGATGGTGAGCATTGGTGGACAGCCATTTTCTGGTCACTCCAGAGATGCTCAATTGGGTCTAGGTCAAGTCTCTGGCTGGTCCTGTCAAGAATAGTCACAGAGTTGTTCTGAAGCCACTCTTTTGTTATTTTAGCTGCGTGCTTAGGGTCATTGTCTTGTTGGAAGGTGAACCTTCAGCCAAGTCTGAGGTTCAGAGCACTCTGGAAGAGGTTTTCATCCAGGATATCTCTGTACTTGGCTGAATTCAAGTTTCCTTCAATGACAACCAATCGTCCTGTCCTTGCAGCTGAAAAACACCCTCATAGCATGAAGCTGCCATCCCCATGTTTCACGGTTGGGATTGTATTGGGCAGGTGATGAGCAGTGCATGGTTTTCTCCACACATACCACTTAGAATTATCACCAAAAAGGTCTATCTTCGTCTCATCAGACCAGAGAATCTTATTTCGCATTGTCTCAGAGTCCTTCATCGGTTTTCTAGCAAACTCTATGCAGGCTTTCATATTTCTTGCACTGAGGAGTGGCTTCTGTCGGGCCACTCTGCCATAAAGGCACGACTGATGGAGGGCTGCAATGATAGTTGACTTTGTGGAACTTTCTCCCATCTTCCTACTGCATCTCTGGAGCTCAGCCACAGTGATCTTGGGGTTCTTCTTCACCAAAGCTCTTCTCCCTTCTCCATTCTGAAACCCGTAGCACTTTCAGTTTTCAGGAAATAGTGCTGTGTGAGGGCTTATTTTTTGCGCTCTGAGCTGACATTTTTACTAATACCATTTTGGGGTAGAAGCAGTAGCGTAGCTACCGGGGGGCAGAGGGGGCCATCGCCCCGGGCCCTGCGTTCTGAGGGGGCCCACCTGGATCTGCGCTACTGTAACTGCATCGGCGTGCAGTGCACTGATAGAGTTACATTCTGCGGCAGAGCAGGGAGAATCGATCTCCTTGCTCTGGCGCCCAGCCGCTATGGTGCCCCTGAGCAGGTGAGGGGCCTGGTGCCAGCAGTAGGCCCTCCCCGCTCATCCTCGCAGGTTCAACTGTATCGGCTAGATGCCGATACAGCTGACCGCATTGATGAGAGGAGTGTTACACTTCTTCCATCACCCCCCTCTCAGCGTCTGACATCACTGATACCAACATTGACAGTGGGTGCAATGACGTCACTACCCGGTGCTCACTGTCAGGAGATGAGCGGGAGCTCGATGGAGCGCAGAAACCAGGAGGAATAGAGGTGAATATTGGATTTTTTATGGAGATACATCATACTATAGATACTATGGGGCTGCCTTATATTATGTCTATCTGGGGGTAAAATATATTAAAGTCCGCCTATGCGTGGCTGCATTATATTAGAGTCTGCCTGGGGGTGCATTATATTAAAGTCTGCCTATGGAGGGCTGCATTATTTTAGAGTGGGCCTGGGGGCGCATTATATTAAAGTCTGCCTAAGGGGGTCTGCATTCTATCAGAGTCTGCCTGGGAGGTGTATTATCTTAAAGTCTGCCTATGGGGGGCTGCAATATATCAGAGTCTGCCTGGGGGTGCATTATATTAGAGTCTGCCTGGTGGGTGCATTATATTACAGCCTGCCTATGGAGGGCTGCCTTATATTACAGTCTGCCTATGGGGGGTGCATTATACTATATTCAAGTCTATCTGGTGCATTATTCTATATGGAGGCTATCTAGGGTGGCATTATACAGTGTGGAGATTACAATGATGGGGCCATCATACAGTGTTGGAGCAATCAAACAGTTTGGGGGCTACTAAGGGGTCAGCATATATACAGTGAGGTTGCATTATACTGTGTATAAGAGCATCATACTGTGCATAGTGTAGCTGTGCAGGGGGGAGACTCAGGACATTATTGTTAGGGGGAATGCAGGTTACAGTGAGTGTCAAAGGGGCACACAGAGGGCAATATAACTTTTTAGGGGACAATATATGGGCACTGTTTTCTAGGACACTTGCACCTGGCATTATTTTATTCTAGAGGGTTGCTTTAGAATTTAGAGGGCACACAGTATCACACAGTAGGTGCAGTAATAGGGCACATAAGGCAGCAGCGGCTCAGCATTGGGGTATCAGCAGGATGAGGAGTTTGTGCAGGTTGGGAATAGATGGTGACATGCTGAAAATCTGAGAAGTGAAATGTGTCTTTCTTGTAATCTCTGCAGCAAAATCCTGGCTGAAAGAAGTTGTTATGTCAGTCTGGGCCAGATGGAAAAGACGTGAAAAGTGAATGATTCCTTCAAAAAGAACGTCAGTGGTAAGTCACCATCTATTACTGTGCAGTAATCACTTATATGTTTTGTAGGACTGGTATTTACCACTGACCATTAGTGTTGAGCATTCCGATACTGCAAGTATCGGGTATCGGCCGATATTTGCTGTATCGGAATTCCGATACCGAGATCCGATACTTTTGTTGTATCGGGAATTGGTATCGGGATCGATATAATGTGTAAAATAAAGAATTAAAATAAAAAATATTGATATACTCACCTCTCCGACGCAGCCTGCACTTTACCGAGGGAACCGGCAGCCTTCTTTGCTTAAAATGCGCGCGTTTACTGCCTTCCGTGACGTCACGGCTTCTGATTGGTCGCGTGCCGCCCATGTGACCGCGACGCGACCAATCACACAAGCCGTGACATAATTTTCAGGTCCTGAATGCCTAATTGTGTGATTGGTCGCGTCGCGGTCACATGGGCGGCACGCGACCAATCAGAAGCCGTGACGTCACGGAAGGCAGTAAACGCGCGCATTTTAAGCAAAGAAGGCTGCCGGTTCCCTCGGTAAAGTGCAGGCTGCGTCGGAGAGGTGAGTATATCAATATTTTTTATTTTAATTCTTTATTTTACACATTAATATGGATTCCAGGGCCTGAAGGAGAGTTTCCTCTCCTTCAGACCCTGGGAACCATCAGGGATACCGTCCGATACTTGAGTCCCATTGACTTGTATTGGTATCGGGTATTGGTATTGGATTAGATCCGATACTTTGCCAGTATCGGCCGATACTTTCCGATACCGATACTTTCAACTATCGGACGGTATCGCACAACACTACTGACCATATGGTGGCAATATCCATGTTGGTCTAGAGATTATTTTCAGTAACAGCGTAGTCATCTCCTACATCCACTATTAGGGTGCGTCACTGAGTTGTAATCAAGGTTACCTGGTTAGGGGCCCACTCAGAAGTTTCCCCCCCCCCCCTTGAACCAAAACCATAGCTACGCCTCTGGGTAGTAGCCAAAAAAACATAATTCAGGATTTTTTTTCTTGTTACTCCATTTATCAATCAGATCAATTTTTCTTTATATTTCAATAGATGAGACTTTTACAAAGGCAGCGGTACCATTTATGTGTATTATTATTTTTTATGTAAATTGTTTTATTTTTAATGGGGCAAAGAAGGTGTGATTTGAACTTTTGTATTTTTTATTTCCAATTTTTAAAAATTGAAAAAAAAAACACTTTTTACTCTATTTAACAGTGATCAACAAGCGTGCTTGTTAGACCGGCGTTTTAAATGGCCGAGTGCAATGCGATAAAAAATCGCATTGCACTCGGACCAATGTTAAGCTATGGGGCAACTCCCACCAGCCGACTTTTTGTCGGCCGTTTCCCTCAGTCCGAGACAATCGCAGCATGCGATTGTCTCGGACCGAGGAAAACTCTCGGCTCACTCGCACCCATATAAGCCTATGGGTGCGAGTGAAACAACACACATCACTTTGATATCATCCGAGTGATGTGCGTTATAAGCGAACCCCAGCAATGGAGGAGATGGAGAAATTCATTTCTCCGCCTCCTCTGCAGCTGTGCTCCAATCCTCCCTGTGCAAGAGAATCGGAGCACAGACGCATGACACTCGGCTCCTGCTCTGCTGCGAGCAGGAGCCGAGTATCATTAGCATATCGCATCCGATGCCCTCGCATCGGATGCAATATGCCAGTGTGACACCGGCCTTACTGCACAATACTCAACTGACCATCTGGGTGCTCAGATACGCTCGTTACTCAATCGAGTATCATGGGTGACCGAGTGCCATGCATGAGTCCCTGCCCCACATGCTTTGAGGCTCTTAGACAGCTAATAAACATTGCAGGCAATTTCTTGCAATGCACCATGTCATCCTCACCATGTACCATGTAATCGGGTCTTATATAAGACCCAGTGACACGATGCTCCGAACACTTTCCTCTGGAAGTTCAGTTCAGGGAGAATTAGAGCAGGCATATAGATGGGCTACCAGGGTTGCGAAGTGGAGATGGAAAAGATTCCACTCCAACGAGCACTTCAAACAGTGCCTCACTACTTTCAAGGCCACACTTGCTGCAGCAAAACAAACCTACTTCTAATCTCTCATATCCTCCCTGCCCCACAACCCTAAACAGTTATTCAACACTTGCAATTCTCTCCTCCGTCCCCCAGCATGCCCTCCCTCTCCACTCATCTCGGCTGAAGACTTTGCCTCATTTTTCAAGCTGAAGATTGATAACATCAGAAACAGTTTTGGTCAACAACCCCCAGAGCCCTTTCTCCTGAGTGTACAGCCCTCCTCCTCCAAAACCAACTTCTCCACCATTACAGAAGATTGACTCTCCACTATAATCTCAAGATCACATCTCACCACCTGTGCACTTGACCCCATACCACTTCATCCCACTTCATCCCAATCCTCACCAAAGTTTTCATCACAACCCTAACCCATCTCTTCAACCTATCACTAAAAGCTGGTGTTTTCCCCTCAAGCTTTAAACATGCCTCAATCACACATATCCCTAAAAAGCCCTTTCTTGACTCATCCTCTGCATCCAGCTATTGCCCCATATCACTTTTCCCCTATGCCTCAAAACTACTGGAACACGTCCATTTGAACTGTCTTCCCACCTCTCTTCCTGCTCCCTCTTTGACAGCTTTCTATCAGGCTTCTGGCAGCATCACTCTACAGACACTGCCCTAACTACAGTAAAGTCACCAATGAACTACTAACTGCCAAATCCAAGCAACTTGGATTTCATCGTACCTAACAGACAGGACATTTAGCTTCTTCCACTCGCACACCACCTCCTCACCTCGCCCCCTATCTGTCGGAGTTCCACAAGGTTCAGTCCTAGGACATCTGCTCTTCTTCATCTATACCATTGGCCTCAGACAGCTCATAGAGTCCAATGGCTTTCAGTATCATCTCTATGCCGACGACATACAGATCTACATCTCTGAACCAGATATCACCACACTACTATCCAGAATCCCACAATGTCTGTCTGCTATTTCATCCTGCTTCTCCGCTAGATTTCTAAAACTTAATATGGACAAAACAGAATTCGTCATCTTTCCCCCATCTCACTCGACTCCCCCAACAGACCTATTTATTAAAGTAAATGGCTGCTCACTCTCTCCAGTCCCACAAGCTCGCTGCCTCGTGGTAATCCTTGACACTGATCTCTCCTTCAAACCACATGTCCAAGCCCTATCCACTTCCTGCCAACTTCAACTCAAAAATATTTCCCGGATCCGTGCATTCCTAAACCAAGAATCTGCAATAACTCTCGTCCATGCCCTCATCATCTCTCGCCTTGACTACTGCAACCTCCTGCTCTGTTGCCTTCCCTCTAACACTCTCGCACCCCTACAATCTATTCTAAACTCTGCTGCCCGACTGATGCAGTTTTTGGTGCAGTTTTTGATGCAGGTTTTTGGTGCGGTTTTTGATGCGATTTTTGATGCAGTTTTTGGAAATAAATAAACAGAAAATGTGCATGATTAGAATGGAAACATGCATGAAAAAATGGATTCGGAGGCCGAGTTCATCATTTCACATCTCAGTTTCATCCGTTTTTTGCCGGATCCATCGCTGTGCGTTTTTTCGCCGGACAGAAAAACCATTCCTCTGTATGTATTTTCCCTCCAGCGGAAACAGCTTTTTTGATGGATCCGGCAAAAAATGGATGAAACATGTGGCCATCAGGCGCAATCCGGTGCTAATACAAATGGATCCGGCGGAAAAAACGGATCCGGCGGAAAAAAAACGGATCAGGCTGAAAAAAATGGATCCTGTAAATGTGCTTGCAGGATGCGTTTTTTACCCATAGACTTGTATTGCTGACGGATTGCGATGGATGGCCACACGTCTCGTCTGTCATGCAACGGATCCATCGTGTTTTGGCAGACCATCGGCACGAAAAAATGTTCAAGTGAACGTTTTATTGTCCGTTGCATCCGCCATTTTCTACTGCGCATGCGTGGCAGAAACTCCGCCCCCTCCTCCCCGGACTTCAGAATGGGCAGCGGATGCGTTGAAAAACTGCATCCGCTGCCCACGTCGAGCCACATTTTCACAACGTGCGTCGGTACGTCGGCCCGACGCATAGCGACAGACCCGTACCGACGGAAGTGTGAAAGGGGCTTTAATGAGAGTTGAATTTTAAAAAAAAGGAAAAAACCGGCGTGGGCTCCCGCACAATTTTCTGCGCCAGAGAGGGAAAGCCGACGGCCGGGGGCCAATATTTGTAGCCTGCTATGAATATCAGCCCGCAGCTGTCTGCGTAGCCTTTACTGGTTATTAAAATGGGGGACCCAAAAAAAAATGACGTGGGGTCCCCCTATATTTTATAGCCAGAAAGGCTACGCAGACAGCTGCGGGCTGACATTCATAGCCTAGAGAGGGGCCATGGATATTGACCCCCCGGCTACAAATACCAGTCCGCAGCCGCCCCGGAAGAGACACATCAGTAAGATGCGCCAATTCCGGCACTTAGCCCCTCTCTTCCCACTCCCGTGTAGCGGTGGGATATGGGGTAATAAGGGGTTAATGTCACCTTGCTATTGTACGTGACATTAACAAAAGTGAAACTTGTATATTAGATAGAGTCATTACAAACAGTGTGATGTATTTGAAGTGCTTATTTCTGTTAATGTTGATGATTATGGCTTATAGTCAATGAAAACCCCAAAGTCATTATCTCAGTAAATTAGAATTCTTTATATCACCAGTTTGAGAAAATGATTTTAAAATCCGAAATGTTGGCCTACTGAAATGTATGTTCAGTAAATGCACTCAATACTTGGTCAGGGCTCCTTTTGCGTCAATTACTGCATCAATGCAGTGTGGCATGGAGGCAATAAGTCTTTGGCACTGCTGAGGTGTTATGGAAGCTCAGGTTGCTTTGATAGCAGCCTTCAGCTTGTCTGTATTGTTGGGTCTGGTGACTTTCATCTTCCTCTTAACAATACCCCATAGATTCACTATGGGGTTAAGGTCAGACGAGTTTGCTGACTAATCAAGCACAGTGATACTGGTGTTTTTAAACCAGTAGTAAGTACTTTTGGCAGTGTGGACAAGTGTTAAGTCCTGCTGGAGAATGGAATTTCCATCTCCAAAAAGCTTTTCAGTAGAGGGAAGCATGAAGTGCTCTAAAATTTCCTGGTAAACAGCTGCGCTGATTTTGGTCTTGATAAAACACAGTGGACCTAGACCAGCAGATGACATGGCTCCCAAAATCATCATTGATTGTGGATACTTCACACTAGACCTTGGAAAGCAAGGTCCAGAGTCTGGAAGAAGAGTTGAGAGACAGACAATCCAAGCTGCTTGAGGTCTAGTGTGAATTTTCCACAATCAGTGATGGTTTGGGGAGCTATGTCATGTGCTGGTATAGGTACACTGTGTTGTATCAAGACCAAAGTCAGGGCAGCCATCTTCCCGGAAATTTTAGAGCCCTTCATGCTTCCCTCTGCTGACAAGCTTTTTGGAAATGGAAATTCTATTCTCCAGCAGGACTTGGCCTCTGTCCACACTGACAAAAGTACCAATTTTATGGTTTAAAACCAGCAGTATCACTGTGCTTGATTGGCCAGCAAACTCGACTGACCTTAACCCCATAGAGAATCTATGGAGTATTGTCAAGTGGAACACGAGAGACACCAGACCCCACAATGTAGACAAGCTGAATGCTGCTATCAAAGCAACCTGGGCTTCCATAACACCTCAGCAGTGCCACAGGCTGATCGCCTCCATGCCACGCTGCATTGATGCAGTAATTGATGCAAAAGGAGCCCTGACCAAGTATTGAGTGCATTTACTGAATATACATTTCAGTAGGCCAAGATTTCAGATTTTAAAATCACTTTTTCAAGCTGGTGTTATAAAGTATTCTAATTTACTGAGATAATGGCTTTTGGGTTTTCATTGGCTGTAAGCCATAATCATCAACATTAACAGAAATAAACACTTGAAATACATCACTCTGTTTGTAATGACTATCTAATATATGAGTTTCACTTTTTGTATTGTAGAGCTGAAATAAATTAACTTTTTGATGACATTCTAATTTTGTGAGATGTACCTGTATACACACTGACACTGACAATGTATTTAACTTGCATGAAATGTAATGCTCACATATTGATACTTACCATATAAATGGTTTCTTTCCTTCATATCCCCCAAACATCGTACACAGCCTCAGCTCATTCTTGCTTCCCCATACAGAGCTAACTGTGTAAATATGTTCAATAAAAAAACATTCTTATCCTGATTCTATGTCTGCCAAAAGTGCACATTATTTTCCACTAATTTAATTTTCTAGTAGTAAAGAGACTGACTTCACTTCACCCAGTGGAGAAGTATCTCAATAAAACAGATGGAAGGCAGCAACCTGTAGTCTGGCTGGAAAAATTCTCTGACAAAGAAAGCAGTAAAACACCCCAAATACAAATCATTGAGATGAGAGACAGCAAGGGATGGAAAGGGAAATAAATGAAACAGGGAAAATAGATGTAAAGGATGCACCATGAGCATAAAAATAGAACAAAAAACAGATATGCAATGGTACAAGCTGCTAGCGAAAGTCTTAAAGTTATTGATAGCCAGCATTTTTTTATTAGGAGCGGATGTAACAGATTGAAAGATATTATTCTTTCCAAACTGTTCGACTCTGAGACAGGCAAGACAAAATGATTGATTAGAGGTAAGGTTTGGCAATCAATTGCCCTGATATATGATCAGCCATGAAGAATAATTGGAATAGGATTCTATATAGAATACCGCTAATTAATGAATATGTTAGGCTGGAGACATATGTTCTAGTTCTGCCTGATATCATGCTTAATGTCCATACAATGATACCCTCCAAGGGGTAGACCTGTAGGGAGATGAGTCTTTTTTTTAATGTGCACAAGGTAATCATTTTCTGAAATGCATTACACATCTTTTTCTTGCTCTATTAAAGCATAATTCATGGAAAAGAGTCTAAATATAGCTATACAGTGGCGCAGAACTGTAACTAGGCTTTCCTTCATCTGGAGTGCAAGATTCCTATCAATGCTGTAGCCCACAATCCAAGTCAAGGTGAGATGGCTCATGAGATCGTAGGCCCTAACAATCCCCTTACTTACTAAACAGGCGAAAAGAATACACGAGACTAAGTCTGGCATGAAATGGCCAAGAGGCTTTTATTAGGTTTACTTAAATAAATAATTAATCCAATTTATATAATAAATTATTTAATAAATAACATCAAAGATTTTCAAAGTCCAGACCAATAAACTGAAGGATCAACTTTAAAACGACTACCTTTTCCCTCAAGAAAAGCCTCTCCATGATGCTACTTCCTGTAATAAAGACTAACAAAGGGGCCAGATGGGTGGGTGACAGTTGCTTCTTCACTTCAGAGAGAATTGAGGAGAATTCCTGAGGGAGGGGGTGTAAATAGAGCACCTTCCCTGCACTTTTTTAAACCAATCCAAATGACAGCTGACAGACAGCAAGGCCGCCAATCAGGGTGATCACCTGCTTCTGTTACATGACAACAGAGACTATTAACCCTTTAACAGATCAATCATGAGGATACCTCATGAAACACTTAAGGCAACCTACAGTAAAACAAAATGGTGAGAGATAGCATATTCCTAACAATATCCCTACATATCATACATTTAACCCTAAGTGCCACAAGCCCATGCAGCCCCTGCTCTAACTGATGTGGGGGTTTTCCATTAAAACTTATTTTGGCATCCGGACAGATACCCATAACTGCATTATGACCATACATTACTGCATTATGGCCATACATTGCTGCAGTAGCATATGCAATAATTTTAAGGCATTAAAAGAGCTTATCCAAGAGTTAAAGGAAGTTTCTTCAGCTTAAAAAAAATCACGGAAGCCTCAAATGTTTTTTATGGACAGGGCAAAAAAGTGACATATTTTTATGGACTGTTCTGGAGTTTCTTGACTGTTGACAACCTAGATCTCCATTCTTCTGTGACTCCTAAAAAAGCTAGAGCTTTAAATAAGGAAGAGGGTGGTGGAGAAAAACAAGTAGCTGAAAAGGTGCACTGAATTGGACCACAAAGCACCCTATTAGCATATTTGAATAAAGAATGAGCAATGGATTTGAACATTGCAAGGCATCTTTGCCTGATAAAAAAAATCATACCTTTAACATACTGTGCTCAGTTTGAACAATCATTTTTTGGTTGAGAACCTCCCTTTAATAAAAATAAAACTAGCAGCGGCAAATGGTATACAAAAAAAACAGTACTCATCTGGTACATGAGTACAGCAACCAGTCACTCAACAGCAACCAATCACTGATTTCAACAGTGGTACAAGTAAAGAACGCATGTGACAGCTGTGACCAGTAGAGGTGTTGTGAATTAGACTTTTTTGGCTCCCTCTTGTGGTCACTAGTGGTATGACTCTGAGATTGTCTTTCCCTAGTTTGGCACCCACCTGGGTCGTTAGTCCAGGGGTGTTGCTATATGAACTTCCTGAATTCTTAGTCTGGTGCCTGGCATCGTTGTAATCAGTCCTTTCTGTTTGCTCCTGTCTGCTGGTCCTGGTTCATGCAAAATTAAGCTAAGTCCTGCTTCCTTGTTTTTTGGTTATTTGTATTGCTCTATTTTTTGTCCAGCTTGTACTAAATGTGATTCCTGATTTTGCTGGAAGCTCTAGGGGGCTGGTATTCTCCCCCCGGGCCGTTAGACGGTTCGGGGGTTCTTGAATATCCAGCGTGGATATTTTTGATAGGGTTTTTGCTGACGGTATAAGTCATCTTACTATATTCTGCTATTAGTCAGTGGGCCTCTCTTTGCTAAATACCTAGTTCATTCTTACGTTTGTCTTTTCTTCTTACCTCACCGTTATTATTTGTTGGGGGCTTGTATCCAACTTTTGGGGTCTTTTCTCTGGAGGCAAGAAAGGTCTATCTTTTCCCTTCTAGGGTTAGTTAGTTCTCCGGCTGGCGCGAGACGTCTAGAACCAACGTAGGCACGTTCCCCGGCTGCTGCTATTTGTGGTGCTAGGATTAGCTATACGGTCAGCCCAGTTACCACTGCCCTATGAGCTGGTTTTTTGTGTTTGCAGACTTGGTATTTATTGCAGAGACCCTCTGCCATTGGGGTCATAACAAGAGGTGATCGAATCTTTTGAATTAGGAATTCACCATCTATGATTCTCTAAAAAAATCTATTCTCACCTTATCAATTTACCTAGAATTTTCAGTACTACTAAATGGTGATGAGCGAGTGTACTCGGTACTTGGGTTTTCCAAGCATGCTCGGGTGGTTTCGGAGTATTTTGGGCGTGCTCGGAGATTAGGTTTGAGTCACTGCGGCTGTATGATTTGTGGCTGCTAGACAGCCTGAATACATGTAGGGATTCCCTAACAAACAGGCAACCCACACATGTATTCAGGCTGTCCAGCAGCCGCAAATCATGCAGCTGCGGCGACTCAAAAAATAATCTCTGAGCAGGGCCGGCTCCAGGTTTTCATGGGCCCTGGGCGAAAGAGTCCCAGTGGGCCCCTTTAACACATACCACAATTCATAATGCACCAATACGGCAGAGAAATAAAGGTATAGTACAATGCCAAAGATTTCACTTACTTCTTACATTACATGAGTGATATCTATTGTACATTCTACATTAGCTCAGAAACCGGACAGTATAGTCCTCTATACAGAATAATGAGCCCCATATATTGCTCCAAACAGAATAATGAGCCCCATATATTGCCCCATACAGTATATTGGCCCCATATAGTGCTCCATACAGTATAATTGGCACCACATAGTCCTCTATACAGAATAATGAGCCCCATATATTGCTCCAAACAGAGTAATGAGCCTCATATAATGCTCCATACAGTATAATGGGCACCACAGAGTGCTCCATACAAAATGAGCCCCATATAGTCCTCTATACAGAATAATGAGCCCCATATATTGCTCCATACGGAATTGACCCCATATAATGCTCCATACAGTATTGTGAGCCACATATAATCCTCCATACAGTATATGATGGGCCCCATCTATTGCTCCATATATAATGGGCCTCACATAATGCTCCATACAGTATATGATCGGCCCCATACAGTATACTGAGTCTCATATATTGCTCCATACAGAATGGGCCCCATATGATGCTCCATACAGAATGGGTCCCATATAATGCTCCAAAAATAATTGGCCCCATAAGATGCTCCATGTATGATGGGCCCCATATAATGCTCCATATATAATTGGCCATATAAAATGCTCCATATATAATTAATCCCATGAGATGCTTCATATATTATTGGCCCCATATACTGCTCCATATGTAATTGGCCCCATATACTGCTTCATATTGAATTGGCCCCATAAGATGCTCCATATAGAATTAGCCCCATATAATGCTCCATATATGGGCCCCTTCTGATGGTCCCCATATATTGCTCCAAATATATATAAAAAAAGGAATACTCACCTCTCGTTGCTTGACGCTGCTCTGCTCTGGACTCCTCACCGTCGGCGTCTTCCTGCTCTGTGCTGTGACTGCTCAGGCAGAGGGCGCGCACTGGTGACGTCATCGCGCCCTCTGACCTGAACGTCACAGTCAGAGGATGGAAGACGCTGCAGCACTGGAACCGGGAGAGGTAAGTATCGCAAGTTCTGGGGCCCGGAGCAGGCAGGGGTCCACTCGCGGGGGCCAGCACAATAGCGTGCCAGTGTCCCCGACGGCGAGTGGGCCCCCTGCCTGCTCAGGGCCCTGGCACTTGCCCGGGTGCGCTGGGTGCTGACGCCGTCCCTGTCTCTGAGCATGCCCAAAATACTCGAGGACTACCCAAGCATGCTCGGAAAACCTGAGTACACTCGCATACTCGCTCTTCACTACTCCTAAGCCTTTAATTGCCCAGCAAATTTGTGTTATATTCAACTTTTGAAATAAGTGTGCAAAAAAGTTTGAATTTCTTTAAAATATGTGCTTTTTGTGAGGAAGACAGTTGCATTTAAATTCATGGAATGTTATAATATTTTTCAAAACTCAAAAGAAATGCAAAAAGATGTATCCAGGGGCTGGCTGGCATTTTTCAGCCTGGGGGGCAATCACAAGGCAGTGGCCCTTCAGTTGTGGTGGCCCTCCTTTTCCCTAATAATCTCTGGACACTGGATAAAAGTAGCAGAGATAACAGGCTTTAAAAACAGGCTGGTTCATAGATATTGGAACAGAATGGAGCTTGCTGCATAGATATGGGAGCAGAACCGAGCTTACTCCGGATATATGGGAGCAGAACGGAGGTTACTGCAGAGATATGGTAGCAGAACCGAGCTTACTCCAGAGATATGGGAGCAGAACGGAGGTTACTGCAGAGATATGGTAGCAGAACCGAGCTTACTCCAGAGATATGGGAGCAGAACCAAGCTTACTCCAGAGATATGGGAGCAGAACAGAGCTTACTCCGGATATATGGGAGCAGAACGGAGGTTACTGCAGAGATATGGTAGCAGAACCGAGCTTACTCCAGAGATATGGGAGCAGAACGGAGGTTACTGCAGAGATATGGTAGCAGAACCGAGCTTACTCCAGAGATATGGGAGCAGAACAGAGCTTACTACAGAGATATGGGAGCAGAGCGGAGCTTACTGCAGAGATAAGGGAGCAGAACCGAGCTTACCACAGAGATATGGGAGCAGAGTGGAGCTTACTACAGAGATAAGGGAGCAGAACTGAGCTCACTACAGAGATATGGGAGCAAAACAGAGCTTACTACAGAGATATGGGAGCAGAACGGAGCTTACTAAAGAGATATGGGAGCACAACAGAGCTTACTACAGAGATATGGGAGCAGAACCGAGCATACTACAGAGATATGGGAGCAGGACCGAGCTTGCTACAGAGATATGGGAGGAGAGCGGAGCTTACTGCAGAGATATGGGAGCAAAACAGAGCTTACTACAGAGATATGGGAGCAGAACGGAGCTTACTACAGAGATATGGGAGCACAACAGAGCTTACTACAGAGATAAGAGAACAGAACCGAGCTTAATATGTGTACTACATGGAACCAAGACTGCTACATAGAAACTGGAGCAGAACCGAGATTACGGCATGCATACGGTACCATAATCTAGATTACTACATTGATACAGTACTAGAACCAAGCTTACTGCTTAGATATGGTGCCATAACGGAGCTTACTTACAAACATACATACAATACGGCTACACAGTGCCTACTACTGTCACCACTACACAGCGAATACATAATATTATAATATCACCATTACCTCTATATGAAACTACATTCTATACAAAGACCAATGATACTACCATACACCCTTTACTATGACTGAATTACATTTAGCTGCTACTAAATAAAAAAAAATGTTACCTAAAAAGAGCAATATTACAACCTAACAGTAACCGTATATTGGTAGACACCAGTTCCGCAGAACAAGTGATTACAGTACAGTTATATACAGTAACTTACACACGACGTTCTTTCTGATTTGGATCGTTCACATTTCTATCTGGCCCAGACCGACATGACAACTTCTCCAGCCAGGACTCATCTGCACAGATTACTATAAAGACACATTTGACTTCTCACATTTCTAGCGCCGTCCCCATCTATTCCCAACCTACAAAAACTCCCCACTCTGTGTGCACCTGCAGTGTGGACCACTGACCCCAATATTTAATCAATTGTGTCATTACTAGGATTACTCCCACCCCCCAAAATTAAAGTATCCCACAGAAAGTAGTAATGCCCCTACTGTGCAACGACATGTATGGGCCTTTGAAGGATATAATATCCCAAGTGCCCCCTTCCAGCAACAAATACCCTTGAGTGCTCACGTAAAGTAACACTGTCCCCCCCAAAAAAAGGATCCTGAGTGCCCCTATCAAAACTAATAATGTGCCCATTCATAACAAATAATGTCCTCTGAGCACCCACACAGCTCTGTATATACAGAATGATGGTCCTACAGCCCCAATACCCCTTTATTATACATTGAGGACCCCAAAACTCCCTATATATAGTAAAATGGCTACATAGCCCCCTATATAAAATATGATGTCCCAACTGCCTCCTACTGTATATATAGTATGAGGCTTTAAAGTTTCCTATATATACTATAGCTCCCCACAAATAGTATGTCACCAAAACCCCCTATATATAGTATGATGGTCCCCTACAGATCTCTAATTGCGATATTATGTACCTCACAGCTTCCTATATATAGTATGATGATCCCGCATCCCCTCTATATATAGTATCATGTCCCTACAGCCCCCTATATGGAATATGGTGGCCCCACAGCCCCATATGATGTATGATGATATATATAGTATGAAGGTATCCCACTGCCCCACATATATAGTATGATGGTCCCCACATATATAGTATAGGAAGTGTGATGGCCCCAGTTCCCACCATAAATATAGGACGATGGCACAAGTTGCGTGTGTGTGTGTGTTCTCCCCAAATATCTAGAATGATGACCCCAGTTCTCCCCTTATATATAGTAGGATGGCCCCAGTTCTCCCCCATATTTTTCTCTTCCGGTCCGCAGAGAGGCATGAGGCAATAATGTAATCGCCCCGCCTGCGTCAGCACACTGAATTCTCAGGAAGCTGCGGTCTGCAGCTTATGAGACAGACCAGGGTTTCCACTAGGAATTTCGGGGCCCCATACTGGCAACATTTTCGGGTTCCCTTGAGACTCCGCCCAGGCTCCACCCCAGCTTCACCTCCACCTCCACTGTCCCACTGCTCATTCTTGGAAAAACTCAACTTCTGCACTACATCCTCACCAATCAGATATTAACAGTTCCCATCAAACACCAGATCACATTAATAACCAGCAGCTTTTGTTCTGGCCAAAAGAATTTTTAAGTTGACACCACGACACGGTAGACTCTTTCGGCCGGGCCCTACTCTACTCTAAACTATTAAAAATAAATATATTTTTATGGATTTTTCTTTAAGGGAATGAGTGATATACATTTACATTTTGTTTTAAACAACCATAAATACCACATTACAGTACAAGGGACAAATATCGTCACACCATGACCAGACCACATATTACTAGCACATAGTGACTGAATAATACCACTTACAAGGAACAAATATAGTGATGAGCGAGCATACTCGTTACTCAAGATTTCCCTAGCACGCTCGGAAGTCCTCCGAGTATTTGTTAGTGCTCGGAGATTTAGTTTTCAGCACCGCAGCTGAATGATTTACATCTGTTAGCCAGCATAAGTACATGTGGGGATTCCCTACAAACCAGACAACCCCCACATGTACTTATGCTGGCTAAGAGATATAAATCATTCAGCTGCGGCGCTGAAAACAATCTCCGAGCACTAAAAAATACTCGGAGGACACCCGAGCGTGCTCGGGAAATCTCGAGTAACGAGTATGCTCGCTCATCACTAAACAAATACCAACGCACCATGTCCAGACCACATATTACCACCACATGATGACCAATAATACCACATACAAGGAACAAATACCGCCACACCATGACCAGACCACATATTAACACCACATAGTGACTGAATACTGCAATACTGATCTCATTAATTTTAAAAAAACCCACAATACTAAGTGCTATTGTATACAGGAACTCTGTATTTACTGTCAGTGTACAGGTAATACAATGATCACAGGTGACATTATACACAGGAGCTCTGTATATAGTGTCAGTGTACAGATAATACAGTGATCACCAGTGACATTATACATAGGATCTCTGTATATAGTGTCAGTGTACAGGTAATACAGGGATCACCAGTGACATTATACACAGGAGCTCTGTAAAAAGTGCCAGTGTACAGGTAATACAGTGATCACCATTGCCAGTGACATTATACACAGGAGCTCTGTATATAGTATACAGTGTATAGTGTCACTGTACAGGTAATACACTGACTCACCAGTGACGTCTGTAGCTGAAGTCCTTCATCTTTGCTTTTCTCATTCATGCAGCACAGACCGCCGTAATTTCTTCCAGCCAGGACTCGCCTCTGCATAAAATAACACAGTTAGAGCACCGCTTCCAGAACACATTCCCCACTTTTTCCCTTTCTTCTACACTACACATCTGAATACAAAGGTCCACCCACAATCAATATATAATTGGTTATTATGCAACCTCATAGATTGCAAGCCTATGAGTCCCCCATCATGTGCAGTCCCCCTTACCTCCCACTTCATGTGCAGTCCCCCTTACCCCCACTTCATCATGTGCAGCCCAACTCCCCCACTTCATCATGTGCAGCCCAATTCTTCCTTCATCATGTGCAGTCTCCATAACCACCAAACTCCATCATGTGCGGCCCCATTCCCCCTTCTTCATGTGCAGCCTCCTTTAACCCTCAAACTCCATCATGTGCGGCCCCACTCCCCATCATCATGTGCAGCCTCCTTAACCCCCAAATTCCATCATGTTTGGCCCCAATTCCCTTCATCATTTGCAGTCTTCTTAACCCCCAAATCCATCATGTGCGGTCCCGCTCCCCTCATGTGCAGCCTCCTTTAGCCCTCAAATTCCATCATGAGCAGCCTCCTTTAACCCCCAAATTCCATCATGTGCAGCCTCCTTTACCTCCCAAATTCCATCATGTGCAACCTCCTTTAACCGCCCAAATTCCATCATGTGCAGTCCTCCTTTCACCCCCCAAATTCCATCATGTGCAGTCCTCCTTTCACCTCCCAAATTCCATCATGTGCAGCCTCCTTTAACCCCCAAATTCCATCATGTGCAGTCTGTTGTGAATTTGCTTTTTGCTCCCTCTAGTGGTTACTAGTTTTTTGACTCTGGTTTTTCTGTCATTCCTTTTATCCGCACCTGGGTCGTTAGTTAGGGGTGTTGCTATATAAGCTCCCTGGACCTTCAGTTCAATGCCTGGCAACGTAGTTATCAGAGCTAGTCTGCTGTGCTCTTGTCTACTGATCCTGGTTCCAGTTATATCAGCTAAGTCTGCCTTTTGCTTTTTGCTATTTGTTTTGGTTTTGTATTTTTGTCCAGCTTGTTCCAAATCTATATCCTGACCTTTGCTGGAAGCTCTAGGGGGGCTGGTGTTCTCCCCCCGGACCGTTAGACGGTTCGGGGGTTCTTGAATTTCCAGTGTGGATTTTGATAGGGTTTTTGTTGACCATATAAGTTACCTTTCTTTATTCTGCTATCAGTAAGCGGGCCTCTCTGTGCTAAACCTGATTCATTTCTGTGTTTGTCATTTCCTCTTACCTCACCGTCATTATTTGTGGGGGGCTTCTATCCAGCTTTGGGGTCCCCTTCTCTGGAGGCAAGAAAGGTCTTTGTTTTCCTCTACTAGGGGTAGCTAGATTCTCCAGCTGGCGCGTGTCATCTAGAATCAACGTAGGAATGATCCCCGGCTACTTCTAGTGTTGGCGTTAGGAGTAGATATATGGTCAACCCAGTTACCACTGCCCTATGAGCTGGATTTTTGTATTCTGCAGACTTCCACGTTCCTCTGAGACCCTCGCCATTGGGGTCATAACAGTTTGCCAGGCCAGTATTAAATGTTTAATGCATTGCAGAAGAGGGATTATAAGAAAGAAGATTCTGAGTTTTTTTTTTTTTTTTTTCTTCTTCCCCTTTACCTCAGAGTGGCTATGCTTGCTGCAGACATGAATGTCCAGACCTTGATTACAAGTGTGGACCAGCTGGCTACTCGTGTGCAGGGCATACAAGACTATGTTATCAGAAATCCTAGGTCAGAACCTAAAATACCGATTCCTGAACTGTTTTCCGGAGACAGGTTTAAGTTTAGGAATTTCGTGAATAATTGTAAATTGTTTTTGTCCCTGAGACCCTGTTCATCTGGAGATTCTGCTCAGCAAGTAAAAATTGTTATTTCGTTCTTACGGGGCGACCCTCAGGATTGGGCTTTTTCGCTGGCGCCAGGAGATCCGGCATTGGCTGATCTTGATGCGTTTTTTCTGGCGCTCGGTTTACTTTATGAAGAACCCAATCTTGAGATTCAGGCAGAAAAGGCCTTGCTGGCTATGTCTCAGGGGCAGGACGAGGCTGAAGTGTATTGCCAAAAATTTCGGAAATGGTCCGTGCTGACACATTGGAACGAGTGTGCACTGGCCGCTAATTTTAGAAATGGCCTTTCTGAAGCCATTAAGAATGTTATGGTGGGTTTTCCCATTCCCACAGGTCTGAATGATACTATGGCACTGGCTATTCAAATTGACCGGCGGTTGCGGGAGCGCAAAACCGCAAATTCCCTCATGGTGTTGTCTGAACAGACACCTAATTCGGTGCAATGTGATAGAAAAACCGCAAATTCCCTCATGGTGTTGTCTGAACAGACACCTGATTTAATGCAATGTGATAGAATCCTGACTAGAAATGAGCGGAAAATTCATAGACGCCGGAATGGCTTGTGTTACTACTGTGGTGATTCTACACATGTTATCTCAGCATGCTCTAAACGTATAGCTAAGGTTGTTAGTCCTGTCACCATTGGTAATTTGCAACCTAAATTTATTCTGTCTGTAACTTTGATTTGCTCACTGTCATCTTATCCTGTCATGGCGTTTGTAGATTCAGGTGCTGCCCTGAGTCTCATGGATCTCTCATTTGCTAAGCGCTGTGGTTTTACTCTTGAACCATTAGAAAATCCTATTCCTCTTAGGGGTATTGATGCTACACCATTGGCAGCAAATAAACCGCAGTATTGGACACAGGTTACCATGTGCATGACTCCTGAACACCGCGAGGTGATACGTTTCCTGGTTTTACATAAAATGCATGATTTGGTTGTTTTAGGGCTGCCATGGTTACAGACCCATAATCCAGTCCTGGACTGGAAGGCTATGTCAGTCTCAAGTTGGGGCTGTCGTGGTATTCATGGGGATTCCCTGCCTGTGTCTATTGCTTCTTCTACGCCTTCGGAAGTTCCGGAGTATTTGTCTGATTATCAGGATGTCTTCAGTGAGTCTGAGTCCAGTGCACTGCCTCCTCATAGGGACTGTGACTGTGCTATAGATTTGATCCCAGGCAGTAAGTTTCCTAAGGGAAGACTGTTTAATCTGTCGGTACCTGAACATACCGCTATGCGTTCATATATCAAGGAGTCTCTGGAGAAAGGACATATTCGTCCGTCTTCTTCCCCTCTTGGTGCGGGATTCTTTTTTGTGGCAAAAAAGGACGGATCTTTGAGACCTTGTATTGATTATCGGCTTTTAAATAAGATCACTGTCAAATTTCAGTATCCTTTACCGCTGTTGTCTGACTTGTTTGCCCGGATTAAGGGTGCCAAGTGGTTCACCAAGATAGACCTTCGTGGTGCGTACAACCTTGTGCGCATTAAGCAAGGTGATGAATGGAAAACCGCATTCAATACGCCCGAAGGTCATTTTGAGTACTTGGTGATGCCTTTTGGGCTCTCCAATGCGCCTTCAGTTTTTCAGTCCTTTATGCATGACATTTTCCGGAAGTATCTGGATAAATTTTTGATTGTTTATCTGGATGATATTTTGGTTTTTTCTGATAATTGGGATTCGCATGTGGAGCAGGTCAGGTTGGTCTTTAAAATTTTGCGTGAAAATTCTTTGTTTGTCAAGGGCTCAAAGTGTCTCTTTGGTGTACAGAAGGTTCCCTTTTTGGGGTTCATTTTTTCTCCTTCTGCTGTGGAGATGGACCCAGTCAAGGTCCGAGCTATTCTTGATTGGACTCAGCCCTCGTCAGTTAAGAGTCTTCAGAAGTTCTTGGGCTTCGCTAACTTCTACCGTCGTTTTATTGCTAATTTTTCTAGCATTGTGAAACCTTTGACGGATATGACCAAGAAGGGCTCCGATGTAGCTAACTGGGCTCCTGCTGCCGTGGAGGCTTTCCAGGAGTTGAAACGCCGGTTTACTTCGGCGCCTGTTTTGTGCCAGCCTGACGTCTCACTTCCCTTTCAGGTTGAGGTGGATGCTTCGGAGATTGGGGCAGGGGCCGTTTTGTCGCAGAGAGGCCCTGGTTGCTCTGTTATGAAACCTTGTGCCTTTTTCTCTAGGAAGTTTTCGCCTGCCGAGCGAAATTATGATGTGGGCAATCGGGAGTTGTTGGCCATGAAATGGGCATTTGAGGAGTGGCGTCATTGGCTCGAGGGTGCTAAGCATCGTGTGGTGGTCTTGACTGATCACAAAAATCTGATGTATCTCGAGTCTGCTAAACGCCTTAATCCGAGACAGGCCCGCTGGTCATTGTTTTTCTCCCGCTTTGATTTTGTTGTCTCGTATTTACCAGGTTCAAAGAATGTGAAGGCCGATGCTCTTTCTAGGAGCTTTGTGCCTGATGCTCCTGGAGTCGCTGATCCTGTTGGTATTCTTAAAGATGGAGTTATCTTGTCAGCTATTTCTCCGGATCTGCGACGTGTGTTGCAGAGATTTCAGGCTGATAGGCCTGAGTCTTGTCCACCTGACAGACTGTTTGTCCCGGATAAGTGGACCAGCAGAGTCATTTCCGAGGTTCATTCCTCGGTGTGGGCAGGTCACCCGGGAATTTTTGGCACCAGAGATCTGGTGGCCAGGTCCTTTTGGTGGCCTTCCTTGTCAAGAGATGTGCGGTCATTTGTGCAGTCCTGTGGGACTTGTGCTCGAGCTAAGCCTTGCTGTTCTCGTGCCAGCGGTTTGCTCTTGCCCTTGCCTGTCCCGAAGAGACCTTGGACACATATCTCCATGGATTTCATTTCTGATCTTCCGCTATCTCAGGGCATGTCCGTTATCTGGGTGATATGTGATCGCTTCTCCAAGATGGTCCATTTGGTTCCTTTGCCTAAGCTGCCTTCCTCTTCCGATCTGGTTCCTGTGTTTTTCCAGAACGTGGTTCGTTTGCACAGCATCCCTGAGAATATTGTGTCAGACAGAGGATCCCAGTTCGTTTCCAGGTTCTGGCGATCCTTTTGTAGTAGGATGGGCATTGATTTGTCGTTTTCGTCTGCTTTCCATCCTCAGACTAATGGACAGACGGAGCGAACCAATCAGACTTTGGAGGCTTATTTGAGGTGTTTTGTCTCTGCTGATCAGGACGATTGGGTGACATTCTTGCCGTTGGCTGAGTTTGCCCTTAATAATCGGGCTAGTTCCGCCACCTTGGTTTCGCCTTTTTTCTGCAACTCTGGTTTCCATCCTCGCTTTTCTTCGGGTCATGTGGAGCCTTCTGACTGTCCTGGGGTGGATTCTGTGGTGGATAGGTTGCAGCAGATCTGGAATCATGTGGTGGACAACTTGAAGTTGTCACAGGAGAAGGCTCAGCGCTTTGCCAACCGCCGCCGCGGTGTGGGTCCCCGACTACGCGTTGGGGATTTGGTATGGCTTTCTTCCCGCTTTGTTCCTATGAAGGTCTCCTCTCCCAAATTTAAACCTCGTTTTATTGGGCCTTACAAGATATTGGAAATCCTTAATCCTGTATCTTTTCGTCTGGATCTTCCTGTGTCGTTTGCTATTCACAATGTATTTCATAGGTCCTTGTTGCGGCGGTACATTGTGCCTGTAGTTCCTTCTGCTGAGCCTCCTGCTCCGGTGTTGGTTGAGGGCGAGTTGGAGTACGTGGTGGAGAAGATCTTGGATTCTCGCCTCTCCAGGCGGAGGCTTCAGTACCTGGTCAAGTGGAAGGGCTATGGTCAGGAGGATAATTCCTGGGTGGTCGCCTCTGATGTTCATGCGGCCGATTTAGTTCGTGCCTTTCATGCCGCTCATCCTGATCGCCCTGGTGGTCGTGGTGAGGGTTCGGTGACCCCTCACTAAGGGGGGGGTACTGTTGTGAATTTGCTTTTTGCTCCCTCTAGTGGTTACTAGTTTTTTGACTCTGGTTTTTCTGTCATTCCTTTTATCCGCACCTGGGTCGTTAGTTAGTGGTGTTGCTATATAAGCTCCCTGGACCTTCAGTTCAATGCCTGGCAACGTAGTTATCAGAGCTAGTCTGCTGTGCTCTTGTCTACTGATCCTGGTTCCAGTTATATCAGCTAAGTCTGCCTTTTGCTTTTTGCTATTTGTTTTGGTTTTGTATTTTTGTCCAGCTTGTTCCAAATCTATATCCTGACCTTTGCTGGAAGCTCTAGGGGGGCTGGTGTTCTCCCCCCGGACCGTTAGACGGTTCGGGGGTTCTTGAATTTCCAGTGTGGATTTTGATAGGGTTTTTGTTGACCATATAAGTTACCTTTCTTTATTCTGCTATCAGTAAGCGGGCCTCTCTGTGCTAAACCTGATTCATTTCTGTGTTTGTCATTTCCTCTTACCTCACCGTCATTATTTGTGGGGGGCTTCTATCCAGCTTTGGGGTCCCCTTCTCTGGAGGCAAGAAAGGTCTTTGTTTTCCTCTACTAGGGGTAGCTAGATTCTCCGGCTGGCGCGTGTCATCTAGAATCAACGTAGGAATGATCCCCGGCTACTTCTAGTGTTGGCGTTAGGAGTAGATATATGGTCAACCCAGTTACCACTGCCCTATGAGCTGGATTTTTGTATTCTGCAGACTTCCACGTTCCTCTGAGACCCTCGCCATTGGGGTCATAACAGCAGTCCTCCTTTCACCCCCCAAATTCCATCATGTGCAGCCTCCTTTAACCCCCAAATTCCATCATGTGCAGTCCTCCTTTCACCTCCCAAATTCCATCATGTGCAGCCTCCTTTAGCCCTCAAATTCCATCATGAGCAGCCTCCTTTAACCGCCCAAATTCCATCATGTGCAGTCCTCCTTTCACCCCCCAAATTCCATCATGTGCAGTCCTCCTTTCACCTCCCAAATTCCATCATGTGCAGCCTCCTTTAACCCCCAAATTCCATCATGTGCAGTCCTCCTTTCACCCCCCAAATTCCATCATGTGCAGCCTCCTTTAACCCCCAAATTCCATCATGTGCAGTCCTCCTTTCACCCCCCAAATTCCATCATGTGCGGCCTCCTTTAACACCCCAAATTCCATCATGTGTGGCCCCCTTTACCTCCCAAATTCCATCATGTTCAGCCTCCTTTAACCCCCCAAATTCCATCATGTCCAGCCTCCTTTAACCCCCCAAATTCCATCATGTGCGGCCCCCTTTAACCCCCCAAATTCCATCATGTGCAGCCTCCTTTAACCCCCCAAATTCCATCATGTGCAGTCCTCCTTTCACCCCCCAAATTCCATCATGTGCAGCCTCCTTTCACCCCCCAAATTCCATCATGTGCAGTCCTCCTTTAACCCACAAATTCCCATCATGTGCGGCCTCCTTTAACCCCCCAAATTCCATCATGTGCAGTCCTCCTTTAACCCCCCAAATTCCATCATGTGCAGCCTCCTTTAACCCCCCAAATTCCATCATGTGCAGTCCTTTAACCCCCCAAATTCCATCATGTGCAGTCCTCCTTTGACCCCCCAAATTCCATCATGTGCAGTCTTCCTTTCACCCTTCCCCACTTCTTTGTTTGCAGTTACCCATCATTTAATTTAAAAAAAAAAAAAAAAAAAAGTTGTTTTTATACTTACATCACCACTCGCTCCCCTGCAGCCTCTCTGCTTCTAGCGTCCTGGTCGGGACATGTCGGCGCGTGCGCGATGACGTCATCGCGCAAGCCCGACACCTGACCCGGAAGCATACAGTAGAGAGATCATGGAGGGAGCAGGCGCTGTGCAGCCGTCAAGGTGACAGCCACGCAGGCTCCCGGCCCTAGCGTGGACGTGTGCGCTGACTGTGACTGCTGCCGGCAGCGTCACAGTGCAGCGCACACGGCCGCGCACAATTTGATGTGCGGCTGCACAGCCACCACCAGGCGGCCGGCCCTGAGCAGCTGCTGGGGGAGCGGCCCGGGGGGCATTTGCATCTTTGCCACCCGGCCCAGCCCGCCCCTGGATGTATCTTATGGCTAATCCATCTCACAAGCCAGAAAGCACACTTTCTCAGACAGGCTAGCCTTGATTTGAGTATTTTTCTTTAGTAGGAAAATTAGTAATGAGACCTAAAGTGCCCTCCTTGTTTATAGCGCATCAATAAATAAATAAAAGTGGTGTTATTAAGGTGTTGCATAAATCACATATCAAAAATCAATCAATTCACAGTCACACTGACTCTACAGATCCCGAACCTCTCTTATCACTTGAATTTGATCATTAGGGCTCGCTCACACGAGCATACAAATCTGACAAATGCAATACAAGGAAACATCGGATTGCACTCTGATGAATGTTAGCAAATGAGTCCGTGCTCATCTGTGATTTTTCATTCAGCTCTACTCGGACTGAGGAAAATATCGGCAATCTGATGAGGGGTGTAGTTACAGATGTCACCTCTGTCCAGAGTCGCTGGGTCTCGGGGAACTGACAGCACCGACTCCGTACTGCAAGCATAGCTTACTCCCAGAAATGTCTCATGCATGATGACGCTACTGAGTTATTGACGTCACCAAGTGTGAGACATGACCAGGAGTGACCTATGAAGTGGCATTCTCAGAATGACGCTCCATAGGTTGCCAGTGGGATGTCATGGGATCTCAATGGATTATGTCAGAGCTGCAGGGATTTAGTTTTATTAATAAATTGATGAATGAGGGAATGTTTCTCCTTTTATTTCATTAAATCTCTTTTTTTGCCTCTCAGGTTCCCATTTTTTACTTCTTCAGATTTGCTGGATTATGTTGTATCGTCATGGTTTTTTTTGTTTTTTTTTATTAAATGGATGAGCGAGGTGTGGGAGAGTGCTTTTAATAAGTAAACTAAAAACAAACCATGATAGCTCAGTGGTTAGCACTGTTCCCTTGCAGTGCTGCAGTCTTGGGTTGAAATCCCACCAAGGACAACATCTGCAAAGAGTTTGGATGGTCTCCCCGTGTTTGTGTGGATTTCCTTCTTGTTCTCCAGTTTCCTCCTACACTCGAAGACATACTGATAGGCAATTTAGATTGTGAGCTCTGTTGGGGATAGCAATATTAATGTATGTAAAGCACTGTGGAATATGATAGTGCTATATAAGCAAAGCATAATAAACAATTCTATGTGTTTTTATTTTTGATTACAGAGTCCATAATGGATGTGTCTGATAGACACCTCTCCATTACTAATCCTTGGGCTTGATGCCAGCGGACATTACAAAGCTGAAAACAACCCCATAAACCATTACCCAGAATTCCACCACACCATGGTTATAGGGAAAAGCCAAGCAAAGCTCCTGAATTGGCGAATCTCATGTGATGCGCCAATTCTGGGGTAGCTGCGGGCTGGGAAGGACACAATAACCAGTGCACTTGCCAGCCTGATAATAACAGCTACAAGCTGTCTGCTTTAACTTGTCTGATTATGAAAAATAGGGTGGGAGCTCACATAATTTTTTAAAGTTATTTATTTATTCAATAGGTTTAATAGGACTAAACACCCTTTATTGTCACATGAAAGGCACTAAAAAATGCTAGTTTATTATATGTAGGGGCTTTTGATATTAAATATCTACAGGACATATATCCTATCTATCTATATATATTTGTATATAAGATTGCTTTAAATTATATCGAGAATTATAGTATGTAAAAGATAATGTTAAAAATGCTTTGCATATGGATTGCATACACTAGTTGAGAAAAATCACATTGTACTTGCACGACACTCGCTGGACACTCGCCTTACTTTACTTTATCAACATTGGACCCACTGTTTATACACTAGTGTGAGTCCAGCCTCATTCACAGATACTTCTATTCCCTTTTTCTATGATCTACAGGGCTGCATGACATAACTGCACTCCGATTTCACTTTTCTATCCCTAAAAGGGATACCCCTCTGGCTCGTCATGCCAATGATGTACACCTGGGAGAACTTAAATTGATCTCCTTGAGGCTATGTGCACACGTTGCGGATTCAACTTAGGAATTTCTGGTGCGGATTCTGTCTCTCCTGGCATAAAACGCACCTGCGGTTTTTTGTGTGGTTCCGCAGCGTTTTTTTGTGCGTTTTGACTGTGGTTTTCTTGCGGATTTGCTGCGTTTTTTACCCCTGCGGTTTTCTATAATGGAATGGGTACAAAAACGCTGCAGATTCACAAAAAATAATTGACATGCTATTTCTTTAAAACCGCAGCGTTTCCGCAGCGGATTTTCCGCAAAGTGTGCACAGCATTTTTTTTTTCTCATTGATTTACATTGTACTGTAAATCAATTGCGGATCTGCAGCGTTTCTGCACTGCAAAAAACGCTGCGGATCCGCAGAGAATCCGCAACGTGTGCACATACCCTTAGGGTAATTGAAACTGTGGTACAGCTAGAGTGACAAGGGGATTGGGACAAGAGGATTATCCAGAGGGAGACTAGATGGATATTCTTGATGGAGTCAACAAGTCCAGGGGGCCTAAATGAGCAACTTAATTTTGGTTTCTTCATCTGATTTGGTTTACTTTGTCAAAAAACATTTTCTGCCTTTTTCACATTGGTCCTTACAAACCATGATAAATTGACCATTATGTTTCCAATTTTGGTGACTTTTTTTTATATTTTATATTTATTTTATGACCATACATTTGTCTTTGATGGTTCTGTGAGCGGTTCCATTATAGTGGGTCACTAAGCTATGCAGGATTTGAGCATGCCTCATTTTCTATCTAATTACTAACATTAATAATGAGGCATAGTGATTTGCTTAGTTATATACTAAAGATATCACCTATTTATGCTAAACAAATACCTTCTATACTAAAAGTCTCTATTATTGCCATTATTTTTGATACTATCTATAAGCCAAGTATTTGGTTATGTGTTGCTGTTGTGTATATTTAGCACACATTCTAATGTAGCGTGATATGGGAGGTGACGTATTCTAGCACAGCGCTATGCTTGTGGAGCGCATCTTGCTTTTCACCTACATTGGAAGTGATGCGACGCTGTGTGCTTCAATAGTGCCTCACACCCTGTGCTGATTGTGGAGCGCACTTAGCGTTCCACTGCTAGCGGAAGTGATTGTTATACTTCCGGGGTCAAAGGGTATTTACCGCTGTGAATAACATGTTAGAGGATCCATTACCATCGGACCGCGTGCAGCGTCCTCTCATTTTCTAGCTGCCCGTCGCCTGTCATTGGCATTCCCCTGATGAACCCCGTGGGATCGCCTATGGGGGGAAACGCGTCGGGATGGGACACTAATCCCTTAAGATAAGTGTATTATGATAAACACACTGGTGGTGTTTGATTTGCGTATGTTTGTTTGCTCTGATGACATCACCATTCACTGATTAGGATGACTCTATCCTGATGATATCCCTGGCAATGATGCCTTTATATCTCTGACGATGATGCCTGTATGTCTGCACATGATCTCATCTTTTATATATGACAATATGTAAAAGTGACTCAATTTGTGTTATTTTTGGAGATGATGCCCATGTTTTTTCTGGCGATGATGCCCCCATGTTCTTACATATAGGTTTACATTAATGCATGAGTGCATTCGCTTTGTAATACTATGCAAACTTCAGCTGAAAAATGTGTGGCTATTTCTGGCGTTGATGCCCATAAACATTACCATTCGTTGATTGGGATGACTCTATCTTTATGATATCTGGGATGACTCTATCTTTATGATATCTCTTCGGCAATGATGCCTTTATACTGTATCTCTGGCAATGATGCCCTTTATGTCTGCACATGGTCTCATCTTTCATATATGACAATATGCAAAAGTGATTACATTTTTGTTATTTCTGCCGATGATGCCCATGTTTTTTCTGGCGAGGATGCCCCCATGTTCTTATATATAGGTTTACATTAATTCATGAGTGCATTTGCTTTGTGATACTATGCAAAATCAGCTGATTAATTTTTTGGCGTTGATGCCCATATTTCTGGTGATGATGCCGTTATGCTCCTATATTGGTCTACTCAATATTATACTTTGTTTTGTTCTCTGGCGATGATTCAGTTGTATTTATAAACTCTACTATCACAAAATACTGTGTGATTCTCAGATAAATGCACAGATTATTCTATGCACAATAAGACTGTATTATCTATTGAACTTCAGTTGGGTTTAAAATATTATAGATAACCTGTGGTCAGTATCTACACTAATTACTATATCATCTAAGAAAAGCCATACCTCTGTAAGTAGAAGGAATGATTAATAATAACTAATAGACAATTGTGGTAATATTTGTCGATCTGCATCATTTACTTTCTTATATCTAGACACCATCAATAGTCAGGATACTTAGGAGATACCTAATTTGAGATACTCCATAGAATTTTTTGCGATTGTATATTAAATTGTTTACTAACAGTAGTTTTATTTTCAAGTTTTGGTGTGTTTGGTGATGGCTAGGGTTGAGCGAAACGGATTGGACATTTTCAAAAATCGCCGACTTTCGGCAAAGTCGGGTTTCGTGAAACCTGACCCGATCCCAGCGTGGGATCGGCCATGCTGTCGGCGATCTTCGCGCCAAAGTTGCGTTTTGTATGACGCTTTCAGTGCCATTTCTCAGCCAATGAATGTGGACGCAGAGTGTGGGCAGCGTGATGACATAGGTCTCGGTCCCCACCATCTTAGAGAAGGGCATGACAGTGATTGGCTTGCTTTCTGCGGCGTCACAAGGGCTAAAAAGGGGCATGCACGTCGACCAACATCTTACTTCTGCCGATCTGAGCACAGGGAGAGGTTGGTGCAGCTTCTTCAGAAGCAGGGATATTGTTAGGGAGGAAATATTAACCCCCAAACCGCTTGTGCTGTAGCGATTTCCACTGTCCAACACCACCTTTTCTTTGCAGGGACAGGGGAGGCTAGATTTCTGTGCATCAGCTCTGTAGCTTATAAGGCTGCCTGATAGCTGCATTGCTGTTTGTACGCCGCTGTGCAAACCAACTGCTTTTTTAAAAGCAAAAGTCCTGTTGCTCCTTTCTGCACCGTTCTATTGTTTATTTGTCCACACTTTTGTGTGCAGCAGTCCTTTTTATTGCTGGCTGCCATACTTTTCCTGAGATAATTGTAGGGAGATTGTTATTGTAGTACAGTCCCTTTTTTATATATATATCTTCCACACATAAAAAGGGAGATTTATATTGCCGCTAAGTGCATCTGCATCAGTCCTGTTTGTGGTATATCTTCCAGCCACTTTCTGCCACTGAAACAGTGTAGTGTAATACAGTGGGCCTGATTTTTCCAGCAGTCTCCCACACATAAAAAGGGAGATTTATATTGCCACTAAGTGCATCTGCGGCAGTTCTCATTTTTTATATATCTTTCAGCCACTTTCTGCCACTGAAACAGTGTAGTGTAATACAGTGGGCCTGATTTTTCCAGCAGTCTCCCACACATAAAAAGGGAGATTTATATTGCTACTAAGTGCATCTGCATCAGTCCTGTTTGTGGTATATCTGCCAGCCACTTTCTGCCACTGAAACTGTGTAGTGTAATACAGTGGGCCTGATTTTTCCAGCAGTCTCCCACACATAAAAAGGGAGATTTATATTGCCACTAAGTGCATCTGCGGCAGTTCTCATTTTTTATATATCTTTCAGCCACTTTCTGCCACTGAAACAGTGTAGTGTAATACAGTGGGCCTGATTTTTCCAGCAGTCTCACACACATAAAAAGGGAGATTTATATTGCTACTAAGTGCATCTGCATCAGTCCTGTTTGTGGTATATCTGCCAGCCACTTTCTGCCACTGAAACTGTGTAGTGTAATACAGTGGGCCTGATTTTTCCAGCAGTCTCCCACACATAAAAAGGGAGATTTATATTGCCACTAAGTGCATCTGCGGCAGTTCTCATTTTTTATATATCTTTCAGCCACTTTCTGCCACTGAAACAGTGTAGTGTAATAGAGTGGGCCTGATTTTTCCAGCAGTCTCCCACAGATAAAAAGGGAGATTTATATTGCCACTAAGTGCATCTGTGTCAGTCCTGTTTGTGGTATATCTTCCAGCCACTTTCTGCCACTGAAGCTGTGTAGTGTAATACAGTGGGCCTGATTTTTCCAGCAGTCTCCCACACATAAAAAGGGAGATTTATATTGCCACTAAGTGCATCTGCGTCAGTCCTGTTTGTGGTATATCTGCCAGCCACTTTCTGCCACTGAAACTGTGTAGTGTAATACAGTGGGCCTGATTTTTCCAGCAGTCTCCCACACATAAAAAGGGAGATTTATATTGCCACTAAGTGCATCTGCGTCAGTCCTGTTTGTGGTATATCTGCCAGCCACTTTCTGCCACTGAAACTGTGTAGTGTAATACAGTGGGCCTGATTTTTCCAGCAGTCTCCCACACATAAAAAGGGAGATTTATATTGCCACTAAGTGCATCTGCGTCAGTCCTGTTTGTGGTATATCTGCCAGCCACTTTCTGCCACTGAAGCTGTGTAGTGTAATACAGTGGGCCTGATTTTTCCAGCAGTCTCCCACACATAAAAAGGGAGATTTATATTGCCACTAAGTGCATCTGCGTCAGTCCTGTTTGTGGTATATCTGCCAGCCACTTTCTGCCACTGAAACTGTGTAGTGTAATACAGTGGGCCTGTTTTTTCCAGCAGTCTCTCACACATAAAAAGGGAGATTTATATTGCCACTAAGTGCATCTGCGTCAGTCCTGTTTGTGGTATATCTGCCAGCCAATTTCTGCCACTGAAACTGTGTAGTGTAATACAGTGGGCCTGTTTTTGTTTGCAGCAGTCTCCCACACAAAAAAGGAGATTTAAATTCTCAACAAGTTTATATACACCTTCTACCTTGTTTTACAGTATTATATAATGGTTGTTATTTTGGTTACATTTTCCCAAAAATGAGGAAGTCTGGTGGAAGAGGCCGTGGGCGGTCATTGTCAGCTGGTAATGATGGTGGTGGTGGTGGTGGAGCATCTGGTGGTAGTGGGAAAAGGAAAATAGCACCTAAGGCTCGAGTTGTTGAGACAGCATCATCGTCTGGCTACACAAGGCCTCGAAGGCTCCCTTATCTTGGAGTAGGAAAACCGCTTTTAAAGCTGGAGCAGCAGGAAAATGTTTTGGCTTTCCTTGCTGACTCAGCCTCTAGCTCTTTCGCCTCCTTTTCTGAAAGTTCCAAATTTAAAAGCAGCGAGTCATCAGTGGGTGCTCCCGGGCAGGAACAAGTCGCTTCTTTGTGTCCTTCACCCAAACCAAAAGTGAAGGTTGCGGCAGGCGACACTACAATTTACTCCATGGAGCTCTTTACACATACCATGCCTGGGTTAGAAAGGGAAATTGTTAACAGCCCATTACAAGATGAATCGGACATGGAGTGCACAGATGCACAGCCACAGCTAGATTATTATGCTGTTCCATTGACTCAGATCACTACATTGCCATCGCAGTGTACTGAGCCAGAATCTGACCCTGATGAGACTATGGTGCCCCGTCCCGAACGCTATAGCACCTTACACGGTGACACAGAGGAAGGTGCACAGGACATTGAAGAGGAGGTGATAGATGACCCAGTTGTTGACCCAGATTGGCAGCCATTGGGGGAACAGGGTGCCACTGGCAGTAGCTCAGATGCGGAGGAGGATGAGCTGCAGAAGGCATCAACATCGCAACAGCTTTCATCTGGCAGGCCCGTATCAGGCCAAAAACGTGTGTCAAAAGCAAAACCAGTTTTAGGACAGCGTGGCCATCCGGTGAAAGTAGCACAGCGTGCAATGCCTGAAAAGGTATTCGATAGTAGGAAGAGTGCAGTGTGGCAATTTTTTAACCAAGATCCGAATGATCAGTGCAAAGTTATCTGTAAGAAATGCTCAAAGACCTTTAGCAGAGGGCATAATGTCAAAAATTTAAAAACAACGTGCATGCGTAGACATTTAACCAGCATGCACTTGCAAGCCTGGACTAACTACCAAACGTCCCGTTACGTTGGTGCACCCACTCAGAATGAAGGTAGTCAGCAACGCTACATTGCTTCCCTCACTGTAAGCCCACCGTTTAGGACACCACCCGCAGCAAATGCGGAGTTATCGTCGCAGCATCCATATATCATTAGCCTCCTGATGATCCGAGAAGGTGAAACGCATAGAGGCGTCTATGACATCATAAAATGATAAGTATCCTTCCTTGCTAGCTGCTATATCTTATCAATATTGATACTCATTGGGGGACCAGGTCTATCTGAATGATTTATTTGACATCTAACTATTGATATGGGCTTCAATGTATCACATGTAGCTTGCCTGCATAGTTATCTATAGGGTCCCTGAGGGACAACCGTCGGGTAGTGGGGGCGCCATATCCGCTGTACAGTAGGGTGCCAACCCCCACAGCTAGGCAGGCATCTGAGAAGTAGGGAGCAGTCTAGCAAGGTATCTATGTTCACTTTGCACTATTTTTTTTGCACTTTTTGCACTTTTCTAACTGTGTCTCTCACCCTGACACTACCCTCTCTTTGGGTAAGCTATTGCCAAGATTGGCTTTATCCTATCTCTACCCATATTCCTGTTGAGTAATTGATAGCCCAAATGGTACACTAACCTAGGGTTTAAACAGGAGTCTTAGGGCAAGCCTACGGTGAGCGGGGGCGCCAATCTCGATATATATTAGGGTGCCAACCTCCGCTGTCAGGTAGTGATTAATAGGGTGTGTTACAGGGCTATATCTAGAGAGCACGGTTGTCTGTTATGTGTGTTTTTTGTGGTTGTTTTCCATGGTTTTAATGATATTGATTAAAGGTATATTTTATCTACTATATCAAAAAGGATTGTAGGTTACTTGTCATACACTCTTGATTCCTTTTGACCTATAGGCAATATTGGATCTTTGATTTTTTATCGTCGCAAGGCCAAAGCAGTCAGGGAATCACAAGGTTTTTGGTAGGAAACACTGTATGTAGGTCAACATCAAGAATACCATCACCAACCCTCTCTCAATCCGCCATGTCCACCACCACCACCACCGCTGCTTGTTCCACCATATGCAGCTCTCCAGTCCAGCTCACCCTACAAGAGACTCTCATTAGGAAAAGGAAGTACTTATCCTCACATCCGCGTACACAGGGTTTGAACGCCCACATTGCTAGACTAATCTTGTTAGAGATTATGCCCTACCGGTTGGTTGAAAGCGAAGCTTTCAAAGCCCTGATGGCCTACGCAGTACCACGCTATGACCTACCCAGTCGACACTGCCATCCCAGCCCTCCACCAGCATGTCAAAGACCGGATTGTCCATGCACTCAGGCAATCAGTCAGTAGAAAGGTGCACCTCACAACAGATGCATGGACCAGTAGGCATGGCCAGGGATGTTACGTGTCCATCACGGCGCACTGGGTTAATGTGGTGGATGCAGGGGACAGCCATAGTGGGACAGTTCTGCCTAGCCCAAGGTCTAGGAAACAGTTGGCAGTAGGCATTCGACAGCCCTCCTCCTCCTCCTCCAGAAGCGAAAGCTCGTCCACAAAGCACAGTCGCCCTACCACTCCATCCGCAGCTGCCAGTGTTGCACACGAGGTGTCCCATTTTGGAACAGCTAGTGGTAAGCGTCAGCAGGCTGTGTTGGAAATGAAGTGTTTGGGTGACAACAGACATACCGCGGAAGTTCTGGCAGAGTTCTTGCAGCAAGAAACTCATTCATGGCTGGGCAGTGTACATCTTGAGGCAGGCAAGGTAGTCAGTGATAACGGAAGGAATTTTATGGCTGCCATAGCCCTTTCAGAACTGAAACACATACTTTGCCTGGCTCACACCTTGAACCTGGTGGTGCAGTGCTTTCTGAAAAGTTATCCGGGGTTACCAGCCCTGCTCCTGAAGGTGCGAAGACTTTGCTCGCACATCCGCCGGTCGCCCGGACACTACAGCCGTATGCAGAACCATCAGCGATTGTTGAAGCTTCCCCAGCACCGCCTAATAATCGACGTTGCAGCAAGGTGGAACTCCACACTGCACATGCTTCAGAGGCTCTGTGAACAGAGGCGTGCTGTAATGTATTTGTGTGAGGATACACATACACGGGCAGGCAGTTGGATGACAGACATGGAGTTGTCAGGTGTGCAGTGGTCGAAGCTACAAGACCCTCTGTCAAGTCCTTCAGTGTTTTGAGGAATGCATATGGCTGGTAAGTGCAGACGACGCAATCCTAAGCATGAGCATCCCACTAATGCGTCTGCTGATGCAAAATTTGACGCACATTAAGGAGCAGGCGTCTGCAGCCGAGGAGGAGGGAAGCCTTCATGACAGTCAGCCATTGTCTGCTCATGGAACTCTCCTGGACGAGGTGGCGGATGAAGAGGAGGAGGAGGATGATGGGGATGAATATTTATGGGAGGAGGAAGCTTCTCAGGGGGCAATAGAAACTGGTGGCATTGCAAGGTCAGGTACAGGGTTTTTGCGGGAGAAAAGCGATGTTGATTTGCCAGAAAGTGCTCCTCAACCCAGCACAAGCAGTGATTTGACACCTGAAACATTGGCCCACATGGCTGATTATGCCTTGCGTATCCTAAAAAGGGACCCCCGCATTATCAAAATGATGACCGATGACGATTACTGGTTGCCTGCCTCCTGGATCCATGCTATAAAGGGTAATTGCAAAATATCATGCAACATGAGAACCTTGAGCAAATATTGGCTACCAAATAAGCAACTCTTGTAGACCGTTTGGTTCAGGCATTCCCAGCACACAGCGGCGGTGATGGTTTTCACACGAGCTGCAGGGGGCACCATGGCAGAGGTGCTAGAGGTGCACAAATCAGAAGTGGCGTTGGACAGAGGGGTTTTCTGACCAGGTTGTGGAGTGATTTCGCAATGACCGCAGACACGACAGGTACTGCTGCATCAATTCAAAGTGACAGGAGACAACATTTGTCCAGTATGGTTACGAACTATTTTTCCTCCCTTATCGATGTTCTCCCTCACATGTCATTCCCCTTTGATTACTGGGCATCTAAAATAGACACCTGGCCTGAATTGGCAGAATATGCATTACAGGAGCTCGCTTGCCCAGCTGCTAGTGTGCTATCAGAAAGAGTATTCAGTGCTGCTGGTTCAATACTGACCTAAAAAGAACTCGTCTGGCTACCCAAAATGTTGATGATCTAACCGTCATTAAAATGAACCAATCATGGATTTCTAATTATTTTGCCCCACCTTCCCCTGCTGACACGTAGCTTGCCTGTAAAAAGGTCTTGCTTTTGGACTCCTCTTACTGACTGCTCCAATTCCTCCATTTGCAGCTGCTGAATGTCCACCATATGCCATTTTTACACCTCCCTAAATAGGCTGACTCCCTCCACGGGGCTGTGGTCACCACTTGGCGCAAGCACCCTTGCGAGTGCCGTTTGCCTGGACAGGTGGGTGTGCCCACTCTTGGGCGACGGCACTGGCACAGGGTCCCTCATAGTACAATGAAGTGTCTCTGGCGGTGGTGGTGCACACCCATCGTCAGACACACCGTCGTAATATGAGGGGCCCTGGGCCAGTACCGCCGCCCACGAGAGAGCGTCCCCCCCAGCTCAAACAGTGCTCTACCAGTTGAAAAACTTACTTCTCACTGCTCCACCACTGTTTAGTCTGTGCTGTTAAATCCTTCAATGGCACTGCCAATACAAATTTGTTGAAATGATAGATGATAGTAAAAATATACAGGTGCCCTGCCCTCCATTTAGACCTGTGAATACTGTGCGCGAACTACCACTGTCTGCTACTCAGCAGAGGAACCCACCCCTGTACCTAGCATTGCCACCTGTTTATTTAGGAAAAATTTTTTGCAGACATTTAGCCCACTTTACTATTTTGGCCAACTTACTGCGTCAGCCACTTCTTCCAGTTGTCCTCCAACAAACAAAGCAGTGTCGCCAGTTTACTCCTGTTACCAGTTTAGAACAGCATAGAGCCAACTTTTTGATTTTAGGCCTAGTAAGTCTGCGCCACTCCTTGCAATCGTCCTCCGCTGACCAAACCAATGCTGCCTGTGTACCCCTGTAACCCATTTTAAACCACTGAGCCTACTTTTTTATTTTAGGCCTAGTAAGTCTGCGCCACTCCTTGCAATCGTCCTCCGCTGACCAAACCAATGCTGCCTGTGTACCCCTGTAACCCATTTTAAACTGCATTGAGCCTACTTTTTTATTTTAGGCCTAGTAAGTCTGTCTGCGCCACTCCTTGCAATCGTCCTCCGCTGACCAAAAAAATGCTGCCTGTGTACCCCTGTAACCCATTTTAAACTGCATTGAGCCTACTTTTATATTTTAGGCCTAGAAAGTCTGCGCAACTCCTTGCAATCGTCCTCCGCTGACCAAACCAATGCTGCCTGTGTACCTCTGCAACCCATTTTAAACTGCATAGAGCCTACTTTTTTATTTTAGGCCTAGTAAGTCTGCGCCACTCCTTGCAATCATCCTCCGCTGAACAAACCAATGCTGCCTGTGTACCCCTGTAACCCATTTTAAACTGCATTGAGCCTACTTTTATATTTCAGGCCTAGTAAGTCTGCGCCACTCCTTGCAATTGTCTTCCGCTGACCAAACCAATGCTGCCTGTGTACCCCTGTAACCCATTTTAAACTGCATTGAGCCTACTTTTTTATTTTAGGCCTAGTAAGTCTGTCTGCGCCACTCCTTGCAATCGTCCTCCGCTGACCAAACCAATGCTGCCTGTGTACCCCTGTAACCCATTTTAAACTGCATTGAGCCTACTTTTTTATTTTAGGCCTAGTAATTCTGCGCCACTCCTTGCAATCATCCTCCGCTGACCAAACCAATGCTGCCTGTGTACCCCTGTAACCCATTTAAAACTGCATTGAGCCTACTTTTATATTTTAGGCCTAGTAAGTCTGTCTGCGCCACTCCTTGCAATTGTCTTCCGCTGACCAAACCAATGCTGCCTGTGTACCCCTGTAACCCATTTTAAACTGCATTGAGCCTACTTTTTTATTTTAGGCCTAGTAAGTCTGTCTGCGCCACTCCTTGCAATTGTCTTCCGCTGACCAAACCAATGCTGCCTGTGTACCCCTGTAACCTATTTTAAATTGCATTGAACCTACTTTTTTATTTTAGGCCTACTACCTGTGTCTGTCTGCGCCACTCAATACAGCTGTCCTCCACTGAACAAAGCTGATCTTCAATCTTCAGGCTTTCGGCCTACATTTAGAATATGAAAATGCATTTGGCCTACTAGTTTGGTTGGGCCCTACTAACGGTGTCTGCCGCTGCTTGCTTTTCTCCTCCAATGAATAAAGATGAGCTTCAATTTTCAGCATATATCAGATATTAAACTGCATTTGGCCTACTTGTTTGGTTGGGCCTACTAACGGTGTCTGCTGCTCCTTGGTGTTCTCCTCCACTGAACAAAGCTGAGCTTCAATCTTCAGGCTTTCGGCCTACATTTAGAATATGAAAATGCATTTGGCCTACTAGTTTGGTTGCGCCCTACTAACGGTGTCTGCCGCTGCTTGCTTTTCTCCTCCACTTAATAAAGATGAGCTTCAATTTTCAGCATATATGAGATATTAAACTGCATTTGGCCTACTTGTTTGGTTGGGCCTACTAACGGTGTGTGCCGCTCCTTGCTTTTCTCCTCCACTGAACAAAGCAGTGCCGCCTGATTACTCCTGTTGCCAATTTTGAACTTCATTTGGCCCACTTTATTATTTGGGCCTACTAACTGTGTCTGCCACTCATTGCAGTTGTCCTCCACTGAACAAAGCAATGCCGCCTGGTTAGTCCTGTTACCAATTTTGAACTGCATTTAGCATAGTTACTTATTTGGGCCTATATCTGTGTTTCCTCCTCATCCTGCCTATTGCTCAGCCAGTGCCAGATGAGTCTGCTGGTACATTGACCCAGACCATTACATTCCCCTTGCACTCTACACAGCCAGAATCGGACCCTGCTGAAAGTCAGGTTCCCCTTCCCGCATACTATACACAGGGACAAAGAGGAAGGTGCAGATGAAAGTGCAGGTTCCTTCATCAGGTGGGGGGCATACTCATTGGCGACGTCACTGGCACAGGGCCCCTCATAGTACGCAAAAGTGTTTCTGCCAGTGGGAAGCGCCCCCGCCGTCAAACACACTGCCGTACTTTGAGGGGCCCTGTGCCAGTGCCAATGCGAACAAGTGTGCCCCTCCTGCTTGCTCAGGATCACAGCACTTGCAAAGTTGAAATACCTACCTCTCCCTGCTCCACCGCCGTGATGTAGTCCGCGTTTCCTGGGCCCACAAAAAAATTGAACCAGCCCTACCCCCCACAACTTTAGCCAAATGACCCCCAATTTCCAATGCCTAACTATTATTATAAGGTAAATTAAGATTGACAAGCTTAAGTAACAAGAATGGATGTTTTTGGCATTAAAATGGGCACTGTAGGTGTTTTCCTGTCCTCCACTCACTGCCGACTTTGCTTCCCCATTGACTTACATTGGGTTTCGTGTTTCAGTCCGATCCCCGACTTTTCGCAATAATCGGCTGATTTCACCCGACCCGACTTTTGACAAAGTCGGGTTTCGCGAAACCCGACTCGATCCTAGAAAAGTAAAAGTCGCTCAACTCTAGTGGTGTTTTTTTTGGTAGGGATACCTTGTCAGGGTCTCTTAGGGTCAGCCTACGTTGAGGGGGGGCGCCATATCGTGTCCCAGGGTGCCAACCTCCGCTGTTAGGAAGGGACTCTATTAGGGAAAGGCACCTCTATCCTCCCTAGTCCATTTTCTTGTAACTATTTAATACACATATATTCTGTATACAAATCAAAGAAAAAGTGTATGCGTAGAAAAGAAAGGGATCACCAAGATAATTTTTTTATGAAGTGTTACTGTATATAACAATGCTTTTTATTGAAAACCACCACATACAAAAACCATTAAAAACATTTAAAAAATACACAACTCCAATTACAATTAAAAGAGTATTGGTCATTCAAATGATGTGTACAATGCACCAGAGCCCTACATGCCATAATATTTGATAGTTAACAAACCTCTAAATAGTAGCCCGATGCAAAGATTTGCAGATAATAATAAATAAATGCAGGCTGGTAGCAATCACGAAATATATACAAAATATACCTGCTGCTATCATATAGTAAGCTTTAGATATTCAAACCATCCTCTTGTGAGAGGGTTATATGAAACCAGTCAGCTGCAAGGACCTCATTAAGCATAGATTTAAATTAATGAAGCTAACAAGTAATGTGTAAACTGCTGACACATAAGCAACATAATACCCTTATCACAATTACCAGATAATAATTTAGACCCATATGGGTATAATGGTCCATAAAAAGTGCAAAAAAAGGCAAAAGGCAAAATGAGACATACAGATAGACTGCCACTTGTGATACCAATGAACCAGTAAGACCAAATACTTTACCCTATTCTAAGGTCATGGTCGCCCCCCATGTGGTAGAACAGTCAGGCAGAGTAGGTGCTAGACCCACACGCACTAAATAATGCAATTCTCTCCTCCTTGGATAGGTTATTGTGGCGGTATTTATTCACACTCAAATCCTGAATATCCCTGCTAGTTCTATCAAAAAGATCTGTATCACAGGGAATAATGAAAATGATGGAGTAGCTTTTGAGGGTAGCCTTCCTGTGAATTTCTTCTTACCTTGCATAGATTCATTTTCCTCTAACAGGTCCATCAGATCCCGAAGTGTTTGTCTTGCATTGTCCGGTAGGTTGTCAATGAGCGAAGGATGTTGATACAACAATTCTGAAACAGATAAAGATCTTTCGTCAATTCAAATTTATTAAAATACATTCATTGGTGAGAATGATAGACCTTTTGACAATAGGGTTAGATCAGTAGGAGACAGTACATATGGTGACAGATTAATAGTCCGCAACTCACCCGAGTTCAAGTTCTGTCCTGCTGTCTGATTCTCTGCCTCTCTTAACGTTTCTCGTTGTTGTGGCGTGTCACCCTCTTGAAGCTCGGTGACCAACTTTTGTAACGCCTGTGTTTCCTCCTGTGGTCTGGCGGGTATCCTTCTGCCACGGCTGTGCCGCTTTCGCGGTCGCTGGTATCCAAGCATAAAAAATCACTGGAGACTGGATCTAACTTGTGACACACCATCCATCCTCCTATCCTGCTGTCTCTTATTGACATTCCTCCTATTACAGTGATGAATCCATTTAAAAGAGTCAAAACAAAAGAAAGTCAAAACCGCACCCTTTTATATAAAGATTGAAGGTCTCAGCGGACACAGGAGCGCACGTCCAAAACCAGGGAGCCCATCCCGGACAGTACCAAGACCACAAAAAACAAAGAGACTGCGACACGATGGATGGTGAAAAAATAGGAGCTTACATTTATTCTGCCTCCTGTAGCGACGTTTCGGTCAACAGACCTTTATCAAGCACGCTTTTTTTTGGAGTCCATTTAAAAGTCCTCTGTTCAGCATAATCTGTTTTATGTCGCTGGAATTTATATATTCTGTATAGGCAATTAGGCTGTACTACCAAGTGTTGGACCACACTATAAGGTACCCTACCAATTTTTGTGTGTGTTTTTTTTTCTATGAGATTTTAATCATTATAATTAAAAGTTATTGTTTTAGGTCTTTTGTAATTTGTTGGTTCTCATACTACACCATGTGTAGTAACACATCAGAGGGGGTGTAAATGACCATTCACAGAGGGAAAATAGATAGATTCTAAAAATAATGTTTATTGATATACATTAAAAACAAGTCAACATCACTTGACTAAATTGATGTTTTTCATGTATATCAATAAACATTGTTTTTACAATCTATTTTCTCACTGTGTATGGCCATTTACACCCCCTTTTATATGATTCTTGAAATAGAAATAGTTGGTGTTAATCTCTATTAAAAAAATGGCTTCATACATAACTTAGAACAATTGGAAAGCTACAGTCAGACTTGTGGATAACACACAGTAAGATTTGCTGCCTCTGCTGTACGCTATTATCAGAGCTGGGGTAGAATGCCCTTGAGGCAAATTGCTCCTAATGGGTAGGTCATTGACCTTTATGAGTAGCAGATGTCTGATATATGGTAAATGTACATGTGTTGGGTAGCTGTGTTAATCCTCAGCAAGAAAACCATGCAGCAAGGATTTGCTATTTTACACTGCAGAGCCTGATTTTAGAAAAGTGTTTTTACCCTAAAGGTTGTTTACTTCTGCCCAGGAAATAGGATGGAACTGAGGAGACTATACTTACTGTAGGCATGTCCAGATCTAAAAAAGCAAGTGAAATATAGTGGATGTAGCAAATGACCTGCCGGAAAACAGTTGTATGTCAAGAATTGTATATTGCTTTTTACAATAAAAACTTTCATGAAATATTGACTGTTATGACCCCAATGGCGAGGGTCTCAGAGGAACTTGGAAGTCTGCAGAATACAAAAATCCAGCTCATAGGGCAGTGGTAACTGGGTTGACCATATATCTACTCCTAACGCCAACACTAGAAGTAGCCGGGGATCATTCCTACGTTGATTCTAGATGACACGCGCCAGCCGGAGAATCTAGCTACCCCTAGTAGAGGAAAACAAAGACCTTTCTTGCCTCCAGAGAAGGGGACCCCAAAGCTGGATAGAAGCCCCCCACAAATAATGACGGTGAGGTAAGAGGAAATGACAAACACAGAAATGAACCAGGTTTAGCACAGAGAGGCCCGCTTACTGATAGCAGAATAAAGAAAGGTAACTTATATGGTCAACAAAAACCCTATCAAAATCCACACTGGAAATTCAAGAACCCCCGAACCGTCTAACGGTCCGGGGGGAGAACACCAGCCCCCTAGAGCTTCCAGCAAAGGTCAGGATATAGATTTGGAACAAGCTGGACAAAAATACAAAACCAAAACAAATAGCAAAAAGCAAAAGGCAGACTTAGCTGATATAACTGGAACCAGGATCAGTAGACAAGAGCACAGCAGACTAGCTCTGATAACTACGTTGCCAGGCATTGAACTGAAGGTCCAGGGAGCTTATATAGCAACACCCCTAACTAACGACCCAGGTGCGGATAAAAGGAATGACAGAAAAACCAGAGTCAAAAAACTAGTAACCACTAGAGGGAGCAAAAAGCAAATTCACAACAGTACCCCCCCCTTAGTGAGGGGTCACCGAACCCTCACCACGACCACCAGGGCGATCAGGATGAGCGGCATGAAAGGCACGAACTAAATCGGCCGCATGAACATCAGAGGCGACCACCCAGGAATTATCCTCCTGACCATAGCCCTTCCACTTGACCAGGTACTGAAGCCTCCGCCTGGAGAGGCGAGAATCCAAGATCTTCTCCACCACGTACTCCAACTCGCCCTCAACCAACACCGGAGCAGGAGGCTCAGCAGAAGGAACTACAGGCACAATGTACCGCCGCAACAAGGACCTATGAAATACATTGTGAATAGCAAACGACACAGGAAGATCCAGACGAAAAGATACAGGATTAAGGATTTCCAATATCTTGTAAGGCCCAATAAAACGAGGTTTAAATTTGGGAGAGGAGACCTTCATAGGAACAAAGCGGGAAGAAAGCCACACCAAATCCCCAACGCGCAGTCGGGGACCCACACCCCGGCGGCGGTTGGCAAAGCGCTGAGCCCTCTCCTGTGACAACTTCAAGTTGTCCACCACATGATTCCAGATCTGCTGCAACCTATCCACCACAGAATCCACCCCAGGACAGTCAGAAGGCTCCACATGACCCGAAGAAAAGCGAGGATGGAAACCAGAGTTGCAGAAAAAAGGCGAAACCAAGGTGGCGGAACTAGCCCGATTATTAAGGGCAAACTCAGCCAACGGCAAGAATGTCACCCAATCGTCCTGATCAGCAGAGACAAAACACCTCAAATAAGCCTCCAAAGTCTGATTGGTTCGCTCCGTCTGTCCATTAGTCTGAGGATGGAAAGCAGACGAAAACGACAAATCAATGCCCATCCTACTACAAAAGGATCGCCAGAACCTGGAAACGAACTGGGATCCTCTGTCTGACACAATATTCTCAGGGATGCCGTGCAAACGAACCACGTTCTGGAAAAACACAGGAACCAGATCGGAAGAGGAAGGCAGCTTAGGCAAAGGAACCAAATGGACCATCTTGGAGAAGCGATCACATATCACCCAGATAACGGACATGCCCTGAGATAGCGGAAGATCAGAAATGAAATCCATGGAGAAATGTGTCCAAGGTCTCTTCGGGACAGGCAAGTGCAAGAGCAAACCGCTGGCACGAGAACAGCAAGGCTTAGCTCGAGCACAAGTCCCACAGGACTGCACAAATGACCGCACATCCCTTGACAAGGAAGGCCACCAAAAGGACCTGGCCACCAGATCTCTGGTGCCAAAAATTCCCGGGTGACCTGCCAACACCGAGGAATGAACCTCGGAAATGACTCTGCTGGTCCACTTATCCGGGACAAACAGTCTGTCAGGTGGACAAGACTCAGGCCTATCAGCCTGAAATCTCTGCAACACACGTCGCAGATCCGGAGAAATAGCTGACAAGATAACTCCATCTTTAAGAATACCAACAGGATCAGCGACTCCAGGAGCATCAGGCACAAAGCTCCTAGAAAGAGCATCGGCCTTCACATTCTTTGAACCTGGTAAATACGAGACAACAAAATCAAAGCGGGAGAAAAACAATGACCAGCGGGCCTGTCTCGGATTAAGGCGTTTAGCAGACTCGAGATACATCAGATTTTTGTGATCAGTCAAGACCACCACACGATGCTTAGCACCCTCGAGCCAATGACGCCACTCCTCAAATGCCCATTTCATGGCCAACAACTCCCGATTGCCCACATCATAATTTCGCTCGGCAGGCGAAAACTTCCTAGAGAAAAAGGCACAAGGTTTCATAACAGAGCAACCAGGGCCTCTCTGCGACAAAACGGCCCCTGCCCCAGTCTCCGAAGCATCCACCTCAACCTGAAAGGGAAGTGAGACGTCAGGCTGGCACAAAACAGGCGCCGAAGTAAACCGGCGTTTCAACTCCTGGAAAGCCTCCACGGCAGCAGGAGCCCAGTTAGCTACATCGGAGCCCTTCTTGGTCATATCCGTCAAAGGTTTCACAATGCTAGAAAAATTAGCGATAAAACGACGGTAGAAGTTAGCGAAGCCCAAGAACTTCTGAAGACTCTTAACTGACGAGGGCTGAGTCCAATCAAGAATAGCTCGGACCTTGACTGGGTCCATCTCCACAGCAGAAGGGGAAAAAATGAACCCCAAAAAGGGAACCTTCTGTACACCAAAGAGACACTTTGAGCCCTTGACAAACAAAGAATTTTCATGCAAAATTTTAAAGACCAACCTTACCTGCTCCACATGCGAATCCCAATTATCAGAAAAAAACAAAATATCATCCAGATAAACAATCAAAAATTTATCCAGATACTTCCGGAAAATGTCATGCATAAAGGACTGAAAAACTGAAGGCGCATTGGAGAGCCCAAAAGGCATCACCAAGTACTCAAAATGACCTTCGGGCGTATTGAATGCGGTTTTCCATTCATCACCTTGCTTAATGCGCACAAGGTTGTACGCACTACGAAGGTCTATCTTGGTGAACCACTTGGCACCCTTAATCCGGGCAAACAAGTCAGACAACAGCGGTAAAGGATACTGAAATTTGACAGTGATCTTATTTAAAAGCCGATAATCAATACAAGGTCTCAAAGATCCGTCCTTTTTTGCCACAAAAAAGAATCCCGCACCAAGAGGGGAAGAAGACGGACGAATATGTCCTTTCTCCAGAGACTCCTTGATATATGAACGCATAGCGGTATGTTCAGGTACCGACAGATTAAACAGTCTTCCCTTAGGAAATTTACTGCCCGGGATCAAATCTATAGCACAGTCACAGTCCCTATGAGGAGGCAGTGCACTGGACTCAGACTCACTGAAGACATCCTGATAATCAGACAAATACTCCGGAACTTCCGAAGGCGTAGAAGAAGCAATAGACACAGGCAGGGAATCCCCATGAATACCACGACAGCCCCAACTTGAGACTGACATAGCCTTCCAGTCCAGGACTGGATTATGGGTCTGTAACCATGGCAGCCCTAAAACAACCAAATCATGCATTTTATGTAAAACCAGGAAACGTATCACCTCGCGGTGTTCAGGAGTCATGCACATGGTAACCTGTGTCCAATACTGCGGTTTATTTGCTGCCAATGGTGTAGCATCAATACCCCTAAGAGGAATAGGATTTTCTAATGGTTCAAGAGTAAAACCACAGCGCTTAGCAAATGAGAGATCCATGAGACTCAGGGCAGCACCTGAATCTACAAACGCCATGACAGGATAAGATGACAGTGAGCAAATCAAAGTTACAGACAGAATAAATTTAGGTTGCAAATTACCAACGGTGACAGGACTAACAACCTTAGCTATACGTTTAGAGCATGCTGAGATAACATGTGTAGAATCACCACAGTAGTAGCACAAGCCATTCCGGCGTCTATGAATTTTCCGCTCATTTCTAGTCAGGATTCTATCACATTGCATTAAATCAGGTGTCTGTTCAGACAACACCATGAGGGAATTTGCGGTTTTTCTATCACATTGCACCGAATTAGGTGTCTGTTCAGACAACACCATGAGGGAATTTGCGGTTTTGCGCTCCCGCAACCGCCGGTCAATTTGAATAGCCAGTGCCATAGTATCATTCAGACCTGTGGGAATGGGAAAACCCACCATAACATTCTTAATGGCTTCAGAAAGGCCATTTCTAAAATTAGCGGCCAGTGCACACTCGTTCCAATGTGTCAGCACGGACCATTTCCGAAATTTTTGGCAATACACTTCAGCCTCGTCCTGCCCCTGAGACATAGCCAGCAAGGCCTTTTCTGCCTGAATCTCAAGATTGGGTTCCTCATAAAGTAAACCGAGCGCCAGAAAAAACGCATCAAGATCAGCCAATGCCGGATCTCCTGGCGCCAGCGAAAAAGCCCAATCCTGAGGGTCGCCCCGTAAGAACGAAATAACAATTTTTACTTGCTGAGCAGAATCTCCAGATGAACAGGGTCTCAGGGACAAAAACAACTTACAATTATTCACGAAATTCCTAAACTTAAACCTGTCTCCGGAAAACAGTTCAGGAATCGGTATTTTAGGTTCTGACCTAGGATTTCTGATAACATAGTCTTGTATGCCCTGCACACGAGTAGCCAGCTGGTCCACACTTGTAATCAAGGTCTGGACATTCATGTCTGCAGCAAGCATAGCCACTCTGAGGTAAAGGGGAAGAAGAAAAAAAAACAAAAAAAAAAAAAAAACTCCGAATCTTCTTTCTTATAATCCCTCTTCTGCAATGCATTAAACATTTAATACTGGCCTGGCAAACTGTTATGACCCCAATGGCGAGGGTCTCAGAGGAACTTGGAAGTCTGTAGAATACAAAAATCCAGCTCATAGGGCAGTGGTAACTGGGTTGACCATATATCTACTCCTAACGCCAACACTAGAAGTAGCCGGGGATCATTCCTACGTTGATTCTAGATGACACGCGCCAGCCGGAGAATCTAGCTACCCCTAGTAGAGGAAAACAAAGACCTTTCTTGCCTCCAGAGAAGGGGACCCCAAAGCTGGATAGAAGCCCCCCACAAATAATGACGGTGAGGTAAGAGGAAATGACAAACACAGAAATGAACCAGGTTTAGCACAGAGAGGCCCGCTTACTGATAGCAGAATAAAGAAAGGTAACTTATATGGTCAACAAAAACCCTATCAAAATCCACACTGGAAATTCAAGAACCCCCGAACCGTCTAACGGTCCGGGGGGAGAACACCAGCCCCCTAGAGCTTCCAGCAAAGGTCAGGATATAGATTTGGAACAAGCTGGACAAAAATACAAAACCAAAACAAATAGCAAAAAGCAAAAGGCAGACTTAGCTGATATAACTGGAACCAGGATCAGTAGACAAGAGCACAGCAGACTAGCTCTGATAACTACGTTGCCAGGCATTTAATTGAAGGTCCAGGGAGCTTATATAGCAACACCCCTAACTAACGACCCAGGTGCGGATAAAAGGAATGACAGAAAAACCAGAGTCAAAAAACTAGTAAACACTAGAGGGAGCAAAAAGCAAATTCACAACAATTGACTACATTACAGATACAAGAAAAGGTATAGCATAGGGAAAGATTTAAAACAAAACAAGCCATCACCTCACCACTAAAAGACTTTTCACCAAATTTTTCATGTTGAGCTTGACATAATAGTGACTGCATTGTAGAATAAAACATTTTTTTTAATTAATTTTGCCTCTGCAATACAGAAATATCAGACATCTAAATATTTGGTACCTAATAAGTTAACATTTTTGTTAATTCCAATTGGATTTTATCAGAGTTTTCACTGGGGGCATGTACTTTTTCCCCCAGTTTGATGTTGCCCAATAATAAACAGCCAGCAATACTCAAAGAAATTAGAGATCACACACCCCACCATGGCTTAGAGCAGATTTCTCAGTGTATCAGACGTAATCACACTAATTAAGAAAATTGCGACCACAACGGGGGTAAAAGAATATATTAACTAATAATTAGACTTAATATTATTAATTTATAGTGACCCTAGTGATAGCAACAAAAAGTGAGTGGGAACCACTCATGCCATAAGGAGAAACCAACCACCTAAAGCTAGGATACCAATCCCAGAAAAAGGAAACCAAAGCAGGGAATATGTATAATTATATATAAATCTTTATTGATGGTGATACAATTAGTTTAAAAAGTGCACATGTTGGATAAAATAATTGAAATAAAATACCCAAACAAATATATATAATAGCCAATGGGCCTACGGTGTACCATAAGTAATAAAACAATTGTATAGTAATATCATGTATATGTCTCCCAATTAAACGTATAAAACGTGAAAATAATTAAAAATTAAAAAAATATATATTAACCCATAATAGTATCCAACAAAGCGCAACCTTTGGGGTGCGCTTTGTTGGATACGGTGACTCCATAAGGTATATGTCCTCCACATTTCATATTGGCCACTTTATTGTTTTTTAATGTGTAGTGCACTTGATAGATTTGCGAGTGATTCATATTGCACGATTGCACTTTTTTCACTATTGGCACTTTCTCTTTTTTACCCTATTATGGGTTAATATATATTTTTTTAATTTTTAATTATTTTCACGTTTTATACGTTTAATTGGGAGACATATACATGATATTACTATACAATTGTTTTATTACTTATGGTACACCGTAGGCCCATTGGCTATTATATATATTTGTTTGGGTATTTTATTTCAATTATTTTATCCAACATGTGCACTTTTTAAACTAATTGTATCACCATCAATAAAGATTTATATATAATTATACATATTCCCTGCTTTGGTTTCCTTTTTCTGGGATTGGTATCCTAGCTTTAGGTGGTTGGTTTCTCCGTAATCACACTAATGTCTGTTGGGAACAACAGACTTCTACAGACAGGCAGTGTGGAGTGAGGAGCACTAGAAGAAGTACAGTGCTAAGGCTACGTTCACATTTGCGTTGTGCGCCGCAGCGTCGGCGACGCAACGCACAACGCAAATGTGAACGCATGCACAACGCAGCGTTTTGTGACGCATGCGTCCTTTTTTTGCTTGATTTTGGAAGCACAAAAAATGCAACTTGCTGCGTCCTGTGCGCCCTGACGCGTGCGCCGCAGCGACGCATGCGTCACAAAACGCAAATGCAACGCATGTCCATGCGCCCCCATGTTAAATATAGGGGTGCATGACGCATGCGGCGACGCAGCGGCGCCCGACGCTGCGTCGCACAACGCTAATGTGAACGTAGCCTAAGAGAGTTGGAGAGCAAATAGATGGGTTTGTAATGTGACACAGGTAAACTCTGCTGTGATACCTCTCTGCCCACAGGGACATTATCCGAAAGATGTTATACATTGTGATCAGTTCCAGCACTTTGTAATCATAAAAGAGGTTAGACTAGGCAACCAGGGCTGCCTGCCATACATTTCATACAATGAGAAACCTGCTCTAAACAATGTTGGAGTTTAGTTTTGTTCTACTGTGTTGCTACCTACTTATAATTCGTCAGTATCACACAAGGAGAAGAGGTACACACCTCCAGTGAAATCTCTGATAACACCCACTTGAATTTAACAAAGGTTAACTCATTAGGTCATAAATATGTTGCCAATATCTCTGCAATATTGTTTACTCAGCTCAACATGAAAAATTTGACAAGAGGACTTCTTTAATTTCTGTGGACAGGGAACTCCTCTGCACAGACATCCAAGATGTAGATAAACCAAACTTGCAAATGAAAAAATGGAATTCCAGCCTAAAGAGGGAATCCTTATAAAACTCCCTGTTTATTATATGCACACAAAATTCCCAAAGACTGTATTTCCAGCTGTGAAGATCTGAGGTTGTGGGTTATAATAATCACCTAGGCAAGTTAATGATGCCACTATTTTTTATTCCTTACATCCATGGTTTTACAACAAATCCACGTATATGGCCAAAATACACTGCCCCAGTCCATAAGATCCCCTCCCTGGAGCCAATAGTCCACTGCCCCATACCAGGCGATACTCACTGTCTTCCAACTTTTGGTTCATCCACAGATTTTGTATCTCCCACCAGTACAGTCTGTAGTCACAGTCCAGACTCCTCCAGATGACAAATAACAGAAACCTTGTGGTTTGTGATTGAGAAAGTGATATTATATAGATATTACCGTATATACTCGAGTATAAGCCGACCCCCCTAATTTTGCCACAAAAAACTGGGAAAACTTATTGACTCGAGTATAAGCCTAGGGGGGAAAATGCAGCAGCTACCGTTAAATGTCAAAAGTAATAATAGATACCAATAAAAGTAAAATTAATTGAGACATCAGTAGGTTGTGTCTTTGAATATCCATATTGAATCAGGAGCCCCACATAATGCTCCATACTGTTCATTATGGCCCCACAAGATGTTCCATATTAAAATATGCCCCATATAATCCTGCATAAAGGTTAATAAAGGCCCCATAAGATGCTCCATAGACACATTTGCCCAATATAATGCTGCACAAATGCTGATTATGGCCCCATAAGATGCTCTATAAAGATATTTGCCCCTTATAGTGCTGCACAAACGTTATGGCCCTATAAGATGCTCCATACAGACACTTGCCCCATATGCCGTAGTGCCCTACAAACGTTAATTATGGCCCCATACAGACACTTGCCCCATATAGTGCTGCACAAACATTATGCCCCTATATAGTGCTGTAGAAACGTTATGGCCCCATATAGTGCTGCAGGAATGTTATGGCCCCATATAGTGCTGCAGGAATGTTATGGCCCCATATAGTGCTGCAGGAATGTTATGGCCCCATATAGTCCTGCAGGAATGTTATGGCCCCCATATAGTGCTGCAGGAATGTCATGGCCCCATATAGTGCTGCAGGAATGTTATGGCCCCATAGAGTGCTGCAGGAATGTTATGGCCCCATAGAGTGCTGCAGGAATGTTATGGCCCCATATAGTGCTGCAGGAATGTTATGGCCCCATATAGTGCTGCAGGAACGTTATGGCCCCCATATAGTGCTGCAGGAATGTTATGGCCCCATATAGTGCTGCAGGAATGTTATGGCCCCATATAGTGCTGCAGGAATGTTATGGCCCCATATAGTGCTGCAGGAATGTTATGGCCCCATATAGTGCTCCAAGAACGTTATGGCCCCATATAGTGCTCCAGGAACGTTATGGTCCCCATATAGTGCTGCAGGAATGTTATGGCCCCCATATAGTGCTGCAGGAATGCTATGGCCCCATATAGTGCTGCAGGAATGTTATGGCCCCATATAGTGCTCCAGGAATGTTATGGTCCCCATATAGTGCTGCAGGAATGTTATGGCCCCATATAGTGCTGCAGGAATGTTATGGCCCCATATAGTGCTCCAGGAACGTTATGGTCCCCATATAGTGCTGCAGGAACGTTATGGCCCCATATAGTGCTGCCGGAACGTTATGGCCCCCATATAGTGCTGCAGGAACGTTATGGCCCCATAGATGCTCCATACAGACACTTGCCCCATTTGCTGTGATAAAAAAAATAAATCACATACTCACTTCTCCGTCGCTCAGGCCCCCGCACTGTCTCCAGCACTGACGTTCAGCAGAGGGCGCGCACTGACCACGTCACCGCGCCCTCTGACCTCAGCGTCACTGCTGGAGACAGATCGGCGCCCAGAACGAGGAGCAGGTGACTATCGCGCAGCGCTGCGCTCCCCTCCCTGTATACTCACCTGGTCCTGCCGCTGTGTAGATCCTGCTTCCCCGACGCCGCAGCGCTTCATCCTGTACTCAGCGGTCACATGGTCCCGCTGATTACAGTAATGACTATGCGGCTCCACCCCTATGGGAGGTGGAGCCGAATATTCATTTACTGTAATGAGCGGGACCATGTGACCGCTGAGTACAGGAAGAAGCTGAAGCTGCTGCTGCCGGCGCCGGGGAAGCAGGGACCGCGCCTGGACTAGGTGAGTATTTTTAGACAGCCCCCGCTCCCCCTCCCCTGCCGACCCCTGGTATGACTCGAGTATAAGCCGAGAGGGGCAATTTCAGCCCAAAAAAGTGGGCTGAAAATCTCGGCTTATACTTGAGTATATACGGTACTTTAATTTTTATTTTTTATGTTTATGATTATTTTCAGCATATTGTTCATTTTTTATCCTGGTTTGTTTTTATTGTGTTTTTATCTGGAGGTATTTGCTTTTGTAAATGTTCTAATAAATGGCGTATGTTCCCCTCCCCCCTTTTTTTTTATCTGCAATGATATATTTGCATATGTAATTACAACTGTTTTGTGATTCGTCGCCTTGGGGTTAAATACTGCTTCCTTTCTATGACTAATAAACATCCACCCCAATAAGACGGCGTATGCCGTTGAAACGCGTTGTGGTTCAACCCAAACTGGTGTCTGTTTCCTCTATCCTGCGCTCCTGTGACCGGTTTTCCTTTTTCACTTGCAAATAACAGAAACCGACATTCATGTATCCAGTACCGATAATCCTTTAGAAAGTTAGTGAAATCCAGATGACAAATCCCTCAATCGTAGCAGGGGGATACAACCCAGTCGGCAGCCAATCTCCAAAACTCTATAGGACTTCCATCCATGGCTCTAGGACCTCTCAGACTACTGGATCTTCTCCCCACATCGTCACTCCAAAAACTGCCTGACTAAATACAAGGCTTCTTTTTCTACCTTCACCTTACACATTTGCTTTTAGCTCAAAAGAATGAAGAAAATTCCATAACTCATCACTTGGAACTGCACATTTGAGACCCCCTGTAGTTACTGCTCCACTGTGTCTACAATACCCATCCACACAATGGGATTGGTGGCTGGAAGAACAATGGCATGATTGAGTTCCTTAATTACTAATCTTGAGTTTGGTCTTAAGGTACCGTCACACTCAGCGACGCTGCAGCGATATAGACAACGATCCGATCGCTGCAGCATCTCTGTTTAGGTCGCTGTAGAGATGTCAAACACAGCAGCTCCAGAACGATGCAGGAGCGATCCTGTGATGTAACGGTGACGCACTTATCGTTCTCACAGGTCGTTAGCTCCATGTTTCACATTGCTGGCATCGTTGCTTTTGCTGTCAAACACGACGATACACACTGACCTAACAACGAAATAAGGTGCTGGCCTTCTAGCTCCGACCAACGATATCACAGCGGGATCCAGATCGCTGCTGCGTGTCAAACACAACGATATCGCTATCCAGGACGCTGCAACGTCACGGATCGTTGTCGTTCTCGTTGGAAAGTTGTTCAGTGTGAAGGTACCTTAATGTATGCATAAGATCTAGCCAGCCTGCATGTTTTCTTCTGCTTACTGTCACTGAATGGAAACATTGATTCCTAAGGCTGAACTGACAAGCAAGGAAATCTGTAATAAAACACAGAAAGCAAATCTGTAATAAAACACAACAACAATATTGACGCAACTGGTACTCCATATTGGAAAAAGTCTGCATCTCTTAGAGCTGTAGACTCCACTCTACATCCATTCATCACATAGTCTTTAGTAAGTGGCCAGTTCTTCACACTCCTCCCCTACATTTTCAGGAGGTGCACTTTCACTTTCATGAGAATGAAATGTTGTATCCTCCAGTTTCCTCAAAGCACATTCCATGTCGTCCTTGCGAATAAACTCCACAGTCCCCATTCCACCCTGGTGTACATCAGCATAGTAGACATCTTCAGCTTCTCTCATAATCTTTAAGATCCTGCCAATTCCCTGATTGGGAGTGCCCTGAGGTGAAGACTCTGTATTCAGTTAGCTGGCACAGGGATCTGTTTCTCCCATGGGGTCCTCCATATCCTCTACCTGATCCCTGGTTTGTCCTGGGAAACTCCACATGTACCCGATGAGAACTGAACTTGTATGCATTGCATCCAGCCCCAGAGTGCTGAGCTCCAGCTAGGGGATGGTCACTTGGTGGCCTGGTAAATAGTGTTCTGGGGGACAGTATTTGGGCTGACAAGAGTGATGGAAGACCCAGTGTCCCAAAGTCCCTGCACCTCCTTCGTGATGTAATTTACCTCCCCAGAGCACATTCCATCATGGTAACAGTCATTGCATTTTGTACATTACTCACCACTGGCAGGAGGGTAGTCAGCATGTTGAGATTGCCATGTTCCCTCTCGGCTGACACAGTGGGAACTGGTTCTTTGCTTTGGGTTACGACATTGGCTCAATTGTACACCAGCGCTGCTCCCGGGTTGTTTCCCAGCAACATATCTACTGGTAGGTGCTGCACTACTCCTACATCCATCAGTCCATGACTTTAACCCCAGTCTAAATGTAGTCGGGCCCTCTGAATGTTCAAAGATTCTCCTCTGGCTACATTAATTAACATACAGCTGCCAGGAACAATATATTGGTCCAGTACTAGATGTTCTTTAATCAATGTCACTGAGTCTCCGAAGACACGGACTCCCACAGCCTCCATGCCCTCTACCCAGATCGGCTGCAGATGCTGGTTCATGATCACTGAGGTGTCCCATCTAGTTCAGGACACTTGTCATTGAATCACATATGCCTCTTTCTCTTCCGGTCTGGGTAGTGGGATCCTCTCTCCCTCAGCATTCCATCCTCATTGCAGCACAGTGTTCATTAGATGGGGACGCGGATGATGTGGCCTTCAACGTTCCTGGAATTCCCTAGCAAAGTGTCCCATGTGTCCATAGTTATGGCAGTATAACCCCACTCACTCTAACGTGGGCAGCACTGTGGGCTTGGGAAACCTCCCCCACTTTATGAAGTCTGAAATCCCTGCTGTTTCTCCTTTTGCCATTCCAAGAGACTCACTGTCCTCCCTGCAATCTCCTGTGCACCACTCGCTGGGGCTGTACTTCCACATAGTGCTGGTTGATTAGCAGACCAATCATCAGCCAATCTTACAGCCTTATGCAGACTGAGCGGTTTTCTATCCACCACCCATTCCTTTAAGTCACCTGGGAGCTTGGACACAAATTGTTCCAGCATGAATATATCCAAGACATGTTCTACTTCCCGAGCCCCCAGTCCTTCTTCCATGCCGAACATAGTGTGTTGGCAAACTCCCGGTGTGTGTGTTGAGCTTACATTGAGCTTACCAGTATCTTGAAATTCCCTGCAGTAGGTTTCAAGCGCGGTGGCATACCTCTCTAGTAATGTGCTGTGAATGGTAGAATAACATCTCTGATGCCCAGAAGACAAGTTATCCAAAACTTCTTTTGCTTTTCTGGTCTGGTAAATGCTAAAAAATCTGGGCCAGTCACTGAATGACACCTCATGATGTAGGCAGAGGTTCTCAAATAACTGGAGATGTTCCTCAATACTCGAGGTGTCCTCATTGAACTGTAGTTTGTCCCGGCACCTTAAAGGTGTGTGCCCCTCTCTCCTGTTATCCACTGTTCTCTGTGCTGTTAGATGGGGGTATTGCTACATGCAAACCTAGATATTTGCTTAACACTGCCGCCTGCTCTATCTCCGTGACCCACTCTCCTAGCATGTCTGGCATCCACCTCAGCTTGGTAGGTCAATCCTCCACCATCTGCATGATAGCCTTGGGCTGTGGTCCCTCCTCATGTGGTTGTTGTCAGCTGTGAAAATCTGAGGTTGAGAGTTGTAATAATCACCTAGGCATGTTAGTGATGCAACTATTTTTTATTCCTTACATCCATAGTTTTACAACAAATCCAGGTAGATGGCCAAAATACACTACCACCAGTCCATAAGATCGCCTCCCTGGGGCCACCAGTCCCACTGCCATCGTACCAGGCAATACTCACTGTTTCCCAACTTTTGGTTGGCCCACAGATTTTGTATCTCCCACCACTATAGTCTGTAGTCACAGTCCAGGCTTCTCCAGATGACAAATAATACAACCGATGTCCATGAAAGTTCACGATATCCAGCTGACAAATCCCTCAATCCTAGCAGGGGGATACAGCCCAGCCGGCAGCCGATCTCCAAAACTCCATAGGACTTCCATCCATGGCTCTAGGACCTTAGACTGGATCCTCTCCCCACATAGTCACTTCAACAAATGCCTGACTAAAAATGTGGCTTCTTTTTCTCCCTTTACCTTACACATTTGCTTTTAGCTCAGAAGAATTAAGAATATTCTATAAGCTCATCACTTGGGGCTGCATGTGAGACCCCCTGTTCTGATAGCTCCCCTGAGGCTACAATACCCATCCACACAATGGGATTGGTGGCTGGAAGAACAATGGCATGATTGAGTTCCTTAATTACTCATCTTGAGTTTGGCCTTATGTATGCATAAGATCTACCCTGCATGTCTTTCTCTGCTTTCTGTCACTGAAGGGAAACGTTGATTCCAGAGGCTGAACTGACTAGCATGGAAATCCCTAAAACACAGCAACCACATCAGTAATAAAGCACAACAATAATATTGATGCAACCGGGGCTCCTTGCTGGAAAAAAAAGTCTGTATCCCTTAGATCTGTGGACTCTGCTCTACGTCCATTCATCATATAGTCTTTAGTAGAGACCAACTCCTCACACACCAGCCTACACTAAGTTGCTTGGTAATTTGAATGTACAGTATATAAAATTGTTTTGTTTTGTTTTCATAGGGAAATACTTGCACACAGAGACTTACAAAATGATTTCCACCAGGTCAGATAGGTTTATTAAGTGTGGAGTCTGTTCAGGTACAGTGTTATATCACTGTCACTAATTATGTCAGGCTGACCATAATAGTGTAAGGCACAGGACAGCCACTGCGCATTAAGAGTACATTAGTATAGAGATTTGGACAAATGATGAGACAGACTCAGAAGGTTCATTTCCAGAATAACTTTATTTTTGAACAAGAAAGGTAAATAAAAAAGGTCATCTCAATTGAAAGGAAATGTTACTTGAGAAATATACACTACTAGATTGTGGCCCGATTCTAACGCATCGGGTATTCTAGAATATGCATGTCCCCGTAGTATATGGACAATGATGATTCCGACTGTGCCCGTCGCTGATTGGTCGAGGCAACCTTTTTGACATCATCGTATCCATGGCAACCATTATGACATCTACGTCGATACTGTGCCCGTCGCTGATTGGTCGAGGCCTGGCGGCCTCGACCAATCAGAGACGCGGGATTTCCACTATGACATCATCGTCGCCATGCAGTGCCCGTCGCTGATTGGTTGAGACCAGGCGGCCTCGACCAATCAGAGACGCGGGATTTCTACGTCGATACTGTGCCCGTCGCTGATTGGTCGAGGCCCAGGCGGCCTCGACCAATCAGCGAATGAATAAACGGGACAGACAGACAGACAGACAGAAAAACCCTTAGACAATTATATATATAGATTTGGACAAAAGTATTGGGACAAAAGTCTTAAAAATTGAATTCAGGGGAATAAAGCTTTACACTTACACTGTTTTGGATCATCGGTTATTAACAATCACTATTAACTTTTGATATTTTGAGCTTCTCTGCTTACTAAGGGATTCTCACAGTTTTGAAACGCCTTCTTTAAATAGAACCTGTCAGCAAGATTTTGTAATATAAAGTAAAGTCATGGCTGTAATGGTGCTGTAACACAGATTAACCCATTATCTACCAATGTCCTTTTTGGGACGCCTAATATTTAGCTTCTAGCAACTAAGATTTTATAATTTTTATAACTAGGTCCAATTTTTTGTGTTGTGTTTGTAAAATTAATGTTTTCAAAATAGGAAATCATTGTCATTTTTAATTGAATATTGGGACGCCCATTTCTGAAAAATCCGTACTTGAAAACATTTTGCAAATTATGTTTCTGATTCATTAGGACCCAAATCATTAAAAATCTGTCATAAAAAAATGAAAATTGCTAATTTGGCTAGTAATGGGTTAAATTCATAACTTTGGTGAAGAAATCTGCTGTATTGTACTTCTGTAATCGGCCTCTGAAGTTTTCTACTAATTAGATTTTGTTGCACAGGGGCAGGGTTTTCTCCACCCTGTCTGTGATTCTACAACTCCTCCACCTGCCTTCAGTCTATGAATCACCTGCCTCCTCTGTTTGAAATCTCAGCAGTGACCTGTTATACAAAGACTAGGCAAGTAGAGGATTCGGGGAATCACAGATAAGTCCCAGTATACAGTCTGGCTTCTGTGCACCAAAATCTAATTAGTAGAAAACTTTAAATCTCGTTTCCAAATATATCAATGTAAAATGTATTACAGCGCCATTACAGCCATGTCTTTACTTTACACCACAAAATTGTGCTGACAGGATATCTTTAAGATCTGTATGGTGGAACCAAGGTCCACTTCCTGGTGGTCTCCTAATTTCTGTATATTGGTCACAGTTCCAGATGTCTACTAGTGGTGCAATGACAAATTTAACCTCTTGTTTAACTCAGTGGTAGCACTTTTACATTTAGGCACCCTGACTGCATATCAGTCCATACACCAGATCAGCATCACACCTATTCTACAAAGACACTAATTAGGCCAGAGGTGTCAAACTGCATTCCTCGAGGGCCGCCAACAGGTCATGTTTTCAGGATTTCCTTGTATTGCACAGGTGATAATTTAATCACCTGCACAGAGTGATTCCAGCACCTTGTGGAATGCTAAGGAAATCCTGAAAACATGACCTGTTGGCGGCCCTCGAGGAATGCAGTTTGACACCTCTGAATTAGGCAATGTGCACACAAATAACCTGACTGGCCAAATGTATAAATATGAGAGTCAAAATGTAACCATTGACACAGATGAGGAATAGAGACTCTCTCTCAAGTTTCTATGAATGTAAAATACTTTATTAACCCTTTCCCAACATTTGCAGTACATGTACGTCATGATCGGGACGGACTTCCCGACCGATTCAGTACATGTAAAGAGGGGGCTGTACGCTGGCGATCGAAACCGGGTGTCAGATCAGCAGACCCGCTCCCGGCACTTTAACCTCTTGAATGCTGCGATCGAACTCGATCACAGTATTTAGAAAGTGGGCAGAGGGATGCAGAGGGAATAAAGCCCCTGTGCCCTTGGATTGGAGACCTCGCAACGTCATCGCAAGGTACCATGGTGACCTGATGTCGTCATGACAACATCCAGGTCACCAGTCACTAGGAAGTTAGTTGGATCATGCGCAGTGCATTACCTAACTAACTTATGTCTGCAGTAGAGTTGAGCAAGTTTTACTTTTTTCAGATTGAGTCGGGTTTCGCGGGTGAAATCGGCTGATTATTGCGAAAAGTCGGGGGGCTGACTGAAACACGAAACCCAATGCAAGTCAAAGGGGAATCAAAGTCGGCAGTGAGTGGAGGACAGGAAAACACCTACAGTGCCCATTTTAATGCCAAAAACATCAATTCTTATTACTTAAGCTTGTCAATCTTAATTTACTTTATAATAATAGTTAGACATTGAAAACTGGGGGTCATTTGGCTAAAGTTGTAGGGGGGTAGGGCTGGCTCAAGATTTTCGTGGGCCCAGGAAATGCGGAATACGTCATGGCGGTGGAGCAGGGAGAGGTAAGTATTTCAACTTTGCAAGTGCTGTGATCCTGAGCAAGCAGGGGGGGCCCACTCGTTCGTAGGAAGGTGCAGATGAAAGAGCAGGTTCCTTCATCAGGTGGGGGGGCATACTCGTTGGCGACGTCACTGGCACAGGGCCCCTCATAGTACGGTGGTGTGTTTGATGGCGGGTGGCACCTCCCACTGGCAGAGACACTTTTACGTACTATGAGGGGCCCTGTGCCAGTGACGTCACCAATGAGTATGTCCCCCCACCTGATGAAGCAACCTGCACGTTCATCTGCACCTTTCTCTTTGTCCCAGTGTAAGGTGGTGTAGTTTGCGAGAAGGGGAACCTGACTTTCAGCAGGGTCAGATTCTGGCTGTGTAGAGTGCAAGGGGAATGTAGTGGTCTATGTCAATGTACCAGCAGACTCATCTAGCAGTGGCTTGGCAATGGGCAGGATGAGGAGGAAACACAGTTAGTAGGCCCAAATAATAAAGTGGGCTAAATGCAGTTCAAATGTGGTAACAGGACTAAACAGGCAGCATTGCTTTGTTCAGTGGAGTAAAACTGTAATGAGTGGCAGACACAGTTAGCAGGCCCAAATAATAAACTGGGCTAAATGCAGTTCAAATGTGGTAACAGGACTAAACAGGCGGCATTGCTTTGTTCAGTGGAGGAAAACTGTAATGATTGGCAGACACAGTTAGTAGGCCCAAATAATAAAGTGGGCTAAATGCAGTTCAAATGTGGTAACAGGACTAAACAGGCGGCATTGCTTTGTTCAGTGGAGGAAAACTGTAATGAGTGGCAGACACAGATATAGGCCCAAATAATAAAGTAGGCTAAATGCAGTTCAAATGTGGTAACAGGACTAAACAGGCAGCATTGCTTTGTTCAGTGGAGGAAAACTGTAATGAGTGGCAGACACAGTTAGTAGGCCCCAAAAATAAAGTAGGCTAAATGCAGTTCAAATGTGGTAACAGGACTAACAGGCGGCATTGCTTTGTTCAGTGGAGGAAAACTGTAATGAGTGGCAGACAGTTAGTAGGCCCAAAAAATAAAGTAGGCTAAATGCAGTTCAAACGTGGTAACAGGACTAAACAGGCGGCATTGCTTTGTTCAGTGGAGGAAAACTGTAATGAGTGGCAGACACAGTTAGTAGGCTCAAATAATAAAGTGGGCTAACTGTCTGCCAAAATATTGTTCATAAATAAACACATGGCATAGCTAGGTACAGGGGTGGGCTCCTCTGCTGAGTAGCAGACAGTGGTAGTAGGCGCAAAGTATTAACTGGTCTAAATGGAGGCCAGGGCCCCTGTATATTTTAACTAACATCTATCATTTCAAAAAATTTGTATTAGCAGTGCCTTTGAAGGATTTTACAGCACAGACCACACAGTGGTGGAGCAGGGAGAGGTAAGTATTGCAAGTGGTAGAGCACTGTTGTGAATTTGGATTCTGGGCTCCCCCGGTGGCTACTGGTGGAATTGAACTGGTGTTTTCATCTTCTCTGTTCACCTGTTCCCATCAAGATGTGGGAGTCGCTATATAACCTTGCTGCTCTGTTAGTTGCTTGCCGGTCAACAATGTTATCAGAAGCCTCTCTGTGCTTGTTCCTGCTCCTAGACAACTACTAGATAAGTTGGACTCTTGTCCATGTTTGTTTTTGCATTTTTGTTCCAGTTCACAGCTGTAGTTTCGTTACTGTGTCTGGAAAGCTCTTGTGAACAGGAATTGCCACTCTGGTGTTATGAGTTAATGCCAGAGTTTTAAAGTAATTTCTGGATGGTGTTTTGATAGGGTTTTCAGCTGACCATGAAAGTGTCCTTTCTGTCTTCTGCTATGTAGTAAGTGGACCTCAAATTTGCTAAACCTATTTTCATACTACGTTTGTTATTTCATCTTAATTCACCGCCAATACATGTGGGGGGCCTCTGTCTCCTTTCGGGGTATTTCTCTAGAGGTGAGCTAGGACTAATATTTTCCTCTGCTAGCATTATTTAGTCCTCCGGCTGGTGCTGGGCATCTTGAATCAACGTAGGCATGCTACCCGGCCACTGCTAGTTGTGCGTTAGGTTTAGTTCATGGTCAGCTCAGTTCCCATCTTCCAAGAGCTAGTTCCTATATATGCTGATGCTATGTTCTCTTGCCATTGAGAACATGACAGTTTGACCGGCCACTAAAGGGTTAAAATCCTTGGCTGAGAAAGGAGAGAAATAAGAAGTCTGCTGAGAATTTTTTTTTTCTTTCTCCTTCTAATCTTTGAATGGCTCTGTGTCCACCTGTTTGTAATGGATCTTCAGAGTGTAACTGCAGGTTTGAATAATCTCGCCACGAAGGTACAAAATATGCAAGACTTTGTTTGTCATGCACCTGTATCTGAGCCGAGAATTCCTTTGCCGGAATTTTTCTCGGGGAATAGATCTGGGTTTCAGAATTTTCGAAATAATTGCAAATTATTTTTGTCCCTGAAATTTCGCTCTGCCGGAGACCCTGCACAGCAGGTCAGGATTGTGATTTCCTTGCTCCGGGGCGACCCTCAAGACTGGGCTTTTTCATTGACACCAGGGGATCCTGCGTTGCTCAATGTGGATGCGTTTTTTCTGGCCTTGGGGTTGCTTTATGACGAACCTCATTTGGAGCTTCAGGCAGAAAAAACTTTGATGTCCCTATCTCAGGGGCAAGATGAAGCGGAAATTTACTGTCAAAGATTCCGTAAATGGTCTGTGCTTACTCAGTGGAATGAGTGCGCCCTGGCGGCGACTTTCAGAGAGGGTCTCTCTGATGCCATTAAGGATGTTATGGTGGGGTTCCCTGTGCCTGCGGGTCTGAATGAGTCCATGACAATGGCTATTCAGATCGATAGGCGTTTGCGGGAGCGCAAACCAGTGCACCATCTGGCGGTGTCCACTGAGAAGTCGCCAGAGAGTATGCAGTGTGATAGAATTCTGTCCCGAAGCGAGCGGCAGAATTTTAGACGGAAAAATGGGTTGTGTTTCTATTGTGGTGATTCTACTCATGTTATATCAGCATGCTCTAAGCGCACTAAAAAGCTTGATAAATCTGTTTCCATTTGCACCTTACCGTCTAAGTTTATTCTATCTGTGACCCTGATTTGCTCTTTGTCATCTATTACCACGGACGCCTATGTCGACTCTGGCGCCGCTTTGAGTCTTATGGATTGGTCCTTTGCCAAACGCTGTGGGTATGATTTAGAGCCTTTGGAGACTCTTATTCCTCTGAAGGGGATTGACTCCACCCCATTGGCTAATAATAAACCACAATACTGGACACAAGTAACTATGCGTATTAATCCGGATCACCAGGAGATTATTCGCTTTCTGGTGCTGTATAATCTACATGATGATTTGGTGCTAGGATTGCCTTGGCTGCAATCTCACAACCCAGTCCTCGACTGGAGAGCTATGTCTGTGTTGAGCTGGGGATGTAAGGGGGCTCATGGGGATGTACCTGTGGTTTCCATTTCATCATCTATTCCCTCTGAAATTCCTGAGTTCCTGTCTGACTATCGTGACGTCTTTGAAGAATCCAAGCTTGGTTCATTACCTCCGCACCGAGAGTGCGATTGTGCCATAGATTTAATCCCGGGTAGTAAATACCCAAAGGGTCGTTTATTTAATCTGTCTGTGCCTGAACATGCTGCTATGCGAGAATATATAAAGGAGTCCTTGGAAAAGGGACATATTCGTCCATCGTCATCTCCCTTAGGAGCCGGTTTTTTCTTTGTGTCAAAAAAAGACGGCTCTTTGAGACCATGTATCGATTATCGGCTTTTGAATAAAATCACTGTAAAATATCAATACCCATTGCCGTTGCTGACTGATTTGTTTGCTCGCATAAAGGGGGCCAAGTGGTTCTCTAAGATTGACCTTCGTGGGGCGTATAATTTGGTGCGAATCAGGCAGGGGGATGAGTGGAAAACCGCATTTAATACGCCCGAGGGCCACTTTGAGTATTTAGTGATGCCTTTTGGTCTTTCAAATGCTCCGTCAGTTTTCCAGTCCTTTATGCATGATATTTTTCGCGATTATTTGGATAAATTTATGATTGTGTATCTGGATGATATTCTGATTTTTTCGGATGACTGGGACTCTCATGTCCAGCAAGTCAGGAGGGTTTTCCAGGTTTTGCGGTCTAATTCTTTGTGTGTGAAGGGTTCTAAGTGTGTTTTTGGGGTACAGAGGATTTCCTTTTTGGGATATATTTTTTCTCCCTCTTCCATTGAAATGGATCCTGTCAAGGTTCAAGCTATTTGTGATTGGACGCAGCCCTCTTCTCTTAAGAGTCTTCAGAAATTTTTGGGCTTTGCTAACTTTTATCGTCGATTTATTGCTGGTTTTTCGGATATTGCTAAGCCATTGACTGATTTGACTAAGAAGGGTGCTGATGTTGCTGATTGGTCCCCTGACGCTGTGGAGGCCTTTCGGGAGCTTAAGCGCCGTTTTTCCTCTGCCCAAGTTGCCTTCTTCTTCCGAGTTGGTTCCTCTGTTTTTTCAAAATGTTGTTCGTTTGCATGGTATTCCTGAGAATATCATTTCTGACAGAGGGACCCAATTCGTGTCTAGATTTTGGCGGGCATTCTGTGCTAGGATGGGCATAGATTTATCTTTTTCGTCCGCTTTCCATCCTCAGACGAATGGCCAGACCGAGCGGACTAATCAGACCCTGGAGACATATCTGAGGTGTTTTGTGTCTGCTGACCAGGATGATTGGGTTGCTTTTTTGCCATTGGCAGAGTTCGCTCTCAATAATCGGGCCAGCTCTGCCACTTTGGTGTCCCCGTTTTTCTGTAATTCGGGGTTTCATCCTCGATTTTCCTCTGGTCAGGTGGAATCTTCGGATTGTCCTGGAGTGGATGCTGTGGTGGAGAGATTGCATCAGATCTGGGGGCAGGTGGTGGACAATTTGAGGTTGTCCCAGGAGAAGACTCAGCTTTTTGCCAACCGCCACCGTCGTGTTGGTCCTCGGCTTTGTGTTGGGGATTTGGTGTGGTTGTCTTCTCGTTTTGTCCCTATGAGGGTCTCTTCTCCTAAGTTTAAGCCTCGGTTCATCGGCCCGTATAAGATATTGGAGATTCTTAACCCTGTTTCCTTCCGTTTGGACCTCCCTGCATCCTTTTCTATTCATAACGTTTTTCATCGGTCATTATTGCGCAGGTATGAGGTACCGGTTGTGCCTTCTGTTGAGCCTCCTGCTCCGGTGTTGGTTGAGGGTGAGTTGGAGTACGTTGTGGAGAAAATCTTAGACTCTCGTGTTTCCAGACGGAGACTCCAGTATCTGGTCAAGTGGAAGGGATACGGCCAGGAGGATAATTCTTGGGTGAATGCATCTGATGTTCATGCCTCTGATCTGGTTCGTGCCTTTCATAGGGCCCATCCTGATCGCCCTGGTGGTTCTGGTGAGGGTTCGGTGCCCCCTCCTTGAGGGGGGGGTACTGTTGTGAATTTGGATTCTGGGCTCCCCCGGTGGCTACTGGTGGAATTGAACTGGTGTTTTCATCTTCTCTGTTCACCTGTTCCCATCAAGATGTGGGAGTCGCTATATAACCTTGCTGCTCTGTTAGTTGCTTGCCGGTCAACAATGTTATCAGAAGCCTCTCTGTGCTTGTTCCTGCTCCTAGACAACTACTAGATAAGTTGGACTCTTGTCCATGTTTGTTTTTGCATTTTTGTTCCAGTTCACAGCTGTAGTTTCGTTACTGTGTCTGGAAAGCTCTTGTGAACAGGAATTGCCACTCTGGTGTTATGAGTTAATGCCAGAGTTTTAAAGTAATTTCTGGATGGTGTTTTGATAGGGTTTTCAGCTGACCATGAAAGTGTCCTTTCTGTCTTCTGCTATGTAGTAAGTGGACCTCAAATTTGCTAAACCTATTTTCATACTACGTTTGTTATTTCATCTTAATTCACCGCCAATACATGTGGGGGGCCTCTGTCTCCTTTCGGGGTATTTCTCTAGAGGTGAGCTAGGACTAATATTTTCCTCTGCTAGCATTATTTAGTCCTCCGGCTGGTGCTGGGCATCTTGAATCAACGTAGGCATGCTACCCGGCCACTGCTAGTTGTGCGTTAGGTTTAGTTCATGGTCAGCTCAGTTCCCATCTTCCAAGAGCTAGTTCCTATATATGCTGATGCTATGTTCTCTTGCCATTGAGAACATGACAGAGCACTGTTCGAGCTGGGGGGAACACTCTCGTGGGCGGCGGTACTGGCACAGGGCCCTCATATTATGACAGTGTGTCTGACGCTGGTTGTGCACCACCACCGTCAGAGACACTTCATTGTACTATGAGGGACCCTGTGCCAGTGCCATCGCCCAAGAGTGGGCCCACCCACCTGTCCAGGCAAACGGCACTCGAATGGGTGCTTCCGCCAGGTGGTGACCACGGCCCTGTGGGGGGAGTCAGCCCATTTAGGGAGGTATAAAAATGGCCTATGGTGGACATTCAGCAGCTGCAAATGGAGGAAATGGAGAAGTCAGTAAGAGGAGGCCAAAAGCAAGACAATTTTCAGGCAAGCTACGTGTCAGCAGGGGAAGGTGGGGCAAAATAATTTGAAATCCATGATAGAATGACCTGTGAGGGAGAACATCGATAAGGGAGGAAAAGTAGTTCAGAACCATAATGGACAAATGCTGTCTCCTGTCACTTTGAATCGAGGCAGCAGTACCTGTCATGTGAGCGGTCATTGCCAAATCACTCCACAACCTGGTCATAAAACCCCTCTGTCCAACTCCACTTTGGATTTGTGCACCTCTAACACCTCTGCCATGTTGCCCACTACGGCTCGTGTGAGAACCATCACCGTCGCTGTGTGCTGGGAATGCCTGAACCAAACGGTCTACAAGAGTTGCTTGTTTGGTAGCCAATATTTGCTCAAGGTTCTCATGTGGCATGATATTTTGTAATTTTCCTTTATATCGTGGATCCAGGAGGCAGGCCAACCAGTAATCGTCATCGGTCATCATTTTGATAATGCGGGGGTCCCTTTTTAGGATACGCAAGGCATACTCAGCCATGTGGGCCAATGTTCCAGGTGTCAATTCACTGCTTGTGCTGGGTTGAGGAGCTCTTTCTTGCAAATCAACATCACTTGTCTCCCGCAAAAACCCTGTACCTGACCTTCCAACGCCACCAGTTTCTATTGCCCCCTGAGAAGCAGCCTCCTCCCATAAATATTCATCCCCATCATCCTCCTCCTCCTCCTCTTTGTCCGCCACCTCGTCCAGGAGAGTTCCCTGAGCAGACAATGGCTGACTGTCATCAAGGCAGGCATAGAAGGTGTATATAAACTTGTTGAGAATTTAAATCTCCCATTTTTGGGGGTAGACTGAACCAAAACTCAGGCCCTGTGCATAAAACAACACACTGTAAGTGGCAGAAAGTGGCTGGCTGATAAACGACAAACTAACAGGACTGAAGTATATCCACTTTGTGAGAATTTGAATCTCACTTTTTTTTTGGGAGACTGAACCAAAACTCAGGCCCAGTGTATAAAACAACACAATGTACGTGGCAGAAAGTGGCTGGCTGATATACGACAAACTAACAGGACTGAAGTATATCCACTTTCTGAGAATTTGAATCTCACTTTTTTTGGGGGGAGATTGAACCAAAACTCAGGCCATGTGCATAAAACAACACAATGTAAGTGGCAGAAAGTGGCTGGAAGTTATATGAAAAAATACAAGGACTGTAGTACAATTTCAATCTCCCTACAATGATCTCAGGACAAGTATGGCAGCAGTAAAAAGGACTGCTGCACACAAAAGTGTGGACAAATAAACAAGATAACTGTGCAGAAAGGAGCAACAGGATTTTTGCTTTTAAAAAAGCAGTTGGTTTGCACTGCAGCAGTGCAAACAGCAATGCAGCTATGGTAACGTTCACATTTGCGTTGTTGGGCGCAGAGTCATTGACGGATACCAACGCATGCGTCATGCGCCCCTATCTTTAACATGGGGGGCGCATGGACATGCGCCGGTATGCGTTGTAATGCGTTTTACGACGCATGCGTCATATTGACGCATAAGACAGGGCGCAGAGGACGCTACTTGTAGCGTTTTCCCTGCGCCGAAACTCCTGATCTTTACTATCTTATGACAACGCCTGCGTCGCAAAACGCTGCGTTGTGTACATGCGTTGTTGGTTGCGTCGCCAACGCTGCGCCCAACAACGCAAATGTGAACGTAGCCTATCATGGAGCCTTATAAGGCAGCCTAATAAGCTACAGAGCTGATGCACAAAAATATAGCCTCCACTGTCCCTGCAAAAAAAGGTGGTGTTGGACAGTGGAAATCGCTACAGCACAAGCAGTTTGGGGGTTAATCTTTCCTCCCTAACTATATCCCTTCTTCTGATGAAGCTGCAGCAACCTCTCCCTATGCTAAGATCGGCAGAAGTAAGATGGCGGTCGGCGTGCACGCCCCTTTATAGCCCCTGTGATGTTGCAGAAAGCAAGCCAATCACTGTCATGCCCTTCTCTAAGATGGTGGGGACCGAGACCTATGTCATCACGCTGCCCACACTCTGCGTCCTCCTTCATTGGCTGAAAAATGGCGCTGAAAGCGTCATATGAAACGCGACTTTGGCGCGCAGATCGCCGACCTCATGGCCGATCCTGCACTAGGATCGGGTCAGGTTTCATGAAACCCGACTTTGCCGAAAGTCGGCGATTTTCGAATTTATTAAAAGACGGAGAAACCGGAGCAACTAGGTATAAAATTAATTTTTTATTAAAGATAATACCAAAATATATAAACCAAAAGAGTGACACCAAAATATTAGATAATATACAAATACAGGGTAGAAGCAGAAATGCCCGGAGAAAATCCACCATTGCACATGCCCATATAGTTAAATAAATGCAGAGATCCGTAGATAAAGTGTCAGTGCATGAGATTACATTGTCATGGTAAGATCGCCATTACAGATGCGTCCCTATATTAGTAATGTCATCAAATACCATCAAAGAGAGATCAGCAAAGAGGCAGAGCTTACCAAGGGCAGAGCTGGGGGACCCTGGGCGCAGGTGACCTGAGGGTCCACCTACACCTTTTCTCTGGGCATTTCTTCTTCTACCCTGTATTTGAATATTATCTAATATTTTGGTGTCACTCTTTTGGTTTATATATTTTGGTATTATCTTTAATAAAAAATTAATTTTATACCTAGTTGCTCCGGTTTCTCCATCTTTTATGATCTTTGGAGTGGGTATTTGCTTCTTTTCTTATATGGGGAGCTGCTTTTTATCCCCATTTCTATGACATTTAAAATGTCACTGAGGTTTTGCTATGTACGATTTTTGAATTTGTCCGATCCGTTTCGCTCAACCCTAGTCTGCAGCACTGACAGGCTATAGGTTATAGCAATGCTCCTGACTTGCTATACCTTGTAACCTTGCAGAAAGTGAAAGTCCCATAGTGGGACAAAGTAAAAAGATTTTAAAAAGTAGTAAACATTTTTTTTTTCACAAAAATAATATAAATAAATAATAATAATCTTTATTTTTATATAGCGCTAATATATTCCTCAGCGCTTTACAGTTTGCACACATTATTATCCCTGTCCCTGATGGGGCTCACAATCTAGAATCCCTATCAGTATGTCTTTGGAATGTAGGAGGAAACCCAAACAAGCACGAGGAGAACATACAAACTCCCTGCAGATGTTGTTCTTGGTGGGAATTGAACCCAGGACCCCAGCGCTGCAATGCTATCCACTGAGCCACTGTGCTGTATATATATATACATATATATATATATATATATATATATATATATATATATATATATATATATATATATATATATATATATATATATATATATATATATATATATATATATATATATATATATACACTCACCGGCCACTTTATTAGGTACACCATGCTAGTAACGGGTTGGACCCCCTTTTGCCTTCAGAACTGCCTCAATTCTTCGTGGCATAGATTCAACAAGGTGCTGGAAGCATTCCTCAGAGATTTTGGTCCATATTGACATGATGGCATCACACAGTTGCCGCAGATTTGTCGGCTGCACATCCCAAAGATGCTCCATACAAGGCAGGATGGATCCATGCTTTCATGTTGTTTACGCCAAATTCTGACCCTACCATCCGAATGTCGCAGCAGAAATCGAGACTCATCAGACCAAGCAACGTTTTTCCAATCTTCTACTGTCCAATTTCGATGAGCTTGTACAAATTGTAGCCTCAGTTTCCTGTTCTTAGCTGAAAGGAGTGGTACCCGGTGTGGTCTTCTGCTGCTGTAGCCCATCTGCCTCAAAGTTCGACGCACTGTGCGTTCAGAGATGCTCTTAGGCCTACCTTGGTTGTAACGGGTGGCGATTTGAGTCACTGTTGCCTTTCTATCAGCTCGAACCAGTCTGCCCATTCTCCTCTGACCTCTGGCATCAACAAGGCATTTCCGCCCACAGAACTGCCGCTCACTGGATTTTTTTTCTTTTTCGGACCATTCTCTGTAAACCCTAGAGATGGTTGTGCGTGAAAATCCCAGTAGATCAGCAGTTTCTGAAATACTCAGACCAGCCCTTCTGGCACCAACAACCATGCCACGTTCAAAGGCACTCAAATCACCTTTCTTCCCCATACTGATGCTCGGTTTGAACTGCAGGAGATTGTCTTGACCATGTCTACATGCCTAAATGCACTGAGTTGCCACCATGTGATTGGCTGATTAGAAATTAAGTGTTAACAAGAAGTTGGACAGGTGTACCTAATAAAGTGGCCGGTGAGTGTATATAACCAGCACTCCTATTGTGAACACGTGCAGGCTGCAAAACTGCATTATATAGAAAAAAATAACATAGCAGCGACGTGTGCATGAATCTAGGCCATGTGAAAACACAGAAAAATATTTAACAAATTCAATATAGATTATACTTCTCAAAACATTTTTTAAAAATTAATTTTTTTTACAAAACTTACAGTAATAGATGAAAATGAAGGTTCTTAGCGCATAAATTGGCCGATTCATGTATGCCCATCAACCATGGCAAGGTGACATCCCTCTGATGGGTCCTACTCTACTGTACATGCCACTTTTGGGCCACCAGCCTATAATTATTGACAAAACATTTCACTCTCGGGCTAAACCTATAATTTATGGGCAGAGGTAGAGCTGATTACGGCCACCTGCAAGGTCAATGGGAGGAGTGCAAGATCAGTCTGGAGGCAGCCAGCATCCAGTAACTAAATAGACAAAAAAAAACAACCAGCACTCCTAATGTGAACACGTGCACACTGCAAAACTGTATTATATAGACAAAAAAAGAACACAGAAGCACAAAAAAAATTTAAAAACATTCAATATAGATTATACTTCTCAAAAACATTTTTTCATTTTTTTTTTCTTTTTACAAAACTTAAAGTAATAGATGAAAATGAAGGTTCTTAGCTCATAAATTGGCCAATTCATGTATGCCCATCAACCAGGGCAAGGTGACCTCCCTACGATGGGTCCTACTCTATTGTAGATGTCACTTTTGTTTTTTTTGTCTATTTAGTCACTGGATGCTGGCTGCCTCCAGACTGATCTTGCACTCGTCCCATTGACCTTGCAGGTGGCCGTTATCAGCTCTACCTGCTTATAAATTGTAGGTTTAGCCCAAGAATGACATGTTTTGTCCATAAATGTATGCTGGTGGCCCAAAAGTGGCATGTACTGTAGAATATGACCCATCAGACGGAGGTCACCTTGCTGTGGTTGATGGGCATACATGAATTGGCCAATTTATGCGCTAACTACCTTCATTTCCATATTTTACTGTAAGTTTTGTAAAAAAAAACATTATTTTTTTAATGTTTTGAGAAGCATAATCTATATTAACTGTTTTTAATGTTTTTTTGTGTTTTCAGATTCATGCACATGTGCAGGGACTAGAATTGCGGAAATCAATGGGAACAGTGCTCAAATGACATGGGAACAGCATGGGGAAGACCTCTGGAATCATTTCTGACTCCCAGGTCACTGCTGTGAACAATGTTGTCAGAGTCTTACGCCATTTTACAGACTCACGATAAAACATAAAAAGCGAAACATAAAAGGATTTTCCTGGGAAATATGTTAAGGAACATCCTTTTCACAATAATGACATGTATAAGGCTTGTATATAAGGCAAAATAAATAACCAAAAACAAAAATGCTCCTCCATACCTTGGGCCATGTTCATGCGTTTTTTATGCATTTTTCAACTTTAGCATTGCTTTCAACCAGGGCCGGACTTGCTATCTGGCAATTCTGGCAAATGCCAGAAGGGCCTGTCTGGTCATGGGCTTCCTTGTCTGCTACGTTGTTAACAGAATCCATGTTCTCAAGACACCCATACTGTTAAGAGTTGTGATGGAGCACAAAGTCGCTGACTCCGTCACTTACCCCAGCAGGCCACGGGTATCATTAGAAATATTGGTCTTGTAGTAAATCTTCCCTTCCTCCATCCAGGGTAATATTAGTAATATATCCCATCTGGTTCATGAGGACGGGGACAACATGGGCCTGTGTGAGTTCAAATGCAAGGACTTAATTTCAGCCCCAGTCCATACCTGCTTTCAACCAAGACAAATGCATTCACTGGTAAATGTCATTTTAACATTTTACAACCTTATCTGGCCATGTGGTGTGTGACACATCATCAGACACATCCTGTTTCATTTATGAAGCAGGGACTTTGAAAGTCACAAAGCCTATTTTTATAGGGCCATCAGGCGGCCTTTAATAATCTTAAAGGGCTAGTAGTTGGTCCTCACTATTCTTAGAGGTCCATCAGCCGGCTATGCTTTGTTGTTCCCATTATTAAACAGTGGGTCTCCTATACTGTTATTGCATATGCAGTGAGAGGCAGGGCTGCCAATAATTAGGATGCACTCCAATATCCCTTTGAAGAGACGTACAGGAGGGCACTGAAAACAATGTTCCCATTATTAGGAAGTGAGTCTCCCATAGTGTTTGCCTATGCAGTGAGTGGCAGAGCTGCCCAAAATTTGGACGCACCTCAATACCCCTTTGAAGAGACGTACAGGAGCGCCTCATGAAAACAATGTTCTGATTATTAGGTAGTGGATCTCCCCTAGTGTTTGCTAGTGATGAGCGAACGTGCTCGCTCCTACTCGGTACTCACCTGAGTATCACTGTGCTCAGTGTACTCGGCGAGCACCGAGTATTTCCGGGATTATTCGGCGGGAGCTAGGGTCTCCTACTTTTAGTTTTGGTGTCTTTTAGAGTGCCAATTTGCATGCAGGGATTGTCTGCCATGCACTGTAATACCACAGCCATCTTTGTTGAGGTATTACAGTGATTGGCTGGCCTCACAACATCATCGGGTCTATAGGAGACCTAGCACTGCCCTGCTTGCTGCATTCTGCTGTAGGGAGAGTTGCTGCTGAGATAGGGTCAGATTCTGACATTAATTAGTCAGTGTGGGTCTACCATCACAGAATCCACAAATCCTGATAAACCAACAGTCCTTTTTAGGACTAATTCGGGGGTACATAGATTGCAGAGCTAGGTAGGCAAGGGAGTCTATATCACATATACACATCAGTGTAAGGCCTCCAGGCACTGTGTGTGAGTAAATAGATCTCTCTGCATACCTCAAAATGCTCCATTCCTGTCTGCTGCTGTGTATTTTATATATACGTAGCTGCAGGTCTCCGTGGCAATTTTTTTTTCAGCTTATACCTGCTCATTTTATTAGAAAGCAATCCATAGCCCCCTTTTTTCTACATTTATTTGCTTGGTCACACTGCAGACTACAGCCATCTCATTGCAATACAAGAGCGTGAAAATCTAACAATTTTTTTCCCCCAGGTGCCAGATGTGAGTGCGCAGAAAAATCTGGCCTTTTTTGGTAATATATAATTTTTTGGAGTGTCTGCCAACATTTTAGGTCACCATTTTGCTGCCCCAAAAATCTGTAGCTGGCCCAAAAATATTTAGCTACAGTTCTTATATTTATCACTGTGATTTGTATGCCACACACATCACATATCATTGCGCAAAATATCTTACAATTTTAGTAGTCCAATTTTTTTTCCGTGTAATAGCCTACTTATTGACACAATTTTGGTGGGCCCCAAAAAATCAAGACCACATTTTGATCAGTCCGTTTTCTCCATCAGACGCCTGGTGTTTTTAAACACACATTTAAACGGTCTGTTATCTCCGTCAGATGCCTAGTGTATCTGTTGTGTCAAAATCCTCGGTTAGCAGACATACGTAGCATTGTTTTGTCTACTAGCCTTGGTCTACTCTTTATTTAGTGGTAATTTTTTTTTTAAACACACATATTTAAATGGTCTGTTATCTCCGTCAGATGCCTAGTGTATCTTTGGTGTCAAAATCCTTGGTTAGCAGACATACGTAGCATTGTTTTGTCTGCTAGCCTTGGTCTACTCCTTATTTAGTAGTAAAAAATAAAAAAAACACACATTTAAACGGTCAGTTATCTCCGACAGATGCCTTGTGATTCTGTGGTCTCCAAATACTTGCATTCCAGCCATACTGACCACATATAAGTTTTCTCCAAATTAATTCAATTCTATTGAACTTTTAAAATATTTCAGTAGTCCATTTAAAATGGGCAAGGCAAGGGATGGGGAAGTGGATGTGATGCTGATAGTGCATGCAGAGGACAAGGCCGTGGCCAAGCTGAAAGTGGGCCACAACAAAGACCCTCATCTTCTCACTCAACCTTCCTGTCCCAGTTTCCAGGGGACCGCAGCACACCACTTTTGAATCCAGAGCAGTGTGAAATGGTTATTGGTTGGATAGCGAATAATGCTTCCAGTCACTTAGCCACCACCACCACCACACCTTCCACACAGCCAAGTCTGAGTAGCTGCAAATTACGCACCCTGATACTCCTTTCTCCCAACATGCCGAGTGCCCTGAGACAACTGATCCCACACTTGGACACTCCAAAGAGCTGTTCATTTTTCCCTTTAAAAATCCCAGACTCTCGGCTGGTCAACTTGAAGTGGGGCCAGATGAGATCACATGTAGCGATACCCAAAGATTTGAACAGCCATGGTCACGCGAAGGCGATGGTGGGAAAGTGTCACAAGAGGTGAACGATGATGAGACACAATTGCCAGAAAGTCAGGAGGAGGAGGAGGATGTGGATGTGGAAGATGAGGTGGTGGATGACATAGTAACTGACCCAACCTGGCAGGAGGATATGCAGAGCGAGGACAGCAGCACACATGGGAAGGAGGCATATCACCCCAACAGCCAGGAAGAAGCAGTGTGGTGGCTGCAGACAGAATGCATGCATCCATTTACCTTAACATAAACATGACGGAAGTTGCCATTCCAACTGGTAGATCTTCCCTAGTCTGGTTATTTATTAAAGACTCTGCCGATAACCCCAAACAGGCCATTTGCAGCACCTGCCATGCCTGCATCAGCAGGGGTAGCAAAACTACCAGCCTGACCACCACCAGCATGATCAGGCACATGGCAGCAAAGCACCCGACTTTGTGGGCCGAATCCCATGCTCCAGGAACACTGTCTGCAGGTGACACCACTGCTTCTTCCACTGTTTTGCATAGAAGCCAATCCCCAGGTCACCATGCATGTGAAGATGCCTCGTGCCCTGCACCTGTTGTTGCCCACAGTTAACCAGTACATCATCAAGCCCGTCCACGTCCTTGTCCCTGCACAGCCTTCAGTTGTCTATACCACAGTCATTGAAGCGCAAGCGGAAATACCCAGCCAACACCCCACTGGCCACAGTACTATATTTGAAAGTTTCTCTTCTGCTTGCTCTCGAAATGTTGCCTTTTAGGCTCATTGAGACAGAAGCTTTCCGCAACCTGATGGCGGCGGCCGTCCCAAGGTACTTGGTCCCCAGTCACCACTATTTCTCCAGGTGTGCCATACCGGCATTACACCAGCACATGTCCCACAACATTACCCGCGCCCTCAACAATGCTGTTACTGGGAAAGTCCACCTAACCACGTACACATGGACAAGTGCTTGTGGACAGGGATGGTACATCTCACTGATGGCACACTGGGTTAACATAGTGGAAGCAGGGACCCAGTTGGACGTTGGGATGGAACACATCCTCCCCACATCGAGGATTGTGGGCCCTACACCAATCAGGGTTGCCCACAGTCTACAGCTCTTGCACATCCTCCTCTTCCTCTTCAGCCTCCATCTCTGAAATGAGCACATCAGTCAGAAGCTGGAAGCACTGCAGCACTGCCTCAGCCAAGCGGCAACAGGCTGTGCTGAAGCTAATCTGCTTACGTAAACACCTACACATAGAATAAGTCTCCACACAAGAGCAAATAATGATAAAAAATATATTTATTTTCAAGACACAATAAAACAAGACCAAAAAAAGGTCATTAAAAAATCAGTATAAATTACAGGTGAGACTGACATAAACACAGAAAAACAGGTGGACAAACCTGGAAAAATAAGGACAAAGAATCCAAATACAAGTGTATATAAAAGGTAATGAATACTGGAAAACATAACAAATCACAGAGTGGCACAATTTACTCAATTTAAACCAGCACTATGCTGCAAATTATAGTAGACTACATATCCTGTATAGCGGGACACACCTATAAAGTAAGCCTAAGTGTGCATAATGACATTATAAAGGCACACACATTTTTAGAGGAGTAATCAAATATAACGCTGATGGGGGATCCAGCACATTTTACTCAGCCATTCTACGAGCATGCATAATATAATAGAAATAAGAACATTCATTACCAGTAAGGGTAGAAAGAGTGCAGGTGTCCACCACACCACGCCACACTGCATCCTGAGGAATGATGTACAGGTCATATACACTGTCACCATGGAGACACCGAAAAAGAACCTCCGGGGGAACGGCCATAAGTCAGCCCAATCATGTGATGTATCAGCGCAGCGCAGTGGATGGGTGGCCTGAGGACAGGGAGGAGGAGGAGGATGAGGAGGAGGAGGACAGCATGGTCAGTCATCCTGTTGGTGAGGACACAGAAGTCTTGCTTGTTAGCAGTCTGGCATACATGGCTGACTTTATGTTGCGCAGCGTTTCCCATGACCCTCACATTATTAAAATTTTCGGTGACACTGATTACTGGCTGGTGACACTTCTAGACCCACATCAAAGTTTGGTGTACAGCCAAGGAGTCCAAGCGAGAGAGACAGAAGTACAATCCATGGGAACAATGGCAAAGTTCTGGGACAGTTTTCTCAGCCCCTCCCATAGTGCTGGCACAGAGGCAAGGGGTGATGTCACAAGAACTGCAATGTTTGGGAAGATACTGAGGGAGTACCTTGCTGATCGTACAAACGTCCTCCCTGATTCCTCTGTGCCTTTTAATTATTGGGTATCCAAGCTGGACACATGGCATGAACTGGCTCTCTATGCCTTAGAGGTCCTGGCCTGCCCTGCTGCTAGCGTTCTGTCAGAGCGGGTTTTTAGTGCCGCTGGTGGAATTATAACAGATAAGCGCATCCGCCCAACTGAAAATGCTGACAGGCTGACTCTTATAAAAATGAACAAGGGCTGGATTGGGCAAGACTTCTGTACACCACAGAGTGAAAACAGCTAAACAAAACCTCAAATACATTGTCTTTTTTGTTGAGGTGTATTCTCATGCACATCTTCACAACCACACATGGGTATATGCTTCCTGATTTGGCCTGTTTGGTGTTATCCTCCTTATCCTCATCCTCATCATCCACAACCATACGAACACCAGGATGAACATATTCCATGATGCAAAAGTCACTCATTATTTTGTGCAAGGGTGTTTTTATGATGCTCGTTAATAATTTTAAACCCCCAAAAATGTTACTCCCCCAGTGGGAATTGTTTGTCAGCCAATAGCCCATGCACTTAGTGTATGGGCATTTCAAGTCTAGGAGACCAGCTCCTTAACATTGGGCCTAGATTTTAACGAGGCCTCCCTCCACATATCATCATTCTCGCCACTATAACACCATGGTGAATGTGCTGTATGCTGCTACAGCCATTCAATTTTTGGGCAAGGGTGTCTATAATCCCCATAAATAATTTTTTTTAAATGTACCCCCATGTGGAAATGTTTGTCAGCCCATACACTTAGTGTATGGGCATTACAAGTCTAGGAGACATGCTCCTTAACATTGGGGCTAGTTTTTAATAATAATCTTTATTTTTTATATAGCGCTAACATATTCTGCAGCGCGCTACAGTTTGCAAACATTATCATCGCTCTCCCCAATGGGGCTCACAATTAATCTGCCCTGCAATTTTGGCACTCTTTACAGCGCCAATGAACATGCAGGGATTATCTGCCATGCATTGTAATACCGCAGCCATCTTTGTTGTGGTATTACAGTGATTGGCTGGCCGCACAGCGCAATCAGGTCTATAAGAGACCTGACGTCACCCTGCTCAGCGCATTCTGATACGGACTCAACTAGTGTAGGGAGAGCTACCGCTTTGTTTGGGTCAGATTTGTTCTTTTATTAGTGTGGGTCTACTAGTGTTCAATCCACAAATCCTGATAAACCAACAGTACTTTTTATGGCTATTTCGGGGGTATATTGATCATTGTGCTAGTTGGGCAGGGTAGTCTATGTGCACATATCCACATCACTACAAGGCATGCAGGCACTGTATGTGAGTCTATAGATCTCCCTGCATACATCAAAAGGCTCCATTACTGTCTGCTGCTGCTTATTTTATATATGCCTAGCTGCAGAAAATCTGTTGCCAGGATTCTTTTTTTGGGGGGCCTTATACCTGCTAATTTTAGTACAAAGCAATCCAGAGCCCCATTTTTTTCAACATATATTTGCTTGGTCACACTGCAGACTACAGCCAGGTAATTTTAATACAAGAGCGTTAAAATCTAACAATTTAAAACGGTTGTTTTTGTCCCAGGCATCAGATGTGTTATGATCTGGTGACCTTGGAGCCGCATGAAACTTTCTCTGGAGTCGGTGGAACCTGTACTAACCGCAAATCCTGAACTAACACCGCAACTAGAAGTAGCCGTGGGGTGTGCCTAACATACCCTAGACACCTCGACTCAGCCGGAGGACTAAATACCCCTATAGATGGAAATAGGAATGCTACCTTGCCTCAGAGCAGACCCCCAAAGGATAGGCAGCCCCCCACGAATAATGACTGTGAGTAGGAGAAGAATAGACACACGCAGGTAGAAAACAGGATTTAGCAAAAGAAGCCACTCTAGCTAAATAGGAAAGGATAGGACAGATTACCAGGCGGTCAGTATTAAAACCCTTCCAAAAATATCCACAGCAGATAATACAAAAAGTTCCACAATCTAACTAAAGACATGGAATGTATATCTGCCACTCCAGAGAATCCAACAAGACTGAGAAAATACTGACACAATCTAAGCTGGACAAAAAAACACAAAGAATAGCACTGAATTGTGAAGCACACAAAATGTGTGCCACAGGAAAAAAAAAACAGACACTTATCTTTGCTGATTTGGCAGAAAGGCAGGAGGAACCAGGCAGAGGTCCTACACCTCCCAACAACAATTGACAACTGTCAAGGACTAATGAATCCTGCCTGCACGCCTAAATACCCCAGTCAGAACTGCAATCAGCAGATACACCTGACCAGGACTGCAACTCAGGGGCAACTGCATTACCTACAACCACCGGAGGGAGCCCAAAAGCAGAATTCACAACACAGATGTGAGTGCGCATAGAATTCCAGCCATTTTTGGGGGGTACAATAGTTTTTTTTGGAGTGTCTTACAACATTTTTGGACAACATTTTGGTGACCAAAAAATCTTTAGCTGGCAAAAAAATATTTAACTACAGTTCTTATATTTAGCAATGTGATTTGTATGCCACACGCATCGCATATCATTGCGCTAAATGTTGTACAATTTTAGTACTCAAAATGTTTTTATTTTAGTGTCATAGCCTACTTATTGACACAATTTTGGTGGTCTCAAAAAAATCAAGGCCACATTTTGATCAGTCTGTTATCTCCATCAGACGCACGTTGTATCTGTGGTGTCCAAATCCTCGCTTTGCATGCATACATTGCATGTTTGGGTCTGCTACCCTTGCTGTATACAGAATTTTGATGTTTAAAAAGTTTTACAAAATACAGACCACATATTGAAAATCTGTTATCTAGGTCAGATGCCTGGTCTATCTGTGGTCTCCATCCAAATCTTTGCTTTTTAGGCATACATTCCAGTTTTTTGTCTGCTACCTTTGGTGTATACAGTATTTTGTTGTTTTTAAAATTGTAAAAAATACAGGCCGCATATTGAAACAGTCTGTTATCTCAGCCATACATCTGGTTTATTTGTGGTCTGAAAACTGTTACGGAACTGCAACACAGAACTAGGGTAGAAAGGGAAGACTGACCCTGCACTATGACTAGTGTGATACCCTACATTGGAGTGGGCGACCCATTCCTTGCTAATAGACCCACTGACGATCCTAAGATAATCTCAAGCGAAGACCTATAGATAGGGGGAAGGGGGTCCCTAAAAGATCTAAGGACTGGGTACAAAAAACAGATCACCTAATAGAAAACACAGAGAAGGCTGCAGAAACCAACTGAAAACGGGAATTAAGACTAGCAGAACCAAAGGTCCAGTACTGCACAAATTACACATACAGTAGACAAAGCAAAGCACCAAGCCTGAACCAAAGCTGATTATCACTGTTGTCCATCAAGGACTGGGAGGCAGGTGCTGGTTAATAAAGAGTGATACAATCACCTGACCCAAGACAAACCCAGCACAAAAGGGAAAAGACCAGCAGCCACAACACCACAAGAAAATGGCAGATAGTCACAAACTAAACAGATTCTAACAAAAATCTTAACTTTTCAGACATACATTCCAGTTTTTGGTCTGCTACCCTTGGTGTATACAGTAGTTTGTTATTTTAAAAATTATAGAAAATACAGGCCACATATTGAAAGTCTGTCATCTCAGTCAGACATCTGGTCTATCTGTGGTCTCCAAATCCTTGCTTTTCAGGCATACATTCCAGGTTTTGGTCTGCTACCCTTGGTGTATACAGTATTTTGTGGTTTTAAAAATTTTAAAAAATACAGGCCACATATTGAAACAGTCTGTTATCTCCGTCTGACGCCCGTTCTATATGTGGACTAAAAATAGTTGGTTTTCATGCATACATTTCAATTTTTGTTCTGTCTAATACACTAAGTCTATGCACTATTTTGGTAAAAAAAAACTAAAAATACAAACATATATTGCAGTTTGGTAGTTCCGTGACATGCCTCATCTATCTGAGGGCTACAAACTGTGCTTTTGAGGAATCCATTCACCTTTTTTTTGCTGTGCGTTACCCTACCTTACAGAAAACACTATTTTGGGATGAATTTTTTTTTTTTACCCCCCATGGGGAAATGGTTGTTAGTGGGGTTGAGCGAAACGGATCGGACAAATAGAAAAATCGCCGACTTTCGGCAAAGTCGGGTTTCATGAAACCCGACCCGATCCCAGTGTGGGATCGGCCATGCTGTCGGCGATCTTCGCACCAAAGTCGCATTTCGAATGACGCTTTCAGCGCCATTTCTCAGCCAATGAAGGAGGACGCAGAGTGTGGGCAGCGTGATGACATAGGTCTCGGTCCCCACCATCTTAGAGAAGGGCATGACAGTGATTGGCTTTATTTCTGCGTTATCACAGGGGCTATAAAGGGGCGTGCACGCAGACCGCCATCTTACTTCTGCTGATCTGAGCATAGGGAGAGGTTGCTGCAGCTTCGTCAGAAGCAGGGATATACTTAGGGACTGAAGATTAACCCCCAAACCGCTTGTGCTGTAGCGATTTCCACTGTCCAACACCACCTTTTCTTTGCAGGGACAGTGGAGGCTAGATTTTTGTGCATCAGCTCTGTAGCTTATAAGGCTCCCTGATAGCTGCATTGCTGTTTGTACGCCGCTGTGCAAACCAACTGCTTTTTTAAAAGCAAAAATCCTGTTGCTCCTTTCTGCACAGTTCTATTGTTTATTTGTCCACACTTTTGTGTGCAGCAGTCCTTATTATTGCTGGCTGCCATACTTGTCCTGAGATCATTGTAGGGAGATTGTTATTGTAGTACAGTCCCTTTTTTATATATATATATATATATATATATATATATATATATATATATATATATATATATATATATATCTTTCTGCCACTTACATTGTGTAGTGTAATACAGTGGGCCTGGTTTTTGTAGCAGTTTCCCACACAAAAAAGGGAGATTTAAATTGCCACTAAGTGGATCTGCGTCAGTTCTGTTTGTCGTATATCTGCCAGCCACGTTCTGCCACTTACATTGTGTAGTGTAATACAGTGGGCCTGGTTTTTGCAGCAGTCTCCCACGTAAAAAAGAGAGATTTAAATTGCCCCTAAGTGGATCTGCGTCAGTTCTGTTTGTCGTATACTTGCCAGCCACTTTCTGCCACTTACATTGTGTAGTGTAATACAGTGGGCCTGATTGTTGCAGCAGTCTCCCACACAAAAAAGGGAGATTTAAATTGCCACTAAGTGGATCTGCATCAGCTCTGTTTGTCGTATATCTGCCAGCCACATTCTGCCACCTACATTGTGTAGTGTAATACAGTGGGCCTGGTTTTTGCAGCAGTTTCCCACATAATAAAGGGAAATTTAAATTGCCCCTAAGTGGATCTGCGTCAGTTCTGTTTGTCGTATATCTGCCAGCCACTTTCTGCCACTTACATTGTGTAGTGTAATACAGTGGGACAGGTTTTTGCAGCAGTCTCCCACATAATAAAGGGAGATTTAAATTGACCCTAAGTGGATCTGCATCAGTTCTGTTTGTCGTATATCTGCCAGCCACTTTCTACCACTTACATTGTGTAGTGTAATACAGTGGGCCTGATTTTTGCAGCAGTCTCCCACACAAAAAAGGCAGATTTAAATTGCCACTAAGTGGATCTGCGTCAGTTCTGTTTGTCGTATATCTGCCAGCCACTTTCTGCCACTTACATTGTGTAGTGTAATACAGTGGGCCTGGTTTTTGCAGCAGTCTCCCACACAAAAAAGGGAGATTTAAATTGCCACTAAGTAGATCTGCGTCAGTTCTGTTTGTCGTATATCTGCCAGCCACGTGCTGCCACTTACATTGTGTAGTGTAATACAGTGGGCCTGGTTTTTGCAGCAGTCTCCCACGTAAAAAAGAGAGATTTAAATTGCCCCTAAGTGGATCTGCGTCAGTTCTGTTTGTCGTATATCTGCCAGCCACTTTCTGCCACTTACATTGTGTAGTTTAATACAGTGGGCCTGATTGTTGCAGCAGTCTCCCACACAAAAAAGGGAGATTTAAATTGCCACTAAGTGGATCTGCATCAGCTCTGTTTGTCGTACATCTGCCAGCCACGTTCTGCCACCTACATTGTGTAGTGTAATACAGTGGGACAGGTTTTTGCAGCAGTCTCCCACATAATAAAGGGAGATTTAAATTGCCCCTAAGTGGATCTGCATCAGTTCTGTTTGTCGAATATCTGCCAGCCACTTTCTGCCACTTACATTGTGTAGTGTAATACAGTGGGCCTGGTTTTTGCAGCAGTCTCCCACACAAAAAAGGGAGATTTAAATTGCCACTAAGTGGATCTGCATCAGCTGTTTGTCGTATATCTGCCAGCCACGTTCTGCCACTTACTCCTGTTACCAATTTTGAACTGCATTCAGCCCACTTTATTATTTGGGCCTATATCTGTGTTTCCTCCTCATCCTGCCCATTGCCCAGCCACTGCTAGATGAGTCTGCTGGTACATTGACCCAGACCACTACATTCCCCTTGCATTCTACACAGCCAGTATCTGACCCTGCTGAGACTCAGGTTCCCCTTCCCGCATACTATACCACCACAGGGCCCCTCATAGTACGCAAAAGTGTCTCCGCCGGTTGGAGGCGCCCCCGCCGTCAAACACACCGCCGTACTTTGAGGGGCCCTGTGCCAGTGCCATTGCGAACGAGTGGGCCCCCCCTGCTTGCTCAGGATCACAGCACTTGCAAAGTTGAAATACTTACCTCTCTCTGCTCCACCGCCGTGAAGTAGTCTGCGTTTCCTGGGCCCACGAAAAACTTGAACCAGCCCTACCCCCCCACAACTTTAGCCAAATGACCCCAATTTTCAATGCCTAACTATTATTATAAAGTAAATTAAGATTGACAAGCTTCAGTAATAAGAATTGATGTTTTTGGCATTAAAATGGGCACTGTAGGTGTTTTCCTGTCCTCCACTCTCTGCCGACCTTGATTCTCCATTGACTTGCATTGGGTTTCATGTTTCAGTCGGCCCCCGACTTTTCGCAATAATCGGCCGATTTCACCCGACCCGACTTTTGACAAAGTGGGGTTTCGCGAATCCCAACTCGATCCTAAAAAAGTAAAAGTCGCTCAATTCTAGTTGTTAGCTCATACACTTAGTGTATGGGTATTTCACGTCTAGGAGACCCTCTGCTTTAAATTGTGACTTTTTTTAATGAGGCTTTCCTCCACATCTCATCATCCACCGCCACTAGAACACCAGGGTGAACGTGTTCTATGTTGCTACAGCCAGTCAATTTTTGGCAAGGGTGTCTATGATCCCCATAAAAAATTGTTTAAAAAATGTACCCCCATGGGGAAATGTTTGTCAGCCCATACACTTAGTGCATGGTCATTACGAGTCTAGGAGACCTGCTCGTTTGTAATGGGACCATTTTTTTATCAGGCCCTCCATGTTTCTTCCAAGGGGGGATTGGGGTGCATGCAAATTTGGGTCAAGACAGACCCTGCATTCAATGCATAAGGAAACTGTATGGCAGGACCAACTAAAGACTGTCAAGTGGGTTTTCCCAAGGCCATTCAGTACCTGGGTTCAAAGGCTTATTGGGGTGCAAATGACTTGGTAGCAGGGCAGGCCTTGCATTCAATGCAAGATTTTTTCACAAAGCCCTCCTGTACCTCTCATGAAAGGGGTATTGGGGTATTGGGGTGCATTGTAATTCTTGGCAGCCCAGCCACTCACTGCATAGGCAATAACAGCATAGGAGACCCACTGTTTAATAATGGCCCTTTAAGAATATTAAGGCAGCCTGATGGCCCTCTAAAAATAGGCTTTGTGACTTTAAGAGTCCCTCTTTCAGAAATGAAGCAAGATGTTTCCTTATGCATCACACAACACATGGCCAGCTAGTTTTGTTAAATGTTACAATGACATTTCCCATTGAATGCATTTGTATTGGTTGAAAGCAATGTTAAAGTTGAAAAACGCATCAAAAACGCTGCGTGTCAACATAGTCCAAGTGGTGAAGGAATATTTTGGTCTGGCGGAAATTATTTTGCCTTATATACAAGTCACTAGCCTGGAAAGGATGTACCTTAACATATTTCCCAGCAAAATCCATTTTGGCAACGTTTTTGTATGTTTTTTTGGTGCACCTGTAAAAATGGCGTGAAACTCTGACAACATTGCTTACAGCTGTGACAGAGTCAGAAATGCTTCCAGGGGCTATCCCCATGATGTTCCTGTGTCATTTGAACAGTGTTTCCATCATTTTCTGATGTTTTTAGACCTTAACCCTTTCACGACATGCGCCGTACTAGTACAGCACATGTCGTGTCTTCCCCTTTGATGTGGGCTCCGGCGCTGAGCCCACATCAAAGCCGCGACATGTCAGCTGTTTTGAACAGCTGACATGTGCGTGCAATAACTACTTCTTCCGGCCATCGGGCTGGAAATGCGCACATCGCTGACCCCTGCCATGTGATCGGGGATCAGCGGTGTGTCGGCATGACAACTAGAGGTCTCCTTGAGCCCTCTATGGTTGTTGATGCCGGATTGCTGCGAGCGCCACCCTGTGATCGGCGCTCATAGCAATGCAGGAATTTAGCTACATAGGAGTGATCTGAGCATTGCTTCTATGTAGCAGAGCCGATCAGGCTATACCAGCTTCTAGCCTCCCATGGAGGCTATTGAAGCATGGCAAAAGTAAAAAAAATATGAAAAAAAATATGAAAAAAAAAAAATAAATAAAAGTTTAAATCAACCCCCTTTTGCCCCATTCAAAATAAAACAATAAAGAAAAAATCAAACCTGCACATATTTGGTATCAACGCGTTCAGAATCGCCCGATCTATTAATGAAAAGTAAGGATTAACCTGATCGCTAAACGGCGTAGCGAGAAAAAAAATCAAAACACCAGAATTAAGTTTTTTTGGTCGCTGCGACACTGAATTAACCCCTTCACCACCAAGGGTGGTTTGCACGTTAATGACCGGGCCAATTTTTACAATTCTGACCACTGTCCCTTTATGAGGTCATAACTCTGGAACGCTTCAACGGATCTTGGCGATTCTGACACTGTTTTCTCGTGACATATTGTACTTCATGATAGTGGTAAAATTTCTTCGATATAACTTGCGTTTATTTGTGAAAAAAATGAATATTTGGCGAAAATTTTGAAAATGTCGCAATTTTCCAACTTTTAATTTTTATGCCCTTAAATCACAGACATATGTCACGCAAAATACTTAATAAGTAACATTTCCCACATGTCTACTTTACATCAGCACAATTTTGGAACCAAAATTTTTTTTTGTGACGGAGTTATAAGGGTTAAAAGTTGACCAGCAATTTCTCATTTTTACAACACCATTTTTTTTTAGGGACCACATCTCATTTGAAGTCATTTTGAGGGGTCTATATGATAGAAAATACCCAAGTGTGACACCATTCTAAAAACTGCACCCCTCAAGGTACTCAAAACCACTTTCAAGAAGTTTATTAACCCTTCAGGTGTTTCACAGGAATTTTTGGAATGTTTAAATAAAAATGAACATTTAACTTTTTTTCACACAAAATTTATTTCAGATCCAATTTGTTTTATTTTACCAAGGGTAACAGGAGAAAATAGACCCCAAAATTTGTTGTACAATTTGTCCTGAGTACGCTGATACCCCATATGTGGGGTAATCCACTGTTTGGGTGCATGGCAGAGCTCGGAAGGAAAGGAGCGCCATTTGACTTTTCAATGCAAAATTGACTGGAATTGAGATGGGACGCCATGTTGCATTTGGAGAGCCCCTGATGTGCCTAAACATTGAAACCCCCCACAAGTGACACCATTTTGGAAATTAGACCCCCTAAGGAACTTATCTAGATGTGTGGTGAGCACTTTGACCCAACAAGTGCTTCACAGAAGTTTATAATGCAGAGCGGTAAAAATAAAAAATCATATTTTTTCACAAAAATGATTTTTTCGCCCCCAATTTTTTATTTCCCCAAGGGTAAGAGAAGAAATTAGAGCACAAAAGTTGTTGTGCAATTTGTCCTGATTACGACGATACCCCATATGTGGGGGTAAACCACTGTTTGGGCGCATAGCAGAGCTCGGAAGGGAAGGAGCGCTATTTTACTTTTCAATGCAAAATTGACTGGAATTAAGATGGGATGCCATGTTGCGTTTGCAGAGCCCCTGATGTGCCTAAACATTAAAAACCCCCACAAGTGACACCATTTTGGAAAGTAGACCCCCTAAGGAACTTATCTAGATGTGTTTTGAGAGCTTTGAACCCCCAAGTGTTTCACTACAGTTTATAACGCAGAGCCGTGAAAATAAAAATTCTTTTTTTTTTCACAAAAATGATTTTTTAGCCCCCAGTTTTGTATTTTCACAAGGGTATCAGGATAAATTGGACCTCAAAAGTTGTTGTACAATTTGTCCTGAGTATGCTGATACCCCATATGTGGGGGGGAACCACTGTTTGGGCGCATGACAGAGCTCGGAAGGGAAGGAGCGCCATTTGGAATGCAGACTTAAATGGATTGGTCTGCAGGCGTCACGTTGCATTTGCAGAGCCCCTGATGTACCCAAACAGTACAAACCCCCCACAAGTGACCCCATATCGGAAACTAGACCCCCCAAGGAACTTATCTAGATGTTTTGTGAGAACTTTGAACCCCCAAGTGTTTCACTACAGTTTACAACGCAGAGCCGTGAAAATAAAAAATCTTTTTTTTTCCCACAAAACTTATTTTTTGGCCCCCAGTTTTGTATTTTCCCAAGGGTAGCAGGAGAAATTGGACCCCAAAAGATGATGTCCAATTTGTCCTGAGTACGCTGATACCCCATATGTTGGGGTAAACCCCTGTTTGGGCACACGGGAGAGCTCGGAAGGGAAGGAGCACTGTTTTCCTTTTTCAACGCAGAATTGGCTGGAATTCAGATCGGATGCCATATCCCGTTTGGAAAGCCCCTGATGTGCCTAAACAGTGGAAACCCCCCAATTATAACTGAAACCCTAATCCAAACACACCCCTTACCCTAATCCCAACAGTAACCCTAACCACTCCTCTAACCCAGACACACCCAACCCTATTCCCAACCGTAAATGTAATCCAAACCCTAACCCTATCTTTAGCCCCAACCCTAGCCCCAACTCTAGCCCTAACCCTAGCAATAACCCTAGCCCTAACACTAGCCCTAACACTAGCCGTAACACTAGCCGTAACACTAGCCGTAACACTAGCCCTAACCCTTGCCCTAACCCTAACCCTAGCCCTAACTCTAGTCCTAACTCTAGCCCTAACCCTAACCGGAAAATGGAAATAAATACATTTAAGGGGGTGATGAAGGGGGGTTTGATTTACTTTTATAGCGGGTTTTTTAGCGGATTTTTATGATTGGCAGCCGTCACACACTGAAAGACGCTTTTCATTGCAAAAAATATTTTTTGCGTTACCACATTTTGAGAGCTGTAATTTTTCCATATTTGAGTCCACAGAGTCATGTGAGATCTTGTTTTTTGCGGGACGCGTTGACGTTTTTATTGGTAACATTTTCGGACACGTGACATTTTTTGATCGCTTTTTATTCCGATTTTTGTGAGGCAGAGTGATCAAAAGCCAGCTATTCATGAATTTCTTTTGGGGGAGGCGTTTATACCGTTCCGCGTTTGGTAAAACTGATAAAGCAGTTTTATTCGTCGGGTCAGTACGATTACAGCGATATCTCATTTATATCATTTTTTTATGTTTTGGCGCTTTTATACGATAAAAACTATTTTATAGAAAAAATAATTATTTTGGTATCGCTTTATTCTCAGGACTATAACTTTTTTATTTTTTTGCTGATGATGCTGTTTGGCAGCTCGTTTTTTGCGGGACAAGATGACGTTTTCAGCGGTACCATGGTTATTTATATCAGTCTTTTTGATCGCGTGTTATTCCACTTTTTGTTCGGCAGTATGATAATAAAGCGTTGTTTTTTGCCTCGTTTTTTTTTTTTTTTCTTACGATGTTTACTGAAGGGGTTAACTAGTGGGCCAGTTTTATAGGTTGGGTCGTTACGGACGCGGCGATACTAAATATGTGTACTTTTATTGTTTTTTTTATTATTTAGATAAAGAAATGTATTTATGGGAATAATATATATATATATTTTTTTTTTACACATTTGGAAATTTTTTTTTTTTACTTTCTTACTTTGCCCCAGGGGGGACAATACAGATCGGTGATCTGCCAGTTTGCATAGCACTCTGACAGATCACCGATCTGCGAGAAGTGCAGGCTGCTTCACAGTGCCTGCTCTGAGCAGGCTTCTGTGAAGCTCCTCCCTCCCTGCAGGACCCGGATCCGTGGCCATCTTGGATCCGGGTCTGGAGCAGGCAGGGAGGGAGGTAAGACCCTCGCAGCAACGCGATCACATCGCGTTGCTGCGGGGGGCTCAGGGAAGCCCGCAGGGAGCCCCCTCCCTGCGCGATGCTTCCCTGCACCGCCGGCACATCGCGATCATGTTTGATTGTGGTGTGCCGGGGGTTAATGTGCCGGGGGCAGTCCGTGACCGCTCCTGGCACATAGTGCCGGATATCAGCTGCGATATGCAGCTGACACCCGGCCGCAATCGGCCGCGCTCCCCCCGTGAGCGCGGCCGATCGCGTATGACGTACTATCCCGTCGGCGGTCATACAGGCCCACCCCACCTCGACGGGATAGTACGTCAAATGTCGGGAAGGGGTTAAAATGCAATAACGGGTGATTTAAAGAACATATCTGCACAAAAGTGGTTTCATTAAAATTGTCAGCTCAGCACGCAAATAAGCCTGCACTTGACCCGAGATCCAAAAAAAAGGATACACTACGGGTATTGGAAAATTGCTAAAAAAAATTTTTTCTTTTAGCAAAGATTGGAATTTTTTTTTCACTACTTAGATAAAAAATAAACTAAACATGTTTGGTGTCTATGAACTCATAATGACGTGGAGAATCACAATGGCAGGTCAATTTTAGCATTTAGTGAACCTAGCAAAAAAGCCAAGCAAAAAACAAGTGTGGGACTACACTTTTTTGCAATTTCGCCGCACTTTGAATCGTTTTCTCGTTTTCTAGTACAAGACATGGTAAAACCAATGGTGTCGTTCAAAATTACAACTCGTCCCGCAAAAAATAAGCCCGCACAGGGTCATATTGACGGAAAAATAAAAAAGTTATGGCTCTGAGAAGAAGGGGAGTGAAAAAAGAAAACGCATAAACGAAAAAGAGCTGCATCTTGAAGGAGTTAAAAGGACCCCCGGGGGTCCTTTTTCCCATAGACTTACATTGGGCTCATTGCTTGGGTCGAGTACCCGAGCATTCCAATTTGCTCGACCTGAAAAACAAGCACCCGAGCATTTTAGTGCTCGCCCATCACTAGTGGTCTCTTAATTTTTGCCAGAGCTGTATTTACTCATATTAATGTACCCCTTTTCTGGTTTAATTATGGCAAAAATTCATGTTATATATGGCCTGTTGGTAATGCTTATTAGTTATTTATCTGGTGTTGTTGGTATACTTACATCTACCTTATCTGCTTCTGCTGTTATGTGTATCCTTTAGTGTCTGCTCACTATGTCTTTTTATATACAGCTCTCGCAAAAATTAAGAGACCACCACATCAAAATCCTATCATGGGCAGCCCAATCTCCAGACCTGAACCCCATTGAAAACCTCTGGAATGTAATCAAGAGGATGATGGATAGTCACAAGCCATCAAACAAAGAATTGCTTACATTTTTGTGCCAGGAGCAGTGTGAAAGACTGGTGGAAAGCATGCCAAGACGAATGAAAGCTGTTATTAAAAATCATGGTTATTCCACAAAATATTAAATTCTGAACGTTTCCTGAGTTAAAACATTAGTATTGTTGCTTCTGAATGATTATGAACTTGTTTTCTCTGCATTATTTGAGGTCTGAAAACACTGGTTTTTATTTTTACCTTTTTAACATTTTTCTTTGTCAGAAAAAAAATACAAAACTTATTGCTTGGAAATTTGGAGACATGTTGTCAAAAGTTTATAGAATAAATGAACAATTTACATTTTACTCAAAAATATACCTATAAAGAGAAAAATCAGACAAACTGCACATTATGCAATGGTCTCTTAATTTTTGCCAGAGCTGTATTGCTATAATTTTGCTATAGTTACTTTGCTAAAAAGAGTTTTATCAAAAAAGTGTAAAGACCATCCAACCACGACAAGGTGTACCTCATATTTGACCACCCATACCTCAAAGTTTACTCTGAATGAGATCTGCATTCTATTCCGCCATTGACCAGAAAATCTTTGCACTAAGGATGGGCAAATATACAGTATTCTAAACAAACTTAATTTCAAATTTCTCTATGTCAGATTCTAGATAATAGGAATTGTTGAAAATGTGGTTCACGCACTCACACTGGACGTTGTGATTACATGGGGTGATGCACTTCATCAAGTCATAAGTGCATCAAAGCCTAGTCAGCACTGGATGATCTGGTAAAGAGTGAAGAGAAGTCCAAAACGGGAGAGGCAGTCGCAGGCACAGATGATAGGCAAGGTTAGTATGATAATTTATTGTCTTTTAATACCATCCTGGCATATCCGTTTATTATGCCTTGGTGTCAAGAAACATCAGAGTATCAGCTGATTTTTATACTGGCAATTGGGGATTATTCCATTCTCAATTAATAAATTTGTCGACTTCACATTTTGGCAGATTTGTTGATCTTTAACTATCATTACTAATATGACTATTGTCAGCACTAAGCATTACCCTAACATCAAACACAGGACAACGATAACACGTTTTATATTTTGCTCCTATCTCAAATGACCCTCAAAATGTTTATGTTCTAAATATCCAACATTCAAATTACCATTACAAGAGAGAAATCTATTAAACAAACAAAGTGAATTAGAGATTGTCTAAAAGTAAATATCCCCACCACAGGCTCCATAGATTAACATATGTTTGCATTGCATATTTATGATTTAAGCTGTGTATGCAGCAGCAAGCACAAAAGGATATTCAATGAATTGCAAAGTGCTTGCTATCAAAGCATGGCGGCTTTGTGAGTGTGATATTCACATGTAGTGAACATTAAATTGGAGTCTTTCTAATGTGTGTATACTAGATTCTGGTTTATGAATAAATGTAATGTTTGGTGACAGTTTAGATTGCATGAGAGCATCTAATAAATTATTAGATAGAAGAAATGACTGTTCAGAATGGAATATCACCGTTTTCCATGAGGATCAGGGATTTACGTCTGTCTCCTTTCTCCATTCCACAAACTTAAAAACATAGATAAAATTCTACAAAGGCTGTACCATTTTTCTTTATAGCACCCTTTTTGACTATGCTGCTTAATAAATGACAAATGAAATATTCTATGAGTTGAGAACATGGGACAGAAATCTAATGAATACTGTTATGGTAGCTATATATGGTAGCTACATTCATATACAGCATGTGTCAATTGTACAGTCTGACATTGATTGCTACATAATTATAACTATTATAATACACTTAGTTATTCAAAGCTACTCATATTTAACATTGTCTGCACTCTAGAAAGCATACACCGAAAATTAATTAACCCTGAATCTAGCCTATTGTTAGTGACTTTGAGATGCAAAAGTGCTTTATTTTATTGTAAATAATGCAGAATTCTGCTTACAATTGACTAAAGTGGCAAATAATCTACTGCTGTTAGTGCTAAGTGAAAGGGTCACCATTGATTTTCCTGACCCTTGCCAATTTCCTAGAGTTGTCATTTTCCTATCTGAATCTACAATGAGAGTAATGAGCATTCTTAACTACAACAAAGAGGCAGCAATAGGATCGGCATGACCTGTGAATGTCAATCTATTATATGACGGAGTGTCAAGTACCAAACAGATGCACTTTAAATTCAGATATATGAAACATGTACTAAAAGTGCATTCAAGAGACCTATTCAAAAACCATTTGGGGTTTGTGTCTCGGGATATGTCATAAAAACTGCTGCATTTTTGTTATCGCTTGTCTTACCATTCTTTTTGAGCTGCAATATTATGAGCTAAAAGCTTCATTGATTTCCATTAAACCCAAGTGGGAAGAGAAGCTAGTTGCTTCCTTCCCCATTGATTTCACCATTGAACTTCTTCTCCCGGCATTCCTTGACTTTCAACTTTCAATTTGCTTCATGGAAAGCTATTGCAAACAAAACCTTAACATTTTAAAGCCTACATATTATGGGGAAGACTTTGGTCTGTATGACCACAACCAGTTTTCCAGTAATTGCAGATTCTCTTCTACACATTTCCCATTACAGTGAGGCAAAGACAGTACAGATTGAAGAAGGCTGATGGTTATAAAACCAATGAATGAATGAATTATTACTTTTAAGCAATTGTTATGCATAGTTGTACACATTTTAGTTCATATTGACTACAGTCATTTAAAATGGTCATACATGCATTGCTCAGTAATACCAGGCCATAATGAATAACCTTTCTGGTAAGATTCTTTCTTTCAAAGAACGATCAATTTTGGATGTAAGATTTAGTATGGCCATGTTCATTTTAGACAATGATAGTCTGTTATCAGCAGGTAAAAAATTATAACAATTTTCCCTCTCAATATGTTATATGGTTCAAATCTTCCATTTTCATTAACTTTAGCTTAATGTGCATGGGTATGTTAAGGTCTGGAAGAGGAAGATTGGACACCAGGTGACAAACAAATATTTGTGCTTGTTTCATTGACAAAGAATAAAGGTACCGTTACACTAAACGACTTACCAACGATCACGACCAGCGATACGACCTGGCCGTGATCGTTGGTAAGTCGTTGTGTGGTCGCTGGGGAGCTGTCACACAGACAGCTCTCTCCAGCGACCAACGATCAGGGGAACGACTTCGGCATCGTTGAAACTGTCTTCAACGATGCCGAAGTCCCCCTGCAGCACCCGGGTAACCAGGGTAAACATCGGGTTACTAAGTGCAGGGCCGCGCTTAGTAACCCGATATTTACCCTGGTTACCATTGTAAAAGTAAAAAAAAAACAGTACATACTCACATTCTGATGTCTGTCACGTCCCCCGGCGTCCACAGGGTTAAAACTGCTTTCGGCAAGAGCGCTGCTTAATGCACGCACTGCTGCCGAGAGCTTCCCTACACTGAATGTGTCAGCGCCGGCACTAACAGCGGTGATGTCACCGCTGTGCTCTGCTTTACGGCCGGCGCTGACCACCCTATATCTCCTCCCTCAACTCTGTCTATCGCCATACACATTCCCTCCATTCTGAAACAGACCTAAGACTAATATCCTCCATAATTTGAACCTCACACCACCGTCTCCAAGACTTCTCCAGAGCTGCGCCGGTTCATTGGTATGCACTACCCCAGATGATCCAGCTAATATCTAGCCCCCACATTTTTAAGATGATGTAAAAACATATCTCTTTAAAAAGTTTATCACCTCAACTTACTAACCTAACTCTTCCTTGTTCCCTCCTTCTAAATATTATTCAGAATCTGCTCCCTCCTATTCATCTGTCTCCACACCCTCAAAGCACATGGCAACTGCACTTGATAATTGCACTTATCTCGTTAACCCCCAGAGGTATTTTCAGCTTTGCATTTTCATTTTTTGCTCCCCTTCTTCTCAAAGCCATAACTTTTTTACTTTTCCGTCAATATGGCCATATGAGGGATTGTTTTTTTCAGGACGAGTTGTATTTTTGAATGACACTATTGGTTTTATCAGTTTTATCATGTCATGCACTAAAAAATGGGAAAAAAATTCCAAGTGCAGTGAAATTGCAAAAAAAAGTGTAATCCCACACTTGTTTTTTTGCTTGGCTTTTTTACTAGGTTCATTAAATGCTAAAACTGACCTGCCATTATTATTTTCCAGGTCATTGCAAGTTCATAGACACCAAACATGTCTAGGTTCTCTTTTATCTAAGTGGTGAAAAAATATTCCAAACTTTGGTAAAAAAAAATAAATTGCGCCATTTTCCGATACCTGTAGAATCTCCATTTTTTGTGATCTCGGGTTGGGTGAGGGCTTATTTTTTGCATGCCAAGCTTCTGTTTTTAATTATACCATTTTGGTGCAGATACAGTCTTTTGATCCCCCATTATTGCATTTCAATGCAATTTCGTAGCAGACAAAAAAACATAATTCTGGCGTTTTTCCATTTTTTTCTGGCTACGCCATTTAGCGATCAGGCTGATCCTTTTTTTTATTGATAGGTCAGGCAATTCTGAACTCGATGATACCAAAGATGTGCATAATTATTTTTTTTTATTTATTTATTTATTTTTTAAACATTTTTTTTAACTTTTGGCATGCTTCAAAGAAGCTGTCACAACCCGATCGGCCCTGCTACATAGAGGCGATCATCAGTTCGCCTCTATGTAGTAGAATTACTCACTTGTTATGAGCGCCGACCACTGAGTGGCACTCACAACAATCCGGCAGTGTCAACCATAGAGGTCTCCAGGAGACGTCGGGTTGTTATGCCAATGAACCAGTGACCTGATCATGAAAAAGGGGTCACCAGTGGGAAACCTGCCCGATGTAAAGCCCACATCAAAGGAAGGGAGTCAACAGCTGATATGTGCCAGAGCCCACATCAAAGGCAGGGAGTCCGATATTAGCGTACAATTTAAACAGTTACATTAGGAGTTAGGGCCCTGCTTGCAAGCTTACTATCTACAAGGAAATAGGGGGAGGGACACAATAGGTGAAAAGTGCTTGTTATTTCAGGTCCAGCAATTATAATAAATAGGAATTTTCATATAAAGCTGATGAACTGCTCATCAGGCAGTCCAAATGCAGTGAAATTGTGAAAAAACCACAATTTTGACATAATTTTTGGGGAATTGTTTTTACAGTGTACATTTTGTGGTAAAAATGACCATGCAATATGGTTCTCGTCATCAATACTATTACGGCAATAACAAAAACATCTCCAGTATTTTTATATTTCAGTGATGAAAAAAAAATCTGAAGATTGTAGAAAAACAATTTTGGAGATGTGTCAGCATTTTCCGAGACCTGGAACATTTTTATTTTTAGTCCGATGGAGCTGCATCATAACTTTTTTTTTTTCACGGCAAGACAAAGTTTTTACTAGTACTATTTTGGGATAAATGTGACTTGTTGATCGCTTGTTACAGTGCTTTTTGGGGAACTGCAGGGACAAAAACCCCACAATTTTGGCGTTTTTTTATTTTTTCCCGTTTACGGTGTTTACTGATCAGGTTAACTTTTCTGAATGTGGCAATATCACATATGTGTATTTAAAAAAAATTAATAGCATTATTTTCAATGCGGGAAATGGTGTGATTTGAACTTTTAATTTTTTTTATTTTTTTTCAGATTTTTTAAAACTTTTCTATTTTACTTTTCACTGATTTTGTTAGTTATCTTAGGCAGTTTGAAGATCTGATCACTTTTGCTATATGCAGAGATGCCTCAGCATCACTGCATATAGCAGATATCATAGTCGCTTTTTAAGACCAGCCACAGGCAGGGTTTCAAAGGAGTTCTATAATGGCAAGCTCGCGGGTCATCAGCTGACCACCAGCTGTCATGACAACCCATCGGCAACCCGCAATAACGTCACTGTTGCACTGATGGGAGGAAGTACCGACATTTATTTTTATTTATTTTATTATTATTTATTTATATAGCACCATTCATTCCATGGTGCTTTACATGAGAAGGGGTTACATACAAATTACAGATATCACCTCCAGTAAGCAAACTAACAATGACGGACTGATACAGAGGGGAGAGGACCCTGCCCTTGCGGGCTTACATTCTACACATTTATGTAGCGCCATTAATTCCACAGCGCTTTACATACATTATTGGCAATGTTCCCATTGGGGCTCACAATCTAGAATCCCTATCAGTATCTCTTTGGAATGTGGGAGCAAAATGGAAAACCCCGAGAAAACCCACGTAAACATGGGGAGAACATACAAACTCCTTGCAGATGTTGTCCTTGGTGGGATTTGAACCCAGGACCCGCATGCACATTGGCACATGTTAAATTCTGCTGGTAGAGATTGACAGCTGCATTTAGCAGATTAATAATAGTGGGTGGAGCAATCACCTGCTGAGTATGGAATGGGCTCGCTTCCATACACCCATACACCCGCTTCCGACATACGCCGTATATATACACAGCAAATATCTTGAAGGAGTTAAATTACTTTTATTTTTATTTTACCTTTTAGTTGCCTTAGTGCACTTGAACCTGCGATTGTTTGATCGCGTATACTATATAATGCCACAGTGTAGCTATAGTGTTAATCTTGGTCTCTTATGAAGGTCAGCCTATGGTGGCAAGAAGGCAGAAACTCAGATCTTCAGCAGGTCCCCAGCTGTCGCCACGGTAACCCATCATCGTTGCATATCCCACAGGTGCAAGATGCATTTAAATGCCACTGCATCTACTACATGTGGAGACAGCTCAGATCCCAAATTTTCAATTAAAGGGTTAAAATCTGAAGTTATTCTTTAGATATCAACAATTTACATTTGCTAACAGCTTGTTGCCTAGGAGAGCAACCACCCCTGATATCTAGGCTATAACCAAGGCAATGAAGCAAGCCATGATTCATAGATAACAGTACATTGAAATGATCCCAGTCAACTTCAATGCACTACTTTCAAGGTCAAAAGCAGTACTGTGCATGTTCTGTTACTGCTGCTAGACAACAGTAATGGTTGTTCACCTTTTTGGGAGAGATGCTGGCTGCTATTTTTAGGCTGGAGGGTCAACATCCATGGCCCCTTACCAGTCTGAGTATACCAGCCCCCAGCTGCCTGCTTTAGCTTGGCTGGTTGTAAAAAATGGGGGGAGCCTACGCCATTTTTTTAAATAATTTATTTACATCATTTAAAAAAACATTATGAGAACCCTCTATTCTTGATAACCAGCCATGATAACCAGCTGTAATGTTTGCCTACGGTGGTTATCAAAAATAAAAGAGACCCCATGTCATTTTTTTATTTACTTATTTATAGAAATATCGCCGGCTGATTAATACTCCCATCAGCAGTGCCTGCTCTTGCTTTTATTAGTGGCAGCAGGCGTATGCTGATGGAAGTAGTACTCTCTCATCAGCCGATGCCTGTGTAACCTTCACAGCCGGTCACAGCTGCTGGTTTATGCTGTTATCTGACATCATGGGAACTGCAGCTCTCTGACTGGCAGTAATGATCTTACCGCAGATCACAGCCCATGTCTGGCTGTGTGTTTCGGATCATTGTCATGCTGGAAGACCTACCCATGACCCAACTTCAATGCTCTTACTGAGGGAAGGAGGTTGTTGGCCAAAATCTCACAACACATGAGACCCCATCCATCCTCCCTTCAATACGGTCCAGTCGTACTGTTCCCTTTGCAGAAAAGCCCCTCTAAAGTATGATGTTTCCCCAACGATGCTTCATGGTTGGGACTGTGTTCTTGGGGTTGTACATATTCTTCATAGGATCATCCAAAGAGTCAATGGTGAACTTCAAACGGGCCTGGACATGAGCTGGCGTGAGCAGGGGGACCTTTCTTTCTCAGAATCATCCTTACCAAATGAAGTGAAAAATTGCTTTGAGCCCCAGACCAAGTAGGATTGACAGTCATCTTGTGTTTCATTTATTTTCTAATAATTGTGTCTACAGGTGTTACCTTCTAACTAAGCTGCTTGCCTATTGTCTTGTAGCCCATCCCAGTCTTGTGTAGGTCTATAATTTTATCCATCCATGGTGTTCTTAGATAGCACTTTAGTCTTGCCCATGGTGGAGAGTTTAGAGTGTGATTGATTGATTGAGTGTATCGTTTTTACATACAACGAGTTCAAACAGGTACAAATAATACAGGTAATGGCTGCAGAGTAGGAAAGCTTCTCAAGGAAAAACTAAAAGGGCAGTTAAAGCAAGAATTCTTGCTGGTTGGTCAATGATCAAATACTAATTCCATGTAATAAAATGCAATTTAATTATTTTAAAATCATACAATGATTATTTTTGGATTCTGTCTCTCACAGTTGACGTGTACCTACAATAAAAATTAGACTTCTCTATTCTATGTAGGTAGGTAAACTTGCAAAATCGGCAGTGTATCAAACACTTATTTTTCCCATTGTATATATATATTGTAAGGTTTTCCTCTCTCTGGTGGGCATTAGGCCTTAGGTAGCATTCACACAGGCTATACAGCTTTGCTCTGACAGGACAAAAAACAGTAGCAAGTTGCACTTTTCTGTCTTATGAAAAACGACTTTGAAATGTATACTGTTTTTCTCAAAATTCGTGAACAAAGAGAAAACCGACTATAGACCCAAATAAATTAAAAGATAAATATTTTATTAATCAAATATAAAATTGGCGCAGGTGGGAACAAAAACACAGGACAGAGATTGACGCATTCAACTTGAGGACCAGTTGGACATGAATCAATCATATAATGAAATTAAAATAAAACCAACAACATATGTGTGATTGAATAAATATTGCTGCAAAAAAAAATAAATATATATATATATTACCAAAAAATTGATGATGTATATGTGGTATTATGGTAAATCCACCATGCATGCATACAATATAAACCCTATAGCAACAGGTAAAAAGTAAAAGATACTAAAAAGAGTAGAAAAAAAGTAGAAAAAAATGAGTAGAAATAAGTGTGGTAAAAGGCAGTGCCAATTTAATGCTGGGAATAAGTCTGAATAGTCAAGTAGCTGTATACTATAATAAAGTGGCTGTGCATATGGAGCAGCATTGCTGACAATATAGGTAATCACATAGTGTGCACATATAATCTTATAATACGGGTGATATAATTATCAACATGCTACCATCAGCAGAAATCGTGAAATACCTGTGGAATAGGTGATAAGTTGCCAAGTAGTCCAGAGGATGTGTCCACCCCGATGGACGTTTTGGCGATTGCCATCGTCAGCGGGTGGCGCCATCCAGAGGAAGTGAATCATTTATATGTGCAATGGCTAATGAGAGCGGAGGGGCGTGGTGTGATGCACGCAAGCAATGGAGGTTGCCAGGTGCCTCCACACTGCCGCCCCACGTGACCAAAGACACAGCAGTCGGCTGATGCGATGCCATGGGACCGTGGAAGCGGGAGGCGGGAGCACCTGGAACACATTGCCGGCGCATGTACCACCCGACCCGCTGTCATGGGACCAATCGTGTGACCAAGGTCCTGGAAGGTAAAAAGTGTAACTACATAAGAATTACCCGGAAAAAACTATATCAGTGTGTGTGTGTAAGTGAATATGTGAATGAAGGGCATAGACAAATATAATAGTGTTAAAAGGGGAAGGTGTAAATGTGTAGAGGGGGACAAAAAAGAAATATGATACTTACTACAGCTACAGAAGTCTCAATTATGTGGGTTATATCTAAGAATTTATAAATATAAGTGAAACTCAAAAATAAAAATAGAGAAAAATATATTAAAAATAAAGTAATAAAAAATAAATAAAAAGTGAAATAAAGAAAAATATGAGAAAAAATATATATAAGAAAAAATATATTAATAATAAAGTAATAATAGTAAGAAATAGAAGAATAAGTAATCATGAGTGTTGAAACATGACAAATAAACAACAATAAATGAAATATGAAGTTGATGAAAAAATGATTGAAAAATAATACAAATAAATAATAATAATGAAAAAACTAAATCATAATAATGAAAAAAATGAGAAAAACTATAAATACATATGTATACATGAAAAAAGAAAGTAATGATGAATATAAATAAATAAGAATAAATAGGGGAAGGAAAACAAACAATGAAGGGTAAATCTAAGCGATATTCTTGCAATGTCCATATTAATGATTTTATAGGATCTCGTTCTGTCATATCCTTTATGGAACTAATAGTTAAATTAGTCCATAGCGAGGCATCAAAAGTTGATCACGAAGTGCGTCAAGTACCAACGGTTAGTATGGTGTTTATGAAATAACTAAAATAAATAAAGAACAATAAAATAAATAGACTGTATGACCGAGAAAAATATATACATGTATGTGAGGGAGGGGGTGGGAAAAGAGGAAGGGAAAGAAATTGGGAAGGGAGGGGAAAGATGGGAAAAAGAAAGGAAAGGGACACCAGCAAACATACCAACATAGCACTAAAAACAGGACCAATGATGATTTACAAAATTGGGCCTAATGATTAATATGATAAAGCTAAAAAAGATAGAATAAAATAATGAATAGTTAGAAGAACCATTTGGATGATGCATGTGGTCAGAGAAAAGGAGCAAAGCTTATATTCTCATTAAGGCCATGAGGGTGTAAGGTATTTAAGACCCAAATTGATTTTGTTTCTTTTTGAGATAATTTTTTACTAACGTTACCGCCACAGATGGATGGAGGAATAATATCTATTCCTCTCAATTTAAGACCTGATGGGTCACAGTTGTGATGAAGTTTAAAGTGTTTGGGTATAGTCTTCAAAACTGAGATGTCATCCTCATTCTGGGCAACCGTAATACCATTAATGTGTTCACTTATCCTCAACTTCAACTGACGTGTGGTTAATCCAATATAGATTTTAGGGAAGGGACATATGGCATAATATACTACTGCTTTAGTTTCACAGTTTATGAAGTGATTGATGGTATATTCCTTGCAACCTGTGGAATTACTGAATGTACTGGCTCTCTCCATGTTAGGACAGGCCACTCAATGGCCACAAGGAAAACTGCCTCTTCGTGGTGTTATCTTATCCAAAAAGGTCTGTGGGCGATTCTGGTAATGGCTGTGAACCAACATGTCCTGCATATTTCTTGAACAACGATAGGTAATATTAGGCTGATTCGGGAGATACTGAGCCAAAGTATGATCAGATAAAAGAATAGGCCAATATTTTTTTAAGATCTCATACATAGAATTAGATTGTGCATGATAGTTTGTAATAAATCGGACAATAGAAGGTGTTGATTCTTTTTTGGTGGAATATAGTAGGTCATTTCTTGTGTGTTTGGCTCTGTTGTACGCCCGTTTTACACATCTATGGCTATAGCCACAATTGAGAAATCTCAATTTGAGATCTCTTACTTGAATTTCAAAATCAGAGTCAGTTGAACACAGGCGTTTAAGACGAAAAAATTTACTTACTGGCATTGACCATTTAAGCCGGGCATGGTGAGACGATGAGGCATGTAATAATGCATTGGTAGATGTGGTTTTCTATATAAATCAGTTTGTAATGCGTTTGGAGTATCACGCTTGACCATTACATCCAAAAATTTGTAATGTAAGTGAAATGAATATTAAGGTTATTATTATTGAGAAATGTGACAAATTCATTCAAATTTTCAGGAGTACCCTGTCAGATGAAAAAAATATCATCTATGTACCGTGTCCAGAAAAGGACATGGTGCATATGGTGGTCATTGTCAGATAGAAAAAGATCCCTCTCCCACAGCCCCAGGAATAAGTTAGTGTAAGAGGGTGCAAATGGTGCACCCATGGCGGTGCCCTGGAGCTGTAGGTAGAGGTATTCCTTAAACGTGAAAAAATTGTGAGTCAAACTAAACTCCAACAGCTGTGTGATAAACTCATTCATAGATGCAGAATAATCCGACATCACCAAAAAGCATTTGGTTGCATGGATACCATCTGTATGTTTGATGTTGGTATACAGGGATTCGACATGACACGTTACCAACAACGTATCCTCCTCCAAATGTAGATAGTCAATTTTTTTTAAAGAAATCCACTGCATCAAGAGTAAATGATGGAAGGCACTCTACCAATGGTTTAAGTTTTGCATCGATAAACTTGCCTATATTTTCCAAAAAATTATGGTTACCTGAAACAATAGGTTTACCAGGGGGATCTTCTGGGTTCTTATGTATTTTGGGTACTAAATACAAAGTAGGAATAGTTGGTTCTTTAATCAGTAGAACTTCAAATAATTCTTCTGTAATTACCCCCCTGGTTTTAGCCTGTTCCATGATTGCCAACAATTGAGATGAAAATGACGTCAGTGGATCATATGTTAGTTTCTTATAACATACTGTGTTCTTTAGTTGTCTGAAAACCTCATTTTCATATTTGGATTTTGGCCATAGCACAATGTTGCCTGTTGTGAATTCCGTTCTTGGGCTCCATCCTGTGGTTGCTAATGGTATTTTTGGGAGTTCTGCTCTTGGGCTCCCTCTGGTGGTTTCAAGTGGAACTTAGCAGCTGCGTTCACTAATCGGTTTCCTGGCCTTGTTATTTAACTGGGCTTTTGGCTGTAGTGGATGCCAGCTGTCAATGTATTTCCTGTGGATTCTGCCCTTTCTTGGAAGTTCTCTGTTGGCCAGTCCATTTCCAGCTGAAAGGGGTTGTCCACTACTTTCAATTAACCCCCCAATGTATCCCCCCGGGGCCCCTGATGATTTGTGTAAATACCTTCTTTAGCCGTTTTCGCCTGTGAGCGGCGCTATGCTGGTGGCTGAGTCCGGGTCACGTGACCCCCAGGCTTCAGCCGCCGCTCATTTCCGCCAACGTCACGTCAATTTCCAGACTCTGGAAATTGACGTGATGTCAGTAGCAGGCGTGTCCCCAGGCTCCACAGAGAGCATCATTAAAAACGTCAGCTCGGCACGCAAAAAATTAGCCCTCACCCGACCCGATATCTCAGAACATATAGACGCTACAGGTATCAGAAAATGGCGCCATTATTTTATTTCTTTTTAGCAAAGTTTTGACATTTTTTTTACCACTTAGATAAAAAATAACCTAGACGTGTTTGGTGTCTATGAACTCGTAATGACCTGGAGAATCATAATGGCAGGTCAGTTTTATGCTGTATGCACACGTTGCAGATTTGGGTGCAGAATTGTCTGCACAAAATCTGCATCTCCTTGCAGAAAACGCAGCTGCGTTTTGGATGCATTTTTTTTCACGGTTTTTTCATGTTTTTGCGCGGTTTTGATGAGGCTTTTTTGTGTGGTTTTGATGCTGTTCTTGGTGTGGTTTTTGGTGTGGTTTTTGCACGGTTTTGATTCATTTTTTGCTGCAGTATTTGGTGGGTTTTTTTGCGTGCTTTTGATTCAGGTTTTTGATGCTTTTTTATGCAGTTTTTGGTGAAGATTTGATGCAGTATTTGGTGCGTTTTGATGCAGTTTTGGGTGCGGTTATGATGCAGTTTTTGGTTCAGTTTTTGCGCGCTTTTGATGCTTTTTTAAAAAATTTTGGTGCGGATTTTGCGTGTTTTTTGTGCGTTTTTGTATGCGTTTTGTTTTTTGTGCGTTTTTGTATGCGTTTTTGAAAGCTAAAGATGTATTATTGAACATTATTGCGTGATGTCATTTCTGTCCAACCTCCTCTTTTACATTTGTTCAACCCACACTCAATTACACACAGATAGATAGACATATAGATGATAGATGAAATGGATAGACAGAGATACATATAGCCACATGCCCGTGTGGATTAATTTATATTGGACTGACAACGCGCCAATTAAAGGTCCGCGTAAGAGAACACGTATTGGGCATTGAGGCGGCACGTACCCACACGGACACATCCACACTTAAGACCTTACCCCGCCACTTTAAGGAGTTCCACAATTGTGATGGTGCCTCCCTGAAAGTTAGAGGTATTGATGCACTTAAAATCAACATCAGGGGGGGTCCTCACAAAAAGACTGGGTAGACTGGAGACCAGATGGATCTGGCAACTCAACACTATCCATCCGTTTGGGTTGAATGAGGGACTCTCCTTTGCTCCTTTCCTTTAAATTGATGTCTGCTGGCTGCTGTGCATCATAACCGTGCGCTCTGTCGCACTTGTTTTTATTTTATTTTGATTTTATTCTTTGTTCCTAACTTTTTTCTTATTATTTGCAGTTTCAAGTATGTGCTGTCTCCTCATCCGAAATGATTGTGTCGATACCATCTTCATATATCTACTTAACAACTGTCGTCCATGGTTAATATATAATATGTTGTAGTAGTATATATTTTGTAATTTTGTGTAATTATGTGGCCACTGTGTCCGTATGTCTGGTCCGGTTATTTATATATATTTATCTATATATTATATGTTATATTTTGCTTTGTTTATGCTAAAAAATACCGGCCATAACATTACTATTACTCAATATATATCTACATTACTTATTTGGTGTGTTGCGCTATATATTTTTGTACATGTCATTTAGCATATGTTACTATATGTTGCACTGTTCTGCTTGCTCTGGATGGCCATTCCGGTTATGTTTCTTACTTAAACTATATTCTTTATATGTATATATCGGCACTTTTGTGCTGTACTGTTCCATGGAACGGTCGCTTGTGTATACTCTATTTTTATAGAGTGTATACCTGCGATGTGGGCACACATTACCTCTTCCAAGATGGCCGCGATCATATTTCCGGTTATGCGCTATATGCGCTCTGTTACCTCTCTGCTATTCCCTGCCGTCTCCCCACGTCTGGTCACATGGGCCCATGTGTACCAATGTGGTGGGCGGTCTAATGGTGGATTGATTTCCGGAACAGCGGTGCATAAAAGGATGGGGCTTCTTTATTGCGGACATGCCTCTCTTGAGGAAGGATTATCCGAAACGCGCGTCGGGAGGTGGGGGATGCCGCATCACATATCCGGTTAATACTGTCATCAGGTATGCTACTGGTCCGTTGTATTTTTGACCACTGCTATTTATTTCTCCACTGTTGGGTTATTTCAAGTATACATATATGTTTGAGCAGGGGGTCTTCATGGGTTATTATGGACCAGTATACCTTTATCTGGAGGATGTGAGTTGCTCGGTCCCTCCTGTATGTGCAATTTGAGGGCCGGTTTTTCACCCCTCGTCATTTTAGCCTTTTTTGTACATGTTTGCATTTCAATAAAGCTTATACTCTTATTTATTCTGGACTAGTACACCTTCTTTCTGTGGTTGTGTATATTTTGGTGTGTCCTACACATCGTTTCCATTTTGACTTCTATTTATGGCACTATATTGCTTTTTTGCGTTAGGAGTCACATGTGCTTTCCGTGTCTTTATCTAATTCTCTCTGTGTTATGCACAGGCATTTTGGGCAGCATCATGGATTTCCGGGCCAAAGAAAAAACGTGGCTCTATGAGATGGATAAGGTTTTTCGTGACGGTGGGGTTGATGCATCGCAGCCAGCGGACTCCCTATGGGAGGATAAGCTTTCCACCATTAAAAATCACATTGAGAAACGTACCAGAATTTGGTGGAATAAAATGTTTTTGGAGAGATATATTGGTAACAAAATGATCCCGAGGGGATTAAGGGTAAGAGTTATTCCATCATATCCAGTGGAGGATCCGGGAACTATTGCCAAATGGGAGGAGACTTGTAACAGTTGCTCTAATACCCTTATGCAACTGCTGATTGAAATGAACACCACTAAGATCAGTGAATTGGATGGTCTTATTGATGGCTTACAATCTGAGGTTCGAACTCTATGCCCAACTGATAGAATTAATAAATTTGAAGCCACTTTAGACAAATCCATGGACGTAATGGTAAAAAAGATTCAGGAAACACAAATGCTGAAATATGCAAGAGATCTAAGGGATTATCAAAATAGAAAAGTCTATCTATGGCGTGGTATAAACAATATCAATTTACAGAAAAGTCAGTCAATTACATCTATCAATTCCACCAGTGGCGGTTCTGATGTGTCCAGTGCTTCTACGTCCGCTACTGGACCGTTGGAAAACAATAGGTTTCGGGATCACTCCTATCACCCATACAAGAGAGCTTCTTTGGTCCCAAGGAATATTAGGGACAATAAGGTGATTAACCTAAGTCAGTATGTTCTTTCTGAGGTGGATTTGGGGCTTCTTGGGAGGGGTCTCTCCTTTGCACCTACATCTGGTTTTGACTTGTTCACCACTATTAAAGATCTGCACATGTTTGCGAGATCATTGATCTTTAAGAAATACTATAGTACCAATAATATTCAATCTATTTTTCCGACAGAGGAGGAACAAGAGGCCCTGAGAATTCTAGAGGAATTGGCAATTGAACACACTGGAGGTGGAGGTAAGATCCCACCCACAATTCGTCCACGCTCCAATAAGTTCCCCTCATTATCTACATGTGCCAATGTGGATTTATTTGTTAAAGTGGTCATGGATGAGCTCTACAAAGTTCCTACATGTGTGGTAAATGACAATCTCTCTCGGGAGGAGAGGGATCGGTTGGTGTATCTTCAGGAGCTACCGGACATTGTTATTAAACCAGCGGACAAGGGTGGTAACGTCGTTCTCTGGCCCACTAATATGTACGAGAGGGAAGCTTTCCGTCAGCTTAATAACAGCACTTGCTATCGGAGGCTTACCTATAATCCACTCTCGGCATATTCGGGTCAATTAGAGATTATCTTAAAACGTGCACTGGAGAATGACGTTATCACCCGTGATCTTAGACTTGCCCTGGTGGTTCCTGAACCGACTATCCCTACTTTCTATCTTCTCCCGAAGATCCACAAGAGCACATCCTCTCCACCAGGCAGACCGATCATTTCGGGTAGGGGTAACTTCTTGGAGAATATCAACAAGTGGATTGATTATCATCTCCAACCTCTTGTCTCGGGCCTCCCCTCCTTTCTTAAGGATACGGGTGATCTTCTGCGCCGGATCGATGGACTGCAAATTGAGGGTGATACTCTACTAGTTTCAGCGGATGTGGAATCCCTATATACTAACATCAAACATAAGGATGGGCTATCAGCGGTCCGGTTTTTTCTTTCTACCTCTTCTTTATCTATTGGATTTAGGGACCTTCTGCTGGAACTTCTAGAGTTTACCCTCACACACAATTTCTTTGTGTTTAAGGGCAACTTCTACCTGCAGCTCCAGGGGACCGCCATGGGGGCGGCCTTTGCGCCGGCCTATGCCGGTCTCTTTCTGGGGCTGTGGGAGAGGGAACTCTTCCTGTCCGATGAATTGGGGTCGATGGACCGGGTCCCTTTTTGGACCCGGTACATTGACGATATCTTCTTCATGTGGCAGGGCACTCCAGTCGATCTTGAGCGGTTGATCCATACCCTCAATGACAATGATCTCAATATCCATCTTACATTCATATATAGTGGTGAATCTTTGGATTTTCTCAATGTGACAATAAGGAGAGATCCTTCCGGAACCCTACAGACGGACATTTTCAGGAAAGAAACTTCTACAAATACACTCTTACACGCTGCGTCTGGCCATCCACGCCATATGATCAATTCTGTACCCGTGGGGCAATTTCTCCGCCTACGTAGGATATGCTCCTCAGAGGCGGATTTTCTATCACGGGCGGATGATTTGAGTGAACGGTTTAGATCCCGCGGGTACAGTAATCGGTCTATTAAACGTGCGTTTAATCGGGCCAAACATGCTACTCGTCAGAACCTCCTATTTGACAATACAGTTCGGTCTAATACCAATACTCCCCCTATGCTAAGATTTGTTACCACCTTCAGCTCGCAATCGGATAGGCTTAGATCCATTCTTCAAAGGGCTTGGCCCATTTTACGGGTGGATTCTAGTATTGCCAGGTTGCTCCCTGAGAGGCCATCTTTGGCTTTTCGACGTGCTAAAAACCTGAGGGACCATCTGGTCTCCAGTCATTACTCTAGTGACGGGGTGGCCACGTTCCTTACTAATTTTTCTAGGAGTGTTGGATGTTTTCCGTGTGGGGGCTGTGTCGCCTGTCCCAATATTGTAAGATGTAGTGAATTCTCTAACTTTGATAACACCAAGCAATTTAGAATTAGACAGCGGATCACTTGTACCACGAGGTATGTGGTATATCATGCCACATGCCCGTGTGGATTAATTTATATTGGACTGACAACGCGCCAATTAAAGGTCCGCGTAAGAGAACACGTATTGGGCATTGAGGCGGCACGTACCCACACGGACACATCCACACTTAAGACCTTACCCCGCCACTTTAAGGAGTTCCACAATTGTGATGGTGCCTCCCTGAAAGTTAGAGGTATTGATGCACTTAAAATCAACATCAGGGGGGTGTCCTCACAAAAAGACTGGGTAGACTGGAGACCAGATGGATCTGGCAACTCAACACTATCCATCCGTTCGGGTTGAATGAGGGACTCTCCTTTGCTCCTTTCCTTTAAATTGATGTCTGCTGGCTGCTGTGCATCATAACCGTGCGCTCTGTCGCACTTGTTTTTATTTTATTTTGATTTTATTCTTTGTTCCTAACTTTTTTCTTATTATTTGCAGTTTCAAGTATGTGCTGTCTCCTCATCCGAAATGATTGTGTCGATACCATCTTCATATATCTACTTAACAACTGTCGTCCATGGTTAATATATAATATGTTGTAGTAGTATATATTTTGTAATTTTGTGTAATTATGTGGCCACTGTGTCCGTATGTCTGGCCCGGTTATTTATATATATTTATCTATATATTATATGTTATATTTTGCTTTGTTTATGCTAAAAAATACTGGCCATAACATTACTATTACTCAATATATATCTACATTACTTATTTGGTGTGTTGCGCTATATATTTTTGTACATGTCATTTAGCATATGTTACTATATGTTGCACTGTTCTGCTTGCTCTGGATGGCCATTCCGGTTATGTTTCTTACTTAAACTATATTCTTTATATGTATATATCGGCACTTTTGTGCTGTACTGTTCCATGGAACGGTCGCTTGTGTATACTCTATTTTTATAGAGTGTATACCTGCGATGTGGGCACACATTACCTCTTCCAAGATGGCCGCGATCATATTTCCGGTTATGCGCTATATGCGCTCTGTTACCTCTCTGCTATTCCCTGCCGTCTCCCCACGTCTGGTCACATGGGCCCATGTGTACCAATGTGGTGGGCGGTCTAATGGTGGATTGATTTCCGGAACAGCGGTGCATAAAAGGATGGGGCTTCTTTATTGCGGACATGCCTCTCTTGAGGAAGGATTATCCGAAACGCGCGTCGGGAGGTGGGGGATGCCGCATCACATATCCGGTTAATACTGTCATCAGGTATGCTACTGGTCCGTTGTACTTTTGACCACTGCTATTTATTTCTCCACTGTTGGGTTATTTCATGTATACATATATGTTTGAGCAGGGGGTCTTCATGGGTTATTATGGACCAGTATACCTTTATCTGGAGGATGTGAGTTGCTGGGTCCCTCCTGTATGTGCAATTTGAGGGCCGGTTTTTCACCCCTCGTCATTTTAGCCTTTTTTGTACATGTTTGCATTTCAATAAAGCTTATACTCTTATTTATTCTGGACTAGTACACCTTCTTTCTGTGGTTGTATATAGATAGATCTATAGATGCATACATCTATCTATTCCTATATCTATCTATAGATATATGTGGATAGATATATCTATTGATAGATGTATTGATAGTGTAGGGTGCATGTCCACTGTCAGGATTACATCCGAAATAGCTGCAGATTGGATGCTGCGTACTTGTAGTACCATTGGATGATCCCCGCACACACCCGAACAGTCCCGCACAGCGCCACACACATCCAAACAGTTCCCCAGAAACATCCAAACAGCCCGCAGACCCCGCACACACCTGATCAGTCCCGCACAGCGCCGCACACATCCGAACAGCCCGCAGACCCAGCACACACATACACGCACACCGTCACTGCCCACATTCCGCCCACCAGGGCCAGACTGGCCATTGGGCACTTTCGTGGGCCGCTCGATCCTCCGCCCCCTGCCGCCGCCGACTCACCCCCCTGCCATCGCATTCAACTATACCGGCGTCTATGATGCCGGTACAGTTGAATGCAATGATGGAGGAGAGAGCGTCTACAGACGCTCCCTCTCCCATCATTCCCCGCTCTGCCTCTGACACTGCGGGTGCGCGATGACGTCATATCATCGCGCACCTGCTGTGTCCCGGACAGACTGCTGCCGGCGAGACAGGAGCAGGAAGCAACGCGGGCAAGAGGAAAGGTGAGGAGTGTTATTTTTTTTTTTTAAACCGGACTGTGGGGACATTCTCGGGGGGGGGGGGGGGGGAGGAGGAGGAGAGATGCGGGCTGTGCTGTATATACCACTGTGCGGGCTGTGCTGTATATACCACTGTGGGCTGTGCTGGATATACCACTGTGTGTCCTGTGCTTGATATACCACTGTGCGGGCTGTGCTGGATATACCACTGTGCGGGCTGTGCTGTACATACCACTGTGTGGGCTGTGCTGTACATACCACTGTGCGGGCTGTGCTGTATATACCACTGTGCGGGCTGTGCTGTATATACTACTGTGTGGGCTGTGCTGTATGTACTACTGTGTGGGCTGTGCTGTATATACTACTGAGTGGGCTGTGCTGTATATACTACTGTGTGGGCTGTGCTATCTACTATGCGGGCTGTGCTATATACTATGTGGGCTTTGCTATATACTATGGGGACTATATTATCTTCTATGGGGAGGCCATGTTATGTACTATGTGGCTGTGCTATATACTATTGTGGGGGTATATTATATTCTATGGGGGAGGTTGGGTTATATACCATGGGGGGTTGTGTTATATACTATGGGGGGCTGCATTATATTCTATGGGGGGCTACATTATATATTATGGGGAGGTGGGCTTTATTATATTCTATGGGGTTACATTATACTCTGTGGGGTGGCTGCATTATACTCTGTGTGGTGGCTGCATTATACTGTGGGGTGGTTGCATTATACTGTGGGGTGGCTGCATTATACTCTGTGGTTGCCGCATTATATTCTGTAGGGTGGTGGCTACATTATACTATATGTGGGCTGCATTATACTGTATCGAGGACTATGGGGAATATGTTATACTATATGAAGGACTATGGGGTGCATTATACTATGGGATGTGAAATGTACTACATGGATGACTATGGCGGTGCATTATACTATATGGAGCACTATGAGGAGTGTATTATGCTATATGGAGGACTATGAGAAGTGTATTATGCTATATGGAGGACTGAGCAGTGTATTATAATATATGGAGGACTATAGGGAGTGTATTATCCTATATGGAGGACTGTGGTGCACATTAGAATATATGGAGGACTATGGAGTGTATTTTACTAAACAAGTAAAATGCTGCATATTCAGTTTGTTTTTGCCGGACCAAAAATCCTTGTTCTCAGCAGTACATCGCCGCTGTAAACTGTAGATGTGCTGCTGATAACATGATACTGTATGGTGATCTGTTAGTGATCTATTAGTGATCGTTCTGTCCCATCATTCTTTCTCAGACGGTGGAAAGAGGCCGGGAAACAAGTGTTGAACAACTTCAGTATTGTCGATCAAACTCATTTAGCGTCCTGAGAGATCAGCGCATGTAAATACAACCGAAACTCTTTTGTGTGATGTGCAATATGTTAGCATTTTGGGCCCCATTTTAAACTTTGCCTAGGCGTAGGGCCCCACTTTGCCTAAAACCGGCCCTGCCTACAAGTGTACAAAGATATTATACAGTCACCATGTGACAAGTGGGCCTGTGTAACTTCAAATGCCAGGGCTGAATTTTAGTCCCAGTCCGGCCCTGCCGCCCACACACTTCCCTCCTCCTGAACTGCAGCGTTTCTCTGACCCACATCCGCATCTAAACTGCAGATCTTTTTTACATCTGCGGTTTTGTGCGAATGTGCCCGACTCCATAAAAGTCTACGGGTGCAGGAATGCTGCAGTTCGGCACAAAAGAAGTGACATGCTGCAGAGAAAAAAAAAGCTGCGTTTCGGTGCGGCCTTTTCCGAAGCATGTGCACAACAAGTCTACGGCTCCCATAGACTTACATTGGTTGTACACTACACTGTGGATTTGATGCAATACTGTGCAGCAAAAAAAACCTGCGGATCTGCAATCAAATCCACAACGTGTGCACACAGCCTTAGCATTCAGTGAACCTGGCAAAAAAGCCAAGCAAAAAACAAGCGTCGGATTGCACTTTTTTTGAAATTTCATTGCACTTTGCCTTATTTTGCACATTTTCTGTTACACGACATAGTAAAACCAATGGTGTCGTTCAAAAGTAGAACTTGTCCCGCAAAAGATAAGCCCTCACATGGCCATATTGATGGAAAAATTATGGCTCTGCAAAGAAGGGGAGCGCTAAACGAAAACAAAAAAGTTCCAGGGGTGAAGGGGTTTAGAAACATGGATATGGACATATGTATGGAAATAGACATAGATATATCTGTATGTATCTATCTATCTATCTATCTATCTATCTATCTATCTGTCTATCTATCCCATATCTATCTATCTATCTATCTATCTATCCCTCTATCTGTGTGTAATGGAGTGTGGGTTGGACAGATGTAAAAGAGGAGGTTGGACAGAAATGACATCACAAATCTTTTTGAAGCTAGAGGAGGGAGAGGAGGGAGGGGTTGGGTGTGTTTTGGAGTGGGTGTGGTAGGTTCATGCTTAGTGGCAGTGCAATGCATCATGGAACTTGTAGTATTAGAGCACAATAACTCAGGAGAAAGGAAGTTGTCGATTAACCTCATGAGAGCTGAATCCAGCACTGAAAATGTGCTGCTACAGCATGATAAAAGGTAATATTGCTAAAATAAAGACAATGGATGTTTTCAGTGGCACATAATAGCAAGATTTATGAAAAAAAAAAGAAAAGGTTATTGTAGTGGACAACTTCTTTAAGATAAGTCTGCTAGTTTTGGGGTGTTTCCCTGCTTATGACCTTTTGTTCAGTTCAATTTATGTCTCTTTGTCCAGCTTGTCATTATGAAATATTCCGGCTAGTTGGAAGCTCTGGGGTCGCAGATTTGCCCCTCCACACCATGAGTCGGTGTGGTGGTTATTTTTGTAAACTCTGCGTGGATTTTTAGTTTTTATACTGACCGCACAGTAACCTTTTCTATCTCTGTCTATTTAGATAGTACTGGCCTCCTTTGCTAAAAAAACTAGTTTCATTTCTGAGTTTGTCATTTCCCTCTCCACTCACCATCAATATTTGTGGGGGGCTATCTTCCTTTGGGGGTTTCTCTGAGGCGAGATAGCTTTCCGTTTCCATCTTCAGGGGTAGATAGTTCTTAGGCTGTGCAGAGGCGTCTAGGCAGAGTTAGGTACGCTCCACGGCTATTTCTAGTGTTGGTGTTAGGAGTAGGGATTGCGGTCAGTAAAGTTACCACCTCCTCAGAGCTAGTACTACTTTTGTTTTGCCCACTAGGTCATTTCAGTGCTGCTCCATATTCACTAGGTCATATCAGTGATTACTGTCTGTGGAGCTGCTACCTCCTCTAAGTGAGTCCATGATTGGTTTTACCCACCAGGTCATCTCAGTACCGCTCCGTACCCACCAGGTCATAACAGTACAGCTGGCCCACAATGTGTTAAATGCATCTCAAAAGAGGGAAGAGAAAGTTCTGAGTCATTTTTTTTTTGTGTTGCTTGTTTTGTCCTTTTTTTTTCCCCTTGATTTTTGGATGGTGCAGGAGCTGGGTACTGATATGGAGGTTCAGGGTTTGTCTGCGTGTGTTGATCATCTCGCTGCAAGGGTACAGAGTATCCAAGACTATGTTATTCAAACTCCTGTTTCTGAGCCTAGAATTCCTATTCCAGATTTGTTTTCTGCGGATAGATCTAGGTTTTTGACTTTTAAAAATAATTGCAGATTATTTTTGCTCTGAGACCCCGTTCCTCTGGTGACCCCATTCAGCAGGTGAAGATTGTTATTTCTCTGCTGCGTGGCGCCCCGCAGGACTGGGCATTCTCCCTTGAGCCAGGCAATCCTGCATTGCTCAATATAGATTCGTTTTTTCAAGCACTGGGACTGCTTTATGACGAACCCAATTCTGTGGCTCAGGCAGAAAAATTTTTGCTGGCTCTGTGTCAGGGTCAGGAAGCAGTAGAGATATGTTGTCAGAAATTTAGAAAGTGGTCTGTGCTTACAAAATGGAATGAGGATGCCCTGGCGGCTATTTTCAGAAAGGGTCTTTCTGAAGCTCTTAAAGATGTTATGTGTTGTGAACTCTGTTTTTGGGCTCCCTCTTGTGGTCACAACTGGTACTGTGTAGTGCTGTCTTTGGGCTCCCTCTGGTGGTTCTTTGTGTCATTCTGCAGGTCTGAGGCTGATCAGCTGTCTCGTTATCTGTTAGCTGGTTCCTATTTAGTTCACCTGGACTCTCAGTTGTTGCCTGCTGTCAATGTCTTCAGTGCTATTTTGGAGCTCTCCTGCAGTCCTTCATTATCAGTCTCTTCAAGAGAAGCTAAGTTTTGCTTGATTCATTTTTTGACCATCAGTGGTCATATGTTTCTTGGTTTATTTTTGTTTTCTTGTCCAGCTTGCTAATATGTGATTTCCTTGCTTGCTGGTAGCTCTAGGGGGCTGAGTTTCTCCCCTCACACCGTTAGTTGGTGTGGGGGTTCTTGTATTCTCAGCGTGGATATTTTGCATAGGGTTTTTTACTGACCGCACAGTTCACTATCTGTCTTCTGCTATCTAGTATTAGCGGGCCTCATTTGCTGAATCTGTTTTCATTTCTACGTTTGTGTTTTCCCCTTACCTCACCGTTATTATTTGTTGGGGGCTTCCTATATCTTTGGGGTAATTTCTCTTGAGGCAAGTGAGGTCTTACTTTCCCTCCAGGAGTAGATAGTTTCTCAGGCTGCGTCAAGACGTCCAGGATTTTAGGCACGTTCACCAGCTACCTTTAGTGTGTTGGTTAGGATCAGGTTTGCGGTCAGTTCAGTTACCACCTCCCTAGAGCTCGTGTCTATGTTCATAAACTTAGCTAGTCCGTTTTGTGATCCTCAGCCACTAGGATCATAACAGTACAGCAGGCCAACAAGTGTTTAATGCATCGCAGAAGTGGGATAAGAGAAGCCCTGAGTGCAACTTTTTTTTTTTTTCCTCTCTATCTTTGCTGCAGTCTGTCCAGCTTCTCTCATCCCCTTAATCTCTGGGTGGTTTTGTGTTCAGCTGCAGACATGGATATTCAGAGTCTGACTTCTAGTGTGGATCGTCTTGCTGCAAGGGTGCAAAGCATTCAGGATTTTGTTGTTCATAGCCCTATGTCAGAGCCAAAAATACCTATTCCTGAGTTGTTTTCTGGAGATAGATCTAGGTTTCTGAATTTTAAGAATAATTGTAAATTATTTCTATCTTTGAGACCTCGTTCCTCTGGTGATTCCGCTCTGCAAGTTAAAATTGTTATCTCCTTGTTACGTGGCGACCCTCAAGATTGGGCTTTCTCTCTGGTGCCAGGAGATCCTGCATTGCTGAATGTGGATGCATTTTTTCTGGCGCTTGGACTGCTTTATGAGGAACCTAATCTTGAGAACCAGGCAGAAAAGGCCTTGCTGGCTCTTTCTCAGGGCCAGGATGAAGCTGAGGTGTATTGTCAAAAATTTCGGAAATGGTCGGTGCTTACTCAATGCAATGAGTGTGCCCTGGCTGCAAATTTCAGAGAAGGTCTTTCTGAAGCCATTAAGAATGTTATGGTGGGGTTCCCCACGCCTGCAAGTCGGAATGACTCAATGGCTTTGGCCATTCAGATTGATCGGCGTTTGCGGGAGAGCAAATCTGCGCACCATCTGGCGGTGTTTTCTGAACAGAGACCTGAGTCTATGCAATGTGACCGAGTTCTGACCAGAATTGAGCGGCAAAATCATAGACGTCAAAATGGGTTGTGCTTTTACTGTGGTGATTCAACTCATGTTATCTCAGCATGCTCTAAGCGCGTTAAAAAAATCGCTAAACCTGTCACCATTGGTACTATACAGCCTAAATTCATTTTGTCTGTTACTTTAATTTGTTCTTTGTCATCCTACTCGGTTATGGCTTTTGTGGATTCAGGTGCTGCCCTGAATCTGATGGATTTGTCGTTTGCCAGGCGCTGCGGTTTTGTCCTGGAGCCTTTGGAATTCCCTATTCCACTGAGGGGAATTGATGCTACACCATTGGCTGAGAATAAGCCTCAATATTTGACTCAAGTGACCATGTGCATGACTCCTGTGCATCAGGAGGTGATTCGCTTTCTTGTGCTGCATAATTTGCATGATGTTGTCGTGTTGGGTCTGCCATGGCTGCAGGCCCATAATCCAGTTCTGGATTGGAAAGCTATGTCTGTGTCAAGTTGGGGTTGCCAGGGGATTCATGGTGATGCTCCTTTGGTATCAATTGCTTCTTCCACTCCTTCTGAGGTCCCTGAGTTTTTGTCGGACTACCAGGATGTATTTGATGAGCCCAGATCCGGTGCCCTGCCTCCTCACAGGGATTGTGATTGTGCTATAAATTTGATTCCTGGTAGTAAGTTCCCTAAGGGACGACTTTTTAATTTGTCTGTACCAAAACATGCCGCAATGCGGAGCTATATAAAGGAGTCTTTAGAGAAGGGACATATTCGCCCGTCCTCCTCCCCTCTTGGTGCAGGATTCTTTTTTGTGGCCAAGAAGGATGGTTCTCTGAGACCTTGTATAGATTATCGTCTTCTAAACAAAATCACGGTCAAATTTCAGTATAATTTGCCATTGTTGTCTGATCTGTTTGCTCGGATTAAGGGGTCCAGTTGGTTCACCAAGATAGATCTTCGTGGTGCGTATAACCTTGTGCGCATTAAGCAGGGGGATGAATGGAAAACAGCATTTAATACGCCCGAAGGTCATTTTGAGTACTTGGTGATGCCTTTTGGACTCTCTAATGCTCCTTCTGTGTTCCAGTCCTTCATGCATGACATCTTCCGAGAATATCTGGATAAATTTATGATTGTGTATCTGGATGACATTTTGGTCTTTTCTGAGGACTGGGAGTCCCATGTGAAGCAGGTCAGGATGGTATTTCAGGTCCTGCGTGCTAATGCCTTATTTGTGAAGGGCTCAAAATGTCTCTTCGGAGTACAGAAGGTTTCCTTTTTGGGTTTTATTTTTTCTCCTTCTACTATTGAGATGGACCCAGTCAAGGTCCAGGCTATTCATGACTGGACTCAGCCTACATCTGTTAAGAGTCTTCAGAAGTTCTTGGGTTTTGCTAATTTTTACCGTCGCTTCATTGCTAATTTTTCTGGCGTGGTTAAACCCTTGACGGATTTGACCAAGAAGGGTTCTGATGTGACTAATTGGTCTCCTGCGGCCGTGGAAGCCTTTCGGGAGCTGAAGCGCCGGTTTTCTTCGGCTCCAGTTTTGTGTCAGCCTGATGTCTCTCTTCCTTTTCAGGTCATGGTTGATGCTTCTGAGATTGGAGCAGGGGCTGTTTTGTCGCAGAGAAGCTCTGATTGCTCTGTGATGAAGCCTTGTGCTTTCTTTTCAAGAAAGTTTTCGCCTGCCGAGCGGAATTATGATGTTGGTAATCGGGAATTGTTGGCTATGAAGTGGGCATTTGAGGAGTGGCGACATTGGCTCGAGGGAGCTAAGCATCGTGTAGTGGTCTTAACTGATCACAAAAATCTGATTTATCTCGAGTCTGCCAAGCGGCTGAATCCTAGACAGGCTCGTTGGTCGTTGTTTTTCTCCCGTTTCAATTTCGTGGTCTCGTACCTGCCTGGTTCGAAGAACATGAAGGCTGATGCTCTTTCTAGGAGTTTTGTGCCTGACTCTCCGGGAGTTTCAGAGCCGGCTGGTATCCTCAGAGAGGGAGTGATTTTGTCTGCCATTTCCCCAGATTTGCGACGAGTGCTGCAGAAATTTCAGGCGGATAGACCTGACTGTTGCCCACCAGAGAGACTGTTTGTCCCAGATAGATGGACCAGCAGAGTTATTTTCGAGGTTCATTCTTCGGTGTTGGCAGGCCATCCTGGGATTTTTGGTACCAGAGATTTGGTGGCTAGGTCCTTCTGGTGGCCTTCCTTGTCGCGGGATGTGCGTTCCTTTGTGCATTCCTGTGGGATTTGTGCTCGGGCTAAACCTTGCTGTTCTCGTGCCAGCGGTTTGCTTTTGCCTTTGCCTGTCCGAAGAGGCCTTGGACGTACATTTCCATGGATTTCATTTCGGATCTTCCAGTCTCTCAGAGAATGTCTGTCATCTGGGTGGTGTGTGATCGTTTTTCCAAAATGGTCCATTTGGTGCCCCTGCCTAAGTTGCCTTCCTCCTCCGATTTGGTTCCTCTATTTTTTCAGAATGTGGTTCGCTTGCACGGCATCCCTGAGAATATTGTGTCTGACAGAGGATCCCAGTTTGTGTCCAGATTTTGGCGGATCTTTTGTGCTAAGATGGGCATTGATTTGTCTTTTTCGTCGGCCTTCCATCCTCAGATGAATGGCCAAACCGAGCGAACTAATCAGACCTTGGAAACTTATTTGAGATGTTTTGTTTCTGCTGATCAGGATGATTGGGTGACTTTTTTGCCATTGGCCGAGTTTGCCCTTAATAATCGGGCTAGTTCTGCTACTTTAGTTTCGCCTTTTTTCTGCAATTCTGGTTTTCATCCTCGTTTTTCCTCGGGTCAGGTTGAGCCTTCCGACTGTCCTGGGGTGGATTCTGTGGTGGATAGGTTGCAACAGATTTGGAATTATGTGGTGGACAATTTGAAGTTGGCACAGGAGAAGGCTCAGCGCTTTGCCAACCGCCGTCGTGGTGTGGGTCCCCGACTTCTTGTTGGGGATTTGGTGTGGCTGTCTTCTCGGTATGTTCCTATGAAGGTTTCCTCTCCTAAATTCAAGCCTCGCTTCATCGGTCCTTATAAGATTTTGGAAATCCTTAACCCGGTGTCATTTCGTTTGGACCTCCCAGCGTCGTTTGCCATTCATAATGTGTTCCATAGGTCTTTGTTGCGGAGGTATGTGGTGCCTGTGGTTCCTTCTGTTGAACCCCCTGCTCCGGTGCTGGTTGAGGGCGAATTGGAGTACGTGGTGGAGAAGATCTTGGATTCTCGTATTTCTAGATGGAGGCCTCAGTATTTGGTTAAGTGGAAGGGCTATGGTCAGGAGGATAATTCCTGGGTTGTCGCCTCCGATGTTCATGCGGCCGATTTGGTTCATGCCTTCCATGTGGCTCATCCTGATCGCCCTGGGGGTTTTGATGAGGGTTCGGTGACCCCTCCTCAAGGAGGGGTACTGTTGTGAACTCTGTTTTTGGGCTCCCTCTTGTGGTCACAACTGGTACTGTGTAGTGCTGTCTTTGGGCTCCCTCTGGTGGTTCTTTGTGTCATTCTGCAGGTCTGAGGCTGATCAGCTGTCTCGTTATCTGTTAGCTGGTTCCTATTTAGTTCACCTGGACTCTCAGTTGTTGCCTGCTGTCAATGTCTTCAGTGCTATTTTGGAGCTCTCCTGCAGTCCTTCGTTATCAGTCTCTTCAAGAGAAGCTAAGTTTTGCTTGATTCATTTTTTGACCATCAGTGGTTATATGTTTCTTGGTTTATTTTTGTTTTCTTGTCCAGCTTGCTAATATGTGATTTCCTTGCTTGCTGGTAGCTCTAGGGGGCTGAGTTTCTCCCCTCACACCGTTAGTTGGTGTGGGGGTTCTTGTATTCTCAGCGTGGATATTTTGCATAGGGTTTTTTACTGACCGCACAGTTCACTATCTGTCTTCTGCTATCTAGTATTAGCGGGCCTCATTTGCTGAATCTGTTTTCATTTCTACGTTTGTGTTTTCCCCTTACCTCACCGTTATTATTTGTTGGGGGCTTCCTATATCTTTGGGGTGATTTCTCTTGAGGCAAGTGAGGTCTTACTTTCCCTCCAGGAGTAGATAGTTTCTCAGGCTGCGTCGAGACGTCCAGGATTTTAGGCACGTTCACCAGCTACCTTTAGTGTGTTGGTTAGGATCAGGTTTGCGGTCAGTTCAGTTACCACCTCCCTAGAGCTCGTGTCTATGTTCATAAACTTAGCTAGTCCGTTTTGTGATCCTCAGCCACTAGGATCATAACAGTTATGGTGGGGTTTCCCACGCCTGCTGGTTTGAACGAATCAATGTCTCTGGCCATTCAGATTGATCGGCGCTTACGTGAACGTAAGGAGGTGCACCATATAGCGGTGTCCTCTGGGCAGAGTTCTGAGCCTATGCAATGCGATAGAGTTTTGATGAGAGCAGAACGGCAGGAGTTCAGACGTCAGAATGGGCTGTGTTTTTACTGTGGTGACGCTACTCATGCTATCTCTGACTGCCCGAAGCGAACTAAGAGGGTTGCTAAGTCGGTTACCATCAGTACTTTACAGCCTAAATTTCTCTTGTCTATTACCCTGATTTGCTCATTGTCGTCCTTTTCTGTAATGACATTTGTGGATTCTGGCGCTGCCCTGAACTTAATGGACCTGGAATTTGCCAAGCGCTGTGGTTTTTCCTTGGAGCCATTGCAGAGTCCTATTCCCTTGAGGGGGATTGATGCTACGCCATTGGCCAAGAATAAACCTCAGTACTGGACACAGTTAGCCATGAACATGGCTCCAGCACATCAGGAAAATATTCGCTTTTTGGTGTTGCATAATTTGCATGATGTGGTTGTGCTGGGGTTTCCATGGTTACAGGTACATAATCCAGTACTGGATTGGAAATCTATGTCCGTGACTAGTTGGGGTTGTCAGGGGATACATAGTGACATTCCTCTGATGTCAATTTCCTCGTCCCCTTCTTCTGAAGTTCCTGAGTTTTTGTCAGATTTCCAGGATATATTTGATGAGCCTAAATCCAGTCCTCTGCCTCCTCATAGGGACTGTGATTGCGCTATTAATTTGATTCCTGGCTGTAAGTTCCCTAAGGGTCGACTTTTAAATCTGTCTGTGCCAGAGCATACCGCTATGCGGACTTATGTAAAAGAGTCCTTGGAGAAGGGGCATATTCGCCCGTCTTCGTCACCATTGGGAGCGGGGTTCTTTTTTGTTGCCAAGAAGGATGGCTCCTTGAGGCCCTGTATAGATTATCGCCTTCTCAATAAGATCACGGTCAAATTCCCGTACCCTTTGCCTTTGCTCTCTGATTTGTTTGCTCGGATCAAAGGGGCTAGCTCGTTTACCAAGATTGACCTTCGAGGGGCGTATAATCTGGTCCGCATCAAACAGGGTGATGAATGGAAAACAGCATTTAATACGCCCGAAGGCCATTTTGAATATCTTGTGATGCCTTTTGGGCTCTCTAATGCTCCATCTGTCTTTCAGTCCTTTATGCATGATATTTTCCGGGAGTATTTGGATAAATTTATGATTATATATTTGGATGATATTTTGGTTTTTTCCAATGATTGGGAGACTCATGTGAAGCAGGTCCGGATGGTATTTCAGATTCTTCGTGCTAATACACTGTTTGTGAAGGGGTCTAAGTGCCTTTTTGGAGTTCAGAAGGTTTCTTTTCTGGGGTTCATTTTTTCTCCCTGGGCTATTGAAATGGACCCTGTTAAGGTCCAGGCTATTTATGATTGGACTCAGCCCACATCTGTGAAGAGCCTTCAGAAATTTTTGGGCTTTGCTAATTTTTATCGCCGCTTCATTGCTAATTTTTCTACTGTGGTTAAACCTCTGACCGATTTGACCAAGAAAGTTGCGGATGTGGTGAATTGGTCCTCTGCGGCTGTGGAGGCCTTTCAGGAGCTTAAGCGTTGTTTTACTTCTGCCCCCGTGTTGCGTCAGCCAGATGTTTCTCTCCCTTTTCAGGTTGAGGTTGACGCTTCTGAGATTGGGGCAGGAGCTGTTTTGTCTCAGAGAAGCTCTGATGGCTCTGTGTTGAAGCCGTGTGCTTTCTTCTCCAGAAAGTTTTCGCCTGCTGAGCGTAATTATGATGTCGGCAATCGGGAGTTGTTGGCTATGAAGTGGGCATTCGAGGAGTGGCGACATTGGCTTGAGGGAGCCAAGCATCGTGTTGTGGTCTTGACCGACCATAAGAATCTGATTTACCTTGAGTCGGCCAAGCGCTTGAATCCTAGACAGGCTCGGTGGTCTTTGTTTTTCTCCCGTTTTAATTTTGTGGTCTCGTATCTTCCGGGATCTAAGAATGTGAAAGCTGATGCCTTGTCTAGGAGTTTTTTGCCTGATTCTCCTGGAGTCCGTGAGCCGGCTGGTATTCTCAAGGTGGGGGTGATTCTTTCTGCTATCTCCCCTGATTTGCGGCGGGTGCTTCAGAAGTTTCAGGCTGATAGACCCGACCACTGTCCTGTGGGGAAATTGTTTGTTCCTGATAGATGGACTAATAAGGTGATTTCTGAGATCCATTGTTCGGTGTTGGCTGGTCATCCTGGGATCTTTGGAACCAGAGATTTGGTTGCCAGGTCCTTTTGGTGGCCTTCTTTGTCACGGGATGTGCGTTCCTTCGTGCAGTCCTGTGGGATTTGTGCTCGGGCTAAGCCCTGCTGTTCTCGTGCTAGTGGGTTGCTTTTGCCCTTGCCAATCCCTGAGAGGCCCTGGATGCATATTTCCATGGATTTTATTTCCGATCTTCCTGTGTCTCAGAAGATGTCTGTCATCTGCGTGGTTTGTGACCGGTTTTCTAAAATGGTCCATTTGGTACCTTTGCCTAAGTTGCCTTCCTCCTCTGATTTGGTTCCTTTGTTTTTCCAGCATGTGGTTCGTTTGCATGGTATTCCAGAGAATATTGTGTCTGACAGAGGTACCCAGTTTGTTTCTAGGTTTTGGCGGTCCTTTTGTGGTAGAATGGGCATTAATTTGTCTTTTTCTTCGGCATTTCACCCTCAGACAAATGGACAGACGGAGCGAACCAATCAGACCTTGGAGACCTACTTTAGATGCTTTGTGTCTGCTGATCAGGATGATTGGGTTACCTTCTTGCCGTTGGCCGAGTTTGCCCTTAATAATCGGGCTAGTTCGGCTACTTTGGTTTCGGCTTTTTTTTGCAATTTCGGTTTTCATCCTCGTTTTTCTTCAGGGCAGGTTGAGCCTTCGGACTGTCCTGGGGTGGATTCTGTGGTGGACAGGTTGCAGCGGATTTGGACTCATGTGGTGGACAATTTAACATTGTCTCAGGAAAAGGCTCAACGTTTTGCTAACCGCCGTCGGTGCGTTGGTCCCCGGCTTCGGGTTGGGGATTTGGTCTGGTTGTCTTCTCGTCATGTTCCTATGAAGGTCTCTTCCCCTAAGTTCAAACCTCGTTTTATTGGTCCTTATAGGATTTCGGAAATTATCAATCCGGTGTCTTTTCGTTTGGCCCTTCCAGCTTCGTTTTCCATTCATAATGTGTTCCATAGATCTTTGTTGTGGAGATATGTGGTGCCCATGGTTCCCTCCGTTGACCCTCCTGCTCCGGTGTTGGTTGAGGGGGAGCTGGAATATGTGGTGGAGAAGATTTTGGATTCTCATCTTTCAAGGCGGAAACTTCAGTATCTGGTCAAGTGGAAGGGTTATGGCCAGGAGGATAACTCTTGGGTTTTTGCCTCCGATGTCCATGCTGCCGATTTGGTACGTGCTTTTCATTTGGCTCGTCCCGATCAGCCTGGGGGCTCTGGTGAGGGTTCGGTGACCCCTCCTCAAGGGGGGGTACTGTTGTGAATTCCGTTCTTGGGCTCCATCCTGTGGTTGCTAATGGTATTTTTGGGAGTTCTGCTCTTGGGCTCCCTCTGGTGGTTTCAAGTGGAACTTAGCAGCTGCGTTTGCAGCGCCCCAGAGTCCTGGTCGTTGCAGTACTGTGGCTCCGCCACTATGGGGAGCCATGGTGCGTTCGATGGCACTGAAGGAGTTCATCTGATCAGGTATCACAGACACCAATACATTTCACCGCAGGGCCTCCGGGGGGAACTAAGGGTGCTATTCATTAGGCCACTCCCCACCATAGTGGGTAAACCGGGGGTCAGGCAGGAAGTTAGATCAGAAAGCTGACTGGATTGAACGAAGCAAGACCTTGTGGCAGAGGGTGTTGTGGAGGAAGAGACAGTAGGGTCTCTGCCAGGGGTGGGATCCTGGCAGAGGCTTGGCATTGGAAAGAACGTAACGGGACCGTGCCTGCTCAGAATAGCGGCGGTGCCCTAAGAAAGGACTAGAAGCGAGATAGATTGTGCTGAGTGAGAAACGAGATCAAGCAATAGGAGAATTCCAGTAGGGGTCGTGCTGTAAGACCGAAGCAACACCCTACTGAGGCGCACTACCGGTGGCCGGAACGCCGAGGGAGTAGAATAACATTCAGCTTCAAGCAATACTCCAAACAGCGGCAGGACAGTCAGTTTAAGGCGGGCTGTCTAACACATATCACCTATGAAGTCTTGGGAGGCAATTGCGAGAGAGGGGCGTCTCTAGGGTCCCGGAAGAACTCCAGGCCTACCCGACAAACGGGTGCCGTTCTAACCGTAACATCAGGGAGGGACGGACGATTAGAAGAACATCATTTAATCGAGTTGTGAGGGAACTTAAGAAACAGACACAACAGTTGTGGGGTACTTTCCGTAAGCACAGCAGGGGAGGACTACAACACATAGCGCTAAGAAGGAAGGCACCGATTTCCACCTGTGAAGAGAACTCTGGAAGTGCCATTGGACCGGCCGGACTTGCGCAGCCTGGTGAACCGTATTCTGGACTGAGGACTCAGAGATCTCCAGTAAAGAGGTAAAGAGACTGCAACCTGGTGTCCTCGTTATTTACCGCGACCTGCACCCCACAACTGCACCGACATCCACACCGATCATTCACTGTGCACCCCACGGCAGGGTCACGGACCGGGGCCTAGCCGCCGTGACAACCCCAGAAGCAGAGACTCAGAGGCCCGGTACCGGGTACCCCTCGGCCCTGCGGCAGTGGGGGCGCTACAAAACTTGGCGTCACGAACAGGATCTACTTAAGCCTGAAGAATCAGGTCATGTGTGCCTTGGAACTGTAATTTGTTGTGCTTGGACTGTACTTTATTGCAAAGACTGTGGATTGTCACTTGCCGCCAAAAGTTCCCGCCAAAACCGCCGCCATTACAGCGCTAAGGAGAGCGCAGGAGAAGAAGAAGGGCGTGGAAGTGGGCGTGAACAAGCTGAAGAGCGCGAAAGACAATGGCCGCCCAGTCTAAATATCTCGGCCCCTTGAGGACGTGTCCGTCAGCAGCCGAGATCCGCCTCCTGATCCTCAATGGTGGGCAGAGACAGAGAAAACGAAACCGCCCACAAAGGAGAGAGCGGGAAAAGGACCAGGAAGAAGGAGTGAGCGACATGGAGGACGCCATGGCGAGCCGCCCGGAGCCGGAGCGTGGGGTCGGAGCAGAGGACTCCCCCAGCCACCCGGAGGGGCACCGCAACCAGGCCTCCACCACTGATGCTGAATTCCTGCAGGCCGGAGTGCACGAGCTCAGCGACCGACCCCGGCGGGCGCAGCTGAGCACTGAGGCCGGGTGGAAGAAGGCCATCATCAGGAGCCTCACCAGACATCTGTCGGCAGCCTCATCTGGTCCGGAGCAGGAAAGAAGTTCCAGCGCTCCGAAGCCAGAAGGCAAGGCCCTGCCGGAAAACGACATGCTGCAAACGGAGATGACAACGCCGCAGCGCAAGGCCCTGCAGCCAGCATTCCAGACCCCCGCGGAGGCAGAGCAGACCGGCACCGGAGGGACCGCATCTGAAGCAGGTATGAAGGACGACCCTGCCCTGATGACTGACACCACTCCCGCGACTGCTAGTGCCACAGCTGCTGACTCCGTTCCAGTGACTGATCTTGCAGCAGCCGCTACCTCTGCTGCAGCAAATGCCCCTACTCAAGCTGCGCAGACCTTCATCGCTGTGTATGACCTAACCGTACATGAAAGACGGATTAACGGCGTTTGTCCAGCACTGGGTGCAACCCTGGACTTCACCCTTCCCGGGCCAAGAGGGATTAAGTGCCAGGTGCAGCCCTGGAAGCCGTCCAACTAAACCTCGGAAACCTGAAACTGTAAATAGTTAACTGTTTATTTCCTTGCTATTTTGCTGCTAAAACCCGTCCTGGGTTAACTCTTAAAGGGATCCCTTTGTTTACCCGGGATCCCTATTGCTTTTTATTTTTGCTTTCACGTTCATTTTTGCTTTTTTGTTCCACAATGTTGTAAAAACTGCTGAATCATGAACAATGCATGATACAAACTTCTTGTAAATAGTTTGCACTTTCTTAAAGGTGCTATCTACTGGTTCTATATGAAGAAAGGACACTTTGCGAAGATATTGTTTTTTTGAAAACATCACTGGAGTCCTTATTGCAAACAGACTTGCAGCTTGAGGAGTTGCACTGCCTCATAGAGACTTGATCCTCTTTTAAAGGGGATGTCCAACAGCGTACTTACGAGAGATACTGTTTTAAGAACAGTAATGCCATGGTAATGTTGGAATGAGAAAAGTTGTATGTGTTTTAACTAGTTAAATGTGAAGAAATGCTGATGATGATGCTCTGGAAGAAATGTAACTGCTTTGCATATAGGAAAGTTATGTGTGTTCAATTTGTTTAAGATGTGAAACCTAGATAATGTTCTTTAAAAGGAAAGATGCAGAAAGCCCGTAGGGGTAGATTTAGAGTTCTGCTTAAGTGAAAGTAAGAAAGTAATAATGAAGGTGAGGATAGAAGGTAAACCCTGAGTCCCCATAGAAAGTTAGAAATGTGTTACTAAGGACAGAAAGTGGACCCGTAGGGGTTAGTGAGTGAGTCCTAATAGGAGCCAAGTAGAGCCGGCTCCATGTTCTCTAATTGAAAGGAATGTTATGTCTATACCATGTATAGTAGAGAAAGGCAGTAGGCCCTGGCTGAACGGGGCGGTCCTGTAAAAGAAAGGAGAGGCAGTAGGTCTGGTGCCATAGGGACAGGCGGTCCTGCAGATTCAAAGTAGGAGAATGTAAAAGTTAAAATACCTTATAATGTGATTATAGGAAGGTCTTTAGCGGATTAAGAGTGTATATCCTTAAAGGCAAAGTTAAATTATTGGTCAATAATGTTTGCACTTAGTAGAATACCCGGTTGGGTAAGAAAAGCTAATTATAGCATGTTGCTATGATATTTAATTATGTTTGTAACGTTAAAGTGTCCTCACCTCCCATAAAGGGAAGCCTGTTCAAGTATACTTATTGTTTTACACTCAACAAAATTGTATGTCTTTTTGCTAACTTGTATTGTTGTTTTCTTCCCAGTCCCGGAGTACTGTGTTTAACCAGGGGGGAGTGCAGCGCCCCAGAGTCCTGGTCGTTGCAGTACTGTGGCTCCGCCACTATGGGGAGCCATGGTGCGTTCGATGGCACTGAAGGAGTTCATCTGATCAGGTATCACAGACACCAATACATTTCACCGCAGGGCCTCCGGGGGGAGCTAAGGGTGCTATTCATTAGGCCACTCCCCACCATAGTGGGTAAACCGGGGGTCAGGCAGGAAGTTAGATCAGAAAGCTGACTGGATTGAACGAAGCAAGACCTTGTGGCAGAGGGTGTTGTGGAGGAAGAGACAGTAGGGTCTCTGCCAGGGGTGGGATCCTGGCAGAGGCTTGGCATTGGAAAGAACGTAACGGGACCGTGCCTGCTCAGAATAGCGGCGGTGCCCTAAGAAAGGACTAGAAGCGAGATAGATTGTGCTGAGTGAGAAACGAGATCAAGCAATAGGAGAATTCCAGTAGGGGTCGTGCTGTAAGACCGAAGCAACACCCTACTGAGGCGCACTACCGGTGGCCGGAACGCCGAGGGAGTAGAATAACATTCAGCTTCAAGCAATACTCCAAACAGCGGCAGGACAGTCAGTTTAAGGCGGGCTGTCTAACACATATCACCTATGAAGTCTTGGGAGGCAATTGCGGGAGAGGGGCGTCTCTAGGGTCCCGGAAGAACTCCAGGCCTACCCGACAAACGGGTGCCGTTCTAACCGTAACATCAGGGAGGGACGGACGATTAGAAGAACATCATTTAATCGAGTTGTGAGGGAACTTAAGAAACAGACACAACAGTTGTGGGGTACTTTCCGTAAGCACAGCAGGGGAGGACTACAACACATAGCACTAAGAAGGAAGGCACCGATTTCCACCTGTGAAGAGAACTCTGGAAGTGCCATTGGACCGGCCGGACTTGCGCAGCCTGGTGAACCGTATTCTGGACTGAGGACTCAGAGATCTCCAGTAAAGAGGTAAAGAGACTGCAACCTGGTGTCCTCGTTATTTACCGCGACCTGCACCCCACAACTGCACCGACATCCACACCGATCATTCACTGTGCGCCCTGTTGTGAATTTGCTTTTTGCTCCCTCTAGTGGTTACTAGTTTTTTGACTCTGGTTTTTCTGTCATTCCTTTTATCCGCACCTGGGTCGTTAGTTAGGGGTGTTGCTATATAAGCTCCCTGGACCTTCAGTTCTATGCCTGGCAACGTAGTTATCAGAGCTAGTCTGCTGTGCTCTTGTCTACTGATCCTGGTTCCAGTTATATCAGCTAAGTCTGCCTTTTGCTTTTTGCTATTTGTTTTGGTTTTGTATTTTTGTCCAGCTTGTTCCAAATCTATATCCTGACCTTTGCTGGAAGCTCTAGGGGGGCTGGTGTTCTCCCCCCGGACCGTTAGACGGTTCGGGGGTTCTTGAATTTCCAGTGTGGATTTTGATAGGGGTTTTGTTGACCATATAAGTTACCTTTCTTTATTCTGCTATCAGTAAGCGGGCCTCTCTGTGCTAAACCTGGTTCATTTCTGTGTTTGTCATTTCCTCTTACCTCACCGTCATTATTTGTGGGGGGCTTCTATCCAGCTTTGGGGTCCCCTTCTCTGGAGGCAAGAAAGGTCTTTTGTTTTCCTCTACTAGGGGTAGCTAGATTCTCCGGCTGGCGCGTGTCATCTAGAATCAACGTAGGAATGATCCCCGGCTACTTCTAGTGTTGGCGTTAGGAGTAGATATATGGTCAACCCAGTTACCACTGCCCTATGAGCTGGATTTTTGTATTCTGCAGACTTCCACGTTCCTCTGAGACCCTCGCCATTGGGGTCATAACAGTTTGCCAGGCCAGTATTAAATGTTTAATGCATTGCAGAAGAGGGATTATAAGAAAGAAGATTCTGAGTTTTTTTTTTTCTTCTTCCCCTTTACCTCAGAGTGGCTATGCTTGCTGCAGACATGAATGTCCAGACCTTGATTACAAGTGTGGACCAGCTGGCTACTCGTGTGCAGGGCATACAAGACTATGTTATCAGAAATCCTATGTCAGAACCTAAAATACCGATTCCTGAACTGTTTTCCGGAGACAGGTTTAAGTTTAGGAATTTCGTGAATAATTGTAAATTGTTTTTGTCCCTGAGACCCTGTTCATCAGGAGATTCTGCTCAGCAAGTAAAAATTGTTATTTCGTTCTTACGGGGCGACCCTCAGGATTGGGCTTTTTCGCTGGTGCCAGGAGATCCGGCATTGGCTGATCTTGATGCGTTTTTTCTGGCGCTCGGTTTACTTTATGAGGAACCCAATCTTGAGATTCAGGCAGAAAAGGCCTTGCTGGCTATGTCTCAGGGGCAGGACGAGGCTGAAGTGTATTGCCAAAAATTTCGGAAATGGTCCGTGCTGACACATTGGAACGAGTGTGCACTGGCCGCTAATTTTAGAAATGGCCTTTCTGAAGCCATTAAGAATGTTATGGTGGGTTTTCCCATTCCCACAGGTCTGAATGATACTATGGCACTGGCTATTCAAATTGACCGGCGGTTGCGGGAGCGCAAAACCGCAAATTCCCTCATGGTGTTGTCTGAACAGACACCTAATTCGGTGCAATGTGATAGAAAAACCGCAAATTCCCTCATGGTGTTGTCTGAACAGACACCTGATTTAATGCAATGTGATAGAATCCTGACTAGAAATGAGCGGAAAATTCATAGACGCCGGAATGGCTTGTGCTACTACTGTGGTGATTCTACACATGTTATCTCAGCATGCTCTAAACGTATAGCTAAGGTTGTTAGTCCTGTCACCGTTGGTAATTTGCAACCTAAATTTATTCTGTCTGTAACTTTGATTTGCTCACTGTCATCTTATCCTGTCATGGCGTTTGTAGATTCAGGTGCTGCCCTGAGTCTCATGGATCTCTCATTTGCTAAGCGCTGTGGTTTTACTCTTGAACCATTAGAAAATCCTATTCCTCTTAGGGGTATTGATGCTACACCATTGGCAGCAAATAAACCGCAGTATTGGACACAGGTTACCATGTGCATGACTCCTGAACACCGCGAGGTGATACGTTTCCTGGTTTTACATAAAATGCATGATTTGGTCGTTTTAGGGCTGCCATGGTTACAGACCCATAATCCAGTCCTGGACTGGAAGGCTATGTCAGTCTCAAGTTGGGGCTGTCGTGGTATTCATGGGGATTCCCTGCCTGTGTCTATTGCTTCTTCTACGCCTTCGGAAGTTCCGGAGTATTTGTCTGATTATCAGGATGTCTTCAGTGAGTCTGAGTCCAGTGCACTGCCTCCTCATAGGGACTGTGACTGTGCTATAGATTTGATCCCAGGCAGTAAATTTCCTAAGGGAAGACTGTTTAATCTGTCGGTACCTGAACATACCGCTATGCGTTCATATATCAAGGAGTCTCTGGAGAAAGGACATATTCGTCCGTCTTCTTCCCCTCTTGGTGCGGGATTCTTTTTTGTGGCAAAAAAGGACGGATCTTTGAGACCTTGTATTGATTATCGGCTTTTAAATAAGATCACTGTCAAATTTCAGTATCCTTTACCGCTGTTGTCTGACTTGTTTGCCCGGATTAAAGGTGCCAAGTGGTTCACCAAGATAGACCTTCGTGGTGCGTACAACCTTGTGCGCATTAAGCAAGGTGATGAATGGAAAACCGCATTCAATACGCCCGAAGGTCATTTTGAGTACTTGGTGATGCCTTTTGGGCTCTCCAATGCGCCTTCAGTTTTTCAGTCCTTTATGCATGACATTTTCCGGAAGTATCTGGATAAATTTTTGATTGTTTATCTGGATGATATTTTGGTTTTTTCTGATAATTGGGATTCGCATGTGGAGCAGGTCAGGTTGGTCTTTAAAATTTTGCGTGAAAATTCTTTGTTTGTCAAGGGCTCAAAGTGTCTCTTTGGTGTGCAGAAGGTTCCCTTTTTGGGGTTAATTTTTTCCCCTTCTGCTGTGGAGATGGACCCAGTCAAGGTCCGAGCTATTCTTGATTGGACTCAGCCCTCGTCAGTTAAGAGTCTTCAGAAGTTCTTGGGCTTCGCTAACTTCTACCGTCGTTTTATCGCTAATTTTTCTAGCATTGTGAAACCTTTGACGGATATGACCAAGAAGGGCTCCGATGTAGCTAACTGGGCTCCTGCTGCCGTGGAGGCTTTCCAGGAGTTGAAACGCCGGTTTACTTCGGCGCCTGTTTTGTGCCAGCCTGACGTCTCACTTCCCTTTCAGGTTGAGGTGGATGCTTCGGAGATTGGGGCAGGGGCCGTTTTGTCGCAGAGAGGCCCTGGTTGCTCTGTTATGAAACCTTGTGCCTTTTTCTCTAGGAAGTTTTCGCCTGCCGAGCGAAATTATGATGTGGGCAATCGGGAGTTGTTGGCCATGAAATGGGCATTTGAGGAGTGGCGTCATTGGCTCGAGGGTGCTAAGCATCGTGTGGTGGTCTTGACTGATCACAAAAATCTGATGTATCTCGAGTCTGCTAAACGCCTTAATCCGAGACAGGCCCGCTGGTCATTGTTTTTCTCCCGCTTTGATTTTGTTGTCTCGTATTTACCAGGTTCAAAGAATGTGAAGGCCGATGCTCTTTCTAGGAGCTTTGTGCCTGATGCTCCTGGAGTCGCTGATCCTGTTGGTATTCTTAAAGATGGAGTTATCTTGTCAGCTATTTCTCCGGATCTGCGACGTGTGTTGCAGAGATTTCAGGCTGATAGGCCTGAGTCTTGTCCACCTGACAGACTGTTTGTCCCGGATAAGTGGACCAGCAGAGTCATTTCCGAGGTTCATTCCTCGGTGTTGGCAGGTCACCCGGGAATTTTTGGCACCAGAGATCTGGTGGCCAGGTCCTTTTGGTGGCCTTCCTTGTCAAGGGATGTGCGGTCATTTGTGCAGTCCTGTGGGACTTGTGCTCGAGCTAAGCCTTGCTGTTCTCGTGCCAGCGGTTTGCTCTTGCCCTTGCCTGTCCCGAAGAGACCTTGGACACATATCTCCATGGATTTCATTTCTGATCTTCCGCTATCTCAGGGCATGTCCGTTATCTGGGTGATTTGTGATCGCTTCTCCAAGATGGTCCATTTGGTTCCTTTGCCTAAGCTGCCTTCCTCTTCCGATCTGGTTCCTGTGTTTTTCCAGAACGTGGTTCGTTTGCACGGCATCCCTGAGAATATTGTGTCAGACAGAGGATCCCAGTTCGTTTCCAGGTTCTGGCGATCCTTTTGTAGTAGGATGGGCATTGATTTGTCGTTTTCGTCTGCTTTCCATCCTCAGACTAATGGACAGACGGAGCGAACCAATCAGACTTTGGAGGCTTATTTGAGGTGTTTTGTCTCTGCTGATCAGGACGATTGGGTGACATTCTTGCCGTTGGCTGAGTTTGCCCTTAATAATCGGGCTAGTTCCGCCACCTTGGTTTCGCCTTTTTTCTGCAACTCTGGTTTCCATCCTCGCTTTTCTTCGGGTCATGTGGAGCCTTCTGACTGTCCTGGGGTGGATTCTGTGGTGGATAGGTTGCAGCAGATCTGGAATCATGTGGTGGACAACTTGAAGTTGTCACAGGAGAAGGCTCAGCGCTTTGCCAACCGCCGCCGCGGTGTGGGTCCCCGACTACGCGTTGGGGATTTGGTATGGCTTTCTTCCCGCTTTGTTCCTATGAAGGTCTCCTCTCCCAAATTTAAACCTCGTTTTATTGGGCCTTACAAGATATTGGAAATCCTTAATCCTGTATCTTTTCGTCTGGATCTTCCTGTGTCGTTTGCTATTCACAATGTATTTCATAGGTCCTTGTTGCGGCGGTACATTGTGCCTGTAGTTCCTTCTGCTGAGCCTCCTGCTCCGGTGTTGGTTGAGGGCGAGTTGGAGTACGTGGTGGAGAAGATCTTGGATTCTCGCCTCTCCAGGCGGAGACTTCAGTACCTGGTCAAGTGGAAGGGCTATGGTCAGGAGGATAATTCCTGGGTGGTCGCCTCTGATGTTCATGCGGCCGATTTAGTTCGTGCCTTTCATGCCGCTCATCCTGATCGCCCTGGTGGTCGTGGTGAGGGTTCGGTGACCCCTCACTAAGGGGGGGGTACTGTTGTGAATTTGCTTTTTGCTCCCTCTAGTGGTTACTAGTTTTTTGACTCTGGTTTTTCTGTCATTCCTTTTATCCGCACCTGGGTCGTTAGTTAGGGGTGTTGCTATATAAGCTCCCTGGACCTTCAGTTCTATGCCTGGCAACGTAGTTATCAGAGCTAGTCTGCTGTGCTCTTGTCTACTGATCCTGGTTCCAGTTATATCAGCTAAGTCTGCCTTTTGCTTTTTGCTATTTGTTTTGGTTTTGTATTTTTGTCCAGCTTGTTCCAAATCTATATCCTGACCTTTGCTGGAAGCTCTAGGGGGGCTGGTGTTCTCCCCCCGGACCGTTAGACGGTTCGGGGGTTCTTGAATTTCCAGTGTGGATTTTGATAGGGGTTTTGTTGACCATATAAGTTACCTTTCTTTATTCTGCTATCAGTAAGCGGGCCTCTCTGTGCTAAACCTGGTTCATTTCTGTGTTTGTCATTTCCTCTTACCTCACCGTCATTATTTGTGGGGGGCTTCTATCCAGCTTTGGGGTCCCCTTCTCTGGAGGCAAGAAAGGTCTTTTGTTTTCCTCTACTAGGGGTAGCTAGATTCTCCGGCTGGCGCGTGTCATCTAGAATCAACGTAGGAATGATCCCCGGCTACTTCTAGTGTTGGCGTTAGGAGTAGATATATGGTCAACCCAGTTACCACTGCCCTATGAGCTGGATTTTTGTATTCTGCAGACTTCCACGTTCCTCTGAGACCCTCGCCATTGGGGTCATAACAGCGCCCCACGGCAGGGTCACGGACCGGGGCCTAGCCGCCGTGACAACCCCAGAAGCAGAGACTCAGAGGCCCGGTACCGGGTACCCCTCGGCCCTGCGGCAGTGGGGGCGCTACACGTTCACTAATCGGTTTCCTGGCCTTGTTATTTAACTGGGCTTTTGGCTGTAGTGGATGCCAGCTGTCAATGTATTTCCTGTGGATTCTGTCCTTTCTTGGAAGTTCTCTGTTGGCCAGTCCATTTCCAGCTTAAGATAAGTCTGCTAGTTTTTGGGTGTTTCCCTGCTTATGACCTTTTGTTCAGTTCAATTTATGTCTCTTTGTCCAGCTTGTCATTATGAAATATTCCGGCTAGTTGGAAGCTCTGGGGTCGCAGATTTGCACCTCCACACCATGAGTCGGTGTGGTGGTTATTTTTGTAAACTCTGCGTGGATTTTTAGTTTTTATACTGACCGCACAGTAACCTTTTCTATCTCTGTCTATTTAGATAGTACTGGCCTCCTTTGCTAAAAAAACTAGTTTCATTTCTGAGTTTGTCATTTCCCTCTCCACTCACCATCAATATTTGTGGGGGGCTATCTTCCTTTGGGGGTTTCTCTGAGGCGAGATAGCTTTCCGTTTCCATCTTCAGTAGCTAGTTCTTAGGCTGTGCAGAGGCGTCTAGGCAGAGTTAGGTACGCTCCACGGCTATTTCTAGTGTTGGTGTTAGGAGTAGGGATTGCGGTCAGTAAAGTTACCACCTCCTCAGAGCTAGTACTACTTTTGTTTTGCCCACTAGGTCATTTCAGTGCTGCTCCATATTCACTAGGTCATATCAGTGATTACTGTCTGTGGAGCTGATACCTCCTCTAAGCGAGTCCATGATTGGTTTTACCCACCAGGTCATCTCAGTACTGCTCCGTACCCACCAGGTCATAACAGTTGCCCCCCTTGTCAGTGGGTTTTATTACAATGTCAGGTAAGTTCCTTAATGTTTCCAAACTCTCACGTTCATGTATACTTAGATTCCCATTTTTGATCTTGTGTGGTATTCTCTTGAAGTCTTCACTAACGACTTTGACAAAAAGATCAATATTGGAGCAGGACGTGAATGGAGGGAACTTTTTGGAACGAGGGGCAATACAAGGTGGAATCTTACCTCCTTCATCAGTATTATGTTCAATAGGAAATTCATACAAGATTTGTAATGCCTCCAGCTCCGAATCTGTGGGAAATAGATTACATGTATTTTCGTCATGAAACATTTAAAAAAAAAATAAAGACCTTGCGGACAAATGCAAGTCTTTAGTCATGGTAAAGACATCCATATTGGAGTCAGGACAAAAGGAAAGTCCTTTATTAATGTCACGATTCCTCACCTCTGCCACCAATATGTCACGGATCAGGGTGACTTTAGGGCAACAGACGGCTATCACATGCGCAGGGGGGCTTATCTTAGTTATCCCTCCACTGCTACAATGTGATAAAAAAACACACACAAGGCTATTGACCTCTTAGTTTACAGCAGGGGCTTTATTTTAGGCTCTTCCATATACCACGAACTGAAGGGGTCTATGAATATCCCGCTTACAGTTCCACTTGAAACCTGCAGCCCTCTGGCGCCCCCCTTACTGTCAGGTCAGATTAGGTACTGCACCTAGGGTAATTAGTCACCAGAAAGGCTGCCTGCTATGTACTGGCTATTGGGCACGCTGCAGCGACGCGTACAGCTCCTCAGGCAAAAACTCTCAGACTGCAGGCTGGGTTAAGAGTATCGACTTATATACTCTAGCTTTGAGGCATCACTAAAGGGCTGGTTAATTATATTCACTGAGGTCAGAGATCTTTACTTTTTGGGACTCTGGAGACAAAGACATTCCTGACTGAGAAGGGATGAACCACAGGTGGCTTTGCAGGATTGGTCACCTGCAGTTTAAAGCCACACCCTGCTCACACACTAGATTCAAATTACCCATTGAAAAGAACAGCTTCACACACCTTCCAGCAAGCATACTGAGGAAAAGGGGGGGGGGGTTAGCCCGCAGCATGGCACTAACAGAAAAAAGACTAAAACATATATTATATTTCATACAATATCGTGACAATTAAGGACCTCCAAATCATCATTAGAAAGAGCATGAGAACTTAAATTAATTACCTTATTGTATCTATCTTAAGGAGAATAGTCACGATTACGTCTATATGGGGGGTTGCATAGATTCCTCTTGCATTTAGTAGGTTCTTTTAGTGACATGTTGGAGGTAGTAGATGCATCAGAATATTCCCCCATGGATGGAGTTGAAGATATGGATGTAGAACGAGTCCGATTAGATTCAAATACGTGAGGACGATCCCATCTATATATATTATTGGATTGTAGGTCTTTCATATCACGTGCCAATTAGTTAGTATGGGTTTCATGATTGTTTTTACCCAGGTGTTAACTTCTTTTTCCATAGTCAAATTAATAGATTGAAAATTTTCTGTAGATAGCTCAGTTTTGGCTTGCGAATATGTCGTTTCAATTGTTGGTCAATGTCAGCTATAGTTTTAATATTCAAATTAATTAGTAATTCCATGAATTTGATTTATGTGGCATTACAAGTATCTTCCCACTTTTTTATAAAGTCAACATCATTAATTGGAAACGACGGAATAACACGGATGCGTAGACCTCTTGGAATTAGATTTTTTGTTAGATAGTTATGCAGAAAAGCCTTATTCCACCACAGCCTGGTTCTTTTATAAAGTAAGTTTTTTTATAGACTTTTAAAATCAATAGGAATGTTACCACCAGGGCCACTGGGATTTGACCCACCGCTACCAAAGAGTTGGTTAAATTGACCCAGCCAGGACTGTTCCTTGGCTTTGAAATCCATGGTTAAGAGATGAACCTGCGCGGAAAACAGCACTGGAGATTAAGTTACAAAAATTCTCAAAAACAATATACACAAATAATAAAATTGATGTTAAATATCTAATATTAAAGATGTAAACTCATATCAGCTATTATATGTGTGCCACGGATATATAATGGGGTATATCGGTATAGATAATTCGTGAACAAAGAGAAAACCGACTATAGACCCAATTAAATTAAAAGATAAATATTTTATTAAACATATGTGTGATAGAATAAATATTGCTGCAAAATATATATATATTACCAAAAAATTGATGATGTATATGTGGTATTATGGTAAATCCACCATGCATGCATAAAATATAAACCCTATAGCAACAGGTAAAAAGTAAAAGATACTAAAAAGAGTAGAAAAAAATTAGGAAAAAAATTAGTAGAAAAAATGAGTAGAAATAAGTGTGGTAAAAGGCAGTGCCAATTTAATGCTGGGAATAAGTCTGAATAGACAAGTAGCTGTATACTATAATAAAGTGGCAGTGCATATGGAGCAGCATTGCTGACAATATAGGTAATCACATAGTGTGCACATATAAAATTATAACACGGGTGATATAATTATCAACATGCTGCCATCAGCAGAAATCGTGAAATACCTGTCGAATAGGTGATAAGATGCCAAGTAGTCCAGAGGATGCGTCCACCCTGACACGCGTTTCGGCGATTGCCTTCGTCAGGGGGTGGCGCCTTCCATTCTCTATTCTATGTAGGTAGGTAAACTTGCAAAATTGGCAGTGTATCAAACACTTATTTCTCCCACTATATATATATATATATATATATATATATATATATATATATATATATATTGTATGGTTTTCCTCTCTCTGGTGGGCATTAGGCCTTAGGTAGCGTTCACACAGGCTATACAGCTTTGCTCTGACAGGACAAAAAACAGTAGCAAGTTGCACTTTTCTGTCTTATGAAAAACGGCTTTCAAATGTATACTGTTTTTCTCAAAAATAGACATCAATGGCATCAGGATCAAACTGTATGCACATCCTGTTGTACAAACAACTTACTGGGATGCAGACAAGAATAAGGCAGATGTAACCAAACTAATTTCTTTTTTCTTAACATGGATATAAAGACAGGCTACTTTTGTAGGAAGCAAATTTTTCAAATACAGGATATTAAGAGTATACAATATTAGCATATATGACAATAAACACACAATAACACTTGCAGTAGGAATTTTGTTCTCCATCTAGCTACTTCTAAGTTGATGTGACTTTCACTACAATAAGAGTGCCCCTAAAATGGTTCTCCAAGACGCTTCACTTAAGTTACAGGCTGTGACGCTGAGTCACTTCTCTGTTGTGAATTCTGCTCTTGGGCTCCCTCCGGTGGTTGTTGGTGGTAGTGCAGTTGTCTTGGGGTTGTAATCCAGGGCAGGTGTTTCTGCTGATTGCAGCTCTATTAGGTATTTAGGTGTGCAGGATCCATGAGTCAATGCCAGTTGTCCATTGTACTTGGAGGGATTGCGTCTCTCTCTGGCTCCTCATGCCCTGCTGCCAATTCAGCTAAGATAAGTGTCTGTTTTTTTGTCTTTGTGCACACATGCAGTGTGCTTTGCAATTCAGTACAATTCATTGTGTTTTTGTCCAGCTTAGACTTTGTTTGGATTTTTCAGTCATGCTGGATTCTCAGGAGATGCAGATATACTTTCTATGTCTTTAGTTAGATGTAGTATATTTGTATTATCTGCTGTGGATATTTTTAGTATTTTAATACTGACCGCGTAGAATTCTGTCCTATCCTTTTCTGTTTAGCTAGAAGTGCCTCTTTTGCTAAATCCTGTTTTTCTGCCTGCGTGTGTTTTTCCTCTTATACTCACAGTCAATATTTGTGGGGGGCTGCCTATTCTCTGGGGTTCTGCTCTGAGGCAAGATAGAATTCCCATTTCCATCTATATGGATATTTAGTCCTCCGGCTGTGTCGAGGTGTCTAGGACGTGTTAGGTACATCCCACGGCTACTTCTAGTTGCGGTGTTAGTTTAGGGTTTTCGGTCAGTACAGGTACCACCTACTCCTGAGAAAGTCTTTCATGCGGCTCCAAGGTCACCGGATCATAACACTTCTCACGGATAAGCAGTGAGTTGGGATAGCCAAGGAATCTGAGGTTAAAAGCTAGGAGTCTACATCATAAACAGAAGCAAGAGACAAAGAATGGTCAGGTAACGGTTCAAGGTCAAAATACCGGTAGGATTTTGATCAGAGCTGATCAGAGCACAGGAGTTAAACAGATGGATGGTCAGAATGAGATCCAAGGTCAGGCAACAAAAGATCAACAAACAGAATACAGGATACAAAAAGACAAACCACAAAAAAGCTGAATGTACGTCTGGCAGTTAAGTAGCCTGGCAATCACTTGAGACAGTGAACACCGGGAGACAGTAAGCACCTTCAAGCCCAAATTGGGTGGCCAAGATGTCAATCAATCAAACAAATAAAGCAGCACTCTGTAGCACTATAACATGCAAACATGAAATATGAAAATTGAATTGCATTACTCCACTAGAAATATGAAAAATTGAGAATGCTTAGCGCATAAATTGGCCAATTCATGTGTATCTGGCAGCCACAATAAGGTGATTCTCGTTGTCAGGACCTAATGCCAAGCCTCTCTTAGACAGTCTACATCTCTCTGTGAACCTAATGTGAATCCTCTGTTAGACTGAAGCTTTCAATCAAAACACCGACAGCTCAGAAAACCCCTGCACCAGACTGGATAACTGATCTGTCAAGCAAAGAACTGACAGCTTCAGCACTCCCCTGTACCAGATTGGAGGGCTGAACCATCAGTAACTGCATCCCAGACTAAATGTGGGGTGAAATCGTGAAACAGGAATTAACAGGCGTTACCTGCTAGGATGCAAGTCCTTCTAATAATGTCAAGTAATGCTCTATAGGCACTCCTCACACTGGCCCATCTTCTGCACAGCCCCAGACTGAACCCTGTACCGTACATCAGTGTTGGAAGCAACGGCCCGGTTCACTCACACCTCCTGACCTTCGCAGCAGATGTCCACATCCAGATTGGGGTCCACACCCGGTCTACGGTTCTTGACCTGCAACGGTTGCCTATTGGTCCAAGTTGGATGAGGGTTGTGCCTCGGATCTTGACTGCGTAGTCTGGTTCATGGGTCTTGACTATCGACGGGCAAGATCTCAGGTCTTGACTGGCATAGTGTTGCTGAAAATACTGTCATGTGTTGCTGAATATCCCCCTTGATATTAGAATATTTGTATTGTTATTATGAAGAGATTGTATATTGCATGTTTAATTTTTATGAGTATGCCTAAACACATTAAAGGGAACCTGTCACCTGAATTTGGCGGGACCAGTTTTCAGTCAAATGGGCGGGGTTTTCGGGTGTTTGATTCACCCTCTCCTTACCCGCTGGCTGCATGCTGGCTGCAATATTGGATTGAAGCTCATTCTCTGTCCTCCGTAGTACATGCCTGCGCAAGGCAAGCATGCAGCCAGCGGGTAAGGAAAGGGTGAATCAAACACCCGAAACCCCCGCCCATTTGACTGAAAACTGGTCCCGCCAAATTCAGGTGACAGGTTCCCTTTAACACAGATTTGAGGTTATTAGAGGGTTAATCCTATTACCCATGATGAGTGGATCAGAGGTAATATAAAGTCCCAGTCACAGTTTGGTGTTTAAAGTAGTTTGAAGTGGTCTGAAGTTCAGAGTATCCTAAGCAATTATCTCAGATTAGTTTGATAAGTTGCTGCCTCAGTTTTTATAGTGGCAATTTCCACTAACTGTAGAATGTTATGAAAAGTTATCAAATGAATTGCAAAAACATTACAAAGTAATTCTTGTGACATGAAAATTAACTCAATTACCAGGTCGATTCAACACCAGAAAAGGGCTTGCACAGGAATGGAGGATGGCTCTCCAAGTGATCCAGGACCAATTTGGTAATGAACTGTGCTTTTTCCAGCATGATGAAGCACCATGTCACAAGACAAAAGTCCACACTAGTGATGGGCAAACGCATGGATGTTCACACTGGTGAGTTCTGATGAGCAGTTTTCAAAAGTTGTGTTCGTGTAGCAGAACGGTACTCATATCTCAACCCAAACCCCAATTAGATGAATGAGGTCCCCGAACATCCGGTGTTTCCCACAGTCATCTGTGTGACAGCACAAGAAACATCAGCTATGATTGGCGGTAATCTTTCAAGTTACATCCAGTCTGAGCGCTGCAGTTCTCAAGCTGTCACACTGATGTCAGCGTGTGAGTCAGCAGCTCTGACCGGTAGTAAAAAGGATATGGCCAGTCACAGGTGTATTACTCACATCATCGCATGCTTGCTGATAGCAGCAAGAGCAGGTATACAAAGATGGGAGTATTCACCAGCTGGCACTTAAGCAATAAATAAATCAATTAGTTAAAAAAATAGCGTGGGACCCCTCTATTTTTGACAACCAGCGCACGCAAAACTGACAGCTACGGGTGCAGCCCTCAGCTGTCAGCGTTATCTTGGTTAGCAAAAATAGAGGGTTCCCACATGTTTCTATTAGTACTATTTAAATAAATAATGTAAAAAATGGCATAGGTTCCTGCCTATTTTTGACAAATGACACTCAAGCCGGCTTACACTGAGCAGAGCGTGTGAAGCGCTGCATGCTTGTGACCAGCAGTGACATCATTGAGGTTACCACCGGTCACGCTTTGCTCAGTGTGTTCCGGCTGGCATGGAGAGCGGTCACATCACTTATGTGACTGCTCTATAAACCATCCGTATTGTTGTGGAACAGATATGGATTATCTTTTCCTTAGACAGGTGAGGAATATGGTGTTTTTTATTTTTTAGTTTTGAAAATGAATGGGTAAAAGAGCGGGGGGAGTTTTATTTCACATAAATGACTTTATTCTTGATGTGTCTTTATTACAATCTGACCATGGAGTTAGTAATGAGGGCGTCTCATAGACACCTCTCCATTACTAACCTGTGGGCTTGATGTCAGCTGACATTACAAAATTGACATCAACCCTATAACTATTACCCCACTCGCCACCACACCAGAGCAAATGTGAAGAGCGGGCCAAAGCACCAGAATTTGCACATCTAATAGGTGCGCATTTTCTGGTGCTGCTGGGGGCTTCTATTTTTAGGCTGGGAAGGCCAATATCCATGGCCCTTTACCAGTCTCAGAATATCAATCTCCAGCTGTCTGTTTTTTTTAATTATTTATTTAAATAATTAAAAAAAGGGGACCCTCCTATTTTTGATAACCAGCCAGGACAGTTGAGATCTTCATCCTGCAGATGTTAGTTTTGCCTGTGCTGATTGTCAAAAATCAAGGGTACCCCATGCCATATTTTATTTTTTTATTTATTGCCCAGGCGCCAGCTGGTGAATACTCCCATCATTGAACACCTGCTCTGGCTGCTATCAGAGAGAACAGGCATACGATGACAAGAGTAGAACTCTCAACAGCCAACGAGGGTGACTGGCAGCAACCTTTTTACAGCATGTGAAAGCTACTGGCTCACACGCTGTTATCTGTGTGGCAGTGTGGGAGCTGCAACACTCTGACTGGCATTAATGAACTGACCATCGATCAGAGCTGGTGATTCTCGCGCTGTCACACAGATGACCGGTTGGGAATCACCTGATATTCAGGCTGCCGAACCTGAGCAGTAACACAGACTTCATGGAAAAGTCTGTGTTTGGGGTCCGTACACGGACACTAGGTGTTCAATAGGGACCCCGAACTTTACCATTCGGGTTTGCCCATCTCTAGTGATAACTAGTGTTGAGCGATACCGTCCGATACTTGAAAGTATCGGTATCGGAAAGTATCGGCCGATACCGGCAAAGTATCGGATCTAATCCGATACTGATACCCGATACCAATACAAGTCAATGGGACACCAAGTATCGGACGGTATCCCTGATGGTTCCCAGGGTCTGAAGGAGAGGAAACTCTCCTTCAGGCCCTGGGATCCATATTAATGTGTAAAAGAAAGAATTAAAATAAAAAATATTGCTATACTCACCTCTCCGACGCAGCCTGGACCTCACCGAGGGAATCGGCAGCATTCTTTGCTTAAAATGCGCGCGTTTACTTCCTTCCATGACGTCACGGCTTGTGATTGGTCGCGTGCCGCCCATGTGGCCGCGACGCGACCAATCACAGCAAGCCGTGACGTAATTTTCAGGTCCTCAATGCCTAATTCTAGGCATTCAGGATTTTAAAATTACGTTCCGGCTTGTGATTGGTCGCGTCGCGGTCACATGGGCGACGCGACCAATCACAAGCCGTGACGTCACGGGAGGCAGGAAACGCGCGCATTTTAAAATTACGTCACGGCTTGTGATTGGTTGCGTGCCGCCCATGTGACCGCGACGCGACCAATCACAGCAAGCCGTGACGTAATTTTCAGGTCCTGAATGCAGAATTAGGCATTCAGGACCTGAAATTACGTCACGGCTTGCTGTGATTGGTCGCGTCGCGGTCACATGGGCGGCACGCAACCAATCACAAGCCGTGACATAATTTTAAAATGCGCGCGTTTCCTGCCTCCCGTGACGTCACGGCTTGTGATTGGTTGCGTCGCCCATGTGACCGCGATGCGACCAATCACAAGCCGGAGCGTAATTTTAAAATCCTGAATGCCTAGAATTAGGCATCCAGGACCTGAAAATTACGTCACGGCTTGCTGTGATTGGTCGCGTCGCGGCCACATGGGCGGCACGCGACCAATCACAAGCCGTGACGTCACGGAAGGAAGTAAACGCGCGCATTTTAAGCAAAGAACGCTGCCGGTTCCCTCGGTGAGGTCCAGGCTGCGTCGGAGAGGTGAGTATAGCAATATTTTTTATTTTAATTCTTTATTTTACACATTAATGTTGTTTCGATACCGATACCCGATACCACAAAAGTATCGGATCTCGGTATCGGAATTCCGATACCCGCAAGTATCGGCCGATACCCGATGCTTGCGGTATCGGAATGCTCAACACTAGTGATAACAAAATTGCTTGGTGAACAAAACATTGGAATTTTGGGTCCACAGTCAGGAAACTTCTCAGATCTCAATCCTGTTGAAAAACTTTGGTTAATCCGCAAAAAGCAGAGTGATGGCCGCTAGGCACCTGACTGTTTGGCCAGCGTAATATGGGTGTTGAACCAAGTCTTTGGCCACCTAGATCTCCACATGCTGTAGTACTTGTGATTGGGTATCCTACAATTAACCATCATGTTTTTGGTGGGAATAGGTGGGTTACCTTGGTTTAGGATGTACTTTTTTATGGTATCCACCTGGTCAGCGGGCAGCAAATTGTAGGTGTTATTTTTCACCTGACCGGAGAATTCCATTTGTATACCTATCATATATGCTTTTGTGTACTGTGCATGTCATGACATATTTGTTCTTTCTATTGCCTTGGGGAGATTCTTGAATGGCCCATTTAGAAATGTTGGTGTCTTAAATGATTTTAACGGTGTGTTTTGCTTTGCCTTTTTGTATTATCACGTTGAATACAATTTACTATTTAAGGTTGATCCCATTAATTTGCATATCTTTTTTTCTTGTTTTTTTTTGTACTTATTTATATGCATATGGTTGATCCCTAAGTTGTATATTTATGCGGTGCCCGCTATCCCCCCTTTTTTAGGTAAAGAGAACCCTAAGATCACTGTGGCTGAGCTCCAGAAATGCAGTAGGGAGATGGGGGAAAGTTCCACAAAGTCAACTATCACTACAGCCCTCCACCAGTCGGGCCTTTATGGCAGAGTGACCAGACGGAAGCCTCTCCTCATTGCAAGATATATGAAAGCCCCCATAGAGTTTGCTAAAAAAAAAAAAAACACATGAAGGGCTCCCAAACTATGAGAAATAAGATTCTCTGGTCTGATGAGACGAAGATAGACCTATCTGGTGATAATTCTGAGCAGTATTTGAGGAGAAAACCAGGCACTACTCATCACCTGCCCAATACAATCCCAACAGTGAAACATGGTGGTGGCAGCATCATGCTATGAGGGTTTTTTTTAGTTGCGGGGACAGGACAACTGGTTGCCATTGAAGGAAACATGAATGCGGCCGAGTACAGAGATATCCTGGATAAAAACCATTTCCAGAGTGCTCTGGACCTCAGACTTGGCTGAAGGTTCAACTTCCAACAAGACAATGAAGTACACAGCTAACATAACAAAGGAGTGGCTTCATAACAACTCTGTGACCATTCTAGACTGGCCCAGCCAGAGCCTTTACCTAAACCCAATTGAGCATCTCAGGTGAGACCTGAAAATGGCTGTCCACCAACATTCACCATCCATCCTGATGGAACTGGAAAAGATTCTGCAAGGTAAAATGGCAGAGGATCCCCAAATCCAGGTGTGTTGCATCATTCCCAAGAAGACTCATGGCTGTAATACCTCAAAAAGGTGTGTCTACTCAATACTGAGCAAAGGTTCTGAATACTTATGACCAAGTGAAATTTCAGGGTTTTTAAATAAATAAATAAATAAATTTGCGAAAATGTCATTTCTGTTTTTTTTCAATCAAGATAGGGTGCAGAGTATACAATAATGAGAAAAATAATTTACTTTTTTGAATTTACCAAATGGCTGCAATGAAACAAAGTTTGAAAAATTTAAAGGGGTCTGAATACTTTCCATACCCACTGTATGTTACCATGTTTCCCTTATAAAAAAAAATCACAGAGAAAAAAGCAGAGATGATTACCTGCTGAAGCCTCCAAATGCACTATCATGGTGCAGCTGACCCGATAAATGATGGCAAAAACACAGGTGCAAAAAATATCGATGAAACAACCACTTTCAATCCAGTGTTGGCTGTTTGGCATTAGTGCACAAAAAGATAAGCGATAATAGTCTGTATGTGGCATTGTTCACACAGGAAATGCAGAGCATCTGGTTTACAGCCTATTACTAATGCACATACAGGCGGGCTGCCCAGTGCTACAAAATGCATGCTGTGTGAATAGAGGCCTACAGTTTACAGAGCCATCTTGGTCCGATTGCGCCCTGCTAGATAAAGTGCAAACAAAAAAAACACATATCAATGTATGTAAGGTATTAGTTTATATTGGGGCCTCAATACGTAAGCTGGCAACCCACATCAAGGGTCCTTACATTTTGCCAGTCCTAACGCTAAACATTGAGTAAAAGCTCACAGACACAAAAAGAGGACTTAAAAATCCTACAAAAAATTGAAAAAAATCACAGAGAAAAAGCAGAGATGGTTACCTGCTGAAGCCTCCAAACAAATGCACCAGCAGGGCGCATCGGACCCGATTAATGATGGCAAAAACACAGGTGCAAAAAATACCGATGAAACAACCACTTTCAATCCAGTGCTGGCTGTTTGGCATTAGTGCACAAAAAGAGAAAGTCTGTATGTGGCATTGTTCACACAGGCAATGCAGAGCATCTGGTTTACAGCCTATTACTAACGCACATACAAGCGGGCTGCCCAATGCTACAAAATGCATGCTGTGTGAAAATTGTACAACATCTGTCATGTGCAAAAACTGATGTAGACAAGTGAACATGTAACGGAAAAATACTTCCCAAAGACTGCAGACTTTGAATTGCCAGATCACTAAAATAAGGTGCCAAGTATCTTTGGTGCCATGTGCACTGCAGTAAACGAACTGTCAATTCTACCTGTCATATTAATTTTCATCTTAATGGATGTATGGTCTATCAATCCATAAATATTATTGAATGTTATGCATATTTGTATATGGAGCGCCCCCACACCGCCGCAGGGCCGAGGGGTACCCGGAGCCGGGCCTCTAGGTCTCAGTCCTGGGGTTGTCACGGTGGCTAGACCCGGTCCGTGGCCCTGTCTGTCAGTGGGGGACGTCCGGTGCAATAAGTGATGTTGTAGCGGTGCAGTTGTGGGGTGCAGGTCGCGGTAAATAACGAGGACACCAGGTTGCAGTCTCTTTACCTCTTTACTGAAGCTCTCTGGGTCCTCAGTCCGGAATACGGCTCACCAGGCTGCGCAAGTCCGGCCGGTCCAATGGCACTTCCAGAGCTCTCCTTGCAGGTGGAAATCGGTGCCTTCCTTCTAGCGCTATGTGTTGCAGTCCTTCCCTGCTGTGCTTACGGAAAGTACCCCACAACTGTTGTGTCTGTTTCTCGTGTTCCCTCACAACAACTTAATTCGCAATGATCTTCCTCGTCCCTCCAGATACTATGGTAGGAACGCACCCGTATGACGGAGAGGCTCGGAGATCTTCCGGGACTCTATCTGCGCCCCTCTCCTGTTGGTACCCCCCTTTGCCTTCCTGGGTGATGCGTGAGACAGTCCGCCTCAAGCTAACTGCCCTGCCGTAGGTCTGAGGTATGGCTTGAAACTCTTTACCTCCTCGGCGTTCCGGCCACCGGTAGTGCGCCTCAGTAAGGTGCTGCCTCTTTCAGCACAACCCTCACTGGTATCTCCTTTCGCTTGATTTCGTTTCTCACTCAGCACAATCTATCTCGCTTCTTAGTCCTTCCTTGGGCACCGCCGCTATGCTGAGCAGGCACGGTCCCTTTTCGTTCTTTCCATGCCAAGCCTCTGCCAGGATCCCACCCCTGGCAGAGACCCTACAGTCTCTCCCTTCACAACACCCTCTGCCACCAGGTGTTGCTCCGTTCAATCCCGTCAGCGTTCTCACTAACTTCCTGCCTGACCCCCAGTTTACCCACTAGGGTGGGGAGTGGCCTAATGAATAGCACCCTTAGCTCCCCCCGGAGGCCCAGCTGTGAAATGTATTGGTGACTGTGATACCTGCTCAGAGAACTCCTTCCGTGCCATCGAACGCAGCATGGCCCCCCTTAGTGGCTGAACCATGCTACTGCAACGACCAGGACTCTGGGGCGCTGCACTCCCCCCTGGTTAAACACAGTACTCCGGGACTGGGAAGAAAAACAACAATACAGGTTAGCAAAAAGACATACAATTTTGTTGAGTGCAAATAACAATAAGTATACTTAAGTAGGCTTCCCTTTATGGGAGGTGAGGACACTTGTAACGTTACAAACATAATTAACCTTATAATTTACAGAGTATAAATAACTTCTGTTACCCAACCGGGTATTCTATTTAGTGCAATTTTTGAAATAATAACTTAACATTGCCTTTAAGAAACTCACACTCTTAGTCTATCAAAGGCCTTCCTATAATCACATTATAAGGCATTTCAACTTTACATTCTCCTTCTTGTGAACCTGCAGGACCGCCTGTCCCTACGGCACCAGACCTACTGCCTCTCCTTTCTTCTACAGGACCGCCCTGTTCAGCCAGGGCCTACTGCCTTTCGCTACTATACACAGTATAGACATAACATTCCTTTCGGTTGAAGAACTCTGAGCCAGCTCTACTCGGCCCCTTTAAGGACTCACTCTCTAACCCCTACGGGTTCACTCTCTGTCCTTAGCAATAAAGTAACTTTTCAATGGGGACGCAGGGTTTACCTTCTATCCTCACCCTCATTATTACTTCTCTTACTTTCAACTATGCAGACCTCTACTTCTACCCCTACGGGCTCTCTGCATCTTTCCTGTCTTCAAAACATTATTCAAATTTCACATTTTAACAAATTCAACACATATAACTCGGCATGTAAAACAGTTACATTTTCTTTTCAAGGCATCATTACCACATTACTGTTCTGTAACAGTATCGCTTTCAAGTACAATTCTTCACATCCCCTTTAAGAGGGGACCAGGTCTCTCTGAGGTAGCTCGTCTTCTCAGCCTACCAGTCTCATGCAAAGTTCCGGTCCGGTATCTTCACAAAGTGTCTTTAACTAGGACCAGTAGGAACGGTTTCTTCGCAAAGTGTCTTTTTGACTAAAACCAGTAGGGAGCACCTTTAAGAAAGTGCAAACTATTTACAAGGGAAAGTTTGAATCATGCGCAGTTCATGATTTCTGCAGTTCTCTTTTTTAAAACTGTATAAACTTCAGGAAAACAACAGTGACCCCGGGTCAACAAAGGGGTCACCTTTAACCCTAGACGGGTTTAGCAGCAAACAGGAACAGTTAAAGGAATGAACAGTTAACTATTTACATTTTCCATGGTATCGAGGTTTATTCTCCTTCCGGTGGCTTTGGTTCCTGGACCCCGGTCACTGTGACACGGATTCCAGCGGCAAGCTCCACAGGGGCCACCAGGTCACTCGGCGTCTGGATTTGAAGACTAACCCGGCGGGCAAGCTCGGGAGCTACTACAAAGCGCACCGTGGAGATAGTAACGAGATCCGGCAATTCTGGATCACCCGTAGTTGGGGCCACAGGTGAGACTCTCTCAGGCTCACATCGCCGCACCTTCCGGGCACGCCATCCTTGCGCATTCTGGTGGCGGGTGTACGTCACTTGATCTCCCTCCCGTAGCGGCTCGCCCTCCCGATCACAGCAGGGGGTGTCCACGTCGTAGCCAGCAACGAAGATGACAGTAGGTAAACCTGATTCCCAAATGGAGCCCCACCCTTTCTTGGGGTAGAAGGCCGATACAATTCCTCGTCTTACTGCGTCCTTTCCACCATATATAAACTTCTTACTTTGCATCTCCTGTTTTTCAACTTCTTCGCGCTGCTTCCAGTGTTGGAGTATGCATTGTTTGTACTGTTCCCAGGTAAACACCGCAATAGTGAGACCATCCACTGGAACCCCGTCCTGCTCGACCCAGGGGGTATCCCATCGAAACATCACTCCTCCCGGGTCCATCTCTATGGGTTCCCCCCACTTGGTGGGTAATGGTGGTAACAGTTTCCCCATCGCGCCAGGGGTGAGGATCGCCCGGTCAATTGTGAAGGAAGGGCTACTGTTGCGGGGGAAATCGGTCGCGGGAGCGGGATCGAGTGCGGGGGCAGGGGCGCCTTTCGTACCTGCGCCTAGTGTGGTCCCTCCGTGGTCGATCCGGTCCGCCGACAAGGGCGCTGGAGTCGGCTGCAGCCCGGACCGTGGCTCCTCCAATGGGATTCTCGGATTCGGCTCCGCTTGCTGTGGTTCCTCCTCCTCCAACTCCGAGGTCGGGATTGGTGGAGGTAATTCCGCTGTCAGCTTCACAGGCTCCCGGTCCGTCGCTGGTGAAGGATGGTAGGCCGGGATCGCTTCTTCCTCGCTCAGGCACTTGCTGCTCGTCATCGCCGCCTGATAGTCGCCGGCAGTGCATGCACCTAACTCCGCCATTTCTCCGAGGTCGGGCTTCTCCGTCGCCAGCTTCCCGCCGTTGCATCTCAGGGGGTTGTCTTCTGTTTTGGGGCAGGTCATCTCTTTGCAGCCAGAAGTGCAGGGGGCGGTAGCCATTTCTCGCGCCACACTGGGAGTCTCCGCCCATAACACACCCTCCTTCTCCTGGGGTGTAGCAATGGCGGCGCCTTTTGGCGGGAACTTCTGGCGGCCAATGGCGCAGCACAATCTTGCAATAAAGTACAGTAAATCACAGTCTCTAGGCACACATGACCTGATTCTTCAGGCTTAAGTAGATCCTGTTCGTGACGCCAAGTTGGAGCGCCCCCACACCGCCGCAGGGCCGAGGGGTACCCGGAGCCGGGCCTCTAGGTCTCAGTCCTGGGGTTGTCACGGTGGCTAGACCCGGTCCGTGGCCCTGTCTGTCAGTGGGGGACGTCCGGTGCAATAAGTGATGTTGTAGCGGTGCAGTTGTGGGGTGCAGGTCGCGGTAAATAACGAGGACACCAGGTTGCAGTCTCTTTACCTCTTTACTGAAGCTCTCTGGGTCCTCAGTCCGGAATACGGCTCACCAGGCTGCGCAAGTCCGGCCGGTCCAATGGCACTTCCAGAGCTCTCCTTGCAGGTGGAAATCGGTGCCTTCCTTCTAGCGCTATGTGTTGCAGTCCTTCCCTGCTGTGCTTACGGAAAGTACCCCACAACTGTTGTGTCTGTTTCTCGTGTTCCCTCACAACAACTTAATTCGCAATGATCTTCCTCGTCCCTCCAGATACTATGGTAGGAACGCACCCGTATGACGGGGAGGCTCGGAGATCTTCCGGGACTCTATCTGCGCCCCTCTCCTGTTGGTACCCCCCTTTGCCTTCCTGGGTGATGCGTGAGACAGTCCGCCTCAAGCTAACTGCCCTGCCGTAGGTCTGAGGTATGGCTTGAAACTCTTTACCTCCTCGGCGTTCCGGCCACCGGTAGTGCGCCTCAGTAAGGTGCTGCCTCTTTCAGCACAACCCTCACTGGTATCTCCTTTCGCTTGATTTCGTTTCTCACTCAGCACAATCTATCTCGCTTCTTAGTCCTTCCTTGGGCACCGCCGCTATGCTGAGCAGGCACGGTCCCTTTTCGTTCTTTCCATGCCAAGCCTCTGCCAGGATCCCACCCCTGGCAGAGACCCTACAGTCTCTCCCTTCACAACACCCTCTGCCACCAGGTGTTGCTCCGTTCAATCCCGTCAGCGTTCTCACTAACTTCCTGCCTGACCCCCAGTTTACCCACTATGGTGGGGAGTGGCCTAATGAATAGCACCCTTAGCTCCCCCCGGAGGCCCAGCTGTGAAATGTATTGGTGACTGTGATACCTGCTCAGAGAACTCCTTCCGTGCCATCGAACGCAGCATGGCCCCCCTTAGTGGCTGAACCATGCTACTGCAACGACCAGGACTCTGGGGCGCTGCATATACTCCAATGACATATATGCCCAATGCAATGATTTACTGCAAAGTTTATAACAGTTAATTGACACTTTTATGAAATAATGAAAACTGTAAGGAAACCTTGATTTTGTTGGTGTGTACTACAGTACAACAGGTGCAGGATTACACTGGAAACTATCTTGAATAAACAGCAAGGGGTATTGTGTTACATGTTACAGTTAGTTGATATATTTGTACTTCCTCTCTTGATGACTCTACATGATGTTTAAATTTTGTTTATGTCAATGTTTTACTGTACACCTCCTGTTGTAATTCTAAAGCTAATGGTTGCTGTATGTCCCAAGGAAAACTGTTCATACTACAGCAACGTGCTGATAATTCTGATAAAAGTTGAAACCTGCAGCAGGTTTTACTACAAATTTAACTTACTATGTAGCTCTTCCACAATGCATGAATTCAACCCTTGACTATGATTATCATTCAAAACAATTGGCTACTAGCGATGAGCGATTTGATGAAAATGAAAATCTGTGTCGAATGTTTGGAAATTCAATGCTTCGGCAGATTTAAACAATTCGCGATTCGCTTTGCACAAATCAATAAAAATGACCACTACAATTATAAGTGTTACAGAATATAGTATCAACCAGAGAAGGATCACATGATCTTGGGGGCAGCACCGCCATAATGTCTTTCAACTCACATATTACATAATATAAGCAAATTGCCTCTTCAGAGAGGCAGAGGACTTGAACTATATTATCACCTATTGGATGTAGCAAACTTAAAAGTCAATATGGACCCTTTAATGAGCCTTGCAACAAAATTTAGGATAAGAAGCCAAACCAGAAGTTCCATTTAGAGACATGTATTTTTAGGAATTTGCCCTCCTCGCTACAAAAGCAGAAAATCTGATTTGGTTAGGTGAGTGGCCTCTAAAAGGAGTGTCTATGCAGGAAGGTTTGTGGGGAGTGCCAAGCCAGCATAAGGCAACTTATGGGCCATGCAAAGCTCGTCTTGGAATTTAAATATGAAAATAACCTCTTCAGAGAGAAAAAGAATTGAACTTCAGCACCAGTTATTGGAAATCAGATTATCTGTTTTTACTGATGATGGACAAACACCAAAAAAGACATGTCTGCAAATGAACTTTCTGTTTTGACTTCTTATCCTAAGTCATGTGACAAAACTCATTAAAGGGTCGATAGTGACTTTTAAGATTGCTACATCCAATTTATGAAAGCATTTAAGGAATTGCTAAGGGATGGAGAGAGTCGGCCCTGGGCAAACAAAAATCTCCAAGTGTGACAGAATGTGACTTTACAAACTTTTTTCAACTTTGCTTATGTATAATAAAATCATTTTCACATGCATCTACGTTTTGGATAGCAATCAGCACCCTTAGAGCTTGCTCACATAAATGTATAGCTGACGAGTGGTATCTAATGTTTTGACCATTGTTATAATTATTATTGTTATTATTATTATACATTTATATATTGCCATTTATTCCATGGCGCTTTACATGTGAAAACGGGCAAATATAGACAAGCACAATAAACATGAGCAATACAAGGCACACACAAGTACAGAAGGAGGGAGGACCCTGCTCATGAGGGATCACAGTCTACATGTGATGGGTAAGGATACACTAGGAGAGGGTAGAGCTGGTCATGCGGCGGTTCAGCAGACTAAGGATCACTGCAGGCTGTAGGCTTGTCGGAAGATGTAGGTCTTCAGGTTCTTTTTGAAGGTTTCCGTGGTAGGCGAGAGTCTAATGTGTTGGGGTAGAGAGTTCCAGAATATGGGCAGCATGCCCACTCTATGGGAGTGCTGTCTGATTTGCACTGACAGAGACAATGGAGAAGATGGAGAAACTAAGTTCTCCGTCTTCTCCGCTCCTGTGATAAGTTTCTCTCATCCAGAGAGAATCAGATCACACTAAGCTGACACTTGGCTCAAACTATGATCAGAGTAGGTGAGTCCTTACTCATGATCACCTACTAATCATCATCATTAATGGCAGCGACATTCATTCCATGCTCCTGAAGTACTAGTTAGCTGTGGTGAGCTGGCTTTTTTCCTTTTTTCCAACAAATATCTCTTGCATAGTGGCCATCATAATTTAGTGCTGATGCCTTCAAAGGTAAAAAGAGGTTGGCACATAAAATGGAGAATCTTTAGGGTATGTGCACACGTTGCAGATATGCCTGCAGAATATTCTGCACCTGTGTCTCTTGCTGGAAAACACACACACACACGTAAAAATCTGAACCTGCGCGTTTTAGATGTGGATTTTCATGCGATTTTTTTCATGCCGATTTGCATGCCTTTTGAAAGCTAAATAAAGATCTATTGTTGAAAAAAAAATTGTGATGTCATTTCTTGTCCAACCTCTTCATTTACATACTCCTTTGAAGAATAATGTTTACACACACAGAATGATAGAGTGATGGATAGATAAATAATAGATAGATCTATAGATAGATAATAGATAGATGGATCTATAGATAGATAATAAATAGATAGATCTATCTATAGATAGATCTATAGATACTGTATATCTATCTATCTATAGATATATCTATCTATCTATCTATAGATAGATAGATAATACCAAGCATGATGTTTAATAATAAACATAATAAAATGGTACATAAAGAGATAGGCCGGGATCACACTTGTGAAAAACTCGCATGAATCTTTTGCATCAAAACCCGGCACTGCCACCAGCACTCGGGACTGGAGCGTACGGCTGCATGTATTTCTTTGCAGCTGAATATTCCGGTCCTGAGTGCCGGTGGCAGTGCAAGGTATTGATGCGAGAGACTCGTGCGAGTTTCTCACAAGTGTGACCCCAGCCTTAAATGCAATATGTGTTTAATTTATAAAAAAAAAATTTAAAAAATGGGGTGGGCTCCCGTGCAATTTTCTGCACCAGAGGGGGAGAGCCAGTGACTAGGGGCTGATGTTTATAGCCTGGAAAGGAGTTAATACCCATGGATCTTCCCAGGCTATGAATATCAGCCCACAGCTGTATATTTAGCTTTTACTGGCTAATAAAATAGGGGGACCACCACAAAAAAATGATGTGGGGTCCCCCTATAATTAATAGCCAGAAAAGGCTATGCAGACAGCTGCGGGATGATATTCATAGCCTAGGAAGGGACTACGGATGCTGACCCCCCTGTTGTGAATTCCGTTCTCGAACTCCCTCCTGTGGTCATGAATGGTACTTCGGTGAGTTCTGTCTGTGGACTCCCTCTGGTGGCTGTGAGTGGAACTGCTGGTTCTTGAGGTTGCTTCCTCAGCTGCCCTCGTTTGCGGCTAGGCTGGCTTCTCTATTTAACTCCACTCAGATCGTTACTTCATGCCAGCTGTCAATGTATCAGTACTGGTTCAGATCTCTCTCGGATCTTTCTGATGACCTGTCTACTCCAGCAGAAGCTAAGTCCCTGCTAGTTCATTTGTTGTTCATTGTGTACTGAATATATTTCTTAGTACTTGCTAAGTTCTAGTCCAGCTTGCTAACATGATATTGCCTTGCTAGCTGGAAGCTCTGGGGTGCAGAGTGGCACCTCCGCACCGTGAGTCGGTGCGGGGGTCTTTTTGCACACTCTGCGTGGCTTTTTGTAGTTTTTTGTGCTGACCGCATAGATCCCTTTCCTATCCTCTGTCTGTTTAGTGAAGACTGGCCTCCTTTGCTGAAACCTGTTTCATTCCTGTGTTTGTGACTTTCCTCTTAACTCACAGTCAATATTTGTGGGGGGCTGCCTTTACCTTTGGGGAATTTCTCTGAGGCAAGGTAAGGCTTTATTTCCTATCTTTAGGGGTAGTTAGCTCTTAGGCTGTGAAGAGGCGTCTAGGGAGAGTTAGGTACGCTCCACAGCAATTTCTAGTGTGTATGATAGGATTAGAATTTGCGGTCAGCACAGATCCCACTTCCCAGAGCTTGTCCTGTCGTCTAGTTTAACCATCAGGTCATTCCAGGTGCTCCTAACCACCAGGTCCACAACAGTACAGCTGGCCACAAAGTGTTAATGCATCTCAATAGAGGGATAAGAGAAGTTCTGAGACCATTTTTTTTTCTCTGCAGTGTGTTTTGTCTTTCTTTTCCCCTTAACCTCTGGGTGGTTCAGGACTCAGGTGTAGATATGGACATTCAAGGTCTGTCCTCTTGTGTTGATCAACTCACTGCAAGGGTACAAAGCATTCAAGATTATGATGATGGCACAGAATGAAATAGCGCACTCCTCAGTCTTGACGATAAACTTTTTCTTTATTGAAGCATATTCATGGGTACAGGCGGGTGGATGTGAGCGGAGCGGGTACACAAGACTACAGCTGTTTCGCGCACAAAATGCGCTTCTACAGGTCCAGATAGCCACCGGAACCAGAGGGAGGCAACCTTATAGTCCTGCCCAGACCCAAGCCACCTCCCCCTGCTCACATGCGGCACCGGTAGCGCTAATTACTATGTGACAACTCCACATTTAACAAATACAAAAAGTGAGACATTACTTAAAATTAATAATAATATAGTTTAAAATATGAAACTGTGATTGGACGTACTCTCTTATCCTATCAAGTATAATACGGCGTGAACAAGGAGGAACAAACGACGATGTAAACATCAATAAGAACAAGGACATAAGATAAAGTATGGCGGGCAGGAAAGGGTGTCCCTGGCCTACAAAAAGACAGACATATCCACGCGTTCATTCAGACCATTCAGATAGCTCTGTTGAAGGCTATAAAAAACAATCAAAATTATTATATAAACGCTTTGAAAATCGAGGTTATCCACGTCCCCTACTCGATGCAGCAATGAAACGAGTGGAAAAAGAGGAACCCGGTTCTACAAAACCAAATGATAGGGTTACTACACATGCTAATAAACAGTTTGTGTTCAGTTTTAAATATGGCCCCATGGACTCGTACATTAGATCTACAATTAGAAAGAATTGGCATATTTTGAGCAAAGACGGAGACTTAACAGAAAGGTTAGAAAAAGGTCCCCTGTTTGCGAGTCGTCGTAGTAGAAACATAGGGGACATGCTAGTCCGCAATCGGATCACTACGGACCGCACAAGTTGGTTAAATAAGGATACCCCTAAGGGGAATTATAAGTGCGGTCAATGCAGTATATGCCCACAACATATTGTAGGTAGTACAGTTCAGATTGGGCCAATAAAACACACAGTCAAGGAATTTATTTCTTGTAAAACCACTTATGTGGTTTATGTGATCTTTTGTCAGTGTGGTTTCTACTATTTAGGAAAAACAATCCGTCCTCTATATATTCGTATTAAAGAGCATTTTGCATCAGTGCGGACAGGAAGGGGTGTTCCACGCCTTATTGATCATGTCAGGCAATGCCATGCAGGCAATACTCGTACATTATCCTTTGCTGGCATATCACGAGTTTATTCGCCACAACAAGGAGGTAATCTAAACCAGCGGCTGTTACAATGCGAGGCCCGATGGATAATGCGTACTAACGCAATGGGTCCTATGGGTCTGAATGAACGCGTGGATATGTCTGTCTTTTTGTAGGCCAGGGACACCCTTTCCTGCCCGCCATACTTTATCTTATGTCCTTGTTCTTATTGATGTTTACATCGTCGTTTGTTCCTCCTTGTTCACGCCGTATTATACTTGATAGGATAAGAGAGTACGTCCAATCACAGTTTCATATTTTAAACTATATTATTATTAATTTTAAGTAATGTCTCACTTTTTGTATTTGTTAAATGTGGAGTTGTCACATAGTAATTAGCGCTACCGGTGCCGCATGTGAGCAGGGGGAGGTGGCTTGGGTCTGGGCAGGACTATAAGGTTGCCTCCCTCTGGTTCCGGTGGCTATCTGGACCTGTAGAAGCGCATTTTGTGCGCGAAACAGCTGTAGTCTTGTGTACCCGCTCCGCTCACATCCACCCGCCTGTACCCATGAATATGCTTCAATAAAGAAAAAGTTTATCGTCAAGACTGAGGAGTGCGCTATTTCATTCTGTGCCATCATCATCGTTTGTGAAACTCTTGGATGCAGCACCCTCATTAAGACGGACTCTATTTGGGACTACGAGTTCCTGCTACTTGGAATAAAAATTCCTAACACGAGGGGTAAGTGCAGCCCAGCAGTGCCAATTTTCTGCTTTCAGACTTTCTTTGCTTGTGGCATTCAAGATTATGTAGTTCAGAATCCGATGTTAGAGCCTAGAATTCCAATTCCTGATTCGTTTTCTGGGGATAGATCTAAATTTCTGAATTTCAAAAATAATTGTAGACTGTTTTTTGCTTTGAAACCCCGCTCCTCTGGTGACCCCATTCAGCAAGTAAAAATCATTTCTTTGTTACGTGGCGACCCTCAAGACTGGGCATTCTCCCTTGCGCCAGGAGATCCTGCATTGCTTAATGTAGATGCGTTTTTTCTGGCGCTTGGATTGCTTTATGACGAACCTAACTCTTTGGATCAGGCAGATAAAATCTTGCTGGCTTTGTGTCAGGGTCAGGATGAGGCGGAGGTATATTGCCAGAAGTTTAGAAAGTGGTCTGTGCTTACTCAATGGAATGAGTGTGCCCTTGCAGCAATTTTCAGAAAGGGTCTTTCTGAAGCCCTTAAGGATGTTATGGTGGGGTTCCCCACGCCTGCTGGTCTGAATGAGTCAATGTCCTTGGCCATTCAGATCGATCGGCGCTTGCGTGAGCGCAAGGTTGTACACTATTTGGCGGTATCCTCTGAGCAGAGGCCTGAGCCTATGCAATGTGATAGGACTTTGACCAGAGCTGAACGGCAAGAACACAGACGTCAGAATGGGCTGTGTTTTTACTGTGGTGACTCCACTCATGCTATCTCTGATTGTCCTAAGCGCACTAAGCGATTCGCTAGGTCTGTCACCATTGGTACGGTACAGCCTAAATTTCTTTTGTCCGTTACCCTGATTTGCTCTTTGTCATCCTACTCTGTTATGGCATTTGTAGATTCAGGCGCTGCCCTGAATTTGATGGACTTGGAGTTTGCCAGGTGCTGTGGTTTTTTCTTGGAGCCCTTGCAGTATCCTATTCCATTAAGGGGAATTGATGCTACGCCTTTGGCCAAGAATAAGCCTCAGTACTGGACTCAGTTGACCATGTGCATGGCTCCTGCACATAAGGAAGATATTCGCTTTTTGGTGTTGCATAATTTGCATGATGTGGTCGTGTTGGGTTTGCCATGGCTACAGGTCCATAATCCAGTATTGGATTGGAAATCAATGTCTGTGTCCAGTTGGGGTTGTCAAGGGGTACATGGTGATGTTCCGTTGTTGTCAATTTCTTCTTCTACTCCTTCTGAAGTCCCTGAGATTTTGTCGGATTACCAAGATGTATTTGATGAGCCCAAATCCAGTGCCCTACCTCCTCATAGGGATTGTGATTGTGCTATTAATTTGATTCCTGGTAGTAAATTTCCTAAGGGACGACTTTTCAATTTATCTGTGCCAGAACACGCCGCTATGTGGAGTTATATAAAGGAGTCCTTGGAGAAAGGGCATATTCGCCCGTCGTCGTCACCGTTGGGAGCAGGGTTCTTTTTTGTGGCCAAGAAGGATGGTTCTCTGAGACCTTGTATAGATTACCGCCTTCTCAATAAAATCACGGTCAAATTTCAGTACCCTTTGCCTCTACTGTCTGATTTGTTTGCTCGGATTAAGGGGGCTAGTTGGTTCACCAAGCTAGATCTTCGAGGGGCGTATAATCTTGTGCGTATTAAACAGGGCGATGAATGGAAAATAGCATTTAATACGCCCGATGGCCATTTTGAGTACCTGGTGATGCCATTCGGGCTTTCTAATGCTCTATCTGTGTTTCAGTCCTTTATGCATAACATCTTCCGAAAGTATTTGGATAGATTCCTGATTGTATATTTGGATGATATTTTGGTCTTTTCGGATGATTGGGAGTCTCATGTGAAGCAGGTCAGAATGGTGTTCCAGGTCCTTCGTGCTAATTCTTTGTTTGTGAAGGGGTCTAAATGTCTCTTCGGAGTTCAGAAGGTTTCCTTTTTGGGCTTCATTTTTTCCCCTTCTACTTTCGAGATGGATCCTGTTAAAGTTCAGGCCATTTATGATTGGACTCAGCCTACATCTGTGAAGAGCCTTCAGAAATTCCTGGGCTTTGCTAATTTTTACCGTCGCTTCATCGCTAATTTTTCTATTGTTGTTAAACCTTTGACTGATTTGACCAAGAAAGGTGCTGATGTGGTTAATTGGTCCTCTGCGGCCGTTGAGGCTTTTCGGGAGTTGAAACGTTGTTTCTCTTCGGCCCCTGTGTTGTGTCAGCCAGATGTTTTGCTCCCTTTTCAGGTCAAGGTTGATGCTTCTGAGATTGGAGCAGGGGCTGTTTTGTCACAAAGAAATTCAGATGGCTCTGTGATGAAGCCATGTGCTTTCTTTTCTAGAAAGTTTTCGCCTGCTGAGCGCAATTATGATGTTGGCAATCGGGAGTTGTTGGCTATGAAGTGGGCATTCGAGGAGTGGTGACATTGGCTTGAGGGAGCCAAGCACCGCGTGGTGGTCTTAACGGATCACAAGAATCTGACTTATCTCGAGTCTGCCAAGCGGTTGAATCCTAGACAGGCTCGATGGTCACTGTTTTTCTCCCGTTTCGATTTTGTGGTTTCATACCTTCCGGGTTCTAAGAATGTGAAGGCCGATGCCCTTTCAAGGAGTTTTGTGCCTGATTCTCCGGGAGTTCCTGAGCCAGCTGGTATTCTCAAAGAGGGGGTAATTCTGTCTGCCATCTCACCTGATTTGCGGCGGGCGCTGCAGGAGTTTTAGGCTGATAGACCTGATCGTTGTCCAGTGGAGAAACTGTTTGTCCCTGATAGATGGACTAGTAGAGTTATCTCTGAGGTTCATTGTTCGGTGTTGGCTGGTCATCCTGGGATTTTTGGTACCAGAGATTTGGTGGCTAGGTCCTTTTGGTGGCCTTCCTTCTCACGGGATGTGCGTTCTTTTGTGCAGTCCTGTGGGACTTGTGCTCGGGCCAAGTCCTGCTGTTCTCGTGCCAGTGGGTTACTTTTGCCCTTGCCAGTCCCGAAAAGGCCTTGGACGCATGTTTCCATGGATTTTATTTCAGATCTCCCTGTCTCTCAAAGGATGTCGGTCATCTGGGTGGTTTGTGATCGCTTCTCTAAGATGGTCCATTTGGTGCCCTTGCCTAAATTGCCTTCCTCCTCTGATTTGGTTCCATTATTTTTCCAGCATGTGGTTCGTTTGCATGGCATTCCGGAGAACATCGTGTCGGACAGAGGTTCCCAGTTTGTTTCAAGGTTTTGGCGGTCCTTTTGTGCTAGGATGGGCATTGATTTGTCTTTTTCTTTGGCTTTCCATCCTCAGACAAATGGCCAAACTGAACGAACTAATCAGACTTTGGAGACCTATCTGAGATGCTTTGTTTCTGCTGATCAGGATGATTGGGTGACCTTCTTGCCATTGGCTGAGTTCACCCTTAATAATCAGGCCAGTTCGGCTACTTTGGTTTCGCCTTTTTTTTGTAATTCTGGTTTTCATCCTCGTTTTTCTTCAGGGCAGGATGAGCCTTCGGACTGTCCTGGTGTAGATTCTGTGGTGGACAGGTTGCAGCAAATTTGGACTCATGTAGTGGACAATTTGACATTGTCCCAGGAGAAGGCTCAACGTTTCGCCAACCGCCGTCGTTGTGTTGGTCCCCAACTTCGTGTTGGGGATTTGGTTTGGTTGTCGTCTCGTTATGTCCCTATGAAGGTTTCTTCTCCTAAGTTTAAACCTCGTTTCATTGGTCCTTATAAGATTTCTGAAATTCTCAATCCTGTGTCGTTTCATTTGGCCCTTCCAGCTTCTTTTGCCATCCATAATGTGTTCCATAGGTCGTTGTTGCGGAGATATGTGGCGCCTATGGTTCCCTCCGTTGACCCTCCTGCTCCGGTGTTGGTCGAGGGGGAGTTGGAGTATGTGGTGGAGAAGATTTTAGATTCTCGTATTTCGAGACGGAAACTTCAGTACCTGGTCAAATGGAAGGGCTATGGTCAGGAGGATAATTCCTGGGTTGTTGCCTCCGATGTCCATGCTGCCGATTTGGTTTGTGCCTTTCATTTGGCTCCTCCTGATTGGCCTGGGGGCTCTGGTGAGGGTTCGGTGACCCCTCCTCAAGGGGGGGATACTGTTGTGAATTCCATTCTCGAACTCCCTCCTGTGGTCATGAATGGTACTTCGGCGAGTTCTGTCCGTGGACTCCCTCTGGTGGCTGTGAGTGGAACTGCTGGTTCTTGAGGTTGCTTCCTCAGCTGCCCTCGTTTGCGGCTAGGCTGGCTTCTCTATTTAACTCCACTCAGATCGTTACTTCATGCCAGCTGTCAATGTATCAGTACTGGTTCAGATCTCTCTCGGATCTTTCTGATAACCTGTCTACTCCAGCAGAAGCTAAGTCCCTGCTAGTTCATTTGTTGTTCATTGTGTACTGAATATATTTCTTAGTACTTGCTAAGTTCTAGTCCAGCTTGCTAACATGATATTGCCTTGCTAGCTGGAAGCTCTGGGGTGCAGAGTGGCACCTCCGCACCGTGAGTCGGTGCGGAGGTCTTTTTGCACACTCTGCGTGGCTTTTTGTAGTTTTTTGTGCTGACCGCATAGATCCCTTTCCTATCCTCTGTCTGTTTAGTGAAGACTGGCCTCCTTTGCTGAAACCTGTTTCATTCCTGTGTTTGTGACTTTCCTCTTAACTCACAGTCAATATTTGTGGGGGGCTGCCTTTACCTTTGGGGAATTTCTCTGAGGCAAGGTAAGGCTTTATTTCCTATCTTTAGGGGTAGTTAGCTCTTAGGCTGTGAAGAGGCGTCTAGGGAGAGTTAGGTACGCTCCACGGCTATTTCTAGTGTGTATGATAGGATTAGAATTTGCGGTCAGCAGAGATCCCACTTCCCAGAGCTTGTCCTGTCGTCTAGTTTAACCATCAGGTCATTCCAGGTGCTCCTAACCACCAGGTCCACAACACCCCCCCCCCCGACTACAAACGCCAGCTTACAGCCACCCTAGAAATGGCACATCTGTAAGATGCGCCAATTCTGGCACTTAGCCTCTCTCTTCCCACTGCCCTGTAGCAGTGGCATATGGGGTAATAGGGGGTTAATGTCACCTTTGAATTGCAAGGTGATGTAAAGCAGGCTTAGTAATGGAGAGGCGTCAATAAGACAACTATCCATTACTAATCCTACAGTTGTTAATGAGTTAAATAAAGACATACACATGCAGAATTAAGTATTTTAATGAAATAAAACACGACACAGTTTTGCCATCTTTATTATATTGGTAATCCATGCGACGCCCTCGATCGCCTGCAAAAAATAAAAAATAAACCAACAGAAATACTCCCTGGTCCGACACAGTCTATTTAATAACAAGTGTCCCACGATGATCTCCCCTATAGAGCTGTCACATCAGGAGATCTAACAGCTCTATAATCCTCCAGTGACACACTGACAGGAGACAATGGCTCCTGCAGTGTTATCACTAAGGGTTCAATGGCCTCTCCCTTAACGGCACTGCTGCATGAGAATTTTCCCACACAGCGGTGCCACAAGTGACAGTATGAACTCTGCACTCACATCGGTGGAGGGATACAGTGTGGAAGGATACGTTCCGTCATTGTATCATCAGAGCCACTAGAGAGCGATCGCATCTGCCAATGAGACAACTCTCCATGGGAGATCATCGTGGGACACGCCTTATTAAATGGATTACATTGGATCAGGGAGTATACTGTTGATTTATTATGTTCAATTTTTTTCCAGGTGATCGTGGGCTTCGGGGATTAGCTGTATGGTGAGTATGTACGGCATGTTGTATGTACTGTATGTCTATATGTATGTACTGTATATGTGTGAATGTGTTTTGTGGTTTTTGCTTTTTTTTTTACATTTGAACACAGTAGCCAGATGATGGGACTACTACTGTCCCATAATCCGGCTACCTGTCACTGTAGCAGGCATAGCTGGATGGGACTAGTAGTTACATCGGACGATGCCTGCCTACACACAGACACACACACAGTCCCGCACACACACACACAGCCCCGCACACACACAAATAACAGCCACACACACACACACAGCCCCGAAGACACCCACAGACCCAAGCACACACACACAGACACACACAAACACACACATAGCCCTGCAGACCCCCGCAGATACACACAGACACACACAAACACCTGCACATAGACATGCACATCTTCTCCGCACACACAGTCTCCGCCCAAACACACAGTATCCTCCCACACACTCTTCCCCCTCCCAATCTGCAGGATTTCTCGCAGGCACATCAGCAGCAAAATGGCTGATTTTTTTAAACCTGCGGTTTTGCTGCAGATTGGCCTGACACAATGGAAGTCAATGGGTACAGAAACGCTGCAGATACGCAAAAAGAATTGACATGCTGTGGAAAAAAAGCTGCGCTTCCATGAGTTGTTTCTGCAGCATGTGCACACCAAATGTCAATTTCACATAGACTAACATTGCTTGTGCACTACACTGCAGATTTGATGCAATTCCGCGTGTCCATAAACGCTGCAGATCCGCATCTAAATCTGCAACGTGTGCATCTAGCCTTACTCACCTAGCCGTGCAGATTTGGCCTAATCTAAGGCAGGAAGTACAGTATAATGTACTAGGAACTGATTGCAGTATACTTAATTTAACATGTTCTATTGCTAACAAAATACACATTTCCTTATAAAATGTTTCATACAAATGACAAGGAGAAAATATAAGCCTTAAATATGGTGCCACTTGCATTTTCCCTAAAGCAGAATTATTGATGCTCTGTGTGTTATTTTCCTTCCTATTTCAATTACAAACTGTATTTTAAAATGATCAAGCAAATTTGCCGACTTCATTTTGCTATTCCTTTTAGTTGCTTATTGACATTTGGAATCATCATGTTTGTAATACTTAGGGAACTTAATTGAAGTCATCTGATTTCTAACTGAGACTATCTTTTATTCATGTTTTAAGGGTGATTTTTCAAAGTGAAACACTGAGAGTGAATAGAACAAATAATTAGTTTTACTCTGTATGCCTATCCACCTGAGAATTGTAATGTTATATGACTTCCTCATTGACAAGAAAAGTAAAAACGTCTACAGAAAGAAAGAAAAAGGGAAAGCAGAAACGCATATATACCAGTTAGTGTAACAGCCAGGGAAATATTTTGATGTATTTGCCAATGTACCAATTGACTTAAATGGGTTAACACATTTATTTAATTTATGTATTTTACTTGCTTATATAGCACTATTCATTCCACAGTGCTTTACCGACATTAACATTTGTCAAAAGGGTATACTGTCTAAGGCTAGTTTCACTTTTGTGGTAGAATCCGCAGCGTTTATGCCGCAACCTGAAACACATGATAAACCGCATGCAAACGCGTGCAAATGCAGTGTTTTTAGTTGCATAATGTAACGCAGGCGTTAATAAAAACACAATGTTTACACGCTTTTTCATGCTTTTTGCATGCGTTTGCATTTTCTGTGCACATGGTGGAAAATTTACCAGGAGAAAAATCTCGATAAACAGACACCACCAATCGTACTACAGTGGGCGTGTATTATAGGATATCTTTATATAGACCCTTGGACTGCTGAAATCTTCAGATTTAGCTACTGTATCCTGTGTCATGATGGATCTTCACATGGAGAGCTTTTATTTCAACCTGGATATAATTATCAAGCTGTTTCTTGCCTATGCGTTTGCTTGGGAGCAACAAAGAAATAGAGAAAGACAGAGAAGGACACGGCATCAGCATTTTTTTGAGACACCCCATTATTGAACTCCGGGAGAGCTGTGAAGCCTACCACATGCTATTTGGCGAGCTTAATGCTAACCTGGACAAACTCCCGGAATATACGAGGATGTCTCAAGAGACTTTCCAGGATTTACTTGGTCGTGTCCAAGGAGCCATCCGGAGACAGGACACACAGCTCCGTGGAGCGATTCCTGCAGAGGAACTTCTCCTGGTCACACTAAGGTACATAATAACTCTAAACAAATGCCTGTCATAATTATAATTGTTCTGCCATGTATTATTTGTATTTTCCTTTATGTGTTTAGTAAACCCCACCATAAATAGAATTATTCCCATTTTTTTTTTCAGATTCCTGGCTATCGGAGAGAGCTTATCATCGCTTCACTTTCAGTACCGGTTCGGAATTTCCACCTTGTCTGGAATAGTTGCGGACACCTGCCGGGCTTTGTGTAACGTTCTCCGGGATGAATTTATCCCCCTACCCACCGTGGACATGTGGATGGAAATTGCTGAAAAATTCTGGAGAGTGTGTAATTTCCCCAACTGTTTGGGAGCGGTGGATGGAAAGCACATACGGATTATCAAACCCGCCAGATCTGGATCCGAGTACTTTAACTACAAGAAATATTTTTCTGTAGTGCTCATGGCAATAGCAGATGTGGACTGTCACTTTATCACCGTGGACATTGGAGCTTTTGGCCGTGGCAATGGCTCCCAGACTTTCAAGAACTCTGATATGGGCCAACGTTTGCATGGCAAAAATTTTAATTTTCCCCTGCCACGACCTCTCCTCAGCACTCAAGGCCCATCAATGCCATTTGTTATGGTTGGGGATGAGGCCTTTCAGATGTGTGAAAACCTACTGAAGCCATATTCCAGTCGGGACTTGAACCACTTGAAAAGGATTTATAACTACAGACTGACCAGGGTACCTTTGAGATTCTTGTCTCAAAATGACGCATTCTTGGGACAGCCATGAATCTAAAAATGGAGACAGTCAATGAGGTTGTCAAAGCCTGTATGGCTTAGGAGCGACCCAACATTGAACTTGACGAACCATTTGCAAACCCATTGCCAGATTACCAGCATCACCCTCTGCGGTCAACTGTTGAAGTTGCCCACATGAGGGACCAATTTGCTGCCTATTTTGTTCCTGACATCGGACATGTGGCATGGCAAGATGATATTGTGTAAAATTTGCTGTTGGGTTTGGGTCTGTACCAGTTATGTTTTAAATGTTACTAACATTTTTTTTAATAAACGTTTTTTGACACCTGTACAGAGTCTCCTATGTCTTTCCTCTAAAAACCACTTATGTTGTTAGTGGTAAGGTAGTTGATGTCATTACATCCTGAATCTGTTCTGCAGTATCTATTGGTCGCAGACTGAAGAAACGATGGAGGTATAATACAAAGCACATCTATACTCACCAGTTCATATGTGAGAAATAATGACTTCATGATGCACAAAACCCAGCCTCATGAAGTCACTATTTCTGACACCTGTCCAGGTGAGTATACAGGTCCTTCTCAAAAAATTAGCATATAGTGTTAAATTTCATTATTTACCATAATGTAATGATTACAATTAAACTTTCATATATTATAGATTCATTATCCACCAACTGAAATTTGTCAGGTCTTTTATTGTTTTAATACTGATGATTTTGGCCTACAACTCCTGATAACCCAAAAAACCTGTCTCAATAAATTAGCATATCAAGAAAAGGTTCTCTAAACGACCTATTACCCTAATCTTCTGAATCAACTAATTAACTCTAAACACATGCAAAAGATACCTGAGGCTTTTAAAAACTCCCTGCCTGGTTCATTACTCAAAACCCCCATCATGGGTAAGACTAGCGACCTGACAGATGTCAAGAAGGCCATCATTGTCACCCTCAAGCAAGAGGGTAAGACCCAGAAAGAAATTTCTCAACAAATAGGCTGTTCCCAGAGTGCTGTATCAAGGCACCTCAATGGTAAGTCTGTTGGAAGGAAACAATGTGGCAGAAAACGCTGTACAACGAGAAGAGGTGACCGGACCCTGAGGAAGATTGTGGAGAAGGACCGATTCCAGACCTTGGGGAACCTGAGGAAGCAGTGGACTGAGTCTGGTGTGGAAACATCCAGAGCCACCGTGCACAGGCGTGTGCAGGAAATGGGCTACAGGTGCCGCATTCCCCAGGTAAAGCCACTTTTGAACCATAAACAGCGGCAGAAGTGCCTGACCTGGGCTACAGAGAAGCAGCACTGGACTGTTGCTAAGTGGTCCCAAGTACTTTTTTCTGATGAAAGCAAATTTTGCATGTCATTCGGAAATCAAGGTGCCAGAGTCTGGAGGAAGACTGGGGAGAAGGAAATGCCAAAATGCCTGAAGTCCAGTGTCAAGTACCCAGTCAGTGATGGTGTGGGGTGCCATGTCAGCTGCTGGTGTTGGTCCACTGTGTTTCATCAAGGGCAGGGTCAATGCAGCTAGCTATCAGGAGATTTTGGAGCACTTCATGCTTCCTGGCACCTGCTCACAGTGCCAAAACCACTGGTAAATGGTTTACTGACCATGGTATTACTGTGCTCAATTGGCCTGCCAACTCTCCTGACCTGAACCCCATAGAGAATCTGTGGGATATTGTGAAGAGAAAGTTGAGAGACGCAAGACCCAACACTCTGGATGAGCTTAAGGCCGCTATTGAAGCATCCTGGGCCTCCATAACATCTCAGCAGTGTCACAGGCTGATTGCCTCCATGCCACGCCGCATTGAAGCAGTCATTTCTGCCAAAGGATTCCCGACCAAGTATTGAGTGCATAACTGAACATTATTATTTGATTTTTTTTTGTTTGTTATTAAAAAACACTTTTATTTGATTGGACGGTTGAAATATGCTAATTTATTGAGACAGGTTTTTTGGGTTATCAGGAGTTGTAGGCCAAAATCATCAGTATTAAAACAATAAAAGACCTGACAAATTTCAGTTGGTGGATAATGAATCTATAATATATGAAAGTTTAATTGTAATCATTACATTATGGTAAATAATGAAATTTAACACTATATGCTAATTTTTTGAGAAGGACCTGTAGATATGCCTTGTATGACCTCCATTGTCTCTTCAGTTTGTGTGAAATAGATTACATAGACTGAAGAGAAATTGGAGGTTATACAAGGCAGTTTTCTACTCACCAGGACAGGTGTCATAAATAATGAGTTCAAGATGCAAAGTTTTGGGCATCATGAACTCACTATTTATGACACATGACCTGTTGAGTATAAATCTGCTTTGTATTACCGCCATTGTCTCTTCAGTCTGCGTCACATAGATTAAGCAAACTGAAGAGATTATGGAGAAAATACAAGTAATATTAGTTTTTGACAACTCATAGCTCCATACCAAACACACAAAGCTGTAGTGTTCTACTTAATAACTCCTGGAGCTATGAGGTGGCAAAAAAACAAAGTGTACGGCACAGTGTGTTTATTCGATGCACGGTGTGTTGCCGGTGGTGGAATACACAAATAACCAAACAGTATTGGGGGCAAAAAACATTTACATTTATTAAAAAAAAAAATTAACTGCGTCGGCTTGGGGTAGAGTGACGGAACTGGGGGGTGTGTAACTGTGAGGCCTGGCTGAAGATGACGCAGGGGTTGCAGGAGAAGGGGCAATTAAACTAGTGGGGTCAGGGAGTTCAGGGATGGTGCTAGAGGCATGGGAAGGCAGAGACACACTGGAAGGGCGAGACAAACCTGACATCACAGACACATTGGGAGGTTTGGGGAGCATTGGTGGGCTCATTTCTTGCTGCCCGGTCATGGTGGCCGACCTGTCATGGCCCGTGTACTGCTGCTGCTGCATGGTGGTGAAGACCATGCCAGGATCTGGCTGCTGCTGCTGCATGGTGGTGGTGGTGAAGGCCATGCCAGGGTACGGGTGCTGCTGCTGCATCCTGGTGGTGGTGAAAGCCATGGCAGGGTCCGGATGCTGCTGCTGCTGCAGCTGGGACCTGGTGATGGTGGCCAACCTGTCCTGATCCGGGTGCTGCTGCTGCATGGTGGTGCCAGTGGAGGATGTCCAAGCAGGAGCAGCAGTTGGCATGGTGGTGGCGGTGGGCTGTCCAACAGCACTCGGCATGGTGGTGGCACTGTAGTGGTTTCCGGCAGTGCTTGGAATGGTGGTGGCTGTTCAGTGGTATGCAGCAGAGCTCAGCACTGAGGTCAAGCGTGACAGTGTTGGCACAGGTGGAAATGCCACCACTGGCTGCTGAAAATACCGAGTCTGCCGCATAGCCTGCACATAAGCAGCATTGCAGGCCTGCATGACACTAAGTTGGAGATCAGGAGTAAGGCTGGTTTCACACTTGCGTTTTTTGCCGCTGCGTTTTAGCGCTAAAAAACGCATGCGTTTTTTTTCTATACTTAACATTAAAAACGCATGCGTTTTTTGCATGCGTTTTGCCGCATTTTGACAACGCATGCGTTTTTTTATGCTTGCGTTTTGTTGCAGAAATGCAACCTGTAGAAATTTCTAGCAGTGTTTTTTTTCCGCAAAAAAACGCATGCGTTTTTTCGAGGCAAAAAAAGTATTGCTGTCTATGTAAACGCATGCGTTTTTAAGCACATGCGTTTGCGTTAAAAACGCATGCGTTTTATAGAAAAAAACAAGAATACACACTTATAAGCCACCCCCCACCATCAAGGTGATAAAGGGATCCAAACCCTAACCCTAACCCTACCCCTAACCCTACCCCTAACCCTAAAGCCGGTAATTCAATTGCCGGCTTTTCATTTCTCCTGCCTAAACCCGACATGATATGAGACATGGTTTACATACAGTAAACCATGTCATATCCACCTTTTTTTTGCATATTCCACACTACTAATGTTAGTAGTGTGTATGCGCAAAATTTCGGCGCTGTAGCTATTAATTTTAAGGGTTAAATCGCAGAAAAAAATGGCAATTTTCAACGCCAGAGTGGTAAAGCCAGTGACTGAGGGCAGATATTAATAGCCTGGAGAGGGTCCACGGTTATTGGCCCCCCCCTGGCTAAAAACATCTGCCCCCAGCCACCCCAGAAAAGGCACATCTGGAAGATGCGCCTATTCTGGCACTTGGCCACTTTCTTCCCACTCCCGTGTAGCGGTGGGATACGGGGTAATGAAGGGTTAAAGTCACCTTGCTATTGTAAGGTGACATTAAGCCAGATTAATAATGGAGAGGCATCAATTATGACACCTATCCATTGTTAATCCAATTGTATGAAATGGTTAAAAAAAACACACACACAATATTGGTTGGTGCTCAGAAGTGCTGGCTGCACAGAGAAAAACACTCGCCACTGTGTCAGTGGGGTTCAGTAACGCCAGCTGTTCCCCTGCTGTGTAACCAGCAACGTGTCCTGCAAACGCCACTCAGACACAACAGACACTAAACTGCCTCCAGTGCAGGCTTCGGCCTTCACTCTGCTCCTCCTGCTGTTTCTGGGCTCTAACACCACCAGTTGGTGCTCAGAAGTGCTTGCTGCACAGGGAAAAACACTCACCACTGTGTCAGTGGGGTTCAGTATCACCAGCTGTTCCCCTGCTGTGTAGCCGGCAACGTGTCCTGCAAACGCCACGTAGACACAACAGACACTAAGCTGCCTCCAGTGCAGGCTTCGGCCTACACTCTGCTCCTCCTGCTAACCCTGTGCTCCAACACCGCTAGTTGCTGCTCGAAAGTGTTGGCTGCACAGAGAAAAAAACTCGCCTCGCCACTGTGTCAGTGGGGTTCAGCAATGCCAGCTGTTCCCCTGCTGTGTAGCCAGCAACGTGTCCTGCAAGCGCCACGCAGACACAACAGATATTAAACTGCCTCCAGTGCAGGCTTCGGCCTACACTCTGCTCCTCCTGCTGTCCCTGGGCTCTAACACTGCCAGTTGGTGCTCGGAAGTGCTGGCTGCACAGAGAAAAACACTCGCCACTGTGTCAGTGGGGTTCAGTAACGCCAGCTGTTCCCCTGCTTTGTAGCCGGCAATGTGTCCTGCAAATGCCACGCAGACACAACAGACACTAAGCTGCCTCCAGTGCAGGCTTCGGCCTACACTCTGCTCCCCCTGCTGACCCTTGGCTCCAACACCGCTAGTTGCGGCTCTAGGAAGACAATCTTGAATAGCTCCCCCTGGTTCCAGTACCGTCAGCTGGTTCTGGGCAGAGCCTTTGGCTTAGGTGCCTCCTTCTGGGTATCCGAGTTCCACCAACGTCAGGTGGTCCTTGTTAATGCTTTCTGGCACGGGTACCTCCTGCTTAGTAACCGGGTTCCAGTAACGTCAGCTGGTCCTCAGTACTTCCTTTGGCTCTTGGACCTTTGGGTAGCCATACGAGTTCCAGTTCCATCAGCTGGTTCTCGGCATTTTCTCAGCCTTCTTGTACCTTCTGCTACATTTCCAAGTTCAAGACCCTACAGACGACGACCCGGAAGACCGAGAAGCAGAAGAACAAGAGGGTTGCAGAACAAAGAGCAGAAGAACATTAAGCATAAGACTAAACATCAGAGCAAAAGATATTATCTAATTTATAAGCAGAAGAAGACTAAGCAGTGTATGGGGGTGAGTCCGTTCCTCCTCGTGGTGCCCCTGGAAAAAGCCTGCTGCTGCAGGCCTAACTGAACGCGGACAAATCCTGTTGTAACTCTTTTGTGACAGGCAGAACGTAAGGTGTAATCTTCAAACTTTTATAGATAACAACTACAGGAATGCCTGTCACAAATAAGAATATGATGAAGAAGTAGAATATGAAGAAGAATAATAGTTTAATAAAAAGAATATGAAGAATGTAACCAAAAAAAATAATAGGTAGTAGATGAAGAAGAAGATGAATAAGGTGAAGAAGAAGTTGATGTCAAAGATGCTGCTGCTGAGGATGATGAAGAAGAAAGTGTGGGAGAAGTAAAAAAGAAGGTGAAGGGCATGGAAGTAGTGAAACATCAATATCTGACAAAATAAAACAAATCTTAACATAGTCAATATCTTTGTAACTCCGAACGTCTTAAAAAAAAATTAAAATTCCTGCTATTCTATTTGATTGGGCTAAACCTATATGCCTTTAATGTCTCCGCCACCTCCCCCAATACATCCTACATTATTCTTAGTTGTTTTCCTTCATGTACAATGAACCTACAAGGAAAGAAAGGGTTTATTTTAATTCCGATATTTTGGTCCCATTGACTTGCATTGGTATCGGGTATCGGTATCGGCGATATCCGATATTTTTTGAATATCGGCAGATCCAATCCGATACCGATACTTTCCGATATTGGAAGGTATCGCTCAACACTAGTGATGATTTAAAAAACAGGAATACCTGAATGTGATTTATTCGTTAATGCATTTTCTTGCTCACCACAGACTCATCGGCAGTGCAGATTTTAACCCATTCTTCTCCAGGCTTAGGCTGGTTTCACATTTGCGGTTGTGTCCGCAGTGTTTATGCCGCATTTTTCCGCATGCGTCGTGTATTCCTATCTTTAACATTAGGGACGCAGGTGCCTGCCATTGGATGCGTTTAGTTGCATTTGACGAAGCATGCATCGTTTCGTTGTCTGCGGCTTGGTGCGGTAAATGCTACATGTTGTAATTTCAGAGGCATGAGTTTGCCGCCAAGAAACGTATGCGGTTGTTAGTAGGAGGAGTGCGGCGAAAAAACGCATTTCAGTCTATGAGAACGCATGCATTCGCAAGCACATGCGTTTGTTTGCGTTTGTGAACGCATGCGTTTTACTACAGGAAAACCTGTCTAGACACTGATTAGCCACCCCCACAGATACAAACTGATAAAAGGAAGGAGTGGACATTTGCAGGCCACTACTCAGCACACTGGGAACAAGAGAACAAGCTCTGAAGCTGTGAGGAATCTACACTTTGAACAATGTGAGTATCAAAGCCAATGTCTATATTTTCTTTTTTCTCTCTATATGTCCTAATAATTTCTGTCTTTTTTTTCTTGCTGCATGCATCAGAATTTCATTGGCTTCTTCTGAGGAGCATCTTAGGCATGAACAAGGTGGAAATGACAATGAAGTGAGTACTCACCTCTTCAGTATTCTCTGTCACATCTACACACGTGACAATTTTTCTTTTTTCTTTTTCAGAACAGTTCTTCAACTGCGGCAGAGGCCGTGCAGGAGCAGCGTGGACACGGTCGTGTGGCAAGGCGGCGTCTAAGTATACCTGACTGATTGGACTCTGTTTATTTTATCCTGACTTTATTATTCTTGACTGTTCATTTATTTACTTTGCTCTTTCTTTACCTTTTTCTTCTTGACTCCTTTTTTTTCTTGACTTTGAATATTCTTGCCTGTTTTCTGTCTCTGTTGTTTTCTTTCTTTTTTTATGTTAATGTCTCAAACAATAAAGTATTTATTTATTTTCTAGGTTCCAGAAAGGGATGAGGACCTCATTGACAATGACATCCTCATCTCCCTGGTCCATGAGTGAGTCCCATTGTGGGACATCCGGGTTCCGCAGCACTCAGACAACGTGACGATCAGGCGACTAAGAAATTAGATGGCTCAAGCGATGTGGGATGGCTGGGACAGCGCCCTGGCTCGGGCCGCAAGGCAATTCGTAAGTATTGCAATGCGTTGTGATGCAGCAATGACATCGTCCGGGATCACACAACTGTGTAACTGTGTGTGATGAGAGAAACTCCTGAGAGTTTCTCTCATCACACACAGTTGTGTGATCCCGGCCAAAAGTGCTTTGTCTAACCATGTTTTTTTTTAACAGTGCTCAAAGTCAGAACACGTTGGCATTCCATGAAGGATCGCTTCAACAAGGACCTTTGTCAAGAGAGCCGGGTTTCCTAGTGGTTCTGGAGCTGGGATCAGAAAATATAAGCATCACCACATGCTGTCATTTTTGAGACTGGTCCTTGCCCAGAAAACATAAGTATTTTTTGTGTTGCATTGGATTGTGTTGTATTGCCTAATCTGTATTTTTCAATTCCACAGGAGTTGGCGCTTTTACTATTATAAATGTTTTATACTAATGTTTTTTTGTTGTTTTTTTTGTTCACAGCACCTGGAGTAGCACTCTTGACCCTGGTTCTGGAGCGGTCCTTCATCAAACAGCCACGGTCCCGTCCCAGCCATCCAGCAGCACAGCAGCAAGTGGGCCTGCAAAACAGACTGGAGACCAGGAAGCTGGTCCATCAGCTGTTTCCCTGTCCCAGTCCCCTGCCTCTGCCTCTTTTTTTTTTGGCTCTTCCCGGCAGCGGCAGAGGGCCTCGGACAGGTCACTCATGCCCGAGTTTTTGCACTTGAGCTCGATCTTTCATGTTGGACTCAAGGCGATGGGAGGCAGACTGGATAGTTGCATAAACCATATGTATACACTTATCCAGGATGTCACCAGAAGCCTTGACCAAGTGAAAGCCGACTTCCAGAGGCCAGCACATCATTTTTTTAATCAAATAGAAAAGGGCATGTCGGGACACCTTAGGCTAGTTTCACATTTGCGTTTAAAAATGCAGCGTTTAAAACGCAAATGCAGGTGTTGAAAAAACGCATGTAGACGCGTGCAAACGCTGCGTTTTTTAGATGCATGCGTTTTTCTCATGCGGTAAACAAACGCAGCGTTTTGACGCCTTTACATGCGTTTTTTCCTGCGTTCGCGTTTTTGAAACGCATGCTGAGAAGTGTGTGACAGCTGCCAATCATCAAAATCATCTCGAAAACCCAATATACAGTGCCTACAAGTAGTATTCAACCCCCTGCAGATTTAGCAGGTTTAATAAGATGAAAATAAGTTAGAGCCTTCAAACTGCAAACAAGAGCAGGAATTATTAACAGATGCATAAATCTTACAAACCAAAAAGGTTTGTTGCTCAGTTAAATTTTTATAAATTTTAAACATAAAAGTGTGGGTCAATTATTATTCAACCCCTAGGTTTAATATTTTTTGGAATAACCTTTGTTTGCAATTACAGCTTTTAATCGTCTTTTATAAGACCTGATCAGGCCGATACAGGTCTCTGGAGTTATCTTGGCCCACTCCTCCATGCAGATCTTCTCCAAGTTATCTAGGTTCTTTGGGTGTCTCATTTGGACTTTAATCTTGAGCTCCATCCACAAGTTTTCAATTGGGATAAGGTCAGGAGACTGACTAGGCCACTGCAACACCTTGATTTTTTGCCTCTTGAACCAGGCCTTGGTTTTCTTGGCTGTGTGCTTTGGATCATTGTCTTGTTGGAAGATGAAATGACGACCCATCTTAAGATCCTTGATGGAGGAGCGGAGGTTCTTGGCCAAAATCTCCAGGTAGGCCGTGCTATCCATCTTCCCATGGATGCGGACCAGATGGCCAGGCCCCTTGGCTGAGAAACAGCCCCACAGCATGATGCTGCCACCACCATGCTTGACTGTAGGGATGGTATTCTTGGGGTCGTATGCAGTGCCATCCAGTCTCCAAACGTCACGTGTGTGGTTGGCACCAAAGATCTCGATCTTGGTCTCATCAGACCAGAGAACCTTGAACCAGTCAGTCTCAGAGTCCTCCAAGTGATCATGAGCAAACTGTAGACGAGCCTTGACATGACGCTTTGAAAGTAAAGGTACCTTACGGGCTCGTCTGGAATGGAGACCATTGCGGTGGAGTACGTTACTTATGGTATTGACTGAAACCAATGTCCCCACTGCCATGAGATCTTCCCAGAGCTCCTTCCTTGTTGTCCTTGGGTTAGCATTGACTCTTCGGACAAGCCTGGATTCGGCACGGGAGGAAACTTTCAAAGGCTGTCCAGGCCGTGGAAGGCTAACAGTAGTTCCATAAGCCTTCCACTTCCGGATGATGCTCCCAACAGTGGAGACAGGTAGGCCCAACTCCTTGGAAAGGGTTTTGTACCCCTTGCCAGCCTTGTGACCCTCCACGATCTTGTCTCTGATGGCCTTGGAATGCTCCTTTGTCTTTCCCATGTTGACCATGTTTGAGTGCTGTTCACAAGTTTGGGGAGGGCCTTAAATAGTCAGAAAAGGCTGGAAAAAGAGATAATTAATCCAAACATGTGAAGCTCATTGTTCTTTGTGCCTGAACTACTTCTTAATACTTTAGGGGAACCAAACAGAATTCTGGTGGGTTGAGGGGTTGAATAATAAATGACCCTCTGAAAAAACTTTTCCCAATTTAAAAAAAAAATAAACAAAGAAATAACATTCTTTTTTGCTGCAGTGCATTTCACACTTCCAGGCTGATCTACAGTCCAAATGTCACAATGCCAAGTTAATTCCAAATGTGTAAACCTGCTAAATCTGCAGGGGGTTGAATACTACTTGTAGGCACTGTAAATAGTAAAAGCTATATTTACTTCAGCGCGATAAATGTGAAAAGCCGGTAATTCAATTGCCGGCTTTTCATTTCTCCTGCCCAAAAACCCGACATGATATGAGACATGGTTTACATACAATAAACCATGTCATATCCCCCTTTTTTTTGCATATTCCACACTACTAATGTTAGTAGTGTGTATGTGCAAAATTTCGGCGCTGTAGCTATTAAATTTAAGGGTTAAATCACGGAAAAAATTGGCGTGGGCTCCCGCACAATTTTCTCTGCCAGAGTGGTAAAGCCAGTGACTGAGGGCAGATATTAATAGTCTAGAGGGGGTCCATGGTTATTGGCCCCCCCCTGGCTAAAAACATCTGCCCCCAGCCACCCCAGAAAAGGCACATCTGGAAGATGCACCTATTCTGGCACTTGGCCACTCTCTTCCCACTCCCGTGTAGCGGTGGGATATGGGGTAATGAAGGGTTAATGTCACCTTGCTATTGTAAGGTGACATTAAGCCAGATTAATAATGGAGAGGCGTCAATTATGACACCTATCCATTAATAATCCAATTGTATGAAATGGTTAAAAAAAACACACACACAATATTGCAAAGTATTTTAATGAAATAAACACACAGGTTGTTGTAATATTTTATTGCTCTCTCAATCCACCTGAAGATCATCGTTCTGTAACAAATTAAAAATAATAAACCAACAATATACATACCTTCCGTAGATCTGTGACGTCCCACGATGTAAATCCATCTGAAGGGGTTAAAATATTTTACAGGCAGGAGCTCTGCTATAATGCAGCTGTGCTCCTGCCTGTAAACCCCAGGGAATGAAGGTAATGTAGGTCAATGACCTATAGTTACCTTCAGTCGCGGGGATGCGCCCTCTGCTGGATGTCCTCATGAACTGCAGCCTGGGAACTTTTTCCTACGCTCGACGTCATATGAGGACATCCAGCAGAGGGCGCATCACCGCGACTGAAGGTAACTATAGGTCATAGACGTACATTACCTTCATTCCCCGGGGTTTACAGGCACGAGCACAGCTGCATTATAGCAGAGCTCCTGCCTGTAAAATATTTTAACCCCTTCAGATGGATTTACATCGTGGGACATCACAGATCTACCGAAGGTATGTATATTGTTGGTTTATTATTTTTAATTTGTTACAGAACGATGGTCTTCAGGTGGATTGAGAGAGCAATAAAATATTACAACAACCTGTGTGTTTATTTCATTAAAATACTTTGCAATATTGTGTGTGTGTTTTTTTTTAACCATTTCATACAATTGGATTAATAATGGATAGGTGTCATAATTGATGCCTCTCCATTATTAATCTGGCTTAATGTCACCTTACAATAGCAAGGTGACATTAACCCTTCATTACCCCATATCCCACCGCTACACGGGAGTGGGAAGAAAGTGGCCAAGTGCCAGAATAGGCGCATCTTCCAGATGTGCCTTTTCTGGGGTGGCTGGGGGCAGATGTTTTTAGCCAGGGGGGGGCAATAACCGTGGACCCTCTCCAGGCTATTAATATCTGCCCTCAGTCACTGGCTTTACTACTCTGGCGGAGAAAATTGCCAATTTTTTCTGCGATTTAACCCTTAAAATTAATAGCTACAGCGCCGAAATTTTGCACATACACACTACTAACATTAGTAGTGTGGAATATGCAAAAAAAAGGTGGATATGACATGGTTTACTGTATGTAAACCATGTCTCATATCATGTCGGGTTTAGGCAGGAGAAATGAAAAGCAATTGAATTACCGGCTTTAGGGTTAGGGGTAGGGTTTGGTTCCCTGTATCACCTTGATGGTGGGGGGTGGCTTATAAGTGTGTATTCTTGTTTTTTTCTATAAAAACACATGCGTTTTTAACGCAAATGCATGTGCTTAAAAACGCATGCGTTTACATAGACAGCAATACGTTTTTTTGCCGCGAAAAAACGCATGCGTTTTTTTTGCGGCAAAAAACGCCGCTAGAAATTACTACAGGTTGCAAATCTGCAACAAAACGCAAGCATAAAAAAAGCATGCGTTGTCAAAACGCGGCAAAACGCATGCAAAAAAACGCATGCGTTTTTAATGTTAAGTATAGAAAAAAAAAAGCATGCGTTTTTAGCGCTAAAACGCAGCGGCAAAAAACGCAAGTGTGAAACCAGCCTTACTCCTGATCTCCAACTTAGTGTCATGCAGGCCTGCAATGCTGCTTATGTGCAGGCTATGCAGCAGACTCGGTATTTTCAGCAGCCAGTGGTGGCATTTCCACCTGTGCCGCTGAAACACTGTCACGCTTGACCTCAATGCTGAGCTCTGCTGCATACCACTGCACAGCCACCACCATTCCAAGCACTGCCGGAAACCACTACAGTGCCACCACCATGCCGAGTGCTGTTGGACAGCCCACCGCCACCACCATGCCAACTGCTGCTCCTGCTTGGACATCCTCCACTGGCACCACCATGCAGCAGCAGCACCCGGATCAGGACAGGTTGGCCACCATCACCAGGTCCCAGCTGCAGCAGCAGCAGCATCCGGACCCTGGCATGGCTTTCACCACCACCAGGATGCAGCAGCAGCACCCAGACCCTGGCATGGCCTTCACCACCACCACCATGCAGCAGCAGCAGCCAGATCCTGGCATGGTCTTCACCACCATGCAGCAGCAGCAGTACACGGACTATGACAGGTCGGCCACCATGACCGGGCAGCAAGAAATGAGCCCACCAATGCTCCCCAAACCTCCCAATGTGTCTGTGATGTCAGGTTTGTCTCGCCCTTCCAGTGTGTCTCTGCCTTCCCATGCCTCTAGCACCATCCCTGAACTCCCTGACCCCACTAGTTTAATTGCCCCTTCTCCTGCAACCCCTGCGTCATCTTCAGCCAGGCCTCACAGTTACACACCCCCCAGTTCCGTCACTCTACCCCAAGCCGACGCAGTTAATTTTTTTTTTTAATAAATGTAAATGTTTTTTGCCCCCAATACTGTTTGGTTATTTGTGTATTTCACCACCGGCAACACACCGTGCGTCGAATAAACACACTGTGCCGTACACTATTAATATCTGCCCTCAGTCACTGGCTTTACCACTCTGGCAGAGAAATTTGCGCGGGAGCCCACTACAATTTTTTCCGTGATTTAACCCTTAAATTTAATAGCTACAGTGCCGAAATTTTGCACATACACACTACTAACATTAGTAGTGTGGAATATGCAAAAAAAAGGGGGATATGACATGGTTTATTGTATGTAAACCATGTCTCATATCATGTCGTGTTTTTAGGCAGGAGAAATGAAAAGCCGGCAATTGAATTACCGGCTTTTCACATATATCGCGCTGAAGTAAATATAGCTTTTTCTATTTATATTGGGTTTTCGAGATGATTTTGATGATTGGCAGCTGTCACACACTTCTCAGCATGCGTTTCAAAAAAGCAAACGCAGGAAAAAACGCATGTAAACGCGTCAAAACGCCGAGTTTGTTTACCGCATGAGAAAAACGCATGCGTCTAAAAAACGCAGCATTTGCACGCGTTTACATGCGTTTTTTCAACACCTGCATTTGTGTTTTAAACGCTGCATTTTTAACCGCAAATGTGAAACTAGCCTAAGGTGTCCCGACATGCCCTTTTCTATTTGATTAAAAAAATGATGTGCTGGCCTCTGGAAGTCGGCTTTCACTTGGTCAAGGCTTCTGGTGACATCCTGGATAAGTGTATACATATGGTTTATGCAACTATCCAGTCTGCCTCCCATCGCCTTGAGTCCACCATGAAAATCGAGCTCAAGTGCAAAAACTCGGGCATGAGTGACCTGTCCGAGGCCCTCTGCCGCTGCCGGGAAGACCCAAAAAAAAGAGGCAGAGGCAGGGGACTGGGACAGGGAAACAGCTGATGGACCAGCTTCCTGGTCTCCAGTCTGTTTTGCAGGCCCACTTGCTGCTGTGCTGCTGGATGGCTGGGATGGGACCGTGGCTGTTTGATGAAGGACCGCTCCAGAACCAGGGTCAAGAGTGCTACTCCAGGTGCTGTGAACAAAAAAAACAACAAAAAAACATTAGTATAAAACATTTATAATAGTAAAAGCGCCAACTCCTGTGGAATTGAAAAATACAGATTAGGCAATACAACACAATCCAATGCAACACAAAAAATACTTATGTTTTCTGGGCAAGGACCAGTCTCAAAAATGACAGCTTGTGGTGATGCTTATATTTTCTGATCCCAGCTCCAGAACCACTAGGAAACCCGACTCTCTTGACAAAGGTCCTTGTTGAAGCGATCCTTCATGGAATGCCAACGTGTTCTGACTTTGAGCACTGTTAAAAAAAAACATGGTTAGACAAAGCACTTTTGGCCGGGATCACACAACTGTGTGTGATGAGAGAAACTCTCAGGAGTTTCTCTCATCACAGACAGTTACACAGTTGTGTGATCCCGGCCGATGTCATTGCTGCATCACAACGCATTGCAATACTTGCGAATTGCCTTGCGGCCCGAGTCGGGGCGCTGTCCCAGCCATCCCACATCGCTTGGGCCATTTCATTTCTTAGTCGCCGGATCGTCACGTTGTCTGAGTGCTGCGGAACCCGGATGTCCCACAATGGGACTCACTCATGGACCAGGGAGATGAGGATGTCATTGTCAATGAGGTCCTCATCCCATTCTGGAACCTAGAAAATAAATAAATACTTTATTGTTTGAGACATTAACATAAAAAAAGAAAGAAAACAACAGAGACAGAAAACAGGCAAGAATATTCAAAGTCAAGAAAAAAAAGGAGTCAAGAAGAAAAAGGTAAAGAAAGAGCAAAGTAAATAAATGAACAGTCAAGAATAATAAAGTCAGGATAAAATAAACAGAGTCCAATCAGTCAGGTATACTTAGACGCCGCCTTGCCACACGACCGTGTCCACGCTGCTACTGCTCGGCCTCTGCCGCAGTTGAAGAACTGTTCTGAAAAAGAAAAAAGAAAAATTGTCACGTGTGTAGATGTGACAGAGAATACTGAAGAGGTGAGTACTCACTTCATTGTCATTTCCACCTTGTTCATGCCCAAGACGCTCCTCAGAAGAAGCCGATGACATTCTGATGCATGCAGCAAGAAAAAAAAGACAGAAATTATTAGGACATATAGAGAGAAAAATGAAAATGTAGACATTGGCTTTGATACTCACATTGTTCAAAATGTAGATTCCTCACAGCTTCAGAGCTTGTTCTCTTGTTCCCAGTCTGCTGAGTAGTGGCCTGCAAATGCCCACTCCTTCCTTTTATCAGTTTGTATGTGTGGGGGTGGCTAATCAGTGTCTAGACAGGTTTTCCTGTAGTAAAACGCATGCGTTCACAAACGCAAACAAACGCATGTGCTTGCGAATGCATGCGTTCTCATAGACTGAAATGCGTTTTTTCGCCGCACTCCTCCTACTAACAACCATATACGTTTCTTGGCGGCAAACTCATGCCTCTGAAACTACAATATGTAGCATTTACCGCACCAAGCCGCAGACAACGAAACGATGCATGCTTCGTCAAATGCGACTAAACGCATCCAATCGCAGGCACCTGCGTCCCTAATGTTAAAGATAGGAATACACGACGCATGCGGAAAAATGCGGCATAAACACTGCGGACACAATCGCAAATGTGAAACCAGCCTAAGGCTGGAGAAGAATGGGTTAAAATCTGCACTGCCGATGAGTCAGTGGTGAGCAAGAAAATGCATTAACGAATAAATCACATTCAGGTATTCCTGTTTTTTAAATCATCACTATTGTTGAGCGATACCTTCCAATATCGAAAAGTATCGGTATCGGATTGGATCTGCCGATATTCAAAAAATATCGGATATCGCTGATACCGATACCCGATACCAATGCCCGATACCAATGCAAGTCAATGGGACCAAAATATCGGAATTAAAATAAACCCTTTCTTTCCTTGTAGGTTCATTCTACAGGAAGGAAAACAACTAAGTATAATGTAGGATGTATTGGGGGAGGTGGCGGAGACATTAAAGGCATATAGGTTTAGCCCAATCAAATAGAATAGCAGGAATTTTAATTTTTTTTTAAGACGTTCGGAGTTACAAAGATATTGACTATGTTAAGATTTGTTTTATTTTGTCAGATATTGATGTTTCACTACTTCCATGCCCTTCACCTTCTTTTTTACTTCTCCCACACTTTCTTCTTCATCATCCTCAGCAGCAGCATCTTTGACATCAACTTCTTCTTCACCTTATTCATCTTCTTCTTCATCTACTACCTATTATTTTTTTTGGTTACATTCTTCATATTCTTTTTATTAAACTATTATTCTTCTTCATATTCTACTTCTTCATCATATTCTTATTTGTGACAGGCATTCCTGTAGTTGTTATCTATAAACGTTTGAAGATTACACCTTACGTTCTGCCTGTCACAAAAGAGTTACAACAGGATTTGTCCGTGTTCATTTAGGCCTGCAGAAGCAGGCTTTTTCCAGGGGCACCACGAGGAGGAACGGACTCACCCCCATACACTGCTTAGTCTTCTGCTTATAATTTAGATAGTATCTTTTGCTCTGATGTTTAGTCTTATGCTTAATGTTCTTCTGCTCTTTGTTCTGCAACCCTCTTGTTCTTCTGCTTCTCGGTCTTGCGGGTCGTCGTCTGTAGGGTCTTGAACTTGGAAATGTAGCAGAAGGTACAAGAAGGCTGAGAAAATGCCGAGAACCAGCTGATGGAACTGGAACTCGGATGGCTACCCAAAGGTCCAAGAGCCAATGGAACTACTGAGGACCAGCTGACGTTACTGGAACCCGGTTACTAAGCAGGAGGTACCCGTGCCAGAAAGCATTACCAAGGACCACCTGACGTTGGTGGAACTCGGATACCCAGAAGGAGGCACCTAAGCCAAAGGCTCTGCCCGGAACCAGCTGACGGTACTGGAACCAGGGGGAGCTATTCAAGATTGTCTTCCTAGAGCCGCAACTAGCGGTGTTGGAGCCAAGGGTCAGCAGGGGGAGCAGAGTGTACGCCGAAGCCTGCACTGGAGGCAGCTTAGTGTCTGTTGTGTCTGCGTGTCATTTGCAGGACACGTTGCTGGCTACAAAGCAGGGGAACAGCTGGCGTTACTGAACCCCACTGACACAGTGGCAAGTGTTTTTCTCTGTGCAGCCAGCACTTCCGAGCACCAACTGGCGGTGTTAGAGCCCAGGGAATCAAGGAGGAGCAGAGTGTAGGCTGAAGCCTGCACTGGAGGCAGTTTAATATCTGTTGTGTCTGCGTGGCATTTGCAGGACATGTTGCCGGCTACAGAGCAAGGGAACAGCTGACGTTACCGAACCCCACTGACACAGTGTCGAGTGTTTTTCTCTGTGCAGCCAGCACTTCCGAGCACCAATTCGTGGTGTTAGAGCCCAGGGATAGCAGGAGGAGAAGAGTGTAGGCCGAAGCCTGTACTGGAGGCAGCTTAGTGTCTGTTGTGTCTGCGTGGCGTTTGCAGGACACATTGCTGGCTACACAGCAGGGGAACAGCTGGCATTACTGAACCCCACTGACACAGTGGCGAGTGTTTTTCTCTGTGCAGCCAGCACTTCTGAGCACCAACTGGCGTTGTTAGAGCCCAGGGACAGCAGGAGGAGCAGAGTGTAGGCCAAAGCCTGCACTGGAGGCAGTTTAATATCTGTTGTGTCTGCGTGGCGTTTGCAGGACACGTTGCTGGCTACACAGCAGGGGAACAGCTGGCGTTGCTGAACCCCACTGACACAGTGGCGAGGCGAGTGTTTTTCTCTGTGCACCCAGCACTTCCAAGCAGCAACTAGCGGTGTTAGAGCCCAGGGTCAGCAGGAGGAGCAGAGTGTAGGCCGAAGCCTGCACTGGAGGCAGCTTATTGTCTGTTGTGTCTGCGTGGCGTTTGCAGGACACATTGCTGGCTACACAGCAGGGGAACAGCTGGCAATACTGAACCCCACTGAAACAGTGGCAAGTGTTTATCTCTGTGCAGCCAGCACTTCTGAGCACCAACTGGCGGTGTTAGAGCCCAGGGAAACAAGGAGGAGCAGAGTGTAGGCCGAAGCCTGCACTGGAGGCAGTTTAATATCTGTTGTGTCTGCGTGGCGTTTGCAGGACATGTTGCCTGCTACACAGCAGGGGAACAGCTGGCGTTACTGAACCCCACTGACACAGTGGCGAGTGTTTTTCTCTGTGCAGCCAGCACTTTCAAGCACTAATTTGTAGTGTTAGAGCCCAGGGACAGCAGGAGGAGCAGAGTGTAGGCCGAAGCCTGCACTGGAGGCAGCTTAGTGTCTGTTGTGTCTGCGTGGCGTTTGCAGGACACGTTGCCGGCTACAAAGCAGGGGAACAGCTGGCGTTACTGAACCCCACTGACACAGTGGCGAGTGTTTTTCTCTGTGCAGCCAGCACTTCCGAGCACCAACTGGTGGTGTTAGAGCCCAGGGACAGCAGGAGGAGCAGAGTGTAGGCCGCAGCCTGCACTGGAGGCAGCTTAGTGTCTGTTGTGTCTGCGTGGCATTTGCAGGAGACGTTGCCGGCTACACAGCAGGGGAACAGCTGGCATTACTGAACCCCACTGACACAGTGGCAAGTGTTTTTCTCTGTGCAGCCAGCACTTCCGAACACCAACTGGCGGTGTTAGAGCCCAAGGACAGCAGGAGGAGCAGAGTGTAGGCCGAAGCCTGCAGTGGAGACAGCTTAGTGTCTGTTGTGTCTGCGTGGCATTTGCAGGACACGTGACCGGCTACACAGCAGGGGAACAGCTGGCGTTACTGAACCCCACTGACACAGTGGCGAGTGTTTTTCTCAGTGCAGCCAGCACTTCCGAGCACCAACTGGCGGTGTTAGAGCCCAAGTAATCAAGGAGGAGCAGAGGAGCAGAGTGTAGGCGGGAGCCTGCACTGGAGGCAGCTTATTGTCTGTTGTGTCTGCGTGGCGTTTGCAGGACACATTGCTGGCTACACAGCAGGGGAACAGCTGGCGATACTGAACCCCACAGACACAGTGGCGAGTGTTTTTCTCTGTGCAGCCAGCACTTCGGAGCACCAACTGGCGGTGTTAGAGCCCAGGGAATCAAGGAGGAGCAGAGTGTAGGCCGAAGCCTGCACTGGAGGCAGTTTAATATCTGTTGTGTCTGCGTGGCGTTTGCAGGACATGCTGCCTGCTACACAGCAGGGGAACAGCTGGCGTTACTGAACCCCACTGACACAGTGGCGAGTGTTTTTCTCTGTTGAGCCTGCACTTCAGAGCACTAACTGCTGGTGTTAGAGCCCAGGGACAGCAGGAGGAGCAGAGCGTAGGCCGAAGCCTGCACTGGAGGCAGCTTAGTGTCTGTTGTGTCTGCGTGGCGTCTGCAGGACACGTTGCCGGCTACACAGCAGGGGAACAGCTGGCGATTCTGAACCCCACTGACACAGTGGCGAGTGTTTTTCTCTGTGCAGCCAGCACTTCCGAGCACCAACTGGCAGTGTTAGAGCCCAGGGAATCAAGGAGGAGCAGAGTGTCGGCCGAAGCCTGCACTGGAGGCAGTTTAATATCTGTTTTGTCTGCGTGGTGTTTGCAGGACATGTTGCCTGCTACACAGCAGGGGAACAGCTGGCGTTACTGAATCCCACTGACACAGTGGCGAGTGTTTTTCTCTGTTGAGCCAGCACTTCCGAGCACCAACTGGCGGTGTTACAGCCCAGGGAATCAAGGAGGAACAGAGTGTAGGCCGAAGCCTGATTGGAGGAAGTTGAAAGGGAACCTTTAACCCCCCCCCCACAAGGCGTTTGTAGCTGAAAGAGCCATCTTGTGCAGCACTAAGGATGCAAAAGGAAAAGGTGGCTCTTTTAATTATGCTCCTTGCAAGCGCTGAACTAAACACTTATAAAATGTGTCCCCTGATACCGTGAAACCGTCCCGGAGGTGGGACTGTCCTTCAAAATGGGACGCAGCACAGCCGTCATTCTTACCCCCTTGGCGCCGTGCGCCGCCTCCTCAGCATTGTTTGAATCTGTCCCCAAGCCTGCGCTGTTATGTTATCCCTTGGCCATAGCGCAGCCCATCTTCTGACATCATTTGATGTCAGGCTGGCTGCGCCTGTGCGGATGCGCTGCCCGAAATCTCACCAGGCAGTGTCATCTAATGTAATCACACTGCGGGTCTGGGATCCATGGGCATGTGCAGTGCATATCTTTGCCTCTCACTCCCTTCCTTCCGGCTTCTTCAGACTGTGCGGCGTCATGGCCGTGGCATGCTATTAGGGATCAGCTGACGGCGCACAGTCTGAAGAAGGCGGAGGGAGATGAGTGAGAGCCTGAGGTGAAGATATGCACTGCGCATGCCCATGGATCCCAGGCCCGCAGTGTGATTAAATCAGAAGAGACTGCGAGGCGGGATCTCAGGCTGCGCTATGATGTCAGAATACGGGCAGCGCTAAATGCGCATGGCCAAGGTTGAACATAACAGCACAGGCTACAGGACAGAATCAAACAACGCTGAGGAGGCGGCGAATGGCGCCAAGGGGGTAGTAATGATGGCTGTGCTGCTTCCCATTACGAAGGAAAGTCCCACCTCTGGGACGGTTACACAGTGTGAGGGGACACAATTCATAAGTGTTAGGTTCAGCATATGCAAGGAGCACAACAAAAAGAGGCACCTTTTCCTTGTTCAGCATTACTGCTGCACAAGGTGGCTCTTTCTGTAACAAACGCCTGGGGGGGACAGGTTCCCTTAAATTTCAGTTGTGGTGTCAGCGTGGCATTCGCAGGACACATTGCCGCAACACAGCAGGGGAGCAGCTGGCATTACTGAACCCCAATAACAGAGGAGCAACTGTTGACTGTGCAGACAGCACGTCCGGACAGCAACTGGCGGTGTTGGAGCCCAGGGACAGCAGGAGGAGCAGGCTAGAGTTATTGCCGCAACACAGCAGGGGAGCAGCTGGCGTTACTGAACCCCAATAACAGAGGAGCAACTGTTGACTGTCCAGACTGCACTTCCGGACAGCAACTGGCGGTGTTGGAGCCCAGGGACAGCAGGAGGAGCAGGCTAGAGTTATTGCCGCAACACAGCAGGGGAACAGCTGGCGTTACTGAACCCCAATAACAGAGGAACAACTGTTGACTGTGCAGACAGCATGTCCGGACAGCAACTGGCGGTGTTGGAGCCCAGGGACAGCAGGAGGAGCAGGCTAGAGTTATTGCCGCAACACAGCAGGGGAGCAGCTGGCATAACTGAACCTGTTGTGAATTTGGATTCTGGGCTCCCCCGGTGGCTACTGGTGGAATTGAACTGGTGTCTTCATCTTCTCTGTTCACCTGTTCCCATCAAGATGTGGGAGTCGCTATATAACCTTGCTGCTCTGTTAGTTGCTTGCCGGTCAACAATGTTATCAGAAGCCTCTCTGTGCTTGTTCCTGCTCCTAGACAACTACTAGATAAGTTGGACTCTTGTCCATGTTTGTTTTTGCATTTTTGTTCCAGTTCACAGCTGTAGTTTCGTTACTGTGTCTGGAAAGCTCTTGTGAACAGGAATTGCCACTCTGGTGTTATGAGTTAATGCCAGAGTTTTAAAGTAATTTCTGGATGGTGTTTTGATAGGGTTTTTAGCTGACCATGAAAGTGTCCTTCTTGTCTTCTGCTATGTAGTAAGTGGACCTCAAATTTGCTAAACCTATTTTCATACTACGTTTGTTATTTCATCTTGATTCACCGCCAATACATGTGGGGGGCCTCTGTCTCCTTTCGGGGTATTTCTCTAGAGGTGAGCTAGGACTAATATTTTCCTCTGCTAGTTTTATTTAGTCCTCCGGCTGGTGCTGGGCATCTAGAATCAATGTAGGCATGCTACCCGGCCACTGCTAGTTGTGTGTTAGGTTTAGTTCATGGTCAGCTCAGTTTCCATCTTCCAAGAGCTAGTTCCTATATTTGCTGATGCTATGATCTCTTGCCATTGAGATCATGACAGTTTGACCGGCCCACTAAAGGGTTAAAATCCTTGGCTGAGAAAGGAGAGAAATAAGTAGTCTGCTGAAATTTTTTTTTTTTTTTTTTTCTCTCCTTTGAATGGCTCTGTGTTCACCTGTTTGCAATGGATCTTCAGAGTGTAACTGCAGGTTTGAATAATCTCGCCACGAAGGTACAAAATTTGCAAGATTTTGTTTGTCATGCACCTGTATCTGAGCCGAGAATTCCTTTGCCGGAATTTTTCTCGGGGAATAGATCTGGGTTTCAGAATTTTCGAAATAATTGCAAATTATTTTTGTCCCTGAAATCTCGCTCTGCCGGAGATCCTGCACAGCAGGTCAGGATTGTGATTTCCTTGCTCCGGGGCGACCCTCAAGACTGGGCTTTTTCATTGACACCAGGGGATCCTGCGTTGCTCAATGTGGATGCGTTTTTTCTGGCCTTGGGGTTGCTTTATGACGAACCTCATTTGGAGCTTCAGGCAGAAAAGACTTTGATGTCCCTATCTCAGGGGCAAGATGAAGCGGAAATTTACTGCCAAAGATTCCGTAAATGGTCTGTGCTTACTCAGTGGAATGAGTGCGCCCTGGCGGCGACTTTCAGAGAGGGTCTCTCTGATGCCATTAAGGATGTTATGGTGGGGTTCCCTGTGCCTGCGGGTCTGAATGAGTCCATGACAATGGCTATTCAGATCGATAGGCGTTTGCGGGAGCGCAAACCAGTGCACCATCTGGCGGTGTCCACTGAGAAATCGCCAGAGAGTATGCAGTGTGATAGAATTCTGTCCCGAAGCGAGCGGCAGAATTTTAGACGGAAAAATGGGTTGTGTTTCTATTGTGGTGATTCTACTCATGTTATATCAGCATGCTCTAAGCGCACTAAAAAGCTTGGTAAATCTGTTTCCATTTGCACCTTACCGTCTAAGTTTATTCTATCTGTGACCCTGATTTGCTCTTTGTCATCTATTACCACGGACGCCTATGTCGACTCTGGCGCCGCTTTGAGTCTTATGGATTGGTCCTTTGCCAAACGCTGTGGGTATGATTTAGAGCCTTTGGAGACTCCTATTCCTCTGAAGGGGATTGACTCCACCCCATTGGCTAATAATAAACCACAATACTGGACACAAGTAACTATGCGTATTAATCCGGATCACCAGGAGATTATTCGCTTTCTGGTGCTGTATAATCTACATGATGATTTGGTGCTAGGATTGCCTTGGCTGCAATCTCACAACCCAGTCCTCGACTGGAAAGCTATGTCTGTGTTGAGCTGGGGATGTAAGGGGGCTCATGGGGATGTACCTGTGGTTTCCATTTCATCATCTATTCCCTCTGAAATTCCTGAGTTCCTGTCTGACTATCGTGACGTCTTTGAAGAATCCAAGCTTGGTTCGTTACCGCCGCACCGAGAGTGCGATTGTGCCATAGATTTAATCCCGGGTAGTAAATACCCAAAGGGTCGTTTATTTAATCTGTCTGTGCCTGAACATGCTGCTATGCGTGAATATATAAAGGAGTCCTTGGAAAAGGGACATATTCGTCCATCGTCATCTCCCTTAGGAGCCGGTTTTTTCTTTGTGTCAAAAAAAGACGGCTCTTTGAGACCATGTATTGATTATCGGCTTTTGAATAAAATCACTGTTAAATATCAATACCCATTGCCGTTGCTGACTGATTTGTTTGCTCGCATAAAGGGGGCCAAGTGGTTCTCTAAGATTGACCTTCGTGGGGCGTATAATTTGGTGCGAATCAGGCAGGGGGATGAGTGGAAAACCGCATTTAATACGCCCGAGGGCCACTTTGAGTATTTAGTGATGCCTTTTGGTCTTTCAAATGCTCCGTCAGTTTTCCAGTCCTTTATGCATGATATTTTTCGCGATTATTTGGATAAATTTATGATTGTGTATCTGGATGATATTCTGATTTTTTCGGATGACTGGGACTCTCATGTCCAGCAAGTCAGGAGGGTTTTTCAGGTTTTGCGGTCTAATTCTTTGTGTGTGAAGGGTTCTAAGTGTGTTTTTGGGGTACAGAGGATTTCCTTTTTGGGATATATTTTTTCCCCCTCTTCCATTGAAATGGATCCTGTCAAGGTTCAAGCTATTTGTGATTGGACGCAGCCCTCTTCTCTTAAGAGTCTTCAGAAATTTTTGGGCTTTGCTAACTTTTATCGTCGATTTATTGCTGGTTTTTCGGATATTGCTAAGCCATTGACCGATTTGACTAAGAAGGGTGCTGATGTTGCTGATTGGTCCCCTGATGCTGTGGAGGCCTTTCGGGAGCTTAAGCGCCGTTTTTCCTCTGCCCCTGTGTTGCGTCAGCCTGATGTTGCTCTACCTTTTCAGGTTGAGGTCGACGCTTCTGAGATCGGAGCTGGGGCAGTGTTGTCGCAGAAAAGTTCTGACTGCTCCGTGATGAGGCCTTGTGCCTTCTTTTCCCGTAAATTTTCACCCGCTGAGCGGAATTATGATGTTGGGAATCGGGAGCTTTTGGCCATGAAGTGGGCTTTTGAGGAGTGGCGCCATTGGCTTGAGGGGGCCAGACATCAGGTGGTGGTATTGACTGACCACAAAAATTTGGTTTATCTTGAGACCGCCAGGCGCCTGAATCCTAGACAGGCGCGCTGGTCATTATTTTTCTCTCGGTTTAATTTTGTGGTGTCATACCTACCGGGTTCTAAGAATGTTAAGGCGGATGCCCTTTCTAGGAGTTTTGAGCCTGACTCGCCTGGTAACTCTGAGCCCACAGGTATCCTTAAGGATGGAGTGGTATTGTCAGCCGTTTCTCCAGACCTGCGGCGGGCCTTGCAGGAGTTTCAGGCGGATAGACCTGATCGTTGCCCACCTGATAAACTGTTTGTTCCTGATGATTGGACCAGTAGAGTCATCTCTGAGGTTCATTCTTCTGCGTTGGCAGGTCATCCTGGCATTTTTGGTACCAGGGATTTGGTGGCAAGGTCCTTCTGGTGGCCTTCCCTGTCACGAGATGTGCGAGGCTTTGTGCAGTCTTGTGACGTTTGTGCTCGGGCCAAGCCTTGTTGTTCTCGGGCTAGTGGATTGTTGTTGCCCTTGCCTATTCCTAAGAGGCCTTGGACGCACATCTCGATGGATTTTATTTCAGATCTGCCTGTTTCTCAGAAGATGTCTCATCTGGGTGGTGTGTGACCGTTTCTCTAAGATGGTCCATTTGGTTCCTCTGCCCAAGTTGCCTTCTTCTTCCGAGTTGGTTCCTCTGTTTTTTTCAAAATGTTGTTCGTTTGCATGGTATTCCTGAGAATATCGTTTCTGACAGAGGGACCCAATTCGTGTCTAGATTTTGGCGGGCATTCTGTGCTAGGATGGGCATAGATTTATCTTTTTCGTCCGCTTTCCATCCTCAGACGAATGGCCAGACTGAGCGGACTAATCAGACCCTGGAGACATATCTGAGGTGTTTTGTGTCTGCTGACCAGGATGATTGGGTTGCTTTTTTGCCATTGGCGGAGTTCGCTCTCAATAATCGGGCCAGCTCTGCCACTTTGGTGTCCCCGTTTTTCTGTAATTCGGGGTTTCATCCTCGATTTTCCTCTGGTCAGGTGGAATCTTCGGATTGTCCTGGAGTGGATGCTGTGGTGGAGAGATTGCATCAGATCTGGGGGCAGGTGGTGGACAATTTGAGGTTGTCCCAGGAGAAGACTCAGCTTTTTGCTAACCGCCGTCGTCGTGTTGGTCCTCGTCTTCGTGTTGGGGACTTGGTGTGGTTGTCTTCTCGTTTTGTCCCTATGAGGGTCTCTTCTCCTAAGTTTAAGCCTCGGTTCATCGGCCCGTATAAGATATTGGAGATTCTTAACCCTGTTTCCTTCCGTTTGGACCTCCCTGCATCCTTTTCTATTCATAACGTTTTTCATCGGTCATTATTGCGCAGGTATGAGGTACCGGTTGTGCCTTCCGTTGAGCCTCCTGCTCCGGTGTTGGTTGAGGGTGAGTTGGAGTACGTTGTGGAGAAAATCTTAGACTCTCGTGTTTCCAGACGGAGACTCCAGTATCTGGTCAAGTGGAAGGGATACGGCCAGGAGGATAATTCTTGGGTGAATGCATCTGATGTTCATGCCTCTGATCTGGTTCGTGCCTTTCATAGGGCCCATCCTGATCGCCCTGGTGGTTCTGGTGAGGGTTCGGTGCCCCCTCCTTGAGGGGGGGGTACTGTTGTGAATTTGGATTCTGGGCTCCCCCGGTGGCTACTGGTGGAATTGAACTGGTGTCTTCATCTTCTCTGTTCACCTGTTCCCATCAAGATGTGGGAGTCGCTATATAACCTTGCTGCTCTGTTAGTTGCTTGCCGGTCAACAATGTTATCAGAAGCCTCTCTGTGCTTGTTCCTGCTCCTAGACAACTACTAGATAAGTTGGACTCTTGTCCATGTTTGTTTTTGCATTTTTGTTCCAGTTCACAGCTGTAGTTTCGTTACTGTGTCTGGAAAGCTCTTGTGAACAGGAATTGCCACTCTGGTGTTATGAGTTAATGCCAGAGTTTTAAAGTAATTTCTGGATGGTGTTTTGATAGGGTTTTTAGCTGACCATGAAAGTGTCCTTCCTGTCTTCTGCTATGTAGTAAGTGGACCTCAAATTTGCTAAACCTATTTTCATACTACGTTTGTTATTTCATCTTGATTCACCGCCAATACATGTGGGGGGCCTCTGTCTCCTTTCGGGGTATTTCTCTAGAGGTGAGCTAGGACTAATATTTTCCTCTGCTAGTTTTATTTAGTCCTCCGGCTGGTGCTGGGCATCTAGAATCAACGTAGGCATGCTACCCGGCCACTGCTAGTTGTGTGTTAGGTTTAGTTCATGGTCAGCTCAGTTTCCATCTTCCAAGAGCTAGTTCCTATATTTGCTGATGCTATGATCTCTTGCCATTGAGATCATGACATGAACCCCAATAACACAGGAGCAACTGTTGACTGTGCAGACAGCACTTCCGGACAGCAACTGGCGGTGTTGGAGCCCAGGGAATTCAGGAGGAGCAGAGTGTAGGCCGAGACTTAATTGGAGCAAGTTGAAAGGGAACCTTTAACCCCCCCAGGCGTTTGTAGCTGAAAGAGCCACCTTGTGCAGCACTAATGCTTCAAAAGGAAAAGTTGGCTCTTTTAATTATGCTCCTTGCAAATGCAGAACTAAACACTTATAAAATGTGTCCCCTGATACCGTGAAACCGTCTCGGAGGTGGGACTTTCCTTCATAATGGGACGCAGCACAGCCGTCATTCCTACCCTCTTGGTGCCGTGCGCCGCCTCCTCAGCGTTGTTTGAATTTGTCCCGTAGCCTGCGCTGTTATGTTATCCCTTGGCCATGCGCAGTTACCGCTGCCCGTCTTCTGACATCATTTGTTGTCAGGCTGGCTGCACCCGTGCGGACGCGCTGCCCGCAGGGCCGGCCCAAATGTATAGGTGAACTAGGCGGCCGCCTAGGGCGCCGACCCTAAGGGGGCACCTGAGAAAAAATAGAAAAAATTATAAAAAATCTTTTCAAAAGGCAAAAGGTGTATGGAGCGGAGCCGTGTGTGTATGAGGTGTACGGAGCGGAGCCGTGTGTATGAGGTGTATGGAGCAGAGTCGTGTGTGTATGAGGTGTATGGAGTGGAGCTAAATGTGTACGAGGTGTACGGAAAGGAGCCGCGTGTGTACGAGGTGTATGGAGCAGAGCGCGTGTGTACGGAGTGCAGACGTGTGTGTAGGAGTAGCTATGTGTGGCCATTATACGGTACGAAGTATCATGTGCGGCCAATATACAGTATGGAGCATTATGTGTGGTCATTAGTGTTGAGCATTCCGATACCGCAAGTATCGGGTATCGGCCGATACTTGCGGTATCGGAATTCCGATACCGGGATTCCGATACTTGCCGCGTATCGGATACCGGAATCGGAAGTTCTAAGATTCAAAAAGCAGAAATTCAGCCAATGAGATTGATTCCAAGTGTGGGCACATCCTGTTTAGCATGGAGGGCATGAAACTACTGGCAAGGCTGTGATTGGCTGGTGTAATGATGTCATGATGCAGTTTAAAAGTCGCTGGCGCCATTTTGCGATCACTCTGCTGTGAATTCAGTTAGTGACAGGACGCTGTTTGCTGACTGAGGGACAGTTTAGAGATAGCGATTTGCTTCTTTGTGCTTTCCAAAGGCTAATTTAGCAACCGCTGTGTTCACCTACTATTCACCTTGCTTTTGCCTTGTAGCGCTGTTTTCACAGCGATCTGCAGGGTCTGTGTGTGTGTGTGTGTGAGTGCAGCCCAGTCTCCAGTCTGAGTGCAGCCACATAGGCCATCCATAGTTGGTTGTATTCAGTTCAGGGAGGGTGGTTCATTGCCTCATACTGTTCCTTTTTTTTTTTTTTTTCCCAAGTAGTGTAGTCTGCTGCTAATTTATTCAAAAAAATCCTATTAGTGTCTTTCCACCCGTCTCCAGCTAATTTGTGGAAAAACACTACATAGGATAAAGTAGAGGAGGGTTTTTGGGCCTTGCAGCGCCGTTTACGGCTGTCTGCACGGTCTCCGTGTGACTGCAGCTCGCCCTGTAATCTGTGAGCAGCTGTAGCCTGGTTGTCTCCAGCTCAGGGTTTTTCACTGCGTCATACCGCCAAATCAATTTTCTTTTTTTTCAAAGTAGTGTAGTCTGCTGCTAATTAATTTAAAAAAATCCTATTAGTGTCTTTCCACCCGTCTCCAGCTAATTTGTGGAAAAACACTACATAGGATAAAGTAGAGGAGGGTTTTTGGGCCTTGCAGCGCCGTTTACGGCTGTCTGCACGGTCTCCGTGTGACTGCAGCTCGCCCTGTAATCTGTGAGCAGCTGTAGCCTGGTTGTCTCCAGCTCAGGGTTTTTCACTGCGTCATACCGCCAAATCAATTTTCTTTTTTTTCAAAGTAGTGTAGTCTGCTGCTAATTAATTTAAAAAAATCCTATTAGTGTCTTTCCACCCGTCTCCAGCTAATTTGTGGAAAAACACTACATAGGATAAAGTAGAGGAGGGTTTTTGGGCCTTGCAGCGCCGTTTACGGCTGTCTGCACGGTCTCCGTGTGACTGCAGCTCGCCCTGTAATCTGTGAGCAGCTGTAGCCTGGTTGTCTCCAGCTCAGGGTTTTTCACTGCGTCATACCGCCAAATCAATTTTCTTTTTTTTCAAAGTAGTGTAGTCTGCTGCTAATTAATTTAAAAAAATCCTATTAGTGTCTTTCCACCCGTCTCCAGCTAATTTGTGGAAAAACACTACATAGGATAAAGTAGAGGAGGGTTTTTGGGCCTTGCAGCGCCGTTTACGGCTGTCTGCACGGTCTCCGTGTGACTGCAGCTCGCCCTGTAATCTGTGAGCAGCTGTAGCCTGGTTGTCTCCAGCTCAGGGTTTTTCACTGCGTCATACCGCCAAATCAATTTTCTTTTTTTTCAAAGTAGTGTAGTCTGCTGCTAATTAATTTAAAAAAATCCTATTAGTGTCTTTCCACCCGTCTCCAGCTAATTTGTGGAAAAACACTACATAGGATAAAGTAGAGGAGGGTTTTTGGGCCTTGCAGCGCCGTTTACGGCTGTCTGCACGGTCTCCGTGTGACTGCAGCTCGCCCTGTAATCTGTGAGCAGCTGTAGCCTGGTTGTCTCCAGCTCAGGGTTTTTCACTGCGTCATACCGCCAAATCAATTTTCTTTTTTTTCAAAGTAGTGTAGTCTGCTGCTAATTAATTTAAAAAAATCCTATTAGTGTCTTTCCACCCGTCTCCAGCTAATTTGTGGAAAAACACTACATAGGATAAAGTAGAGGAGGGTTTTTGGGCCTTGCAGCGCCGTTTACGGCTGTCTGCACGGTCTCCGTGTGACTGCAGCTCGCCCTGTAATCTGTGAGCAGCTGTAGCCTGGTTGTCTCCAGCTCAGGGTTTTTCACTGCGTCATACCGCCAAATCAATTTTCTTTTTTTTCAAAGTAGTGTAGTCTGCTGCTAATTAATTTAAAAAAATCCTATTAGTGTCTTTCCACCCGTCTCCAGCTAATTTGTGGAAAAACACTACATAGGATAAAGTAGAGGAGGGTTTTTGGGCCTTGCAGCGCCGTTTACGGCTGTCTGCACGGTCTCCGTGTGACTGCAGCTCGCCCTGTAATCTGTGAGCAGCTATAGCCTGGTTGTCTCCAGCTCAGGGTTTTTCACTGCGTCATACCGCCAAATCAATTTTCTTTTTTTTCAAAGTAGTGTAGTCTGCTGCTAATTAATTTAAAAAAATCCTATTAGTGTCTTTCCACCCGTCTCCAGCTAATTTGTGGAAAAACACTACATAGGATAAAGTAGAGGAGGGTTTTTGGGCCTTGCAGCGCCGTTTACGGCTGTCTGCACGGTCTCCGTGTGACTGCAGCTCGCCCTGTAATCTGTGAGCAGCTATAGCCTGGTTGTCTCCAGCTCAGGGTTTTTCACTGCGTCATACCGCCAAATCAATTTTCTTTTTTTTCAAAATAGTGTAGTCTGCTGCTAATTTATTCAAAAAAATCCTATTAGTGTCTTTCCACCCGTCTCCAGCTAATTTGTGGAAAAACACTACATAGGATAAAGTAGAGGAGGGTTTTTGGGCCTTGTAGCGCCGTTTACGTCTGTCTGCACGGTCTCCGTGTGACTGCAGCTCTATCTGTTGTCAGTTCAGCCCCCAAAAAATAAATAAATAATAAAGTTCACCAAACACACCAGTTACACCACTTTACATTTCTGTAGGCCACATTAGCTCATATTTGTGTCTAGTCCACACTTTAGATAATTAGTGCTTCTTATACCTGTTAGGAGGAGTTGCTCAGGAATAAGCACACAAATCCGTTAGTACTTTTCTGCTTATCTTTATCAGTCAACCAAGATGAAGAAGGCAGTGAGTAAGGCACGGGGGCGTGGGAGCCGTCGCGGAGCAGGGAGGGGACGTGGGGATTCTGTGCCTGCTGCGGGCACCGGTGACTCATCAGCACCCACTTTCACCAGGCAACAGTCGTTCATGCGAAGCTTTGTGTCCGAGCGCCGTACACCGCTGCTGCGTGAAGAACAAATTGAAGCTGTTGTCGGATGGATGGCAGCTAATGCATCAACTTCCATTAGTGCCACATCCTCTCAGACACAGAGCACTGGAGAGCAGCCATCTGTCTCTTCACCACCTGCCAAATTGCCCAGGCAGACAGAGAGCCCAGGACAGGAGCCGTCTCTACTTCTGTTCTCTGAATCTCTTGGCTTGGAAACAGGGGGCCAGCCAAGCAGCATTGGAGAAATGGAAGAAGAGGCAGGGTGCAGTGATGCCCAACAGCTTTTTCTGTCTTCCTCTGAAGAGGCGGGTGGGCCAGTGGCTCCGGTCACCACATCGCAGGCCGCATCAGCTGATGATGACACTCAGGTGCCACTTACTGGTGCGTGCTCTGCTGCTGAGACTACCCAGGAGGAGCAGTTGGGGGCAGAGGGTAGTGTAGATGATGAGGTCCTCGACCCATCTTGGCGTGAGGGACAGGAAGGTGGTGGGAGCAGCTCTGAGGAAGAGATTCCCCGTACGGCCCAAAGAGGGAGAGGGAGGGGGAAGACTGCGGATCCTGCAGCCTCCGCTTTGGCACCCGTTAGGAGCATGTCTCTTCCAAAAGCCAAAAAGGGCGCTCCCAAGACTTGCAGTGCCTGGTCCTTTTTTGACACAGTTGCAGATGACATTTGCTATGTCAGATGCAACGTGTGTCATCAAAAAGTCAAAAGAGGTCGAAATGTCAGCAACCTCAATACCTCCAACATGTGGAAACATGTGCGCAACAGGCACCCGGCGGAGTTAGAAAAACACACTGAAGAGGTAGGCCAACCAACAGCGGCAGCTACCACCTCTTCAGCTCGTGTTGCCTCTTCCTCTACCTCACACGCAGCTGGTTCGGCGTCCTCCCAGGATCGCCGTGGAAGAACCTCTGCCCCTGTTGTCCAGAGACCCGCTGTAATTCCACCCGCAGCGCCACTTTCCCAGTCATCCACACACTCCCAGCCCAGTCTACAGCCATCGGTAGTACAGGCATGGGAGAAAAGGCGGCCTTTCTCGTCAAACCACCCACGAGCACAGGCTCTGACTGCAGGCATTGCCAAACTTCTGTCACTGGAAATGCTGTCATTCAGGCTGGTGGAGACTGACAGCTTCCGTGACTTCATGTCATTGGCAGTCCCACAGTACAAAGTGCCCAGCCGCTTTTACTTCAGCAGGCAAGCCGTCCCTGCCCTGCAGAAGCATGTGGAGGGACACATAAAACACGCGCTACTGAACGCCGTCAGTAGCAAGGTCCACCTCACCACCGATGCGTGGACCAGTCAACATGGACAGGGGCGATACCTTTCCCTCACTGCCCATTGGGTTAATGTCGTTGAGCCGGGTACAGACCGTGCGAGTGGCGCAGGACGTGTCCTGCCCACTCCAAGGATTGCAGGAATCCATTCTGTACGCATTGACTCCTCCTCTTACACCAGTTCCTCAGAATCATCGCTGCAGGAGCCGTCACAGTCCACCTCCACATGGACCCGTGATGAACGTGTACCTGTTACGACCGACATGAGCACAGCCGTGGCCAAACGTCAACAGGCCGTCTTGAAATTAATTTTCTTGGGGAATCGTAGCCACACAGCGCAGGAGCTCTGGAATGCCATCAAGCAGGAGAGCGATGTGTGGTTTGTGCCAGCGAATCTCCAGCCAGGCATGGTAGTGTGTGATAATGGCCGAAATCTGGTGGCAGCTCTGGGCCTCGGCAACCTCACTCACATCCCATGTCTGGCACATGTGCTCAATTTGGTCGTGCAGAGCTTTTTGAGGGACTATCCGGATCTTGATGCACTGCTGCACAAGGTCCGCCTAGAGTGTGCTCACTTGCGGCGTTCCAGCACGGCAAAAGCGCGCATTGCGGCTCTGCAGCGCCGACACCGCCTGCCGGAACATCGCATCATATGTGACCTACCTACCAGGTGGAATTCCACGTTACATATGTTGGAGCGGTTGTGTGAGCAGCAGCAAGCTGTAATGGAGTACCAGCTGCTTCAGGCGCAAAAAAGTCGCAGTCAGCGCCGTACAGACTTCACAACCACAGAGTGGGCCACTATGAATGACGTCTGCCAGGTTTTGCGTCCCTTTGATTATTCCACGCGGATGGCGAGTGCAGATGATGCACTAGTCAGCATGACTGTCCCCCTTATCTGCCTGCTTGAAAAATCACTGCAAGCGCTAAGGGATGATGTTGTGGAAGAGGTGGAGGATGAGGATTCACCATTTCCATCATCTTCTGGACAGTCAGCGCCACGTGGTTCCTCACAAACGCGTAGGCAGGGGACCGTTTGTGAGGAGGATGAGGAGGAGTCAATGGAGGAGGAAGACATCCGTCCAGAGGAGGGAGTTACACAATTGTCCAGTACTCAGTGTGTACAGCGAGGGTGGGGTGATGACGAGCGGGCAGAGATCACGCCTCCAGCAGGGGACAGCGTTTCTTGGGCAGTTGGCAGTCTGCAGCACATGGTGGATTACATGCTGCAGTGCCTGAGAAACGACCGCCGCATCGCCCACATTCTCAACATGTCTGATTATTGGGTGTTCACCCTCCTCGATCCTCGCTACCGGGACAACGTAGAAAGCCTCATCACACCGTTGAACCGGGAGCGAAAAATGCGGGAGTACCAAGACACACTGGTCAATTCCATCATCTTCTCCATTCCAACTGAGAGAAGTGCTGCTAGTGCATTCCAAAGCAGCTCAGTGCGTCCAGGCCGTGGTGGAGGCTCTGCACAAAGAGGGAGCAGAAGCAGTGCCTCTGCCCAAGGCAAGACCAGTATGGCCGAACTGTGGCACAGTTTTCTGTGCCCGCCACAAAAGTCTACACCATCACAGACGGCTCCAGTCAGCAGGAGGCAACGGTTCCGTCAGATGGTGACAGACTACATGTCTTGCCCTCTTGCTGTACTCCCAGACGGCTCTTCCCCTTTCAAGTTTTGGGTCTCAAAGCTGGATACATGGCCAGAGCTAAGCCAGTATGCATTGGAGGTGCTGTCTTGCCCTGCGGCCAGTGTATTATCGGAACGTGTCTTTAGTGCTGCAGGTGGTGTACTAACTGACCGTCGCATGCGACTATCCTCCGATAACGTTGACCGGCTTACTTTCCTGAAAATGAACAAGGCCTGGATCTCGCCGGAATTTGCCACTCCTCCTCCTGATTGAATAATTAGGTCACTGTATACGTTATCCAGGTCTCCTGTTGTGTTCATCTTTCTACCACCTGAACTTAAATTCCTGGGCTCCAACACCGCCAGTTGAGGCTCAGACGTGCCGTCTGCACAGTCAAAACATACGACCCAGTGTTATTGGGTTTCAGTAACGTCAGCTGATCCCCAGCTGTGTAGCCGGCAATGTGTCATGCGACCGCCACGCTGACACAACAACTGAAATGTAAGGGAATCTGTCCCCCCCCCCCCAAGGCGTTTGTTACTGAAAGAGCCACCTTGTGCAGCAGTAATGCTGCCCAAGGAAAAGGTAGCTATTTTTGTTTAGCTCCTTGCACACGCAGAACTTAACACTTATAAAATGTGTCCACTGATACCGTAAAACCGTCCCGGAGGTGGGACTTTCCTTCGTAATGTGACGCAGCCCAGCCGTCATTCCTACCCCCCCGGCGCCGCGCACCGGCTCCTCAGCGTTGTTTTATTCCGTCCAGGAGCCTGCGCTGTTATGTTATCCCGTGGCCAGGCACACTTAGCGCTGCCCGTCTTCTGGCATCATTTGGTGTCTGGATGGCTGCGCCTGTGCGGCCGCGCTGGCAGAGAGCCCGCCTCGCAGTGTCTTCTGATTTAATCCCACTGGGGGCCTGGGATCCATGGACATGCGCAGTGCATATCTGAACCTCCACCTCTCACTCATTTCCCTATGGCTTCTTCAGACTGTTCGGTGTCAGCTGGTCCCTAACAGCATGCCACGGCCGTGACACCGCACAGTCTGAAGAAGCCATAGGGAGATGAGTGAGAGGTGGAGGTTCAGATATGCAGTGCGCATGTCCATGGATCCCAGGCCCCCAGTGGGATTAAATCAGAAGACACTGCGAGGCGGGCTCTCTGCCAGCGCGGCCGCACAGGCGCAGCCATCCAGACACCAAATGATGCCAGAAGACGGGCAGCGCTAAGTGTGCCTGGCCACGGGATAACATAACAGCGCAGGCTCCTTGACGGAATAAAACAACGCTGAGGAGCCGGTGCGCGGCGCCGGGGGGGTAGGAATGACGGCTGGGCTGCGTCACATTACGAAGGAAAGTCCCACCTCCGGGACGGTTTTACGGTTGCAGGGGACACATTTTATAAGTGTTTAGTTCTGTGTTTGCAAGGAGCATGATGAAAAGAGCCACCTTTTCCTTTTGCATCTTTTGTGCTGCACAAGCTGGCTCTTTCAGCTACAAACGCCTTGGGGGGGGGTTAAAGGTTCCCTTTCGACTTTCTCAGGCTTCGGCCTACATTGTGTTCCTCTGCTTTTCCACCTGTCCCTGGGCTCCAACACCGCCAGTTGCCGTCCAGAAGTGCTGTACGCACAGTCAACAGTCCCTCCTCTGTTATTGGGGTTCAGTAACGTCAGCTGTTCCCCTGCTGTGTGTGTGGCAATCCCTCCTACCTCCTCCAACCTCCTCCTCCTCCAACCGTCCCTGGGCTCCAACACCGCCAGTTGCCGTCCAGAAGTGCTGTACGCACAGTCAACAGTCCCTCCTCTGTTATTGGGGTTCAGTAACGTCAGCTGTTCCCCTGCTGTGTGTGTGGCAATCCCTCCTACCTCCTCCAACCTCCTCCTCCTCCACCCGTCCCTGGGCTCCAACACCGCCAGTTGCCGTCCAGAAGTGCTGTACGCACAGTCAACAGTCCCTCCTCTGTTATTGGGGTTCAGTAACGTCAGCTGTTCCCCTGCTGTGTGTGTGGCAATCCCTCCTACCTCCTCCTACCTCCTCCAACCTCCTCCTCCTCCACCTGCCCCTGGGCTCCAACACCGCCAGTTGCCGTCCAGAAGTGCTGTACGCACAGTCAACAGTCCCTCCTCTGTTATTGGGGTTCAGTAACGTCAGCTGTTCCCCTGCTGTGTGTGTGGCAATCCCTCCTACCTCCTCCAACCTCCTCCTCCTCCACCCGTCCCTGGGCTCCAACACCGCCAGTTGCCGTCCAGAAGTGCTGTACGCACAGTCAACAGTCCCTCCTCTGTTATTGGGGTTCAGTAACGTCAGCTGTTCCCCTGCTGTGTGTGTGGCAATCCCTCCTACCTCCTCCTACCTCCTCCAACCTCCTCCTCCTCCACCTGCCCCTGGGCTCCAACACCGCCAGTTGCCGTCCAGAAGTGCTGTACGCACAGTCAACAGTCCCTCCTCTGTTATTGGGGTTCAGTAACGTCAGCTGTTCCCCTGCTGTGTGTGTGGCAATCCCTCCTACCTCCTCCAACCTCCTCCTCCTCCAACCGTCCCTGGGCTCCAACACCGCCAGTTGCCGTCCAGAAGTGCTGTACGCACAGTCAACAGTCCCTCCTCTGTTATTGGGGTTCAGTAACGTCAGCTGTTCCCCTGCTGTGTGTGTGGCAATCCCTCCTACCTCCTCCAACCTCCTCCTCCTCCACCCGTCCCTGGGCTCCAACACCGCCAGTTGCCGTCCAGAAGTGCTGTACGCACAGTCAACAGTCCCTCCTCTGTTATTGGGGTTCAGTAACGTCAGCTGTTCCCCTGCTGTGTGTGTGGCAATCCCTCCTACCTCCTCCAACCTCCTCCTCCTCCACCCGTCCCTGGGCTCCAACACCGCCAGTTGCCGTCCAGAAGTGCTGTACGCACAGTCAACAGTCCCTCCTCTGTTATTGGGGTTCAGTAACGTCAGCTGTTCCCCTGCTGTGTGTGTGGCAATCCCTCCTACCTCCTCCTACCTCCTCCAACCTCCTCCTCCTCCACCTGCCCCTGGGCTCCAACACCGCCAGTTGCCGTCCAGAAGTGCTGTACGCACAGTCAACAGTCCCTCCTCTGTTATTGGGGTTCAGTAACGTCAGCTGTTCCCCTGCTGTGTGTGTGGCAATCCCTCCTACCTCCTCCAACCTCCTCCAACCTCCTCCTCCTCCACCTGCCCCTGGGCTCCAACACCGCCAGTTGCCGTCCAGAAGTGCTGTACGCACAGAGCCAAACACCTCGCCAATGTGTTAGTGGGGTTCAGCACCGCCAGCTGTTCCCCTGCTGTGTATACGGCAACGTGTACTGCGACCGCCACGCAGGCACAACAAGTTAAATGTAAGGGAACCTGACCCCCCCCCCCCCCCAGGCGTTTGTTACTGAAGGAGCCACCTTGTGCAGCAGTAATGATGCAAAGGGAAAAAGTGCCTCTTTTCGTGATGCTCCTTGCACATGCTGAACCAAACACTTATGAAATGTGTCCCCACACAGCGTTAAACCGTCCGGTAGGTGGAACTTTCCTTTGTCGTGTGACGCAGCACAGCCATCATTTTTACCCCCTTGGCGCCGTGCGCCGCCTCCTCAGCGTTGTTTTAATCTGTCCCGGAGCCTGCGCTGTTAGGTTAGCCCTTGGCCATGCACACATGTTGCGCTGCCCGTCTTCTGACCTCATTTGGTGTCAGGCTGGCTGCGCCTGTGCGGGTGCGCTGGTCGAGATCCCGCCTCGCAGTGTCGTCTAATGTAATCCCACCGCGGGCCTGTGATCCGTGCCCGTGCGCAGTGCATATCCTCTCCTCTCACTCCCCTCCCTACGGCTTCTTCAGACTGTGCGATGTCAGCTGGTCCCTAATAGCATGCCACGGCCGTGACACCGCACAGTCTGAAAAAGCCGTAGGGAGGGGAGTGAGAGGAGAGGATATGCACTGCGCACGGGCACGGATCACAGGCCCGCGGTGGGATTACATTAGACGACACTGCGAGGCGGGATCTCGGCCAGCGCACCCGCACAGGCGCAGCCAGCCTGACACCAAATGATGTCAGAAGACGGGCAGCGCAAAATGTGTGCATGGCCAAGGGCTAACCTAACAGCCCAGGCTCCGGGACAGATTAAAACAACGCTGAGGAGGCGGCGCACGGCGCCAAGGGGGTAAAAATGATGGCTGTGCTGCGTCACACGACAAAGGAAAGTTCCACCTACCGGACGGTTTAACGCTGTGAGGGGACACATTTCATAACTGTTAGGTTCCGCATGTGCAAGGACCATAATTAAAAGAGCTAAGTTTACCTTTTCCAGCATTAGTGCTGTACACAATGGCTCTTTCAGCTACAAACGCCTGGGGGGGGGGGGGTTAAAGGTTTCCTTTCAACTTGCTCGAGTGCAGGCTTCGGCCTACACTCCGCTCCCCCTGCTCCTCCTGCTGACCCTGGGCTCCAACACCGCCAGTTGGGGCCCGGTACTGCTAGCTGCACAGAGAAAAACACCTCGCCAATGTGTCAGTGGGGTCCAGCACCGCCAGCTGTTCCCCTGCTGTGTAGCCGGCAACGTGTCCTGCAAAAGTCACGCAGACACAACACACCCAAAGCTGCCGCCTGTGCAGGCTTCGGCCTACACTCCCCTCCCCCTGCTCCTCCTCCTCCTGCTCCTCCTCCTGCTGTCCCTGGGCTCTAACACACCGCCAGTTTTTGCCCAGATGTGCTAGCTGCACAGAGAAAAACACCAGCCAATGTGTCAGTGGGGTCCAGCACCGCCAGCTGTTCCCCTGCTGTGCAGCCGGCAACGTGTCCTGCAAAAGCCACGCAGACACAAGAACTGAAATTGAAGGGAACCTGTCCCCCCTCCCCCAGGCGTTTTTACGTTATCCAGCCACCTTGTACAGCGGTAATGCTGCATGTGTGCAAGGTGGCTCAGAAACGTATTCTCCTCGCACATGTGGAACTGAAAACACGTCTGCAATGTGTCCTCTGTGTGACCATTTAACCGTCCCGGTGGTGTGACTTTCCTTTGTAATGACACGCTGCAACCCCCTTGGTAGCGCTGCCCGTCTTCTGGCATCATGGTTTGGCTGCCTGCGCCTCTGCGGCCGCCCTGACCCACACAACGCCCCTCGGTGTCTTATTTATTGGGACTGCGAGGGTGTGATTGATGGGCAGGATCAGTGCATCAGTTCGCCTGTCCCTCCTCTCCTTCCGCCTTCTTCGGACTGTGCGGCTTCATGGCCGTGGCATGCGATAAGGGATCAGATGACGCCGCACAGTCTGAAGCGGGTGTAAGGACCCGAGTGTGAGAGGCGAACATATGTGCTGCGCCAGGCCCTGAATCCCAGCCCCGCAGTGTTTTAACAATGTTAAGACACTGCGGGGCTGGGATTCATGGGCATCGCGAACCGCACCGGCCGACATTACATGATGCCAGAAGATGGGCAGCGCTAACGGCGCTAGGCCAGGGGATAACACGACAGCGCAGACTCCTGTACAGCAAATAACAACGCTCGGGAGGCTGCACCCAGCACCAAGGTGGGATTCTTGACACCTGTGCTGCGTCTCATTACAAAGGGAACTCTCGCCTCCATTACACAGTTTGACTGTCTAAAGGGCTGAATGTTATACGTGTTCCATTCAGCGTGTGCAAGGAGAAAAATTACAAGAGCAACCTTTGACTTGCGCAGCACTGCTGCTGCATAAGCTGTGGCTCTTCTACTTTGTAACCCCTGAGGGGGGGTTAAAGGTGACTTTTGAAATCGGTTCAATTAGGCTTCGGCCTACACTCTGCTCCACCTGCAGAGCCCGGGCTCCAACAACGCTAGTTGCTGTCCGGAAGTGCTGGCTGCACAGAGCCAAACACCTCGCCAATGTGTCAGTGGGGTCCAGCACCGCCAGCTGTTCCCCTGCTGTGTAGCCGGCAACGTGTCCTGCAAAAGTCACGCAGACACAACACACCCAAAGCTGCCGCCTGTGCAGGCTTCGGCCTACACTCCCCTCCCCCTGCTCCTCCTCCTCCTGCTCCTCCTCCTGCTGTCCCTGGGCTCTAACACACCGCCAGTTTTTGCCCAGATGTGCTAGCTGCACAGAGAAAAACACCAGCCAATGTGTCAGTGGGGTCCAGCACCGCCAGCTGTTCCCCTGCTGTGCAGCCGGCAACGTGTCCTGCAAAAGCCACGCAGACACAAGAACTGAAATTGAAGGGAACCTGTCCCCCCTCCCCCAGGCGTTTTTACGTTATCCAGCCACCTTGTACAGCGGTAATGCTGCATGTGTGCAAGGTGGCTCAGAAACGTATTCTCCTCGCACATGTGGAACTGAAAACACGTCTGCAATGTGTCCTCTGTGTGACCATTTAACCGTCCCGGTGGTGTGACTTTCCTTTGTAATGACATGCTGCAACCCCCTTGGTAGCGCTGCCCGTCTTCTGGCATCATGGTTTGGCTGCCTGCGCCTCTGCGGCCGCCCTGACCCACACAACGCCCCTCGGTGTCTTATTTATTGGGACTGCGAGGGTGTGATTGATGGGCAGGATCAGTGCATCAGTTCGCCTGTCCCTCCTCTCCTTCCGCCTTCTTCGGACTGTGCGGCTTCATGGCCGTGGCATGCGATAAGGGATCAGATGACGCCGCACAGTCTGAAGCGGGTGTAAGGACCCGAGTGTGAGAGGCGAACATATGTGCTGCGCCAGGCCCTGAATCCCAGCCCCGCAGTGTTTTAACAATGTTAAGACACTGCGGGGCTGGGATTCATGGGCATCGCGAACCGCACCGGCCGACATTACATGATGCCAGAAGATGGGCAGCGCTAACGGCGCTAGGCCAGGGGATAACACGACAGCGCAGACTCCTGTACAGCAAATAACAACGCTCGGGAGGCTGCACCCAGCACCAAGGTGGGATTCTTGACACCTGTGCTGCGTCTCATTACAAAGGGAACTCTCGCCTCCATTACACAGTTTGACTGTCTAAAGGGCTGAATGTTATACGTGTTCCATTCAGCGTGTGCAAGGAGAAAAATTACAAGAGCAACCTTTGACTTGCGCAGCACTGCTGCTGCATAAGCTGTGGCTCTTCTACTTTGTAACCCCTGAGGGGGGGTTAAAGGTGACTTTTGAAATCGGTTCAATTAGGCTTCGGCCTACACTCTGCTCCACCTGCAGAGCCCGGGCTCCAACAACGCTAGTTGCTGTCCGGAAGTGCTGGCTGCACAGAGCCAAACACCTCGCCAATGTGTCAGTGGGGTCCAGCACCGCCAGCTGTTCCCCTGCTGTGTAGCCGGCAACGTGTCCTGCAAAAGTCACGCAGACACAACACACCCAAAGCTGCCGCCTGTGCAGGCTTCGGCCTACACTCCCCTCCCCCTGCTCCTCCTCCTCCTGCTCCTCCTCCTGCTGTCCCTGGGCTCTAACACACCGCCAGTTTTTGCCCAGATGTGCTAGCTGCACAGAGAAAAACACCAGCCAATGTGTCAGTGGGGTCCAGCACCGCCAGCTGTTCCCCTGCTGTGCAGCCGGCAACGTGTCCTGCAAAAGCCACGCAGACACAAGAACTGAAATTGAAGGGAACCTGTCCCCCCTCCCCCAGGCGTTTTTACGTTATCCAGCCACCTTGTACAGCGGTAATGCTGCATGTGTGCAAGGTGGCTCAGAAACGTATTCTCCTCGCACATGTGGAACTGAAAACACGTCTGCAATGTGTCCTCTGTGTGACCATTTAACCGTCCCGGTGGTGTGACTTTCCTTTGTAATGACACGCTGCAACCCCCTTGGTAGCGCTGCCCGTCTTCTGGCATCATGGTTTGGCTGCCTGCGCCTCTGCGGCCGCCCTGACCCACACAACGCCCCTCGGTGTCTTATTTATTGGGACTGCGAGGGTGTGATTGATGGGCAGGATCAGTGCATCAGTTCGCCTGTCCCTCCTCTCCTTCCGCCTTCTTCGGACTGTGCGGCTTCATGGCCGTGGCATGCGATAAGGGATCAGATGACGCCGCACAGTCTGAAGCGGGTGTAAGGACCCGAGTGTGAGAGGCGAACATATGTGCTGCGCCAGGCCCTGAATCCCAGCCCCGCAGTGTTTTAACAATGTTAAGACACTGCGGGGCTGGGATTCATGGGCATCGCGAACCGCACCGGCCGACATTACATGATGCCAGAAGATGGGCAGCGCTAACGGCGCTAGGCCAGGGGATAACACGACAGCGCAGACTCCTGTACAGCAAATAACAACGCTCGGGAGGCTGCACCCAGCACCAAGGTGGGATTCTTGACACCTGTGCTGCGTCTCATTACAAAGGGAACTCTCGCCTCCATTACACAGTTTGACTGTCTAAAGGGCTGAATGTTATACGTGTTCCATTCAGCGTGTGCAAGGAGAAAAATTACAAGAGCAACCTTTGACTTGCGCAGCACTGCTGCTGCATAAGCTGTGGCTCTTCTACTTTGTAACCCCTGAGGGGGGGTTAAAGGTGACTTTTGAAATCGGTTCAATTAGGCTTCGGCCTACACTCTGCTCCACCTGCAGAGCCCGGGCTCCAACAACGCTAGTTGCTGTCCGGAAGTGCTGGCTGCACAGAGCCAAACACCTCGCCAATGTGTCAGTGGGGTCCAGCACCGCCAGCTGTTCCCCTGCTGTGTAGCCGGCAACGTGTCCTGCAAAAGTCACGCAGACACAACACACCCAAAGCTGCCGCCTGTGCAGGCTTCGGCCTACACTCCCCTCCCCCTGCTCCTCCTCCTCCTGCTCCTCCTCCTGCTGTCCCTGGGCTCTAACACACCGCCAGTTTTTGCCCAGATGTGCTAGCTGCACAGAGAAAAACACCAGCCAATGTGTCAGTGGGGTCCAGCACCGCCAGCTGTTCCCCTGCTGTGCAGCCGGCAACGTGTCCTGCAAAAGCCACGCAGACACAAGAACTGAAATTGAAGGGAACCTGTCCCCCCTCCCCCAGGCGTTTTTACGTTATCCAGCCACCTTGTACAGCGGTAATGCTGCATGTGTGCAAGGTGGCTCAGAAACGTATTCTCCTCGCACATGTGGAACTGAAAACACGTCTGCAATGTGTCCTCTGTGTGACCATTTAACCGTCCCGGTGGTGTGACTTTCCTTTGTAATGACACGCTGCAACCCCCTTGGTAGCGCTGCCCGTCTTCTGGCATCATGGTTTGGCTGCCTGCGCCTCTGCGGCCGCCCTGACCCACACAACGCCCCTCGGTGTCTTATTTATTGGGACTGCGAGGGTGTGATTGATGGGCAGGATCAGTGCATCAGTTCGCCTGTCCCTCCTCTCCTTCCGCCTTCTTCGGACTGTGCGGCTTCATGGCCGTGGCATGCGATAAGGGATCAGATGACGCCGCACAGTCTGAAGCGGGTGTAAGGACCCGAGTGTGAGAGGCGAACATATGTGCTGCGCCAGGCCCTGAATCCCAGCCCCGCAGTGTTTTAACAATGTTAAGACACTGCGGGGCTGGGATTCATGGGCATCGCGAACCGCACCGGCCGACATTACATGATGCCAGAAGATGGGCAGCGCTAACGGCGCTAGGCCAGGGGATAACACGACAGCGCAGACTCCTGTACAGCAAATAACAACGCTCAGGAGGCTGCACCCAGCACCAAGGTGGGATTCTTGACACCTGTGCTGCGTCTCATTACAAAGGGAACTCGCGCCTCCAACACAGTTTGACTGTATAAAGGGCTAAATGTTATACGTGTTTCATTCAGCGTGTGCAAGGAGCGAAATTAAAAGAGCAACCTTTGACTTGTGCAGCACTACTGCTGCATAAGCTGTGGCTCTTCTACTTTCTAACCCCTGAGGGGGGGTTAAAGGTTACCTTTGAAATTGGTTCAAGTAGGCTTCGGCCTACACTCTGCTCCCCCTGCAGAGCCCGGGCTACAACACCGCTCGTTGCTGTCCGGAAGTGCTGGCTGCACAGAGCCAAACACCTCGCCAATGTGTCAGTGGGGTCCAGCACCGCCAGCTGTTCCCCTGCTGTGCAGCCGGCAACGTGTCCTGCAAAAGCCACGCAGACACTTGCTCTTGTACCTTCTGCTCCACATCCTGGTTCCAGTACCGTCAGCTGGTTCCGGGCAGAGCCTTTGGCTTAGGTGCCTCCCTCTGGGTATCCGAGTTCCACCAACGTCAGGTGGTCCTTGGTAGTGCTTTCAGGCACGGGTACCTCCTGCTTAGTAACCGGGTTCCAGTAACGTCAGCTGGTCCTCGGTAGTTCCATTGGCTCTTGGACCTTTGGCTACCCATCCGGGTTCCAGCACCGTCAGCTGGTTCTCGGCAGTGTCTTTTGCTCTTGTACCTTCTGCTCCCCATCCTGGTTCCAGTACCGTCAGCTGGTTCCGGGCAGAGCCTTTGGCTTAGGTGCCTCCCTCTGGGTATCCGAGTTCCACCAACGTCAGGTGGTCCTTGGTAGTGCTTTCAGGCACGGGTACCTCCTGCTTAGTAACCGGGTTCCAGTAACGTCAGCTGGTCCTCGGTAGTTCCATTGGCTCTTGGACCTTCGGGTAGCCATCCGAGTTCCAGTTCCATCAGCTGGTTCTCGGCATTTTCTCAGCCTTCTTGTACCTTCTGCTACATTTCCAAGTTCAAGAGACTAAACACGATGACCCGGAAGAACACCCCTAAGATGACGACGACACCAGAGACGACAACCACCGTGATGACGACGACCCTGGAGACGATGACCCTGAAGACCACCCCGATGACGACGACCCCGGAGACCACCCCGATGACGACGACCCCGGAGACGACGACCCTGGAGACGACGACGACCTGGAAGACCGAGAAGCAGAAGAACAAGAGGCTGCAGAACAAAGAGCAGAAGGACATTAAGCATAACACAAAATATCAGAGCAAAAAAATATTATGTAAATTATAAGCAGAAGAAGACTAAGCAGTGTATGGGGGTGAGTCCGTTCCTCCTCGTGGTGCCCCTGGATAAAGCCTGATGCTGCAGGCCAAACTGAACGCGGACAAATGTAACTGGTTTGTGACAGGCAGAACGGAAGGTGTAATCTTCAAACTTTTATAGATAACAACTACGGGAATGCCTGTCACAAATAAGAATATGATGAAGAAGTTGAATATGATGAAGATAATAGTAAAATAAAAAGAATATGAACAATGTAACCCAAAAAATAATAGGTAGAAGATGAAGAAGAAGATGAATAAGGTGAAGAAGTTGATGTCAAAGAAGCTGATGATGAGGATAATTAAGAAGAAAGCGTGGGAGAAGTAAAAAAGAAGGTGAAGGGCGTGGAAGTAGTGAAACATCAATATCTGACATAAAAAAAAAAAAAAATAACATAGTCAAATTCTTTCTAACGCCGAACTTCATAAAAAAAAATAAAAAATCCTGCTATTCTATTACATTGGGCTAAACCTCTGTCCCTTTAATATCTCCGCCACGTCCCCCAATACATCCTACATTATTCTTAGTTGTTTTCCTTCATGTAGAATGAACCTACAAGTTTATTAAGGGTTTATTTTAATTCCGATATTTTCGTCCCATTGACTTGCATTGGGATCGGGTATCGGTATCGGATTGGATCCGATATTTTGACGGTATCGGCCGATACTTTCCGATACCGATACTTTCCGATATCGGAAAGTATCGCTCAACACTAGTGGTCATTATACAGTATGGAGCATCATGTGTGGCCATTATACAGTATGGAGCATCATGTGTGGCCATTATACAGTATGGAGCATCATGTGTGGCCATTATACAGTATGGAGCACTGTGTGGCCATATTTTTTTGTTTATAATTATTCTTTATGAAACAGGGGGATCAGAAGTGCTAAATGGGTGTGGTTGGGACGTGGATATGGGTGTGGTTAGTTATGAATGGGTGTGGTCAGAGGCGTGGCCTAAAATTTGCCTTTGCGCTTTGCGCGCCGCAAACTTTGTCCCTCTTTCCCATCTTCAAAAGTTGGGAGGTATGTTAAAAGTAGTAGGGACGCAACAAAATAGTTTTGCCTAGGGCACCGTAATCTCTCGGGCCGGCCCTGGCTGCCCGAGATCCCACCTCACAGTGTCTTCTAATGTAATCACACTGCGGGCCTGGGATTCATGGGCATGTGCAGTGCATATCTTTGCCTCTCACTCCCCTCCTTCCGGCTTCTTCAGACTGTGCGGCGTCACGGCCGTGGCATGCTATTAGGGATCAGCTGACGGCGCACAGTCTAAAGAAGGCGGAGGGAGATGAGTGAGAGCCTGAGGTGAAGATATGCACTGCGCATGCCCATGGATCCCAGGCCCGCAGTGTGATTAAATCAGAAGAGACTGCGAGGCGGGATCTCGGGCAGCGCGGCCGCACAGGAGCAGGCAGCCTGACAACAAATGATATCAGAAGACGGGCAGCGCTAAGTGTGCATGGCCAAGGGATAACATAACAGCACAGGTTACTGTTGTGAATTCCATTCTGGAGCTCCCTCCTGTGGTTGCTGGTGGTATTTTTGTGGGTTCTGCCCTTGGGCTCCCTCTGGTGGTTTCGGGTGGAACTGCTGCTCCTTTGGGTGGCTGTAGCAGCTGTCGTCACTGATCGCCTTGCCTGGGTTTGTTATTTAAACCTGCTCTGGGCTTTAGTTCATGCCAGCTGTCAATGTCTTAGGTTGGATTTGGTTCTCTCCTTGGATTTCTCATATGGCCTATCCTTGTCAGCAAAAGATAAGTTTCTGCTAGTTCTTGTTTGTCCATTTTCTTTGGACACTATTGCTTTGCAAATATGTGTCTTTTTGTCCAGCTTGTCATATTCAAGCTAGCTGGAAGCTCTGGGAAGCAGATTTGCCCCTCCACACCGTGAGTCGGTGTGGAGTTCATTTTTGGAAACTCTGCGTGGATTTTTGTAGTTTTTAATACTGACCGCACAGTATCCTTTTCTCTCTGTCTATCAAGTTTAGTATTGGCCTCCTTTGCTGAAAACTGATTTCATTTCTGTGTATGTCATTTGCCTCTCCACTCACAGTCAATATTTGTGGGGGGCTATCTTTCCTTTTGGGGTTTTCTCTGAGGCAAGATAGTTTTCTATTTCCTTCTTTAGGGGTAGTTAATTCTTAGGCTGTGAAGAGGTGTCTAGGGAGAGTCAGGAACATCCCACGGCTATTACTAGTGCTGTTGTTAGGATTAGGGACTGCGTTTTAGCCACCAGGTCATATCAGTGTGGCCTCTTAACCACCAGGTCATAACAGTACAGCTGGCCAACAATGTGTTAAATGCATCTCAAAAGAGGGAAATGAAAGTTCTGAGTCATTTTTTTTTCCTTTGTAGCTTGTTTTGTCTTTTTTTTCCCCTTAATCTCTGGGTGGTTCAGGATTTTGGTGCTGATATGGAGGTTCAGGGTCTGTCCTTGCGCGTGGATCAACTCGCTGCAAGGGTCCAGGGTATCCAAGATTATGTTGTCCAGACTCCGGTATTAGAGCCTAGAATTCCTATTCCTGATTTGTTTTCTGGGGATAGATCTAAATTTCTGAACTTTAAAAATAATTGCAGATTGTTTTTTGCTCTGAGACCCCGTTCCTCTGGTGACCCTATTCAGCAGGTGAAGATTGTTATTTCTTTGCTGCGTGGCGACCCGCAGTACTGGGCATTCTCCCTTGAGCCAGGAAATCCTGCATTGCTCAATGTTGATGCATTTTTTCAAGCGCTCGGATTGCTGTATGACGAGCCTTATTCTGTGGATCAGGCAGAAAAAACTTTGCTGGCTCTGTGTCAGGGTCAGGAAGCAGCAGAAGTATACTGCCAGAAATTTAGAAAGTGGTCTGTGCTCACAAAATGGAATGAGTATGCCCTGGCAGCGATTTTCAGAAAGGGTCTTTCTGAAGCCCTTAACCCCTTAGTGACAGAGCCAATTTGGTACTTAATGACCGAGCCAATTTTTACAATTCTGACCACTGTCACTTTATGAGGTTATAACTCTGGAACGCTTTAACGGATCCTGCTGATTCTGAGATTGTTTTTTCGTGACATATTGTACTTCATGTTAGTGGTAACATTTCTTCGATATTACTTGCGTTTATTTATTAAAAAAATAGAAATATGGCTAAAATTTTGAAAATTTTGCAATTTTCAAAATTTGAATTTTTATTCCCTTACATCAGAGAGATATGTCACACAAAATGGTCAATAAATAACATTTCCCATATGTCTACTTTACATCAGCACAATTTTGGAAAAAAAAAAAAAATATTAGGGAGTTATAAGGGTTAAAATTTGACCAGCAATTTCTTATTTTTACAGCAAAATTTACTAAACCATTTTTTTTAGGGACCACCTCACATTTGAAGTCAGTTTGAGGGGTCTATATGGCTGAAAATACCCAAAAGTGACACCATTCTAAAAACTGCACCCCTCAAGGTGCGCAAAACCACATTCAAGAAGTTTATTAACCCTTCAGGTGCTTCACGAGAGCTAAAGCAATGTGGAAGGAAAAAATGAACATTTTACTTTTTTTCACAAACATTTTACTTCAGAACCAATTTTTTTTATTTTCATAAGTGTAAAAAAAGAAAATGAACCACATAATTTGTTGTGCAATTTGTCCTGAGTATGTCGATACCCCGTATGTGGGGGTAAACTTCTGTTTGGGTGCACAGTAGAGCTCAGAATGGAAGGAGCGCCATTTGGCTTTTTCAACATAGAATTCCCTGAAATTGAGATCGGACACCATGTTGCGTTTGGAGAGGCGCTGATGTGCCTAAACAGTGGAAACCCCCCACAAGTGACCCCATTTTGGAAACTAGACCCCCTAAGGAACTTATCTAGGCATGTGGTCAACACTTTGAACCCCCAAGTGCTTCACACAAGTTTATAACGTAGAGACGAAAAAAATAAAAATAATTTTTTTTTCACAAGAATGATCTTTTCACCCCCAATTTTTTATTTTCCCAAGGGTAGCAAGAGAAATTGGTTCCCAAAAGTTGTTGTGCAATTTGTCCTGAGTATGTCGATACCCCGTATGTGGGGGTAAACTTCTGTTTGGGTGCACAGTAGAGCTCAGAAGGGAAGGAGCGCCATTTGGCTTTTTCAACATAGAATTCCCTGGAATTGAGATCGGACACCATGTTGCGTTTGGAGAGGCGCTGATGTGCCTAAACAGTGGAAACCCCCCACAAGTGACCCCATTTTGGAAACTAGACCCCCTAAGGAACTTATCTAGGCATGTGGTCAACACTTTGAACCCCCAAGTGCTTCACACAAGTTTATAACGTAGAGACGAAAAAAATAAAAATAATTTTTTTTTCACAAGAATGATCTTTTCACCCCCAATTTTTTATTTTCCCAAGGGTAGCAAGAGAAATTGGTTCCCAAAAGTTGTTGTGCAATTTGTCCTGAGTATGTCGATACCCCGTATGTGGGGGTAAACTTCTGTTTGGGTGCACAGTAGAGCTCAGAAGGGAAGGAGCGCCATTTGGCTTTTTCAACATAGAATTCCCTGGAATTGAGATCGGACACCATGTTGCGTTTGGAGAGGCGCTGATGTGCCTAAACAGTAGAAACCCCCCACAAGTGACCCCATTTTGGAAACTAGACCCCCTAAGGAACTTATCTAGGCATGTGGTCAACACTTTGAACCCCCAAGTGCTTCACACAAGTTTATAACGTAGAGACGAAAAAAATAAAAATCATTTTTTTTTCACAAGAATGATCTTTTCACCCCCAATTTTTTATTTTCCCAAGGGTAGCAAGAGAAATTGGTTCCCAAAAGTTGTTGTGCAATTTGTCCTGAGTATGTCGATACCCCGTATGTGGGGGTAAACTTCTGTTTGGGTGCACAGTAGAGCTCAGAAGGGAAGGAGCGCCATTTGGCTTTTTCAACATAGAATTCCCTGGAATTGAGATCGGACACCATGTTGCGTTTGGAGAGGCGCTGATGTGCCTAAACAGTGGAAACCCCCCACAAGTGACCCCATTTTGGAAACTAGACCCCCTAAGGAACTTATCTAGGCATGTGGTCAACACTTTGAACCCCCAAGTGCTTCACACAAGTTTATAACGTAGAGACGAAAAAAATAAAAATCATTTTTTTTTCACAAGAATGATCTTTTCACTCCCAATTTTTTATTTTCCCAAGGGTAGCAAGAGAAATTGGTTCCCAAAAGTTGTTGTGCAATTTGTCCTGAGTATGTCGATACCCCGTATGTGGGGGTAAACTTCTGTTTGGGTGCACAGTAGAGCTCAGAAGGGAAGGAGCGCCATTTGGCTTTTTCAACATAGAATTCCCTGGAATTGAGATCGGACACCATGTTGCGTTTGGAGAGGCGCTGATGTGCCTAAACAGTGGAAACCCCCCACAAGTGACCCCATTTTGGAAACTAGACCCCCTAAGGAACTTATCTAGGCATGTGGTCAACACTTTGAACCCCCAAGTGCTTCACACAAGTTTATAACGTAGAGACGAAAAAAATAAAAATCATTTTTTTTTCACAAGAATGATCTTTTCACTCCCAATTTTTTATTTTCCCAAGGGTAGCAAGAGAAATTGGTTCCCAAAAGTTGTTGTGCAATTTGTTCTGAGTATGTCGATACCCCGTATGTGGGGGTAAACCTCTGTTTGGGCGCACTGCGGAGCTTGGAAGGGAAGGAGCGCCGTTTGACTTTTTAATCTCTTAATTGTGAGAGCGGACGCCATTTTGGGTTTGTAGATGTGCCTAACAGCAGAAACCCCCCCACAACTGACCCTGTTTTGGAAACTACACCCCTCAAAGAATTTAATCAGGGGTATATTGAGCAATTTGAACCCACATGTACGACACAGAGTTTGATAACATTAGGTCGGCATACTGAAAAAATTCATTTTTTTCCACGAGAATCTTGTTTTAGACCTGAATGTCTCACTTTTTCAGAAATAACATCAAAAAGTGGACCCCACAATTCGTTACCCACTTTATTATGAGTGCAGCGATATCCCATATGTAGTCAAAAAGTTCTGTTTGGGCAAATGGCAGGGCTTGGACAGAAAGGGGCACAATGTGACAAATTTGGCTTTATTTGAAATTGAAGATCCAGGACCCATTCAAAGCTTCTAGAGACATTGAGCAAAAAAGAAAATCCTTCCAGGAATTATTACTCACAGAGGGAGGCATGCTCCTAAAACACATTGGCTGACTATAAAATTGGTCTTGCTAACAAAACAGTTGTCCCGCATTTGCGTATATTGTAGCAGGAAGAATAAACTGTACTGGAATGAAGGGCAAAATGTGTAGGAAAATGCAGCCAACTATGTGGCAAAGCGGAGTTTGTTCCAAAGATGAAAGAACACCATCAGGGCTAGAATGGCAGACACTTTCAGAGACTGGTCGTACAACGTCCTTTTAGCTCCATCAATCCCTATATGGGGACAAATGTGCCAATAGACGTGGTACACCATAGCAAGCTCCCACCCGCCAAGGTCAGAACCGCTATATGCACAAAACAACCAGTTCTCTATAGAAAGTATTGTCTGGTACCAGAGGTTCGGCAAGAACCATAAAGTAAAGCCCATAGTGTATAAGTACGGAACTTCCTAATTTTTTTAGAAATCCTACAATAAAATGATCATGCCCGTATCATCAGCATAAATATAAGTAATATAAATGGAAGCCAAAGTTTTGTGTAGCAAGACAGTCATAAAAAATGGTCAAAAATAGATAAATGGTCAAAAATGTTTGTGAGTAATCAAGTCCTAGAATTCATTTTCAGATGATCTCACTTTTCAAGATCATTTCTGGGGTCCACATTCTAACGCTTATTGACATGGGTACGTGGATGAGAATTTGTTGGAATAGTAGTTTGGCATGGGATTGATCAAGTTCTAGAATTTTCAGATGACCTGACTTTGCAAGAACATTTGTGGGGTCCACACTCTAGAGCGTACAGACGTGGGTACGTGGATGAGAATTTGTTGGGATAGTAGTTTGGTATGGGATTGATCAAGTTCTGGAATTAATTATGAAATGGGGTAAAATGGGATCTACTAATTAAAATAATATTTATCAATTGTTCCAAATTGTACTACTTGGGCCACTAAGCAGAAAATAAAAATTATTGAAAAAAAAAAGAAACTAATAATTGTAGGTGGTGTGGTAGGTCTCAAAACAGGGGGAGATACAAAGGCCTGGTTGGGATGGGCATGTGGGGCAATAGAATCGGGAATCACTCCGTCTGCCATGCTTTCTGCAAACTCTGCACCTTTTTTGAGGATACCTTTGGGTGGGAGTGACAGGGACAGGGTGAGGAAAATGGCGTTCTGAAAGTCTCCGGGAATCCTCAGAGTCGAAGGCTTCCCCCGGTGCCATGGACTCAAATATGAGGCTCTCTATAATTTTTTCCTGAAAGTGCAGGAACGTAAGTGGTCCTTGTGATTTTTTATATAGGACAAAACTGTTATAAGTGGCAGTTTGGATTGGATAGATTGCCACCTTTTTATACCATGCCCTGGTCTTCCTCTTGACCAGGTATGGTTGCAGAACCTGGTCTGACAAGTCTACGCCACCCATGTGTTTGTTGTAGTCTGTGACGCAGACAGGTTTTTCTTTGTCCCTGGTGGCACCCCTCTCTCTGACCGTCACAGTGGTGTCCGTATGCAGTGTGGAAAGCATGTAGACGTCCTTCCTGTCTTTCCACTTCACTGCAAGAAGTTGGTCGCTTGCAAGTGAGAATGACGCCCCCCTCTCCAAGCGTCTGGACACCAACTGTGACGGAAGCCCCACTCTATTTTTCCTCACTGTCCCACAGGCCCCTGTATTTGCAGCATGGAGGGATTTGTATAGGGGGATGCTCGTGTAATAGTTGTCCGTATACACGTGGTACCCTTGATTGAGAAAGGGCGTCATTAGCTCCCAGACAATTTTGCCTGGGATACCAATTGTCTGGGGGCAGTTTGGGGGGTTTATTTGGCGGTCCCTACCTTCATAAATTAAAAAGGTGGACGTGTACCCTGATGAGCTCTCGCATGCTTTATATAATTTTACGCCATATTTGGCTCTCTTGGAGGGAATAAATTGGCGGAATGACAGACGGCCCTTGTAGCTCATCAAGGACTCGTCGACTGCCACATTTTGCTCTGGGGTATAGGAATTTAGAAAGGAAGTTTTTAGGAGGGAAATTAGGGGTCTTAATTTATTTAGCCGATCGTAGTTGGGGTCAGTTCTTGGGAGGGCTTGGGAATTGTCACTAAAGTGGAGGAATCTCATCAGGGCTTCGTAACGGACTCGGGACATGACGGCTGCAAATACAGGGGTGCAGTGGACAGCTTTTGTTGCCCAGTAAGAGCGGAGAGTGGGTTTTTTGACTATACCCATATTCAGGGTGAGGCCTAAGAATTTTTTTATTTCGGGGACATTTGTGGGGATCCAGGAACGGGAATGAAAGGCATTGGGTTTTTGGGAAATATACTGGCGGGCATATAGGTTGGTTTGGTGGACGATTAATTGCAGGACTTCGGGGCTAATGAAAATTTCAAAAAAATCAATGGGGGTAAAATTGGCGACATTTACTTTTATTCCAGGGACTGCAGAAAAAGGGGGAATTTGAGGGGAAAATGAGGTGTCATTATACCACAGCGGTGGGGGGACTGCGGTACTTGGTCCTGCCTCTGAAGCTTCAGCAGTGACGACCGACTCCGCTACCATCGGGCCGGGGGATCCCGTGGAGGAAGAGTCGTCATCACTGTCTGAAAGCTGCTCAGCTTCAGAGGCAGATTCTGTTTCACTGCCGGAGCTGCCGGAGCAAAGCAGGCTGTAAGCTTGCTCCGCGCTGAACGTTCTGCGGGCCATTTTATTTATTTCCAACCCCAACCAACCCTAACCCTAACCCTAACCCTAACCCTAACCCTAAAAAAAATTTTTTAAAAAAATTATATATATATATTTTTTTTTTTTTTATAATCCCCTGCTTATGATGCAGGGATTACGGAGAACGGGGGTGGGTAAATTCGATGCTGGCGGATATAGAAATGGCTTTTTTTATTACTGACAGGGCAGCGCTTGATATGTAGTCTCTCTCTCTTCTCTCCCAGAACAACTACAAGGAGAGAAGAGAGAGGTACATCCCAAGTGCTGCCATGTTTATAAAACATTTGTGGTTTTGATCACTGTGATAGGACATATCACAGTAATCAAAACCCAGCAGCCTATGAGAAAATTCTCACAGGTTGCTGGGTCTCTGCTGGCAGATCATGGCAGGCGCACTGCGCATGCGCCCGCCATTTTCTTCCAGCAGAGAAGAAGAAGGGGGGCCGGGAGCTGTGGGCTGGGAACCTTGGACCGGGGACCTGGGACCGGGGCAGGGGACACACCGGAGGTATGGTGGGGGGCTCTGGGGACTCTATTTCTCTCCCTTCTGATGTACGATCACATCAGAGGGGAGAGAAATGAAAAGCAAACTTTTTTTTTTTTTACAAACTATATGCAGCGATCGCAACCCCGGGGGTCTGTAGAGACCCCCGGGATTGCGATCGCTCCAGGGGCCAATACACTGCGGGGGGGCTGGATTCTGGCGGCCGGAGCTATGTTGTGGCGGGCGCATCTGCTCATGCGCCCGCCATCTTGGAGCACTAGGAAGCAGGAGGAAGGTCGGGGACCGGGGGGGACCTTTTTCGGTACATAAGGTACCGTGGGGGGCTCGGGGGACCCTATTTCTCTCCCCTCTAATGTGCGATCACATTACAGGGGAGAGAAAGAAAACGCAAGTCCGGATTTTTTTTTTTTTTTTGCGATCGCCGGTAAACGGTTAATTACCGGCGATCGCAAAAGCGGGGTCGGTAAAAACCGACCCGAATCATGTTCTCTGGGGTCTCGGCTACCCCCGGCAGCCGAGACCCCGGAGAAAATCGGACTGTGGGGGGCGCTATACACTTTTTCCACAGCGCCGTTAATTAACGGCGCTGTGGTTTAAGTACCCTTAGCGGCCGCCGTTAAAAGGCGTATCGGCGGTCGTTAAGGGGTTAAAGATGTTATGGTGGGGTTTCCCATGCCTGCTGGTCTGAATGAGTCAATGTCTTTGGCCATTCAGATTGATCGGCGCCTGCGCGAGTGCAAGGTTGTGAACCATATGGCAGTGTCCTCTGAGCAGAGTCCTGAGCCTATGCAATGTGATAGGATTTTGACTAGCGCAGAAAGGCAGAAATTCAGACATCAGAATGGCCTGTGTTTTTACTGTGGTGATTCTGCTCATGCTATTTCTGATTGCCCTAAGCGTACTAAGAGGGTCCCTAGGTCTCTTACCATTGGTACTGTACAGCCTAAATTTCTTTTGTCTGTTACCCTGATTTGCTCATTGTCGTCCTTTTCTGTTATGGCATTTGTGGATTCTGGCGCTGCCCTGAACTTAATGGACTTAGAATTTGCCAAGCGCTGTGGTTTTTCCTTGGAGCCTTTGCAGAGCCCTATTCCCCTAAGGGGGATTGATGCTACGCCATTGGCCAAGAATAAACCCCGGTACTGGACACAGTTGACCATGTACATGGCTCCAGCACATCAGGAAAATATTCGCTTTTTGGTGTTGCATAATTTGCATGATGTTGTTGTGCTGGGTTTTCCATGGTTACAGGTACATAATCCAGTGCTGGATTGGAGATCTATGTCTGTAACTGGTTGGGGTTGTCAGGGGATACATAGTGATATTCCTTTGATGTCCATTTCCTTGTCCCCTTCTTCTGATGTTCCTGAGTTTTTGTCGGATTTCCAGGATATATTTGATGAGCCCAAGTCCAGTTCCCTGCCTCCTAATAGGGACTGCGATTGTGCCATTAATTTGATTCCTGGCTGTAAGTTCCCTAAGGGCTGACTTTTCAATCTGTCTGTGCCAGAGCATGCCGCTATGCGGAGTTATGTAAAGGAGTCCTTGGAGAAGGGGCATATTCGCCTGTCTTCGTCACCATTGGGAGCGGGATTTTTTTTTGTTGCCAAGAAGGATGGTTCCTTGAGACCCTGTACAGATTATCGCCTTCTCAATAAAATCACGGTCATATTCCAGTACCCTTTACCTTAGCTTTCTGATTTGTTTGCTCGGATTAAGGGTGCCAGTTGGTTTACTAAAATCGACCTTCGAGGGGCGTATAATCTCGTGCGTATTAAACAAGGTGATGAATGGAAAACAGCATTTAATACGCCCGAAGGCCATTTTGAATATCTTGTGATGCCATTCGGGCTCTCTAATGCTCCATCGGTATTTCAGTCCTTTATTCATGATATCTTCCGGAATTATCAGGATAAATTCATGATTGTGTATTTGGATGATATTTTGGTTTTTTCCGATGATTGGGAGTCTCATGTGAAGCAGGTTAGGATGGTATTTCAGGTCCTTCATGCTAATGCTTTGTTTGTGAAAGGGTCTAAGTGCCTCTTTGGAGTTCCGAAAGTTTATTTTTTGGGTTTCATTTTTTCTCCCTCGGCTATTGAAATGGACCCTGTTAAAGTCCAGGCCATTCATGATTGGACTCAACCCACATCTGTAAAGAGCCTTCAAAAAATTTTGGGCTTTGCTAATTTTTATCGCTGCTTTATTGCTAATTTTTCTAGTGTGGTGAAGCCTCTGACCGATTTGACGAAGAAAGGCGCTGATGTGATGAATTGGTCCTCTGCGGCTGTTGAGGCCTTTCAGGAGCTTAAACGTCGTTTTACTTCTGCCCCTGTGTTGCGTCAGCCAGATGTTTCTCTCCCTTTTCAGGTTGAGGTTGATGCTTCTGAGATTGGGGCAGGGGCCGTTTTGTCTCAGAGAAATTCTGATGGCTCTTTGATGAAACCATGTGCTTTCTTCTCCAGAAAGTTTTCGCCTGCTGAGCGTAATTATGATGTCGGCAATCGGGAGTTGTTGGCTATGAAGTGGGCATTTGAGAAGTGGCGACATTGGCTTGAGGGAGCCAAGCATCGCGTGGTGGTCTTGACTGATCATAAAAATTTGATTTACCTCGAGTCTGCTAAGCGGTTGAATCCTAGACAAGCTCGGTGGTCTCTGTTTTTCTCCCGTTTTGATTTTGTGGTCTCATATATTCCGGGATCTAAGAATGTGAAGGCTGATGCCCTTTCTAGGAGTTTTTTGCCTGATTCTCCGGGAGTTCTTGAGCCGGCTGGGATTCTCAAGGAGGGGGTGATTCTTTCTGCCATCTCCCCTGATTTGCGGTGGGTACTTCAGGAGTTTTCAGGCTGATAAACCTGACCGCTGTCCAGTGGGGAAACTGTTTGTTCCTGATAGATGGACTAGCAGGGTTCATTGTTCGGTGTTGGCTGGTCTCCCTGGGATTTTCGGTACCAGAGATTTGGTGGCTAGGTCCTTTTGGTGGCCTTCCTTGTCGCGGGATGTGCGTTCGTTTGTGCAGTCCTGTGGGACCTGTGCTCGGGCTAAGCCTTGCTGTTCCCGTGCCTGTGGGTTGCTTTTGCCTTTGCCTATTCCTGAGAGGCCCTGGATGCATATTTCCATGGATTTTATTTCTGATCTTCCTGTTTCTCAGAAGATGTCTGTCATCTGGGTGGTTTGTGACCGGTTTTCTAAGATGGTCCATTTGGTACCGTTGCCTAAGTTGACTTCCTCCTCTGATTTGGTTCCTTTGTTTTTCCAGCATGTGGTTCGTTTGCATGGTATTCCGGAGAATATTGTGTCTGACAGAGGTTCCCAGTTCGTTTCTAGGTTTTGGTGGTCCTTTTGTGCTAGAATGGGCATTGATTTGTTTTTTTCTTCAGCATTCCATCCTCAGACAAATGGCCAAACGGATCGAACCAATCAGACCTTGGAAACCTATTTGAGATGCTTCGTGTCTGCTGATCAGGATGATTGGGTGACCTTTTTGCCATTGGCCAAGTTTGCCCTTAATAATTGGGCTAGTTCTGCTACCTTGGTTTCGCCTTTCTTTTGTAATTTTTGTTTTCATCCTCGTTTTTCTTCAGGTCAGCTTGAGCCTTCTGACTGTCCTAGTGTGGACAGGTTGCAGCAAATTTGGACTCATGTGGTGGACAATTTGATGTTGTCTCAGGAAAAGGCTCAACGTTTTGCTAACCGTCGTCGGTGTGTTGGTCCCCGGCTTCGTGTGGGGGATTTGGTCTGGTTGTCTTCTCGTCATGTTCCTATGAAGGTTTCTTCCCCTAAGTTCAAGCCTCGCTTTATTGGGCCTTATAAGATTTCTGAAATTATCAATCCGGTGTCTTTTCGTTTGGCCCTTCCAGCTTCTTTTTCCATTCATAATGTGTTCCATAGATCCTTGTTGCGGAGATATATGGTACCTATGGTTCCCTCCGTTGATCCTTCTGCTCCGGTGTTGGTTGAGGGGGAATTGGAATATGTGGTGGAGAAGATTTTGGATTCTCTTTTTTCGAGACGGAAGCTTCAGTATCTGGTCAAGTGGAAGGGTTATGGCCAGGAGGATAATTCTTGGGTTGTTGCCTCCGATGTTCATGCTGCCGATTTGGTTCGTGCTTTCCATTTGGCTCGTCCTGATCGGCCTGGGAGCTCTAGTGAGGGTTCGGTGACCCCTCCTCAAGGGGGGGGGGGTACTGTTGTGAATTCCATTCTGGAGCTCCCTCCTGTGGTTGCTGGTGGTATTTTTGTGGGTTCTGCCCTTGGGCTCCCTCTGGTGGTTTCGGGTGGAACTGCTGCTCCTTTGGGTGGCTGTAGCAGCTGCCGTCACTGATCGCCTTGCCTGGGTTTGTTATTTAAATCTGCTCTGGGCTTTAGTTCATGCCAGCTGTCAATGTCTTAGGTTGGATTTGGTTCTCTCCTTGGATTTCTCATACAGCCTGTCCTTGTCAGCAAAAGATAAGTTTCTGCTAGTTCTTGTTTGTCCATTTTCTTTGGACACTTTTGCTTTGCAAATATGTCTCTTTTTGTCCAGCTTGTCACTATGTCATATTCAGGCTAGCTGGAAGCTCTGGGAAGCAGATTTGCCCCTCCACACCGTGAGTCGGTGTGGAGTTCATTTTTGTAAACTTTGCGTGGATTTTTGTAGTTTTTAATACTGACCGCACAGTATCCTTTTCTCTCTGTCTATCAAGTTTAGTATTGGCCTCCTTTGCTGAAAACTGATTTCATTTCTGTGTATGTCATTTCCCTCTCCACTCACAGTCAATATTTGTGGGGGGCTATCTTTCCTTTTGGGGTTTTCTCTGAGGCAAGATAGCTTTCTATTTCCTTCTTTAGGGGTAGGTAATTCTTAGGCTGTGAAGAGGTGTCTAGGGAGAGTCAGGAACATCCCACGGCTATTACTAGTGTTGTTGTTAGGATTAGGGACTGCGGTCAGTAGAGATACCACCTCCTCAGAGCTCATCCCATGTTGCGTTTTAGCCACCAGGTCATATCAGTGTGGCCTCTTAACCACCAGGTCATAACAGATTACGGGACAGATTCAAACAACGCTGAGGAGGTAGCGGCACCGAGGGGGTAGGAATGACGGCTGTGCTGCGTCCCATTACGAAGGAAAGTCACACCTCCGGGACGGTTTCACGGTATGAGGGGACACATTTTATAAGTGTTAAGTTCTGCGTGTGCAAGTAGCTAAACTAAAAGAGCTACCTTTTCCTTGTGCAGCATTACTGCTGCACAAGGTGGCTCTTTCAGTAACAAACGCCTGGGGGAGGGGGGACAGGTTCCCTTAAATTTCAGTAGTTGTCTCAGCATGGCGGTCGCAGGACACATTGCCGGCTACACAGCTGGGGATCTGCTGACGTTACTGAAACCCAATAACACTGGGTCATGTGTTTTGACTGTGCAGACGGCACTTCTGAGCATCAACTGGCGGTGTTGGAGCCCAGGGATTACAGTTCAGGTGGTAGAAACATGAACGCAACAGGAGACCTGGATACTGTAGCCAACCAATTATTTAATCTGGAAGAGGAGTGGCAAATTCCTGCGAGATCCAGGCCTTGTTCATTTTCAAAAAAGTAAGCCGGTCAACGTTATCGGAGGATAGTCGCATGCGACGGTCTGTTAGTACACCACCTGCGGCACTAAAGACTCGTTCCGATAATACACTAGCAGCAGGACAAGCCAGCACCTCCAATGCATACTGGCTTAGCTCTGGCCATGTATCCAGCTTAGAGACCCAAAATTTGAAGGGGGAAGAGCTGTCTGGGAGTACAGTAAGAGGGCAAGACATGTAGTCTGTCACCATCTGACTGCAACGTTGCCTCCTGCTGACTGGAGCCATCTGTGATGGTGTAGACATGTGTGGCGGGCACACAAAACTGTGCCACAGTTGGGCCATATTGGCCTTGCCTTGTGCTGAGGCACTGCTTCTGCTCCCTCTTTGTGCAGAGCTTCCTCCACTGCCTCGACGCACTGAGCTGCTTTGTAAAGCACTAGCAGCACTGCTCTCATTTGGACTGGAGAAGATGATGGAATTCACCAGTGTGTCTTGGTACTCCCGAATTTCATGCTCCCGGTTCAACGGTGTTATGAGGCTTTGTAAGTTGTCCCGGTAGCGAGGATCAAGGAGGGTGTACACCCAATAATCAGCCGTGTTGAGAATGTGGGCGATGCGGCGGTCGTTTCTCAGGCACTGCGGCATGTAATCAGCCATGTGCTGCAGACTTCCAACTGGCCAAGAAATGCTGTCCCCTGCTTGAGGCGTGATCTCTGCCTGCTCTGCATCACCCCACCCTCGCTCTACACACTGACTACTGGAGAATTGTGTAACTCCCTCCTCTGGACCAATGTCTTCCTCCTCCATTGACTCCTCCTCATCCTCCTCACAAAGTGTCCCCTGCCTAGGCCTTTGTGAGGAACCACGTGGCGCTGACTGTCCAGAAGCTGATGGAATTGGTGACTCCTCATCCTCCACCTCTTCCAGAACATCATCCCTTAGTGCTTGCAGTGTTTGTTGAAGCAGGCAGATAAGGGGGGCAGTCATGCTGACTAGTGCATCATCTGCACTCGCCATCCGCGTGGAATCATCGAAGGAACGCAAAACCTGGCAGATGTCCTTCATAGTGGCCCACTCAGTGGTTGTGAAGTCTGAACGGCGCGGAGTACGATTTCTTTGCGCCTGATGCAGCTGGTACTCCATTACTGCTGGCTGCTGCTCACACAACCGCTCCAACATATGTAACGTGGAATTCCACCTGGTGGGTAGGTCACATATGATGCGATGTTCTGGAAGGCGGAATCGGCACTACAGAGCTGCAATGCGCGATCTTGCCATGCAAGTGAGCACACTCTAGGCGGACCCTGTGCAGCAGTGCATCAAGATCCGGATAGTCCCTCAAAAAACTCTGCACAACCAAGTTGAGCACATGTGCCACACATGGGATGTGAGTGAGGTTGCCTAGGGCAAGAGCTGCCACCAGATTTCAGCCATTGTCACACACTACCATGCCAGGCTGGAGATTCGCTAGCACAAACCACACGTTGCTCTCCTGCTTGATGGCATTCCAGAGCTCCTGCGCTGTGTGGCTTCGATTCCCCAAAGAAATTAATTTCAAGACGGCCTGTTGACGTCTGGCCACAGCTGTGCTCATGTCGGTCGTAACAGGTAAATGTTCACTGGTCCATGTGGAGGTGGACTGTGACGGCTCCTGCAGCGATGATTCTGAGGAACTTGTGTATGAGTAGGAGTCAATGCGTACAGACTGGATTCCTGCAATCCTTGGAGTTGGCAGAACATTTCCTGCGCCACTCACACGATTTGTACCCTGCTCAACAACATTAACCCAATGGTCAGTGAGGGAAAGGTATCGCCCCTGTCCATGGTGACTGGTCCACGCATCGGTGGTGAGGTGGACCTTGCTACTGATGGCGTTCAGTAGCGCGTGTTTTATGTGTCCCTCCACATGCTTGTGCGGGGCAGGGACAGCTTGCCTGCTGAAATAAAAGTGGCTGGGCACATTGTATTGTGGGACTGCCAATGCCATCAAGTTATGGAAGCTGTCAGTCTTCACCAGCCTGAATGACAGCATTTCAAGGGACAGTAGTTTTGCAATGCCAGCATTCAGAGCCTGTGCTCAGGGGTGGTTTGCTGAGAAAGGCCGCCTTTTCTCCCATGCCTGTGCTACCGATGGCTGTAGACTGGGCTGGGAGTGTGAGGATGACTGGGAACGTGGTGCTGTGGGTGGAATTACAGTGGGTCTCTGGACAACAGTGCCAGAGTTTCTTCCATGGCGATCCTGTGAGGAAGCCGAACCAGCTGTGCGTGAGCTGGAGGAAGAGGCAACAACACGAGCTGAAGAGGTGGTAGGTGCCGCTGTTGGCCTAGGTCTTCAGTGTGTTTTTGTAACTCCACCGCGAGCTTGGTCCGCACATGTTTCCACATATTTGTGGTATTGAGGTTGCTGACATTTTCCCTCTTTTGACTTTCTGATGACACACCTTGCATTTGACAAAGCAAATGTCATCTGCAACTGTGTCAAAAAAGGACCAGGCACTGCAAGTCTTGGGAGCGCCCGTTTTGGCTTTTGGAAGAGGCATGCTCCTAACGGGTGCCGAAGTGGAGGCTACAGGAACCACAGTCTTCTCCCTCCCTCTCCCTCTTTGGCCCGTTCAGGGAATCTCTTCCTCAGAGCTGCTCCCACCACCTTCCTGTACCTCACGCTACGATGGGTCAAGGACCTCATCATCTACACTACCCTCTGCCACCAACTGCTTCTTCTGGGTAGTCTCGACAGCACAGTACGCACCAGAAAGTGGCACCTGAGTCTCATCATCAGATGCGTACTGGGGTGTGGTGACCGGAGGCACTGGCCCACCTGTCTCTTCAGAGTCAGAGAGACAAAGCTGTTGGGCATCACTGCATACTTCCTCTTCTTCCATTTCTCCAATGCTGCTTGGCTGGCCCCCTGTTTCCAAGCCAAGAGATTCAGAGAACAGAAGTAGAGATGGCTCCTGTCCTGGGCTCTCTGACTGCCTGGGTAATTTGGCAGATGGTGAAGAGACAGATGGGTGCTCTCCAGTGCTCTGTGCCTGAGAGGATGTGGCACTAATTGAAGTCGATGCGTTAGCTACCATCCATCCGACAACGGCTTCAATTTGTTCTTCACTCAGCAGCTGTGTACGGCGATCTACAAAGCTGCGCATGAAGGACTGTTCCCTGCTGAAACTGGGTGATGAGTCACCGGTGCCCGCAGCAGGCACAGAATCCCCATGTCCTCTCCCTGCTCCGGGCCCACGCCCATGCCCACATGCCTTACTCCCTACCTTCTTCATCTTGGTTGACTGATAAAGATAAGCAGAAAAGTACTAAGGGCTTAGTGTGCTTATTCCTGAACAGCTCCTAACAGGTATAAAAAACACTAATTTTCTAAAGTGTGGACTAGACTTTAATATGAGCTAATGTGACCTACACAACTGTAAAGTGGTGTGTTTGGTAAACTTTATTAATGTTGTTTTTTTTTTGCAGAACTGACTACAGAGTGAGCTGCACTCACACACAGACCATGCAGACAGCCATGAACGGCGCTGCAAGGCCAAAACAAGCTCCTCTATGTAATCCTATTTAGTGTTTTTCCACAGTCTAGCAGGATACGGAGGGAAAGCCACTAATAGGATAAATTTGAAAAAATGTGCAGCAGGCTGCACTAATTGAGAAACAGACAATGGAACGGTAGGAGGCAGTCACGCACCCTGAGCTGACTGCAACCGGCCGTGGCTGCCAACAGACTACAGAGCGATGTGAACTCACACAGAGACCATGCAGACAGCCGTAAACGGCGCTGCAAGGCCAAAAAAAGCTGCTCTATGTAATCCTATGTAGTGTTTTTCCACAATTTTGCTGGATACGGATGGAAAGCCACTAATAGGAAATATTTGAAAAAATGTGCAGCAGGCTGCACCAATTGCAACAAAGGACAATGGATAGAACAGTATGAGGCAGTGATGCACTCTGAGCTGACTACAACCGGCTGTGGCTGCAGACAGACTACAGAGCGATGTGCACTCACACACACAGAGACCTTGCAGACAGCTGTGAACAGCGCTGCAAGGCAAAAGCAAGGATCTCACACAGCGGTTGCTAAATTAGCCTTGGTAAAGCACAATGAAGAAAATCGCTATCTCTAAACTGGCCCTCAGTCAGAACACAGCGTCCTGTCCCTAACTGAATTCACAGCAGAGTGAGCCCTAAATGGCGGCAGCGACTTTTATATTCCATCATGATATCATTTCAGCAGCCAATCACAGCCATGCCAGTACTTCCATGCCCACCATGCAGAACAGGATGTGCCCACACTTCTAATCATTCCTCATTGGCTGAATTCAGGCACTTTGAATTGTGGGAACTTCCGATTCCTGGATCCGATATACTGAAAATATCGGAACTTGGTATCGGAATTCCGATACCTCAAATATCGGCCGATACCCGATACTTGCGGTATCGGAATGCTCATCACTAGGGTTGAGCGACTTTTGTTTTTTTAGGATCGAGTCGGGTTTCGTGAAACCCGACTTTCTCGAAAGTCGGATCGTGTAAAATCGGCCGATTATTGTGAAAAGTCGGGGGGCCGACCGAAACACGAAACCCAATGCAAGTCAATGGTGTCCTCCTCCTCCTCCTCCTCCTCCCTTATGAAATTAACCAATCCGTTTCGCTCAACCCTACTCATCACTGATTAGTCAGCAGCACAGATCTCAACTAGTGTTGAGCGATACCGTCCGATACTTGAAAGTATCGGTATCGGAAAGTATCGGCCGATACCGGCAAAGTATCGGATCTAATCCGATACCGATACCCGATACCAATACAAGTCAATGGGACTCATGTATCGGACGGTATTCCTGATGGTTCCCAGGGTCTGAAGGAGAGGAAACTCTCCTTCAGGCCCTGGGAACCATATTAATGTGTAAAAGAGAGAATTAAAATAAAAAATATTGCTATACTCACCTCTCCGACGCAGCCTGGACTTCAGCGAGGGAACCGGCAGCGTTGTTTGCTTAAAATTCACGCTTTAACTTCCTTACTTGAAGTCCCGGCTTGTGATTGGTCGCGCGCCGCCCATGTGACCGCGACGCGACCAATCACAGCAAGCCGTGACGTAATTTTAGGTCCTTCAGGATTTTAAAATTACGTTCCGGCGTTGTGATTGGTTGCGTCGCGGTCACATGGGCGACGCGACCAATCACAAGCCGTGACGTCACGGGAGGCATTTTAAAATGCGCGCGTGTCCTGCCTCCCGTGACGTCACGGCTTGTGATTGGTCGCGTCGCCCATGTGACCGCGACGCGACCAATCACAACGCCGGAACGTAATTTTAAAATCCTGAAGGACCTAAAATTACGTCACGGCTTGCTGTGATTGGTCGCGTCGCGGTCACATGGGCGGCGCGCGACCAATCACAAGCCGGGACTTCAAGTAAGGAAGTTAAAGCGCGAATTTTAAGCAAACAACGCTGCCGGTTCCCTCGCTGAAGTCCAGGCTGCGTCGGAGAGGTGAGTATAGCAATATTTTTTATTTTAATTCTTTATTTTACACATTAATGTTGTTTCGATACTGATACCCGATACCACAAAAGTATCGGATCTCGGTATCGGAATTCCGATACAGCAAATATCGGCCGATACCCGATACTTGCGGTATCGGAATACTCAACACTAATCTCAACCCATTCTTCTCCAGCCTTAGACGTTCTCCATATCGAAGGTCTGCAGCAGCCATTTTAAGCTCTTCAAGCAGTTGTAATCATACAGCCCTAACAGGTGAGCACATTTTCCCACATTCACCTACTGTTATCTGGATAAGACCCTGTTGCGCTCATTGTCTTTCCAGTTCAATATTCCTAAAAGCACATACTTTAGTTTATGTTCGGATTCTGCAACCTCAAATATAATCAAAAACTTAGTTGCCCACATTTTTTACTTTACTGCTAAAGTGCAGCGGTGTCCACACTGTACAGGGATGAGGCAGTGACCCAGGAAAAGTTCAAAGTAAAGTGTCTTTTAAAGGGAATCTGTCACCTAGTTTTTCAAGCTTCCGCCACCGCCATCAGGGGCTTATCCACAGCATTCTGTAATGCTGTAGATAAGCCCTCCCCCCCACCCCAATGTAACCTGAAAGATAAGAAAAACAAGTTACAGTGCCTTGCGAAAGTATTTAGGCTCCCTGGAACTTTTCAACCTTTTCCCACATATCATGCTTCAAACATAAAGATACCAAATGTACATTTTTGGTGAAGAATCAGCAACAAAAGGAACACAATTGTGAAGTGGAACGAAATTTATTGTTTTTTTTTTATTTTTGTGGAAATTCAAAAACTGAAAAGTGGGGAGTGCAATATTATTCAGCCCCTTTACTTTCAGTGCAGCAAACTCACTCCAGAAGTTCATTGTGGATCTCTGAATGATCAAAGGTTGTCCTAAATGTCTAATGATGATAAATATAATCCACCTGTGTATAATCAAGTCTCTGTATAAATGCACCTGCTCTGTAATAGTCTCAGGGTTCTGTTTGAAGCACAGAGAGCATCATGAAGACCAAGGAACACAACAGGCAGGTCCGTAATACTGTAGTGGAGAAGTTTAAAGCCGGATTTGGATACAAAATAAAAAATAAAAGCCCATACCGTTTTTTCCTGAACAATGCCTAGGCCAAATAGCTTGACCAGGTCCACACTTACTTTTATTTTGCCCTGTGGCTCACAGGCATCCTGCTGTGACCACAAGGCACTCCAGTGGGTCTAATAGGACTCTGTTCGCATCCTGGGGGAAACATATCGACCCTCGCATATGATCCCCCTCCCTGCCTCACACTGCATAGGAAAAAATAAGCATGTAATAGGCAGAAAGTTGTGTACATATGGTAATAACATTAAGGCCACATGCACACGAGTACTTGGTGAATTTTTTATCAGTAATTGTAATCCAAAACCAGTAGTGGAACAGACGTCGGAGAAGTATAGAGAAACACCTAATCACTTCTGCATTCATCACCCACTCCTGGTTTTGGCTTACAAATACTGACGTAAAAAAATCACCAAATATTCAACGTGTGCACTTTGCCTAACCAGAACATTTTCAATGGGCCTATATACTGTAAACACTGAATGTGTTGTGAATGTAGCCTTAGGCCTGTGCAGATTCTGGGCCTTGTTCTTGTGAAAAGCTTGAACACAGACTGCAATGCTAGTCAATGTGCTAGTGCACAAGAATGATTTTCTGCAAAAGCAAAACAATCACACCATGCAAAAGTCTCTTACATTTTACGAATGAGACAGCGCTAGATTTATTGGCAGATAACTTCAGCAATTGTCCACATAGTTGCTGTCAACTTTGCCTAAATAAATAATGAACACGGACAAGCTTAGGTAGTTACCCACCTATTTATCTACACTATCTATCTATCTATCTATCTATCTATCTATCTATCTATCTATCTATCTATCTATCTATCTATCTATCTCATATATATCTATCTATTTGGACCTAGGCTTTATCTAGTTAGCAATCTCAGCACGTTTTCTTTACATAAATGTATATTATTGGGTCTCCTCATTACAATACAATATCCATGACTATTTAAATTTGTATTTTGCTGGCCTAGTATACAGTAAATGTCTTTTAATAAATACATTTTCACTTCCATCTGGGTTGGTTTGGTTGCTAGTTTTCACCTAAGCGACATTCATTTTTCATGTATGTGTCCTATCCGTATTTTTTACAATAAGAACACATACAATTTATAGCATATGGGCTGGTCACAAATATATGTTTTTTGCGGATTGTGTGCCTGCTAAAAAACATCTGAGACATGTCCATTTTTAATTCAAGTCACAGATCAAAATCACACATACAAGTCTATGGGTCTGTGAAAAACACAGACAGCACACATCACCATCTGTGTGCAGTCTGTGTGTTGTCTGTTTTTAACATTAAAAAAGGTAGGAGAAGCAATTGCATTTTTTGGCACATGAGAAAATTATTGATGGTAAAAATGGACCAACTGCCCAAACAACAATGAAAATCTGATCCAAAACACTAATGTAAATTAGTTGAAAGACATGGTTGTCTTGGAAAAATAGATACTGAATGGTCTGCGATTTTTCAGTAACTGCATCACTCTTCAGTTTGTGTCTGCTATCACAGCAGCAATAGGTTATTTAATTAAAAACAATGCCTAAATACAGTTGTGTGAAAACGAATGATACAATGTGGATCTCTGTTGAAAAAACAACTGTTACATTTTTTCGTGTTTTTTACATAGTTATTACATAGTTACATAGTTATTAAGGTTGAAGGAAGACTGTAAGTCCATCTAGTTCAACCCATAGCCTAACCTAACATGCCCTAACATGTTGATCCAGAGGAAGGCAAAAAAAACCCATGTGGCAAAGAGTAACTCCACCATGGGGAAAAAAATTCCTTCCCGACTCCACATACGGCAATCAGACTAGTTCCCTGGATCAACGCCTTATCAAGGGATCTAATGTATATACCCTGTAACATTATACTTTTCCAGAAAGGTATCCAGTCCTCGCTTAAATTTAATTAATGAATCACTCATTACAACATCATACGGCAGAGAGTTCCATAGTCTCACTGCTCTTACAGTAAAGAATCCGCATCTGTTATTATGCTTAAACCTTCTTTCCTCCAGACATAGAGGATGCCCCCTTGTCCCTGTCTCAGGTCTATGATTAAAAAGATCATCAGAAAGGTCTTTGTACTGTCCCCTCATATATTTATACATTAAAATAAGATCACCCCTTAGTCTTCGTTTTTCCAAACTAAATAGCCCCAAGTGTAATAACCTATCTTGGTATTGCAACCCCCCCAGTCCTCTAATAACCTTGGTCGCTCTTCTCTGCACCCGCTCCAGTTCAGCTATGTCTTTCTTATACACCGGAGACCAGAACTGTGCACAGTATTCTAAGTGTGGTCGAACTAGTGACTTGTATAGAGGTAAAATTATGTTCTCCTCATGAGCATCTATGCCTCTTTTAATGCATCCCATTATTTTATTTGCCTTTGTAGCAGCTGCCTGACACTGGCCACTGAATATGAGTTTGTCATCCACCCATATACCCAGGTCTTTTTCATTGACGGTTTTGCCCAGAGTTTTAGAATTAAGCACATAGTTATACATCTTATTACTTCTACCCAAGTGCATGACCTTACATTTATCCCCATTAAAGCTCATTTGCCATTTATCAGCCCAAGCTTCTAGTTTACATAAATCATCCTGTAATATAAAATTGTCCTCCCCTGTATTGATTACCCTGCAGAGTTTAGTGTCATCTGCAAATATTGAAATTCTACTCTGAATGCCCCCTACAAGGTCATTAATAAATATGTTAAAAAGAAGAGGGCCCAATACTGACCCCTGTGGTACCCCACTGCTAACCGCAACCCAGTCCGAGTGTGCTCCATTAATAACCACCCTTTGTTTCCTATCCCTGAGCCAGCTCTCAACCCACTTACACATATTTTCCCCTATCCCCACTACTCTCATTTTATGTAACAACCTTTTGTGTGGCACCGTATCAAAAGCTTTGGAAAAGTCCATATACACTACGTCCACTGGGTTCCCTTGGTCCAGTCCGGAACTTACCTCTTCATAGAAGCTGATCAAATTAGTCTGACATGAACGGTCCCTAGTAAACCCGTGCTGATACTGGGTCATACGGTTATTCCTCTTCAGATACTCCAGTATAGTATCCCTTAGAATGCCCTCCAGGATTTTACCCACAGTAGAGGTTAAGCTTACTGGCCTATAATTACCGAGTTCAGTTTTTGCCCCTTTTTTGAATATTGGCACCACATTTGCTATACGCCAGTCCTGTGGTACAGACCCTGTTATTATGGAGTCTTTAAAGATTAAAAATAATGGTCTATCAATGACTGTACTTAGTTCCTGCAGTACTCGGGGGTGGATGCCTACACTACACACTGTTCTGTTGCTCATGTTATGTTTTCGCCTAAATGAAATGTACCACAGTCCAGCATTTATATAGTGAACATCCTTGGAAAGTCTTAGAGGGGTCCACTACTCAAACAACCCTTTCGGAATCCCTATGTCCCCCACCCCAGTAACATAATAACACATACTCACCTTTGGTGCCGGCGTCATTCCAGTGTTGTTGACACTGTCTCTACTCTCCTTCGGAGAAAATTAGATATCTGGAAGAAGTGTGAGAGCAGCAACAGATATCACTTCCTCCAGATGTCAATTTCATCAGTAGGAGAGGAGAGTGAAGCCAGCACTAATTGGCCACAGGGACTGCGTGACATTATGTCACGCCATTCCCAGAAGAGCCAGTGCATTTAACCCCTGGAATGGTGCCAGCATCGGAGGCGAGTATAATTGTTATTATTTTACTGGGGGAAAATAGTGATTCAGAAGGGGTTGTCCGAGTAGTGGACAACCCCTATAACTAAAGCCTGTGAGATTTTATTGATCACAGCTCCATGATGTCCCCATAAAATGGGAACATTTCCTTCTCAGCTCTCTCATGTGATAGTCTGAGCTGACAAGAGGACTTCCACAATTAACAAATCCTTGAATCAAGGAGTATTTTGGCAAGGATCACTGGTTCTTGCAAATCAGTAAAACTTTATTATTTTTAATCCATCTGCTGTTAAATATCTATGTGGACAGAACTCTATTTTCTTTAGTTTATTTCTCTTCCAGAAAAAAGCAAAAATTAATTCCATAAGTTATCATTAGAGATGAGGAAATATATTGGAGTAGAATTGAATTCTACTGGAATATTACAAAAATTCATCTTTGTCAATTCACTTCCATACAGATTCAACTGTAAAGGGACATCAAAAGGTTAAAAACAACTAGTGCTCTCTCACCTTACTGCTCGCCTCTCCAGTCCTCCTGTTTCTCACTGTCCCCCATTTGACCTTCATGGCATCTTCTTTAACAGACAACAGCACTGAATCCATGGGCCACTTCATTCTGTCTTCTGGCTTTGATGAGGTGTGAGATGTTTGCACACTTGCGCAAGGTCATGGCATGCATTGCGATATCATGACATCATGACCTTACGAAAGCTTTATCAGAACTGTCCAAGGCCTCATCCCAGCTGGAACCACAGGCCTAGTATGTACAGGCCACGGATTCAGCGCTTGCGGCAGTGATAAGGTGTGCTGAGGATTTGACAGGTGAGGAGCAGAGGGGCAGGAGAGATGAGCAGTAAAGTGATTATTAGTAAAGTTCATGCAATTTTAAATTTTACCTTATCTGCTCATCACTAGTCAGCGTATATAGTCTAAAATTAATCAATGAAAACTACAAGTGCCTTGTTGATGGAAAGATAAGACAGTTACAGTATGCCTTTTCAAAATTTAATGTCGTAAAAGCTATTTTTTAAAATTAATTATTTTTACATAGAGAAAATCTATCTATTTACCCCCTGTCAATATAGCGCTGCCTCATTACTGTTTCTTTCCGTCTTTGTTCACATTGCTACATCGGTCACGTCACAACAACTATATTTTATTACTGTCGAAGTTAATCACACATCCAAGAGACCTGAGCTGTTATGATCTGGTGACCTTGGAGCCGCATGAGAGACTTTCTCAGGAGTAGGTGGTACCTGTACTGACCGCAAACCCTAAACTAACACCGCAACTAGAAGTAGCCGTGGGATGTTATTAACATGTCCTAGACATCTCGACACAGCCGGAGGACTAAATACCCCTATAGATGGAAATGGGAATTCTATCTTGCCTCAGAGCAGAACCCCAAAGGATAGGCAGCCTCCCACAAATATTGACTGAGTATAAGAGGAAAGACACACGCAGGCAGAAAAACAGGATTTAGCAAAAGAGGCACTTCTAGCTAAATAGAAAAGGATAGGACAGAATACTAAGCGGTCAGTATTAAAATCCTAAAAATATCCACAGCAGATAATACAAATATTCCACATCTAACTAAAGACATAGAAAGTATATCTGCATCTCCTGAGAATCCAGCATGACTGAAAAATCCAAACAAGTCTAAGCTGGACAAAAACACAATAAATTGCACTGAATTGCAAAGCACACTGCATGTGTGCACAGAGACAAAAAACCAGACACTTATCTTAGATGAATTGGCAGCAGGGCATGAGGAGCCAGAGAGAGATGCAATCCCTCCAAGTACAATGGACAATTGGTACAGACTCATGGATCCTGCACATCTAAATACCTAATAGAGCTGCAATCAGCAGAAACACCTGCCCGGATTACAACCCCAAGACAACTGCACTACCACCAACAACCACCGGAGGGAGCCCAAGAGCAGAATTCACAACAGTACCCCCCCTTGAAGAGGGGTCACCGAACCCTCACCAGAGCCCCCAGGCCGATCAGGACGAGCCAGATGAAAGGCACGGACCAAATCAGCAGCATGGACATCAGAGGCAAAAACCCAAGAATTATCCTCCTGGCCATAACCCTTCCATTTGACAAGGTACTGAAGCCTCCTCCTCGAAAAGCGAGAATCCAAAATCTTCTCAACCACATACTCCAACTCCCCATCAACCAACACAGGAGCAGGAGGATCAACAGAGGGAACAACGGGCACCACATATTTCCGCAATAAAGATCTATGGAAAACATTATGGATGGCAAAAGAGGCCGGAAGGGCCAAACGAAAAGACACCGGATTGATAATCTCAGAAATCCTATAAGCACCAATAAACCGAGGCTTAAACTTAGGGGAAGAAACCTTCATAGGAACATGACGGGAAGACAACCAGACCAAATCCCCAACCCGAAGCCGGGAACCAACACACCGACGACGGTTAGCAAAACGCTGAGCCTCCTCCTGAGACAACACCAAACTGTCCACCACATGAGCCCAAATCGGCTGCAACCTGGCAACCACAGAATCCACACCAGGACAATCAGAAGGTTCAACTTGCCCCGAAGAAAAACGAGGATGAAAACCAAAATTACAAAAGAAGGGCGAAACCAAGGTAGCCGAACTAGCCCGATTATTAAGGGCAAACTCGGCCAATGGCAAGAAAGCCACCCAATCATCCTGATCAGCAGACACAAAGCATCTCAAATAAGTTTCCAAAGTCTGATTAGTTCGCTCGGTCTGGCCATTTGTCTGAGGATGAAATGCGGAAGAAAAAGACAAATCAATGCCCAGTCTAGCACAATAGGCCCACCAAAACCTAGAAACAAACTGGAAACCTCTATCAGACACAATATTCTCCGGAATACCATGCAAACGAACCACATGCTGAAAAAACAACAGAACCAAATCAGAAGAGGAAGGCAATTTAGGCAAAGGCACCAAATGAACCATGTTAGAAAACCAGTCACAAACCACCCAGATAACCGACATCCTCTGGGAAACCAGAAGATCTGAAATAAAATCCATAGAAATATGCGTCCAGGTCCTCTCAGGGACCGGCAAAGGCAAAAGCAACCCACTAGCACGGGAACAACAAGGCTTGGCCCGCGCACAAGTCCCACAGGACTGCACAAAAGAATGCACATCACGCGACTAAGAAGGCCACCAAAAGGACCTACCAACCAAATCTCTGGTACCAAAAATACCAGGATGGCCAGCCAACACAGAACAATGAACCTCAGAAATCACTCTACTAGTCCATCTATCAGGAACAAACAGTTTCCCCACTGGACAGCGGCCAGGTTTGTCAGCCTGAAATTCCTGCAGAACCCATCGCAAATCAGGGGAAATGGCAGAAAGGACCACCCCTTCCTTCAGAATGCCGACCGGCTCAAGTACCTCAGGAGAATCAGGCAAAAAACTCCTAGAGAGGGCATCAGCCTTAATATTCTTAGAACCCGGAAGATACGAAACCACGAAATCAAAACGGGAGAAAAACAGGGACCATCGAGCCTGTCTAGGATTCAGCCGTTTGGCAGATTCGAGGTAAATCAGATTTTTATGATCGGTCAAGACCACAATACGGTGCTTGGCTCCCTCAAGCCAATGTCGCCATTCCTCAAGCGCCCACTTCATAGCCAACAACTCCCGATTGCCGACATCATAATTGCGTTCAGCAGGCGAAAACTTATGGGAAAAGAAGGCACACGGTTTCATCAAGGAACCATCAGAATTCCTCTGAGACAAAACGGCCCCTGCCCCAATCTCAGAAGCGTCAACCTCAACCTGAAACGGAAGAGAAACATCTGGCTGACGCAACACCGGGGCAGAAGTAAATCGGCGTTTAAGCTCCTGAAAGGCAGAGACAGCCACAGAGGACCAATTCGCTACATCAGCGCTAGTGTTGAGCATTTCGATACCGCAAGTATCGGGTATCGGCCGATATTTGCTGTATCGGAATTCCGATACTGAGATCCGATACTTTTGTGATATCGGGAATCGGTATCGGGATCGATATTAATGTGTAAAATCAAGAATAACAATAAAAAATATTGATATACTCACCTCTCCGGCGCAGCCTGTACCTTACCGAAGTAACTGGCAGCTTCCGCTCATAAGAATGAGCGCTTGAAAGTCCTTAGATGACTTCGCGGCCTGTGATTGGTCGCGGAGTGGTCACGTGACCGCAACGCGACCAATCACAAGCCGTGACATCATCTAAGGTCTTTCAAGCGCTTGAAAGACCTTAGATGATGTCGCGGCTTGTGATTGGTCACGTGGCGGTCACGTGACCGCTCCGCGACCAATCACAGGCCGCGAAGTCATCTAAGGACTTTCAAGCGCTCATTCGTATGAACGGAGGCTGGCGGTTACCACCAGGGCGCGTCAGAGGCTGAGTATATCAATATTTTTTATTTTTATTCTTTATTTTACACATTAATATGGATCCCAGGGCCTGAAGGGGAGTTTCCTCTCCTTCAGACCCTGGGAACCATCAGGATACCTTCCGATACTTGGTGTCCCATTGACTTGTATTGGTATCGGGTATCGGCGATATCCGATACTTTTCGGGTATCGGCCGATACTATCCGATACCGATACTTTCAAGTATCGGATGGTATCGCTCAACACTAATCAGCGCCTTTCTTAGTCAAATTGGTCAGGGGTTTAACCACACTGGAGAAGTTAGCAATGAAACGGCGATAAAAATTAGCAAAGCCCAAAAATTTCTGAAGGCTCTTCACGGATGTGGGCTGAATCCAATCATGAATGGCCTGAACCTTAACCGGATCCATCTCTATAGATGAGGGAGAAAAAATGAAGCCCAAAAAGAAACCTTCTGCACTCCAAAGAGACACTTAGACCCCTTCACAAACAAAGCATTATCACGAAGGATCTGAAATACCATCCTGACCTGTTTCACATGAGACTCCCAATCATCGGAAAAAATTAAGATGTCATCCAAATATACAATCATGAATTTATCAAGATAATTCCGGAAGATATCATGCATGAAGGACTGAAAAACAGATGGAGCATTAGAGAGCCCGAATGGCATCACAAGGTATTCAAAATGGCCTTCGGGCGTATTAAACGCAGTTTTCCATTCGTCACCCTGCTTAATACGAACAAGATTATATGCCCCCCGAAGGTCAATTTTAGTAAACCAACTAGCCTCCTTAATCCTGACAAACAAATCGGAAAGAAAAGGTAAAGGGTATTGAAACTTGACCGTGATCTTATTCAAGAGGCGATAATCAGTACAGCGTCTCAAGGAGCCATCCTTCTTAGCAACAAAAAAAATCCCGCTCCCAAAGGTGAAGAAGATGGCCGAATATGCCCTTTCTCCAAAGACTCCTTAACATAACTCCGCATGGCGGTATGTTCCGGCACCGACAGGTTGAAAAGTCGGCCCTTAGGAAACTTACAGCCTGGAATCAAGTCAATAGCACAATCACAGTCCCTATGCGGTGGAAGGGAACTGGCCTTGGGCTCATCGAATACATCCTGAAAATCAGACAAAAACTCTGGAACTTCAGAAGAGGAGGAAGAGGAGATTGACATCACAGGAACGTCATTATGAACCCCCTGACAACCCCAACTAGTCACAGACATAGACTTCCAATCCAACACAGGATTATGTATCTGCAACCATGGAAAACCCAACACAATAGCAACATGCAAATTATGCAACACCAGAAAACGACAATCTTCCTGATGGGCTGGCGCCATGCACATGGTCACCTGTGTCCAAAACTGGGGTTTATTTTTTGCCAAAGGTGTAGCATCAATGCCCCTTAAAGGAATAGGGTTCTGCAAAGACTGCAAGGGGAAACCACAATGCCTGGCAAATTCAAAGTCCATTAAGTTCAAAGCGGCGCCTGAATCCACAAACGCCATGACAGAAAATGACGACAATGAGCAGATCAAGGTCACAGATAACAGAAATTTAGGTTGTACAGTTCCGATGGTAACTGAAGTAGCGATTCTCTTTGTACGCTTTGGGCAGACTGAAATGACATGAGAAGCATCGCCACAATAAAAACACAACCTATTCTGACGTCTGAATCCTTGTTGTTCCGTTCTAGACAGAATCCTATCACACTGCATAGGCTCAGGCATCTGCTCTGAGGACAACGCCACAGTGCGCACAGTTCTGCGCTCCCGCAAGCGCCGATCGATCTGAATGGCCAGAAACATAGAATCACTTAGACCAACAGGCGTGGGAAACCCCACCATAACATCTTTAACAGATTCAGAAAGACCCTTTCTGAAAATTGGCGCCAAAGCATCCTCATTCCATTTAGTCAGCACAGACCATTTTCTAAATTTCTGACAATACAATTCTGCCGCTTCTTGACCCTGAGACAGGGCCAACAAGGTCTTCTCCGCTTGATCCACAGAATTTGGTTCATCATATAATAATCCTAGAGCCAGAAAAAAGGCATCTACATTAAGCAAGGCCGGATTCCCAGATTCCAGGGAAAATGCCCAATCCTGAGGATCACCACGCAGCAGGGAGATGACAATTTTAATCTGCTGAATGGGATCACCAGAGGAACGAGGCTTCAGAGCAAAAAACAGTTTACAGTTGTTTTTAAAACTCAAAAATTTGGACCTGTCCCCAAAAAACAGGAGTAGGAATGCTAGGCTCTAAAAGCGGAGTCTGAGCAATATAATCAGAAATATCCTGTACCCTAGCAGCAAGCTGGTCTACACGAGAAACTAATCCCTGAACATCCATGCTAGCACAAGACTCCTCAGTCACCCAGAGGAAAAGAGGGAAGAAAAGACACAGCAGGCTACAGAAAAAAAAATGGCTCTTTCTTCCCTTCTTCTGAGATGCATTTAACTCATTGTTGGCCAATTGTACTGTTATGATCTGGTGACCTTGGAGCCGCATGAGAGACTTTCTCAGGAGTAGGTGGTACCTGTACTGACCGCAAACCCTAAACTAACACCGCAACTAGAAGTAGCCGTGGGATGTACCTAACACGTCCTAGACATCTCGACACAGCCGGAGGACTAAATACCCCTATGGATGGAAATGGGAATTCTATCTTGCCTCAGAGCAGAACCCCAAAGGATAGGCAGCCCCCCACAAATATTGACTGTGAGTATAAGAGGAAAGACACACGCAGGCAGAAAAACAGGATTTAGCAAAAGAGGCACTTCTAGCTAAATAGAAAAGGATAGGACAGAATACTAAGCAGTCAGTATTAAAATCCTAAAAATATCCACAGCAGATAATACAAATATTCCACATCTAACTAAAGACATAGAAAGTATATCTGCATCTCCTGAGAATCCAGCATGACTGAAAAATCCAAACAAAGTCTAAGCTGGACAAAAACACAATAAATTGAACTGAATTGCAAAGCACACTGCATGTGTGCACAGAGACAAAAAAACAGACACTTATCTTAGATGAATTGGCAGCAGGGCATGAAGAGCCAGAGAGAGATGCAATCCCTCCAAGTACAATGGACAACTGGCACAGACTCATGGATCCTGCACACCTAAATACCTAATAGAGCTGCAATCAGCAGAAACACCTGCCCGGATTACAACCCCAAGACAACTGCACTACCACCAACAACCACCGGAGGGAGCCCAAGAGCAGAATTCACAACACTGAGCCCAGTGATTGGTTCCAGCAGTCACATGTTCTAATGATAATGTCACTGCTGCAGCTATGTGAACAATGACCAGTGGCATTTATCTGTGGAATATAAAAGTGAAAAAGACAATTGTGCATATTTGTCAAAATTGTATTATTCTTAGCAACGTAAACTTAGACTGGAAAGTCATAAAAAGTGCCAAATTTATTAAAGTGGTTCATGTAGTTTGTAAAATCTGGCATATTTTCAGACTGTCAGGTCTAAGTTCACATGACCTATTAATGTGCATCGTGTTAAGCCTCATCCTTTTTTCTGTTAGACCACATCCTTTCATGGGAAAAGTCCTAAAAAGTGTCAAAAACACAATAAAGTTGATACAAATTATGAAAGTTTTTTTGGTCAAAATTATGCTAGAATTCTATTGTGTTTAGCTTTGGCATAACAACCTAGAGACTAACGTATAAAAAAACTTAAACCACAAAAACAAATGGCTTCTTTTTTGCCACATATACTCTAAAACATACCAAAATGATTTTCCATATATGTAAAGATTAAAAATTATAGCTCATCCCACGTAGAACAAGCTTTCATGAGGAAATGCCAGCTAAAAATGTAAAAGTTATAGCTCTTGGAATGAAATACTAAAGAAAAAAATTGCTATTTATTAACAGCTCAAAATAGATTTGTCTTTGAAGAAATTATCAATCAACTCTGACATCCACATCAGGAGGTGAGACCTGTGTGCTGGTAACGTTACAGAAGCCACTTGCCAGGTCTCCTTCACTTCCAACCAGAATCATGCACACATCCTCTTCTAATTAATTGGACAGGTGCTCTATACTGCTGACACCTGGGAACTGGCTGTCAAAAAAACAGCAACAGTGCCTAGCAATGCGCAAGTGAAAGGAATGATAAAACACCTTTCAAAAGGTATCCGTCGCATCCCAAAAATGTATTTACTTGAATGTATAGTGCTAATCTGCAGGTAAATAACACTTAAATCATGTTTGGTAGAAATACTGGAATAGTGGCAGCAGGGAGAAAAGTAAGTTATTTTCTCCCTGCAATCACTCGCTTCCAGTTATTGGGTTATCCAGGGGGCTGTAACACTCTCTGCTCACTACACAATAAGCACAGGAGCAGACATACAATTGATGCAACCTGTATAACCCCACACTGTCAAAGGGGTAAATGGGCCCTCTTCTACATCCAAAGCATATGGAATTGTGCATTATAATAAGCTATTAGACAGTAAAGGGCCCGTATACTGTTTTTGCAAAGGGACTCTCTTCTGTGTCCACCCTTGATCTAGCATCATGTAATCACTCCCCTGCACATTGATCGACAGTCTGCTCTGCAAATATGATGCAAAGCTGTCTGTCAATTATTGTTTCAAAGAGAAGTTACAGCCACGCTCACTGCATAGTGAGTGGTGACTCTAACATTCTCTGTTCGACTCCGATGACTGTAAGCAAGTGGCTGAATGGAGAATATAACTTAATTTTCTCCCTGTACATGTTCTAACAGAAAGCCTGCCAGTCATAATTTAAGCGACTTTTACCTGCAGGTTACCATTACATCTGCTGGTAAATAAAATTCTTGGAGGTGACAGATTCCCTTTGAAGAAGCACCCCATCAATGTTTTTAATCATATTATATATCACTGTATGCTTACAATTTATCATTTTGCCTATCTACCAAGTTAATTTTTCTGTTTTCTATTAGGCATATGACATAATGTGATTAAAAACTGACTAGCTTAATCCTTCAAAGGCATATGTAGAAACAGGAAGTCAATTTTCCCTGCATAACTCAGGAGTCAGTGTCAGTGAAGGGGAGAGCAACTGGGTCAGGAATTGAAGAGAAGAATGCTAAACAAAGGGAAAAGAGACTTCCTGTTTCAACATAGAGCAGCGAAAAGAGAAGAATTTACTGGGTAGTAAAGCAAAGTGAGCAACAAGTAAGTACACAGTGCTGTATAATACAGGATGGGCCATGTATATGGATACACCTAAATAAAATGGGAATGGTTGGTGATATTAACTGATATTAAGCGTGGCGATCTGGCATCAGTCGAACATCCCGTCGGCAGATATTAGATACTCACAAATGGCACTCTTACAAAATCCTGCTGCTGCAGCATCTCAAAAAGGATGACCCAGATCGGAGCGCTGAATTTGCAGCATGGGCAAAACAAAAATTGGAACAGTACCCTCAGTTTAAACAGAACATTATGTTCAGTGATGAGGTAAACTTTTTTGGGTGGCCCATTTATATGGATACACCTAAATAACATGGGAATAGTGACAGTTTTATTGCGTAGGGTGTCTTACATTGAAATCTGCTGTAATGACCCGGGTACTGGGTTCACCAGACATCAACACAATTTCTATCCGCTCCTCACGTGTTAACCTCTGCGACATGTCAATGGCCGTAAACAAAGAGAAACTTGTAAATAACTCATTAAAGAATAAACTTACGTTAAAACCAAGCACACCATTGTTTTTCTTTTGAAATTCTCAATAAGTTTGATGTGTGACATGACCCTCTTCCCATTGGAAAAAATAAAGTTGGATCCAAAATGGCCGACTTCAAAATGGCCGCCATGGTCTCCACCCAACTTGAAAAGTTTTCCCCCTCCCTTATACTAATGTGCCACACTCAGGAAGATGATATCACCAACCATTCCCATTTTATTTAGGTGTATGCATATAAATGTCCCACCCTGTATATGGATGACTAATTGATTCTAGGAAAAAAAATTGAACTATTTTTTTTTGTTTTATATGCCATATACATGGCCCACCCTGTATAATGACTGCAATATATTAAGAGGATAAAAACATTGACGGGAGTGCTTCTTTAAGGAGTTAAACTACATTGCATGATAAAAGAAATTACATTTCTGTTATAACTGGATGGGCTTAATGTTAAATGATTGTTCTCAAACCTATTAACCCCTTAAGCCCGTATGACGTACTACACCGTCGAGGTGGGGTGGGCCTTAATTCCCGGTGACGGGATAGTACGTCATACGCGATCGGCCGCGCTCACGGGGGGAGCGCGGCCGATCGCGGCCGGGTGTCGGCTGCATATCGCAGCTGACATCCGGCACTATGTGCCAGGAGCGGTCACGGACCGCCCCCGGCACATTAACCCCCGGCACACCGCGATCAAACATGATCGCGGTGTACCGGCGGTACAGGGAAGCATCGCGCAGGGAGGGGGCTCCCTGCGTGCTTCCCTGAGACGATCGGTACAAGGTGATGTACTCACCTCGTACCGAACGTCTTCTCCCTGCATGCCCCGGATCCAAAATGGCCGAGGGGCTGTATCCGGGTCCTGCAGGGAGCACTTCCGGGTCGGAGCAGGCTGCAGATGAAAGCTGCAGCCTGCTCCGATGAAAGTATGATCGCGGATCTGATAGAGTGCTGTGCACACTATCAGATCTGCGATCTGTGATGTCCCCCCCTGGGACAAAGTAAAAAAGTAAAAAAAAAAATTTCCACATGTGTAAAAAAAAAAAAAAAAAAATCCTAAATAAATAATAATAAAAAAAAAAATATTATTCCCATAAATACATTTCTTTATCTAAAAAAAACAAACAAAAACAATAAAAGTACACATATTTAGTATCGCCGCGTCCGTAACGACCCAACCTATAAAACTGGCCCACTAGTTACCCCCTTCAGTAAACACCGTAAGAAAAAAAAAAAAAAACGAGGCAAAAAACAACGCTTTATTACCATACCGCCGAACAAAAAGTGGAATAACACGCGATCAAAAAGACGGATATAAATAACCATGTTACCGCTGAAAACGTCATCTTGTCCCGCAAAAAACGAGCCGCCATACAGCATCATCAGCAAAAAAATAGAAAAGTTATAGTCCTCAGAATAAAGCGATGCCAAAATAATTATTTTTTCTATAAAATAGTTTTTATCGTATAAAAGCGTCAAAACATAAAAAAATGATATAAATGAGGTATCGCTGTAATCGTACTGACCCGACGAATAAAACTGCTTTATCAATTTTACCAAGCGCAGAACGGTATAAACGCCTCTCCCAAAAGAAATTCATGAATAGCTGGTTTTTGGTTATTCTGCCTCACAAAAATCGGAATAAAAAGTGATAAAAAATGGTCACGTGTCCGAAAATGTTACCAATAAAAACGTCAACTCGTCCCGCAAAAAACAAGACCTCACATGACTCTGTGGACCAAAATGTGGAAAAATTATAGGTCTCAAAATGTGGAGACGCAAAAACTTTTTTGCTATCAAAAGCGTCTTTTAGTCTGGTTTCACACTTGCGTTTTTATCTGCATGCGTTTTTTAAAAAAACCGCATGTGTGAAAAAATGCATGTAAACGCGGTAAAACGCATGCGTTTTTATAGAAAAACACAAGAAAACAAGAAAAAAACAAAAAACCCTACCCCTAACCCTACCCCTAACCTGAAAAACGTGGCACTGAAATATGTGGCACTGAAATATACGTTTATATACGTATATAAGTGCCACGATATTTCAGTGGCCACGTATTTCAGTGGCCACGTATTTAAGTGCCACGTATTTAAGTGCCACGTATTTAAGTGCCACGTATTTAAGTGCCACGTATTTACGTGCCACGTATTTTTCAGTGCCTGAAATACGTGGCACTGAAATATCGTGGCACTGAAATATCGTGGCACTGAAATATCGTGGCACTGAAGTATTTACGTGCCACGTATTTTTCAGTGCCTGAAATACGTGGCACTGAAATACGTGGCACTGAAATACGTGGCACTTAAATACGTGGCACTTAAATACGTGGCACTTAAATATGTGGCACTTAAATACGTGGCACTTAAATACGTGGCACTTATATACGTGGCACTTATATACGTGGCACTTATATACGTGGCACTTATGACTGTCAGAAAATGTTCAGTAAACGGTTAGGGGTGAGGTTAGGGGTAGGGTTTCAGGTAGAATTGGGGAGTTTCCACTGTTCAGGCACATTAGGGGCTCTCCAAACGCGACATGGCGTCCAATCTCAATTCCAGCCAATTCTGCGTTGAAAAAGTAAAACAGTGCTCCTTCCCTTCCGAGCTCTCCCGTGCGTCCAAAAAGGGGTTTACCCCAACATATGGGGTATCAGCGTACTAGGGACAAATTGAACAACAACTTCTGGGGTCCAAGTTCTCTTGTTATCCTTGGGAAAATAAAAATTTGGGGGGCTAAAAATCATTTTTGTGGGAAAAAAAATATGTTTTATTTTCACGGCTCTGCGTTGTAAACTGTAGTGAAACACTTGGGGGTTCAAAGTTCTCACAACACATCTAGATAAGTTCCTTGGGAGGTCTAGTTTCCAATATGGGGTCACTTGTGGGGGGTTTGTACTGTTTGGGTACATCAGGGGCTCTGCAAATGCAACGTGACGCCTGCAGATCAATCCATTTAAGTCTGCATTCCAAATGGCGCTCCTTCCCTTCCGAGCTCTGTCATGCGCCCAAACAGTGGTTCCCCCCCACATAGGGGGTATCAGCGTACTCAGGACAAATTGGACAACAACTTTTAGGGTCCAATTTATCCTGATACCCTGGTGAAAATACAAAACTGGGGGCTAAATTTCATTTTTGTGAAAAAAAAATATATATATTTTCACGGCTCTGCGTTATAAACTGTAGTGAAACACTTGGGGGTTCAAAGTTCTCACAACACATCTAGATAAGTTCCTTGGGGGGTCTAGTTTCCAATATGGGGTCACTTGTGGGGGGTTTGTACTGTTTGGGTACATCAGGGGCTCTGCAAATGCAACGTGACGCCTGCAGACCAATCCATTTAAGTCTGCATTCCAAATGGCGCTCCTTCCCTTCCGAGCTCTGTCATGCGCCCAAACAGTGGTTCCCCCCCACATAGGGGGTATCAGCGTACTCAGGACAAATTGGACAACAACTTTTAGGGTCCAATTTATCCTGATACCCTTGTGAAAATACAAAACTGGGGGCTAAATTTCATTTTTGTGAAAAAAACAAAAATTATTTTCACGGCTCTGCATTATAAACTGTAGTGAAACACTTGGGGGTTCAAAGTTCTCACAACACATCTAGATAAGTTCCTTGGGGGGTCTAGTTTCCAATATGGGGTCACTTGTGGGGGGTTTGTACTGTTTGGGTACATCAGGGGCTCTGCAAATGCAACGTGACGCCTGCAGACCAATCCATTTAAGTCTGCATTCCAAATGGCGCTCCTTCCCTTCCGAGCTCTGTCATGCGCCCAAACAGTGGTCCCCCCCCACAAATGGGGTATCAGCGTACTCCAGACAAATTGGACAACAACTTTTGGGGTCCAAGTTATCCTGATACCCTTGTGAAAATACAAAACTGGGGGCTAAAAAATCATTTTTGTGAAAAAAAAAAATAATTTTTATTTTCACGGCTCTGCGTTATAAACTGTAGTGAAACACTTGGGGGTTCAAAGCTCTCAAAACACATCTAGATAAGTTCCTTAGGGGGTCTACTTTCCAAAATGGTGTCACTTGTGGGGGGGTTTAATGTTTAGGCACATCAGGGGCTCTCCAAACGCAACATGGCATCCCATCTTAATTCCAGTCAATTTTGCATTGAAAAGTAAAATAGCGCTTCTTCCCTTCTGAGCTCTGCTATGCGCCCAAACAATGGTTTACACCCACATATGGGGTATCGTCGTACTCAGGACAAATTGCACAACAACTTTTGTGGTCTAATTTCTTCTCTTACCCTTGGGGAAATAAAAAAATGGGGGTGAAAAGATCATTTTTGTGAAAAAATATGATTTTTTATTTTTACGGCTCTGCATTATAAACTTCTGTGAAGCACTTGTTGGGTCAAAGTGCTCAACACACATCTAGATAAGTTCCTTAAGGGGTCTACTTTCCAAAATGGTGTCACTCGTGGGGGGTTTCAATGTTTAGGCACATTAGGGGCTCTCCAAACGCAACATGGCGTCCCATCTCAATTCCAGTCAATTTTGCATTGAAAAGTCAAATGGCGCTCCTTCCCTTCTGAGCTCTGCCCTGCACCCAAACAATGGTTTACACCCACATATGGGGTATCAGTGTACTCAGGACAAATTGCACAACAATTTTTGGGGTCCAATTTCTTCTCTTACCCTTGGGAAAATAAAAAATTGGGGGTGAAAAGATCATTTTTGTGAAAAAATATGATTTTTTATTTTTACGGCTCTGCATTATAAACTTCTGTAAAGCACTTGTTGGATCAAAGTGCTCACCACACATCTAGATAAGTTCCTTAGGGGGTCTACTTTCCAAAATGGTGTCACTTGTTAGGGGTTTCAATGTTTAGGCACATCAAGGGCTCTCTAAATGCAACATGGCGTCCCATCTCAATTCCAGTCAATTTTGCATTGAAAAGTCAAATGGCGCTCCTTCCCTTCCGAGCTCTGCCCTGCGCCCAAACAATGGTTTACACCCACATATGGGGTATCAGCGTACTCAGGACAAATTGCACAACAATTTTTGGGGTCCAATTTCTTCTCTCACCCTTGGGAAAATAAAAAATTGGGGGTGAAAAGATCATTTTTGTGAAAAAATATGATTTTTTATTTTTACGGCTCTGCATTATAAACTTCTGTAAAGCACTTGTTGGGTCAAAGTGCTCACCACACATCTAGATAAGTTCCTTAGGGGGTCTGCTTTCCAAAATGGTGTCACTTGTTAGGGGTTTCAATGCTAATCCTAATTCACACAGGATAGAACCCAGGCTCAGTCCTAATTTTAGCCTGTGTCACAGAGATGCGAAACAGCTCTCACTGTTTGTTTTTTACATAATCACTTTGATTGTATTTATATATAAGGCAGTATGGTTTGTACTTTTGTGTCTACTTCTATACAGTATACCATAATTGATTACATTGCATTGTCCATTCAGGGATATTTTTAGTGCTGCCAAAAGCACAGATGTTGTTGGTTTTGAATGATCTGGCACCATCTACAGGAATAAAATTAAAAATAAAAGATGTTGGAGGTCGTTTTCTAGCTTAGATTCTTTTTTTTTCTTAGGATGTATGCCTATCAAAAAATACATAAAAGGGCTGGCAGGAATTTATGACTTGCAAACTACTTTTTTTTTAATAGAGGACAGCCACCAAACAATATGTGAGGGAAAGTACCTTACTAAATTCTGTCTGAAAAGTTATTGAATACATTACTGTGGATGTAGTCCAGTCACTGCTTCAGATGATGTCTTGATTGGTGTGGGGTTATAACTTATGATTAGCGATGAACTAACCGTTCAAAGTTCGGTTCAGATTCGGCGAATGTTCCAATATTCGCCGGACAGTTTGTTGAACTGTTTGACGCACATATCAAAACCCCATTGGGAGGCAAAATCAAGAGCATAGACAACACCTTTAGGGGGTCCATAAACCTGCCAGAACAACTCAAATTAGGGGCAGACACTAGGGAAAGTGGCATCAGTGATCTCACCATAGAAATTTGATAATGGCACAGTCAGTCATGGGCCATGCATGAAGTATCGTTCTAGGCCAGCATTTACAGCTTTTAATTTAAGTTTAAATTAAGATGAGGTGGATGAGGGACCAGTGTAAGCCTGCTGTGCTGGGAGCCCTGATATTTCACGCAACAACTCAAAGTGCTTTTTGCTCAGCCACACTCAAATACCACTAAATTTAGCTTGGTAGACCACCAATGTTAAAAAATGTAAGAATAGTAGCACAGGTAGTTGACTGATCAATTCACCCACACTAGAAATTTTAGAATGACACAGCAGTCAACCATGAGCCATGCATAAGGCATCAGGGTCTTGGACAGCATTTAGACCTTTGAACTGAAATTTCAATTACAACGTGGTGGGCAAGGGAGTAGTGTAAGCCTTCTTTGCTGGGAGTCCTGATACCTCATGCAACTCATCTGAATTATTTCTTTCCCAGCCACAGTCAGGTGGCTCAAACATCAGTTTCAAAGACTACTATTGGTGGAAAAATGTAAGGAGAGTAACACAGGTAGTTGACTGATAAACTGACCCACAGTAGAACCTGTTATAATGGCACAGAAACATTAAGCCATGGGCCTTGCATGAGGTATCTGGGCAAGCATTTACTGCTTTGAAATTTGGTTGAAATGAAAAGGTGGTTGAAGGACCAGTGCAGGCTTGCTGTGCTTGGAGTTCTGCCAAATTCAGGAAACACTCATGAAGTAGATCCAACTTGGAGTAAAAACATTTCCAAAAATTTTTGCCACACACACCACTAAAGTGTCATCAATTTCCCCAGAGTAGAAATAGTATAATTGCCCATTTTTAAAAAAAAAACTTCTGTTACTGTGCGGTCTACTCGACTCCCTTTCTTTGGCAGCCGCTCAGCTGGTATTATTATTATTTATTGTTATAGGGCCATTTATTCCATTGTGCTTTACATGTGAAAAGGGGTATGCATAATAAAAGCAAGAATAATAATCTTAAACAATACAAGTCACCGAATGGTACTGGAGGAGAGAGGACGGTTGAGGATACAATATGTGAGGGCAGAGCTGCTTCTGCAGTGATATGGTGAAGCAATGGCAAGTGTAGGTTATAGGCTTGTTGGAAGAGGTGGTTTTTCAGGTTCCCTTTGAAGGTTCCCACTGTAGGTGAGAGTAAGATGTCTTATGGTACACAGTTCCAGAATAAAGGGGATCTACGGGCGAACTCTAGTATGCAATTGTGGGAAGAGGAGATAAAAGGGGAGTAGAGATCTTGTGAGGATCGGAGGCTGTGTGCAGGTAAGTACCGGGAGAGTAGGTCACTGATGTATGGTGGAGACAGGTTGTGGATGGCCTGCTTTGCCAAGTTAGGGTTTTAAACAGGAGTTTCTAGGCAATGGGGAGCCAGTGCAAGGATTAACATAGGGGAAATTCCGGGGAATAGCGGGGTGACAGGTGTATTAGACAGGCAGCAAAGTTTAGGCTAGTTTGGATGAGTGTGAGCGTGTTAGAAGGGAAGCCACAGAGCAGGAGGTTGCCATAGGTGAGGTGGAAGATCACGAGGATATGCACTAATGTTTCTGCAGCTTTATAGTTGAGAAAAGTGCAGATCCAGAAGTTATTTTTGAGTTGGAGTTGGCAGAAAGTGGAAAGGGCTTGGATCTCAGATTTGAAAGAGAGATCAGTCAAGCTTGTGGGACTGGAAAAGTGGGCAGCCATTGACTTTGATGGATAGGTCATTTGGGGTGGTAAAAATCAGATGGTGGAAAGATGATGAATTCAATTTAATCCATGTTAAGTTTTAGAAATCTAGCAGGGAAGAAAGATGAAATAGCGGGTTGACAGGGGGATTAGTCAGGTAGCAGAATTTAGGAAAGATTAAATTGGTTTGATAGTGTTACAAAGGAGGCCACAGAGCAGGAGGTTGCAGTAGTTGATGCGGGAGATGATAAGGAGATGCACTAGTGTTTTTGCAGATTCATGGTTGAGGAATCTGTGGATTTGGAAGCTATTTTTGATTATGACAGTGCAAGAAGGGGAAAGGGATTGGATCTTAGATTTGAAGGAAAGATCATAGTCAAGCCATTGAGCTTGAACTGCGGTGACCTAATCACTGACTTTTTCCCACATTGCTGAGTAGTGTTGAGCGATACCTTCCGATATTCAAAAGTATTGGATTGGATCGGCCGATATCCAAAAAATATCGGATATCGCCGATACCGATACCCGATACCAATACAAGTCAATGGGACACAAATATCGGAAGCTATCCTGGATGGTTCCCAGGGTCTGAAGGAGAGGAAACTCTCCTTCAGGCCCTGGGATCCATATTCATGTAAAAAATAAAGAATAAAAATAAAAAATATGGATATACTCACCCCTCCGACGGACCCTGGCTCTCACCGTTGCAAGCGTCTGCCTCCATCCCTAAGAATGCAGTGAGTGAAGGACCTTCGATGACCTCGCAGTCACAAGAGCGGTCACGCGACCAATCACAAGACCTCGACGTCATCGCAGATCCTACACTCACTGCATTCTTAGGAACAGAGGCTGCCGGTTGCACCGCTGATGTCCAGGGTCCGTCGGAGGGGTGAGTATATCCATATTTTTTATTTTTATTCTTTATTTTTTACATGAATATGGATCCCAGGGCCTGAAGGAGAGTCTCCTCTCCTCCAGACCCTGGGAACCATACGCACCGCACACGCCTCGGAACTCATAGGAACTTCCGATTCCGATTTCCGATATCACAAAAATATCGGAACTCGGTATCGGAATTCCGATACAGCGAATATCGGCCGATACCCGATATTTGCAGTATCGGAATGCTCAACACTATTGCTGCGATGACTGCAGTTCAACCTAGCTGGGAACACAGCCTCAGTGACTCGCGGTAACCTCATTGAGGTCACCACTAGTCACTGAGGCTGCACTCACAGCAACTCATTCGCCAGTGGTTTACAGCCTGGACAGTTTCATCTTAGCACTGTTCAGGTTGAAAACTATTAAAGGGAACCTGTCACCCCCAAAATTGAGGGTGAGCTAAGCAACCCAGCATCAGGGGCTTATCTACAGCATTCTGGAATGCTGTAGATAAGCCCCCGAAATATCCTAAAAAATAAGAAAAAGAGGTTAGATTATACTCACCCAGGGGTGGTCCTGGTCCCGGTCTGGTCCGATGGGTGTCGAGGTCCGGTCCGGCACCTAACATCTTAATCAGATGACGTCCTCTTGTGGTCTTCATGCTGCGGCTCCAGCACAGGCGTACTTTGTCTGCCCTGACCTATCCCGGCATCTGCGCACTAAAGTACTTTGCTCCGCCCTCAACAGGACAGACAAAGTATGCCGGAGCCGCAGCATGAAGACCAGAAGAGGACGTCATTCTATGAAGATGGGAGGCCCCGGAACCAGACCGCGACACCCATTGGATCGGTCCGCCCGCCCAGGTGAGTATAATATAACCTCTTTTTCTTCTCTTTCAGGTGACATCGGGAGCTTATCTACAGTATTACAGAATGCTGTAGATAAGCCCCTGATGCCGGTGGGCTTAGCTCACCCTCGATTTGGGGGGTGACAGGTTCCCTTTAATAACCAGACATGGATTATGATGTGGGATAGAACAACAGAGAGGTGAGAGATATTGTTGTTTTTTATTTTTGTTTTACTACAGGAAACGATTCAGTGGAATTAGGCGTTTGATGAGTATAACTGTGTTTATTATTTTTAAATAAAAATGGGAAAGTGTGTTTTGTTTTATTTCTAATAAAGGACTGTATTCTGGCTGTGCCTTTATTTACCATATAACTATAGGATTAGTAATGGGTAGGTGTCTTATAGATGCCTCTCCATTATTAAGCCATGGGCTTGATGTCACCAAACAATACAAAGGTGACATCAGCCCCACAAATATGAACCCCACATGCCACCGCTGCAGGGAAAGTGAGAAGAGCCAGGCAAATCAACAGAATTAGCGCATCTAATAGATGTGTCTTTTCTAGGTGCATGCAGGCTGCTATTTTTAAGTGGGGGGGTTCAATATCCATGGCCCCTTACCATCTTGAGAATACTAGTCCCCAGCTGACAGCTTTAGCAAGGCTGGTTGTCAAAAATGGGGGAGACCTCATGTTGTTTTTTAAAATTATTTAAATTATTTAGAGTAACAGCATGGGGACTCCTCTATTCTTGATAACCAGCCTTGCTGAAGCTGACAGGTGAGGGTTGCAGACCCCAGCTTTCAGTTTTGACTGGCTGGTTAAAAAAATACAGGGGAACCCATGCCATTTTTTTCATTTATTCATAGCACAGGTGGCGGGTGAGGAATACTACTGTCAGCCGCTCCTGCTGTCACTGTTATTAGTGGAAGCAGGTGTAGGCTGATGGGAGGAATAGTCCCAAAAGCTGCCACCTGCTGTCATTGTTCTCTCTTGAATTCAACTCTCATCATTCTCCCCGCTCATGCTGATTGCCGGCAGAGCAGGGGAAAATGATAAGAGTCATATTCAGCACCAGGCGCTGGGGAACAGCGCTTACTGTACAGCTGCTTCCCAGGTCCCCACCATGTGGTATTGATGCGGTACACAGGCACCACACGGTTGCCACATGTGTGTCACATGTACTACATGCACAGACACTGACATCTCCGGTACCATTTTGATGTTAGCGCGAGCATCATGGGAAAATTTCTATCAGCGCCAGTGCTGACATCAGTTTGGTGAAATGAATTAATTGGCGGAGAACTCCCAGGACCCTTCTGACAGCATTGTGAGTGTAAAAACTTTCTCACGCTCACAGTGATATCAGACAGGTTATAGGAGTTCACTGCGAGACACTGGGCAGCAGTAGCAGGTGCTGCTGAGAGTCTGCTGGATGCCAGGCTGCATGGTCGCATCATGCAGACTGCCATCTAGCTGTAGCAGAGCTAGATTCATCACAAGTAGTGTTGAGCATTCCGATACCGCAAGTATTGGGTATCGGCCGATACTTGCGGTATCGGAATTCCGATACCGAGATCCGATACTTGCCGCGTATCGGATACCGGAATCGGAAGTTCCCAGGATTCAAACTGCACGAATTCAGCCAATGAGGAATGATTCTGAGTGTGGGCACATCCTGTTCAGCATGGAGGGCATGAAACTACTGGCAAGGCTGTGATTGGCTGCTGAAATGATGTCATGCTGCAGTTTAAAAGTCACTGGCGCCATTTTGCGCTCACTCTGCTGTGAATTCAGTTAGTGACAGGACGCTGTTTGCTGACTGAGGGCCAGTTGAGATAGCGATTTGCTTTATTGTTCTTTTCACAGGCTAATTTAGCAACCGCTGTGTTCACCTACTAATCACCTTGCTTTTGCCTTGCAGCGCTGTTTTCACAGCGATCTGCAAGGTCTCTGTGTGTGTGTGTGTGTGTGTGTGCAGCCCACTCTCTAGTCTGTGTGCAGCCATAGGCCATAGCTGGTTGTATTCAGTTCAGGGAGGGTGGTTCACTGCCTCATACTGTTCTATTTTTTTTTTCTTTTTCAAGTAGTGCAGGCTGCTGCACATTTTTTCTAATAATTCCTATTAGTGTCTTTCCACCCGTATCCAGCTAAATTGTGGAAAAACACTAGATAGGATAACGTAGAGGAGTGTTTTTGGGCCTTGCAGCGCTGTTTACGGCTGTCTGCACGGTCTCCGTGTGACTGCAGCTTGCCCTGTAGTCTGTGTGCAGCCATAGCCGGTTGTATCCAGCTCAGGGTAAATCACTGCGTCATACCGTGAAATCCAATTTCCTTTTTTCTAAGTAGTGCAGGCTGCTGCACATTTTTTCAAAAAATTCCTATTAGTGTCTTTCCACCCGTATCCAGCTAAATTGTGGAAAAACACTACATAGGATAATGTAGAGGAGGTTTTTGGGGCCTTGCAACGCCGTTTACGGCTGTCTGCACGGTCTCCGTGTGACTGCAGCTCGCCCTGTAGTCTGTGTGCAGCCATAGCCGTTTGTATCCAGCTCAGGGTAAATCACTGCGTTATACCGTGAAATCCAATTTCCTTTTTTCTAAGTAGTGCAGGCTGCTGCACATTTTTTCAAAAAATTCCTATTAGTGTCTTTCCACCCGTATCCAGCTAAATTGTGGAAAAACACTACATAGGATAACGTAGAGGAGGTTTTTGGGGCCTTGCAGTGCCGTTTACGGCTGTCTGCACGGTCTCCGTGTGACTGCAGCTCGCCCTGTAGTCTGTGTGCAGCCATAGCCGGTTGTATCCAGCTCAGGGTAAATCACTGCGTCATACCGTGAAATCCAATTTCCTTTTTTCTAAGTAGTGCAGGCTGCTGCACATTTTTTCAAAAAATTCCTATTAGTGTCTTTCCACCCGTATCCAGCTAATTTGTGGAAAAACACTACATAGGATAACGTAGAGGAGGTTTTGGGGGCCTTGCAGCGCCGTTTACGGCTGTCTGCACGGTCTCCGTGTGACTGCAGCTCGCCCTGTTGTCAGTTCAGCCCCCCAAAAATAAATAAATAATAAAGTTCACCAAACACACCACTTTACAGTTGTGTAGGCCACATTAGCTGATATTAAAGTCTAGTCCACACTTTAGAAAATTATTGTTTCTTATACCTGTTAGGAGCTGTTCAGGAATAAGCACACAAAGCCGTTAGTACTTTTCTGCTTATCTTTATCAGTCAACCAAGATGAAGAAGGCAGAGACCCACTGTAATTCCACCCGCAGCACCACGTTCCCAGTTGTCCTCACACTCCCAGGCCAGTCTACAGCCATCGGTAGTACAGGCATGGGAGAAAAGGCGGCCTTTCTCGGCAAACCACCCACGAGCACAGGCTCTGACTGCAGGCATTGCCAAACTTCTGTCACTGTAAATGCTGTCATTCAGGCTGGTGGAGACTGACAGCTTCCGTGACTTGATGTCATTGGCAGTCCCACAGTACAATGTGCCCAGCCGCTTTTATTTCAGCAGGCAAGCCGTCCCTGCCCTGCACAAGCATGTGGAGGGACACATAAAACACGCGCTACTTAACACCGTCAGTAGCAAGGTCCACCTCACCACCGATGCGTGGACCAGTCAACATGGACAGGGGTGATACCTTTCCCTCACTGCCCATTGGGTTAATGTTGTTGAGCCGGGTACAGATCGTGCGAGTGGCGCAGGACATGTCCTGCCCACTCCAAGGATTGCAGGAATCCAGTCTGTACGCATTGACTCCTCCTCTTACACAAGTTCCTCAGAATCGTCGCTGCAGGAGCCGTCACAGTCCACCTCCACATGGACCCGTGATGAACGTGTACCTGTTACGACCGACATGAGCACAGCCGTGGCCAAACGTCAACAGGCCGTCTTGAAATTAATTTCTTTGGGGAATCGAAGCCACGCAGCGCAGGAGCTCTGGAATGCCATCAAGCAGATGAGCGATGTGTGGTTTGTGGCAGCGAATCTCCAGCTAGGCATGGTAGTGTGTGATAATGGCCGAAATCTGGCGGCAGCACTGGGCCTCGGCAACCTCACTCACATCCCATGTCTGGCACATGTGCTCAATTTGGTTGTGCAGAGTTTTTTGAGGGACTATCCGGATCTTGATGCACTGCTGCACAAGGCCCGCCTAGAGTGTGCTCACTTGCGGCGTTCCAGCACGGCAAAATCGCGCATTGCGGCTCTGCAGCGCCGATTCCGCCTTCCGGAACATCGCATCATATGTGACCTACCTACCAGGTGGAATTCCACATTACATATGTTGGAGCGGTTGTGTGAGCAGCAGCAAGCAGTAATGGAGTACCAGCTGCATCAGGCGCAAAGAAGTTGCACTCCGCGCCATTCAGACTTCACAACCACAGAGTGGGCCACTATGAAGGACGTCTGCCAGGTTTTGCATCCCTTCGATTATTCCAAGCGGATGGCGAGTGCAGATGATGCACTAGTCAGCATGACTGTCCCCCTTATCTGCCTGCTTGAAAAATCACTGCAAGCGCTAAGGGATGATGTTGTAGAAGAGATGGAGGATGAGGATTCACCATTTCCATCATCTTCTGGACAGTCAGCGCCACGTGGTTCCTCACAAACGCGTAGGCAGGGGACACTTTGTGAGGAGGATGAGGAGGAGTCAATGGAGGAGGAAGACATCCATCCAGAGGAGGGAGTTACACAATTGTCCAGAAGTCAGTGTGTACAGCGAGGGTGGGGTGATGACGAGCGGGCAGAGATCACGCCTCAAGCAGGGGACAGCGTTTCTTGGCCAGTTGGCAGTCTGCAGCACATGGTCGATTACATGCTGCAGTGCCTGAGAAACGACCGCCGCATCGCCCACATTCTCAACATGTCTGATTATTGGGTGTTCACCCTCCTCGATCCTCGCTAACGTAGAAAGCCTCATCACACCGTTGAACCGGGAGCGAAAAATGCGGGAGTACCAAGACACACTGGTGAATTCCATCATCTTCTCCAGTCCAACTGAGAGAAGTGCTGCTAGTGCATTACAAAGCAGCTCAGTGCGTCCAGGCAGTGCAGGAGGCTCTGCACAAAGAGGGACCAGAAGCAGTGCCTCTGCCCAAGGCAAGAGCAGTATGGCCCAACTGTGGCACAGTGTGTGCCCGCCACAAAAGTCTACACCATCACAGACGGCTCCAGTCAGCAGGAGGCAACGGTTCCGTCAGATGGTGACAGACTACATGTCTTGCCCTCTTGCTGTACTCCCAGACGACTCTTTTCCTTTCAAGTTTTGGGTCTCAAAGCTGGATACATGGCCAGAGCTAAGCCAGTATGCATTGGAGGTGCTGGCTTGCCCTGCGGCTAGTGAATTATCGGAACGCGTCTTTAGTGCTGCAGGTGGTGTACTAACTGACCGTCGCATGCGACTATCCTCCGATAACGTTGACCGGCTTACTTTCCTGAAAATGAACCAGGCCTGGATCTCGCAGGAATTTGCCACTCCTCTTCCTGATTAAATAATTAGGTGACTGTCTACAGTATCCATGTATCCTGTTGTGTTCATCTTTCTACCACCTGAACTTTAATTCCTGGGCTCCAACACCGCCAATTGAGGCTCAGAAGTGCCGTCTGCACAGTCAAAACATACGGCCCAGTGTTATTGGGTGTCAGTAACGTCAGCTGATCCCCAGCTGTGTAGCCGGCAATGTGTCCTGCGACCGCCACGCTGACACAACAACTGAAATGTAAGGGAACCTGTCCCCCCCCAGGCGTTTGTTACTGAAAGAGCCACCTTGTGCAGCAGTAATGCTGCACAAGGAAAAGGTAGCTATTTTTGTTTAGCTCCTTGCACACGCAGAACTTAACACTTATAAAATGTGTCCACTGATACCGTAAAACCGTCCCGTAGGTGGGACTTTCCTTCGTAATGTGACGCAGCACAGCCGTCATTCCTACCCCCTTGGCGCCGTGCGCCGGCTCCTCAGCGTTGTTTGATTCTGTCCCAAAGCCTGCGCTGTTATGTTATCCCTTGGCCAGGCACACTTAGCGCTGCCCCTCTTCTGACATCATTTGGTGTCAACCTGACTGCATCTGTGCGTCCGCGCTGGCCGAGATCCCGCCTCGCAGTGTCTTCTGATTTAATCACACTACGGGCCTGGGATGCATGTGCAGTGCATATCTCACTCATCTCCCTTCGCCTTCTTCAGACTGTGCGCTGTCAGCTGATCCCTAATAGCATGCCACGGCCGTGACACCGCACAGTCTGAAGAAGCCGGAGGGAGGGGAGTGAGAGGCGAGGATATGCACTGCGCATGGCCACGGATCCCAGGCCCGCGGTGGGATTACATTAGACAACACTGCGAGGCGGGATCTCGGCCAGCGCGGACGCACAGGCGCAGCCAGACTGACACCAAATGATGTCAGAAGATGGGCAGCGCTAAGTGTGGCTGGCCAAGGGATAACATAACAGCGCAGGCTCCGGGACGGAATTAAACAACGCTGAGGAGCCGGGGCACGGCGCCAAGGGGGTAGGAATGACGGCTGTGCTGCGTCATATTACGAAGGAAAGTCCCACCTCCGGGACGGTCTCACGGTATCAGGGGACACATTTTATAAGTGTTTAGTTCTGTGTTTGCAAGGAGCATAATGAAAAGAGCCACCTTTTCCTTTTGCATCCTTTGTGCTGCACAAGCTGGCTCTTTCAGCTACAAATGCCCTGGGGGGGTTAAAGGTTCCCTTTCGACTTTCTCCAATCAGGCTTCGGCCTACACTGTGTTCCTCTGCTCCTCCTGCTGTCCCTGGGCTCCAACACCGCTAGTTGTTGTCCGGAAGTGCTGTCCGCTCAGTCAACAGTCGCTCCTCTGTTATTGGGGTTCAGTAACATCAGCTGTTCCTCAGCTGTGTGTATGGCAATCCCTCCTCTCTCCTCCACCTCCTCCTCCTTCTGTCCCTGGGCTCCAACACCGCTAGTTGTTGTCCGGAAGTGCTGTCCGCACAGTCAACAGTCACTCCTCTGTTATTGGGGTTCAGTAACGTCAGCTGTTCCCCAGCTGTGTGTGTGGCAATCCCTCCTCTCTCCTCCACCTCCTCCTCCTTCTGTCCCTGGGCTCCAACACCGCTAGTTGTTGTCTGGAAGTGCTGTCCGCACAGTCAACAGTCGCTCCTCTGTTATTGGGGTTCAGTAACATCAGCTGTTCCCCAGCTGTGTGTGTGTGGCAATCCCTCCTCTCTCCTCCACCTCCTCCTCCTTCTGTCCCTGGGCTCCAACACCGCTAGTTGTTGCCTGGAAGTGCTGTCCGCACAGTCAACAGTCGCTCCTCTGTTATTGGGGTTCAGTAACGTCAGCTGTTCCCCAGCTGTGTGTGTGGCAATCCCTCCTCTCTCCTCCACCTCCTCCTCCTTCTGTCCCTGGGCTCCAACACTGCTAGTTGTTGCCTGGAAGTGCTGTCTGCACAGTCAACAGTCGCTCCTCTGTTATTGGGGTTCAGAAACGTCAGCTGTTCCCCAGCTGTGTGTGTGGCAATCCCTCCTCTCTCCTCCACCTCCTCCTCCTTCTGTCCCTGGGCTCCAACACCGCTAGTTGTTGCCTGGAAGTGCTGTCCGCACAGTCAACAGTCGCTCCTCTGTTATTGGGGTTCAGTAACGTCAGCTGTTCCCCAGCTGTGTGTGTGGCAATCCCTCCTCTCTCCTCCACCTCCTCCTCCTTCTGTCCCTGGGCTCCAACACCGCTAGTTGTTGTCTGGAAGTGCTGTCCGCACAGTCAACAGTCGCTCCTCTGTTATTGGGGTTCAGTAACATCAGCTGTTCCCCAGCTGTGTGTGTGGCAATCCCTCCTCTCTCCTCCACCTCCTTCTCCTTCTGTCCCTGGGCTCCAACACCGCTAGTTGTTGCCTGGAAGTGCTGTCCGCACAGTCAACAGTTGCTCCTCTGTTATTGGGGTTCAGTAACGTCAGCTGTTCCCCAGCTGTGTGTGTGGCAATCCCTCCTCTCTCCTCCACCTCCTCCTCCTTCTGTCCCTGGGCTCCAACACTGCTAGTTGTTGCCTGGAAGTGCTGTCTGCACAGTCAACAGTCGCTCCTCTGTTATTGGGGTTCAGAAACGTCAGCTGTTCCCCAGCTGTGTGTGTGACAATCCCTCCTCTCTCCTCCACCTCCTCCTCCTTCTGTCCCTGGGCTCCAACACCGCTAGTTGTTGCCTGGAAGTGCTGTCCGCACAGTCAACAGTCGCTCCTCTGTTATTGGGGTTCAGTAACGTCAGCTGTTCCCCAGCTGTGTGTGTGGCAATCCCTCCTCTCTCCTCCACCTCCTCCTCCTTCTGTCCCTGGGCTCCAACACCGCTAGTTGTTGTCTGGAAGTGCTGTCCGCACAGTCAACAGTCGCTCCTCTGTTATTGGGGTTCAGTAACGTCAGCTGTTCCCCAGCTGTGTGTGTGGCAATCCCTCCTCTCTCCTCCACCTCCTCCTCCTTCTGTCCCTGGGCTCCAACACCGCTAGTTGTTGCCTGGAAGTGCTGTCCGCACAGTCAACAGTCGCTCCTCTGTTATTGGGGTTCAGTAACGTCAGCTGTTCCCCAGCTGTGTGTGTGGCAATCCCTCCTCTCTCCTCCACCTCCTCCTCCTTCTGTCCCTGGGCTCCAACACCGCTAGTTGGTGCCTGGAAGTGCTGTCCGCACAGAGCCAAACACCTCGTCAATGTGTTAGTGGGGTTCAGTAATGCCTGCTGCTCCCCTGCTGTGTATACGGCAACCTGTCATGCGACCGCCACGCAGGCACAACAACTTAAATTTAAGGGAACCTGTACCCCCCCAGGCGTTTGTTACTGAAAGAGCCACCTTGTGCAGCAGTAATGATGCAAAAGGAAAAAGTGCCTCTTTTCGTGGTGCTCCTTGCACATGCTGAACCTAACACTTATGAAATGTGTCCCCTCACACCGTTAAACCATCCGGTAGGTGGAACTTTCATTTGTCATGTGACGCAGCACAGCCGTCATTCTTACCCCCTTGGCGCCGTGCGCTGCCTCCTCAGCGTTGTTTTAATCTGTCCCGGAGCCTGCGCTGTTATGTTAGCTCTTGGCCAGGCACACTTAGCGCTGCCCGTCTTCTGACATTATTTGGTGTCAGGCTGGCTGCGCCTGTGCGTCCGCGCTGGCCGAGATCCCGCCTCGTAGTGTCTTCTGATTTAATCCCACTGCGGGCCTGTGATCCATGGACATGCGCAGTGCATATCTTAACCTCCGCCTCTCACTTATCTCCCTACACCTTATTCAGACCATGCGCCGTCAGCTGATCCCTAATAGCATGCCACGGCCGTGACGCCGCACAGTCTGAAGAAGCCGTAGGGAGGGGAGTGAGAGGCGAGGATATGCACTGCTCATGCCCATGGATCACAGATCCGCAGAGTGATTACATTAGATGACACAGCGAGGCGGGATCTTGGCCAGCGCGGCCACACAGGCGCAGCCAGCCTGACACCAAATGATGTCAGAAGACGGGCAGAGCAAAATGTGTGCATGGCCAACGGCTAACATAATAGCGCAGGCTCCGGGACAGATTCAAACAACGCTGAGGAGGCGGCACACGGCGCCAAGGGGGTAAGAATGACGGCTGTGCTGCGTCACATGACAAATGAAAGTTCCACCTACCAGACGGTTTAACGGTGTGAGGGGACACATTTCATAAGTGTCAAGTACAGCGTTTGCAAGGACCATAATTAAAAGAGCTAAGTTTACCTTTTTCAGCATTAGTGCTGTACAAGATGGCTCCTTCAGCTACAAACGCCTTGGGGGGGGTTAAAGGTTCCCTTTCAACTTGCTCCAGTGCAGGCTTCGGCCTACACTCTGCTCTTCCTGCTGACCCTGGGCTCTAACACTGCCAGTTGGCGCCCGGAAGTGCTAGCTGCACAGAGCAAAACACCAGCCAATGTGTTAGTGGGGTTCAGCACCGCCAGCTGTTCCCCTGCTGTGTAGCTGGCAACATGTCCTGCAAAAGCCACGCAGACACAAAGCTGCCTCCAGTGCAGGCTTCGGCCTACACTCTGCTCCCTCTACTCCTCCTGCTGACCCTGGGCTCTAACACCGCCAGTTGGGGCCCAGAAGTGCTGTCTGCACAGAGCCAAACACCTCGCCAATGTGTCAGTGGGGTTCAGCAACGCCAGCTGTTCCCCTGCTGTGTAGCCGGCATCGTGTCCTGCAAAAGCCACGCAGACACAAGAACTGAAATTGAAGGGAACCTGTCCCCCCCCAGGCGTTTGTATTTATAACAGCCACCTTGTACAGCAGTAATGCTGCATTTGTACAAGGTAGCTCACTAAGTTATTCTCCTTGCACACGTGGAACGAAACACGTCTAAAATGTGTCCCCCGAGACCATTAAAACATCCCTGAGGTGTAAATTTCCTTTGTAATGACACGCAGCGACCCCCTTGGTAGCGCAGCCCTTCTTCTGACATCATTGTTTGGCTGGCTGCGCCTCTGCGGCCGCCCTGCCCGACACAACGCCCCTCGGTGTCTTATTTATTTTGACTGCGAGGGTGTGATTGACGGGCATGAGCAGTGCATATCTTCGCCAGGCTGTCACTCAGCTCCTTCCGCCTTCTTCAGACTGTGCGGCTTCATGGCCATGGCATGCGATAAGGGATCAGCTGACGCCGCACAGTCTGTAGCAGGTGTAAGGACACGAGCGAGAGGCGAACATATGTACTGCGCCAGGCCATGAATCCCAGTCCCGCATTGTGAAACACTGTAAAGACACTGCGGGGCTGGGATTCATGGGCATCGCGAACCGCACCAGCCGACATGAAATGATGTCAGAAGACGGGCAGCGCATGGCCAAGGGATAACGCAACAACGCAGACTCCTGTACAGCAAAATGCAATGCTCAGGAGGCCGCGCCAAGCACCAAGGTGGTATTTTTGCCAGCTGTGCTGCGTCTCATTACGAAGGGAACTCCCGCCTCCAAGACAGATTGACTGTATAAGGGCCAAAATGTTGTACGTGTTTCATTCAGCTTGTGCAAGGAACAAAATTAAAAGAGCAACCTTTGACTTGTGCAGCACTACTGCTGCATAAGGCGTGGCTCTTCTAGTTTGTAACACCTGAGGGGGGTTAAAGGTTACCTTTAAAATTGGTTCAATTAGGCTTCGGCCTACACTCTGCTCCCCCTGCAGAGCCTGGGCTCTAACACCGCCAGTTGGTGCCCCGAAGTGCTGGCTGCACAGAGAAAAACACCCGCCAATGTGTCAGTGGGGTTCAGCACCGCCAGCTGTTCCCCTGCTGTGTAGCCAGCAACGTGTCCTGCAAACGCCAAGCAGACACAACAGACCTACAAATGCCTCCAGTGCAGGCTTCGGCCTACACTCTGCTCCCCCTGCTGACCCTTTGCTCCAACACCGCTAGTTGGGGCTCTAGGAAGACAAGCTTGAATAGGTCCCCATCCTGGTTCCAGCACCGTCAGCTGGTTCCGGGCAGAGCCTTTGGCTTAGGTGCCTCCTTCTGGGTATCCGAGTTCCACCAATGTCAGGTGGTCCTTGGTAGTGCTTTCAGGCACGGGTACCTCCTGCTTAGTAACCGGGTTCCAGTAATGTCAGCTGGTCCTCGGTAGTTCGATTGGCTTTTGGACCTTCAGCTACCCATCCGGGTTCCAGTACCGTCAGCTGGTTCTCGGCAGTTTCTTTTGCTCTTGTACCTTCTGCTCCCCATCCTGGTTCCAGTACCGTCAGCTGGTTCTGGGCAGAGCCTTTGGCTTAGGTGCCTCCCTCTGGGTATCCGAGTTCCACCAACGTCAGGTGGTCCTTGGTAGTGCTTTCAGGCATGGGTACCTCCTGCTTAGTAACCGGGTTCCAGTAACGTCAGCTGGTCCTCGGTAGTTCCATTGGCTCTTGGACCTTCGGGTAGCCATCCGAGTTCCAGTTCCATCAGCTGTTTCTCGGCATTTTCTCAGCCTTCTTGTACCTTCTGCTACATTTCCAAGTTCAAGACCCTAAAGACGACGACCCAGAAGACCACCCCTAAGATGACGACGACACCAGAGACGACAACCACTGAGATGACGACGACCCTGGAGATGATGACCCTGAAGACCACCCCGATGACGACGACCCCGGAGACGATGACCCTGGAGACGATGACCCTGGAGACGACGACATGGGAGACCGAGAAGCAGAAGAACAAGAGGCTGCAGAACAAAGAGCAGAAGAACATTAAGCATAACACTAAATATCAGAGCAAAAGATATTATCTAAATTATAAGCAGAAGAAGACTAAGCAGTGTATGGGGGTGAGTCCGTTCCTCCTCGTGGTGCCCCTGGATAAAGCCTGATGCTGCAGGCCAAACTGAACGCGGACAAATGTAACTCTTTTGTGACAGGCAGAACGGAAGGTGTAATCTTCAAACTTTTATAGATAACAACTACGGGAATGCCTGTCACAAATAAGAATATGATGAAGAAGTTGAATATGAAGAAGAATAATAGTTAAATAAAAAGAATATGAACAATGTAAAAAAAAAAAAATTATAGGTAGAAGATGAAGAAGATGAATAAGGTGAAGAAGAAGTTGATGTCAAAGATGCTGATGATGATGAAGAAGAAATTGTGGGAGAAATAAAAAAGAGGGTGAAGGGCGTGGAAGTAGTGAAACATCAATATCTGACAAAATAAAAAAAATCTTAACATAGTCAATATCTTTGTAACTCCGAACGTTTTTAAAAAAAATTAAAATTCCTGCTATTCTATTTGATTGGGCTAAACCTCTATTATGCCTTTAATGTCTCCGCCACCTCCCCCAATACATCCTACATTATTCTTAGTTGTTTTCCTTCATGTAGAATGAACCTACAAGGAAAGAAAGGGTTTATTTTAATTCCGATATTTTCGTCCCATTGACTTGCATTGGGATCGGGTATCGAAATCGGCGAGATCCGATACTTTGACGGTATCGGCCGATACTTTCCGATACAGATACTTTCCGATATCGAAAGGTATCGCTCAACACTAATCACAAGACATTATTATTTTATCTGCGAAAAAGATGAGGAATATTGTTGTTTTTTATTTTAACTCTCTTGCAGGAGACAATGGCGTCACTGGAATGGGCAAGGCAGTAAATATTATAGATGCTCCTTTTCTGAGGCGGCTGAGAGCTGATGTTTTTAGCCTGGGATGGCAGTATCCATGGCCCCTTCCTAGGCTATTAATATCAACCCCCAGCTATCAGCCTAGCATTTCCTTTTTATTAATTATAGGGGGATCCTACATCATTTTTTTGGGGTCCCCCATTTTAGTAGCCATTGAAGGCTAAGTACACAGCTGTGAGCTGATATTAATAGCCTGGAAAGCTCCAGAGGTATTACCCCCTTCCCATGCTTTAAACATCTGCCCCAGCCATCGGCTTTCACTTGGCTGGTTAAGAAAATTACACATTGTTTTTAGAAAAATAATCTTTTAATAATTATTTACTTGTACATTGAGCTGCACATGTACTGCACTAATTGTATATGTCACTTACATCTATTCTATGTGTATATACTGTATGTAATCTATCTCTTCTATCTTGTCAGGTCCCGCTGTGATTTTACAGTATGTGGCTTCTATTCATCTATGTAATATATATATATACATAGAGATATATATATATGTGTGTGTCACTGACATCTTTATACCTATCTATTCTATGTGTACAGTATATACTGGGATCGCCTCTCACATAGCCAAAGCAGTCAAAATAAGGGTCGCTTTTTGAGGGTATCTACTGTTTTGGTACATCAGGTGCTCTGCAAACATGATATGGCATCTTCTTACAATTCCAGACAATTTTGGTTTCCAAAAGTCAATTGGTGCTCCATCCCTTCCAAGATCAGCCATGTGCACAAATAGTAGTTTTCCACCACATATGGGGTGTCGGCGTACTCAGGAGAAATGGCACAACACATTTTGGTGTGCATTTTCTCCTGTTGCCCTTGTGAAAATGCAAAGTGTTGGACTTAACCACCAGTTTTGTGGGAAAAATTTGATTTTTTTTATATTTACTAGTGATGAGCGAATATACTCGTTACTCGAGATTTCCTGAGCACGCTCGAGTGACCTCCGAGTATTTTTTAGTGTTCAGAGATTTAGTTTTCATCGCCGCAGCTGAATGATTTACATCTGTTAGCCAGCATAAGTACATGTGAGGGTTGCCTAGTTACTAGGGAATCCCCACATGTAATCAAGCTGGCTAAGAGATGTAAATCATTCAGCTGAGGTGAGGAAAACTAAATCTCCGAGTTCTAAAAAATACTCGGAGGTCACCCGAGCGTGCAAGGGAAATCTCGAGTAACGAGTATATTCGCTCATCACTAATATTTATAGTTCAACGTTATACAATTCTGTGAAGCACCTGCAGGTTCAAGATGCTCACCAGACCTCCAGATAAGTTCCTTGAGGGGTGTAGTTTCAAAAATGGTGGGGGGATGCCATTGTTTAGGTACATCAGGGGCATAACATGGAGTCAGCTATCTATTCCAGCCTATTTTGTGTTTCACATTCTGAAGGTGCAACTTCCCTTCTGAGTCCTGCCATGTGCTGAAACAGTAGTTTTTCATCACATATGGGACATCAGCATACTCAGGAGAAATGTCACAATCAATTGCATGGTCATAGAATCATAGCATGGCAGAGTTGTAAGGGACCTCCTGGTTCATCTGGCCCAATCACTGGCTCAATGCAAAATTCACTAAATCATCCCAGACAGATGTGTGTCCAATCATACTCTGTTGGTCCATTTTCTCCTGTTACCCTTGTGAAAGTGCAACATTTTTTGGCTAATGCAACATTTTTGTGGGAAAAAGTACAATTTTCATTTTTGTCGTCCACATTGCTTTAATTCTTGTGAAACACCTGAAGGGTTAATAAACTTCCTGAATGTGATTTTGAGGGGTACAATTAAAATGGTGTCACTTTTGAGTATTTTCTGTCATAAAGACCCTCAAAGTCACTTCAAATATGATGTGGTCTCTACAAAAATACATTTTTTAAAATCTTGGAGAAATCTATATTTGGTACATTTTCCTAATTTAGACACAGTTAAATGAAAAATATTGAGGCAGCAGCGCCTTTAAGAAAAGCTGGCTTATTGTAATTCAAGGGAAAGAAAATGTAAGGGGTTGAGCACTTCTTGTTTTACTCTTGTATGAGCAGCTGTTTCCCAACATCAGAGAAAAGCAGAAGGGACCATACTTGCACCAAATGGTTCTCTCAGCCCTGAGGCTTTTCCTGGCTTAGTAATTTTAAGATGAATCATAGAATTTGTTGTACACACAGACCTTGTCCTTGGAGACGCTTCTATCTCTGTATGCTTAAACAAGCAAAATTGCATTTTTAATTATTCTGCTTTCCCTGGGGTGATTGTTCCTTTGTGAAGAAAGAAGGTGCACTACTGAATAATTAATTAATTGTGTTTGTGTATTGTTTAATTAGTTCCAAAAGCAATCAATAATGAATCAAAAATTAGTAGACCATGTTTATAATGCAGAATCACATATAATAAATGAATGCAAAAAAAATCTAATTCTGGAGGGATGGCTATCTGGTCTTGCATTATTATTTTTACTGTGAGCATAGAATTTAGATTGGATTTTCATTACATGCGATGAGACATTGGCAGGTTCAACAACTCATTGTCATTACTAACAAGTTATACAGACTAGACTTCAGACTCTGTCCAAATTCTTTAGCTCATTCTTTTCGGCCTTCTTTACTCAAGGCCCTGGCTTCCAAGTCCAGTAGGCCTTAGTCTGACTTCACTGCACACTGTATATCATGATGTCACACTGCAAGAATGACAGCCTCCGCTCCCAAATGAAAAGGTGAATATGCCACTATTATTAAAGGGAACCTGTCACAATAAAAATGTAGCCCACTCTGCAGGCAACATGTTATAGAGAAAGGGGGCATGAGCAGATTGACATATAGTTTTGTGAGAAAAGATTCTGCTTGAGTGCACATCCAGATCGCTGTATAACACGGATGACGATCACTCTCCTGACCCGAGCGTGACAGCAAGTATTTCACACTGTCACACTGTCACACTGAGAGCCAGTCTGTGCACTGCAATGCGATCATGGTCCGTATTATACGTTTGTCTGACTGCGCCCTAACATGTGTCCATCATTTAAACCTCTGCTCTTCCTGGGATTTTTACTGCAGTGGTCGGTCCTACCAGTGACTGACAGCTTTCTTTGTAGAAGAGCAAACAGATACAGCTGCCAGTATTTAGGATTAAAACAGATTATACTGATTTTTTTCTCACAAGACTATATATTGTATTTTTCGGATTCCAAGGTGCACTTTTTTCTCCAAAATTTGTGTGGAAAATGGGGGTGCATATTATAATCCAAAGTTCTTATCGGTGGGGCAGCTGCAATGTAGACGGGTTTCAGGAGGCAGGGTGGTTGCTTCAGGAAGCCAGCGGCAGCAGGAGTGGGGACATGCTATGGTCCCTGTGCTCTCAGAAGATGTAGTTGGCGGTGATCTTTCCGGAGAGCTCAATCTGCACATGCACCACTGTAGGCCGCCATTTTCCCAAAGCACACCGTTGGGAAATTAATAGGAAAGGGGGAAAGGGGACTCCACTCTCCGATTCCAACACCTTATGAGAGCCCAGGGCCCACAGCCTTGCACCACCCTCTTCCCAGCCCAGAACCCGCTGCATCGCCCAACTCCTACCGCCGACCTCCTGAAGCAGCGAACCTGCCTCCTGTTACCCCGCTCCACTGCTGCCGCAATACCAGTAAACTACCATTAAAATGAACTAGAAGACAAACGACCATTTTAATTTAAAAAATTTCTTCCTATTTTCTACCCCAAAATTTGGGGTGCATCTCATGGTCCGTTGAGTCTTATAGTCCACAAAATATGGTACCTACTAATGAGTAGTATCTACGCAGTCACTCTGATCTATATCTTGTTGCCTGCAGAGTGTACTGAATTTCCACGGTGACAGGTTCTATTTATCTCCTACACCACCATGCAGTTTTCCATTTTGGCACTTTCATTTTTTCCTCCCCTTCTTCCCAGAGCCATAACTTTTTTAATTTTCTGTCAATATAGCTTGTTTTTTGCAGGATGAGTTGGATTTTGAATGACACCATTAATTTTACCAAAATTCCAAGCGCAAAAAAAAATTGCAATTCCACAATGGTTCTTTGGATTTTTTTATTTACCATGTTCACCAAATGCTAAAACTGACCTGGCAATATTATTCCTCAGATCAGTATGAGTTCACAGATACCAAACATGTATAGGTTATTTTTTATTTAGGTGGTGAAAAAAAGCTTGTTATGTCGCGATTTTCTGAGACCCATAGCATCTCAATATTTCTGGATCTTGGGCTGGGTGACAGCTTAATTTTTGCGGCCTCGGCTGACATTTTTTTTTCTTGTTAGGCTGTTTATTGATTGGATTAATTTACTTTATATTTTGATATATTTGACATTTCCAGCAAGAACTTCCAAAAATGTAATAGAAGACAGACTTGGATACACTCTGTATTAGACATAAAGGAGGGCCTCAGACACATTCTGTTCAAATTTAGTGGTATTCCTAGACTCTAAAAGGCTATGTCACGAACCATGTGGGAAAGACTAAGTGCAATACGAAAGGATGAGGGGAAGGAAGCCCAGACACTAGGTAAATGGAGAGTGGAGATCCCTAGGTAGATCTAAAGTAATCCTGTATGACCTAAACATCCCTATATAGGTTCTGCACCTATCGCCGAGCGGGAACCTAATCCCTGCCTGACCCTGGCAAAAAGCTCTGCTTAGGGAAAGATGGGGTATGCACTAGTCGATCCCCACTACCACTAGACAAACAAGGGGAACACTTAAGGTGCTGCAAAGCCAAACGCAGAGACCTTTTGCAGCTAGATACAGAGTGCGACTGTCTCCAACTGTTTGACATACCCATGACAGTACCCCCCTCTCTTTGAGTGGCCTCTAGACACTCAGGACGAGGTTTCTTGGGATAAGAGGTGTGAAATGATTGAACAATCCTGGGGCATTCACCTCTGATGCTGAGGCCTACATCCTTTAGGCCCCCCTTAAATCCAACTTGGAGAACAAATTAGCTCCCACAACCTGGTTGAACAGATCAGGAATCAGAGGAAGAGGGTATGGATCTTGGACGGTAATTTGATTTATCTTCAGATATTTAAACAGGGATGTAGACCGCCATCTTTTTTCTTCACGAATAAGAACCCTGCCACCATGGGTGAAGATGAAGGTCTGATGTGTTCCTTCTCCAGACTATTCGCAATGAAATCTTTCATGGCTTGTCTCTCAGGACCAGAAAGATTATAAAGTCTGGATTTTGGTAGTTTAGCTTCAGGGGTCAAATTAATAGGACAGTCATATTCACGATGAGTAGGCAAGTCCTGACACCCTCTCTCAGAAAAAATGTTATCAAATGCCAACAAAAATGCAGACAAATATGCAGGTAAGGTTTCTGTAGAGACTGTACACCATGTTCCAAACTATTATGCAAATTATATTTTTCTCGGATTTTCCTAAATGGTCGGTGCAAATGACAGTCACTCTAATAAAAGTCATTACCCGTTAGAGTATACATCAAATTTTATCGAAGAAACCTCCCAATGATAGCAGTATAATCTCCAAAATGAATAAAACCTCAAAATGCACTGTTCCAAATTATTAGGCACGGTAGAATTTCTAAACATTTGATATGTTTTAAAGAACTGAAAATGTTCATTTGTTGAATTTGCATCATTAGGAGGTCACATTCACTGAACAAAAAAGCTATTTAACTCCAAAACATCCTAACAGGCAAAGTTACATGTTAACATAGGAACCCTTTTTTGATATCGCCTTCACAATTCTTGCATCCATTGAACTTGTGAGTTTTTGGAGAGTTTCTGCTTGTGTTTCTTGATGACACTCCAAAGGTTCTCTATAGGGTTGAGGTCAGGGAAGATGGGGGCTACACCATGAGTTTACCTACTTTTATGCCCATAGCAGCCAATGACTCAGGTATTCTTTGCAGCATGAGATGGTGCATTGTCATGCATGAGGATGATTTTGCTCCTGAAGGCACGTTTCTGCTTTTTATACCATGGAAGAAAGTCGTCAGTCAGAAACTCTATATACAGTTAGGTCCATATATATTTGGACAGAGACAACATTTTTCTCATTTTGGTTATAGACATTACCACAATGAATTTTAAACAAAACAATTCAGATGCAGTTGAAGTTCAGACTTTCAGCTTTCATTTGAGGGTATCCACATTAAAATTGGATGAAGGGTTTAGGAGTTTCAGCTCCTTAACATGTGCCACCCTGTTTTTAAAGGGACCAAAAGTAATTGGACAGATTCAATAATTTTAAATAAAATGTTAATTTCTAGTACTTGGTTGAAAACCCTTTGTTGGCAATGACTGCCTGAAGTCTTGAACTCATGGACATCACCAGACGCTGTGTTTCCTCCTTTTTGATGCTCTGCCAGGCCTTCACTGCGGTGGTTTTCAGTTGCTGTTTGTTTGTGGGCCTTTCTGTCTGAAGTTTAGTCTTTAACAAGTGAAATGCATGCTCAATTGGGTTGAGATCAGGTGACTGACTTGGCCATTCAAGAATATTCCACTTCTTTGCTTTAATAGACTCCTGGGTTGCTTTGGCTTCATGTTTTGGGTCATTGTCCATCTGTAGTATGAAACGACGACCAATCAGTTTTGCTGCATTTGGCTGGATCTGAGCACACAGTATGGCTCTGAATACCTCAGAATTCATTTGGCTGCTTCTGTCCTGTGTCACATCATCAATAAAAACTAGTGACCCAGTGCCACTGGCAGCCATGCATGCCCAAGCCATCACACTGCCTCCGCCGTGTTTTACAGATGATGTGGTATGCTTTGGATCATGAGCTGTACCAAGCCTTCGCCATACTTTTCTCTTTCCATCATTCTGGTAGAGGTTGATCTTGGTTTCATCTGTCCAAAGAATGTTCTTCCTGAACTGTGCTGGCTTTTTTAGATGTTTTTTAGCAAAGTCCAGTCTAGCCTTTTTATTCTTGACACTTATGAGTGGCTTGCACCGTGCAGTGAACCCTCTGTATTTACTTTCATGCAGTCTTCTCTTTATGATAGATTTGGATATTGATACGCCGACCTCCGGGAGAGTGTTGGTCACTTGGTTGGCTGTTGTGAAGGGGTTTCTCTTCACCATGGAGATTATTCTGCGATCACCCACCACTGTTATCTTCCGTGGGCGCCCAGGTCTTTTTGCATTGATGAGATCACCAGTGCTTTCTTTCCTTCTCAGGATGTACCAAACTGTACATTTTGCCACTCCTAATATTGCAGCAATTTCTCGGATGGGTATTCTCTCTGTTTTCACAGCTTAAGAATGGCTTGTTTCACCTTCATGGAGAGCACTTTTGACCGCATGTTTACTTCATAGGAAAACCTTCCAAATGCAAGCACCACACCTCAAATCAACTCCAGGCCTTTTATCTGTTTAGTTGAGAATGACATAATGAAGGGATTGCCCACACCTGTCCATGAAATAGCCTTGGAGTCAATTGTCCAATTACTTTTGGTCCCTTTAAAAAACAGGGTGGCACAGGTTAAGGAGCTGAAACTCCTAAACTCTTCATCCAATTTTAATATGGATACCCTCAAATGAAAGCTAAAAGTCTGAACTTCAACTGCATCTGAATTGTTTAAAATTAAATTGTGGTAATGTCTATAACCAAAATGAGAAAAATGTTGTCTCTGTCCAAATATATATGGACCTAACTGTACTTTGCAGAGGTCATTTTCACACCTTCAGGAACCTTAAAGGGCCCTACCAGCTGTTTCCCCATGATTCCGGCCCAAAACATGACTCCTCCACCTCCTTGCTGACATCGCAGCCTTGTTGGGACATGGTGGCCATTCACCAACCATCCACTACTCCATCCATCTGGACCATCCAGGGTTGCACGACACTCATCAGTAAACAAGACTGTTTGAAAATTAGTCTTCATGTATGTCTGGGCCCACTGCAACCGTTTCTGCTTGTGAACACTGTTTAGGGGTGGCTGAATAGTAGGTTTATGAACCAAAGCAAGCTTTTGAAGGATCCTACACCTTGAGGTTTGTGGGACTCCAGAGGCACCAGCAGCTTCCAATATATGTTTGCTGGTTTGTAATGGCTTTTTAGCAGCTGCTCTCTTAATCCGATGAACTTGCCTGGCAGAAACCTTCCTCATTATGCCTTTATCAGCACGAACACGTCTGTGCTCAGATTCAGCCACAAATCTCTTAACACTAGATGATCACACTTAAGCTTTCGGGAAATATCTAATGTTTTCATCTCTTGACCAAGGCATTGCACTATTTGATGCTTTTCAGCAGCAGAGAGATCCTTTGTCTTTCCCATGTTACTTGAAAACTGTGGCCTGGTTAATAATGTGGAACATCATTTTTAAGTAGTTTTCCTTTAATTAGAATCACCTGGAAAATTAATAATCACGTGTTTAGGATTGATTTCAGTGATCCATTGAGCCCTGAGACACAATACCATCCATGAGTTTATTTGAAAAACAAAACAATTAAATCTTTATGACACTTAAATCTAATTTGCATAATAATTTGGAACACGGTGTTGAAAGAGAAATATTTAAACAATTCTCATGGCAGTAATTCCCCCCACTCAGTGATCTCCCTGGCTTGCCAATCCACCAATGGATTATGTTTAGTGTTGAGCATTCCGATACTGCAAATATCGGGTATCTCCGATATTTGCTGTATCGGAATTTTGATACCGAGTTCCGATATTTTTGTGATATCGGAATCAGAAGTTCCCATAGTGCAATAATGCACTATAATGGAGTGTGGGCGGTGCGTGGGTGGAGACTGCATGTCTCTGTGTGGGCGGGGTCTGTGCGGGACCATGGGGGGTCTGTGCGTGCCTGCCGGGGCTCTGTGCGGGCTGCCGGGGCTCTGCTGGGCTCTGTGCGGCGTGCCGGGGCTCTGCACAGGCTGCCGGGGCTCTGTGCTAGCTGCCGGGGCTCTGTGCGGCGTGCCGGAGTTCTGTGCTGCCTGCCAGGGCTCTGCGCAGCCTGCGGGGGCTCTGTGCGGGGCTCTGTGTGGCATGCCGGGGCTCTGTGCAGGCTGCCGGGGCTCTGTGCAGCGTGCCAGGGTTCTGTGCGGGCTGCCGGGGCTCTGTGCGGGGCTCTGTGTGGTGTGCCAAGGCTCTGTGCAGGCTGCCAGGGCTCTGTGCGGGGCTCTGTGCGACGTTCCGGGGCTCTGTGCGGGCAACGGGGGCTCTGTGCGGGCTGCTGGGGCTCTGTGCAGGGCTCTGTGTGGCGTGCCGGGGCTCTGTGCGGGCTGCCAGGGCTCTGTGCAGGGCTCTGTGCGGCGTGCTGGGGCTCTGTGCAGGCTGCCAGGGCTCTGTGCTTGTGTGCAGGCATCGTCCGATGGGACTACAAGTCCCATCGGACGATGCCTGCTACAGTGACAGTGGACGATGCCTGCTACAGTGACAGTGATTGACACATTAGCCAATGAAGGGACAGTAGTAGTCCCATCATCCGGCTAATGTGTTGAAAGTAAAAAAATAAATAAATAAATAAAAATACTGCATACATGCTACATACATACTACATGCATGCTACATACATACTACATACATGCTACATACATACTACATACATACTACATGCTACATACATGCTACATACATGCTACATACTACATACATACAAGTTACATACATACTACATACATACTACATGCTACATACATGCTTCATACATACTACATCTTACATACATGCTACATACATACTACATACATACTACATGCTACATACATGCTACATACATACTACATACATACTACATACCACATACATGCTACATACATACATACTACATGCCACATACATGCTACATACATACTACATGCTACATACATGCATGTTACATACATGCTACATACATGCTACATACATACTACATACATACATACTACATACATACACACATATATACAACATACATACTACATACTACATACTACATACTACATGCTACATACATGCTACATACTACATACAAGTTACATACATACTACATACATACTACATGCTACATACATGCTTCATACATACTACATGTTACATACATGCTACATACATACTACATACATACTACATGCTACATACATGCTACATACATACTACATACATACTACATACCACATACATGCTACATACATACATACTACATGCCACATACATGCTACATACATGCTACATACATGCTACATACATACTACATACATACATACTACATACATACATATATACAACATACATACTACATACATACATGCTACATACATGCTACATACATACTACATACATACTACATACATACATATATACATACAACATACATACATACTACATACATACTACATACATACATACATACATACTACATATATACTACATAAATACATACTACATACATACTACATACAATACATACATATAGAGATACAGTACATTAAACATAGAGTTATAAACATACAAAAAGAGCCACGTATGTCAGAACAATAGTAGAATACTTTATTAAACAACATAAAAAATCAGATTAAAATATAATAGCCAATAGTGCTTAAGTGAGCCAAAAGTAGCAACAGAAGGCATCACCATTAGGTGGGCAGAATAATCACAAAAAATAATAACAAAACATACTACAAAAGGATTAGTAAGGACAATGGATCATAAGCAATGGGGATACATATAATTAACAGGCTCAAAATAATGCCAACATAAATCCAAAATGGATCCCCCAATGCTAAGATCTATAAGTCCTCAATACTCAGAAATAACAAGTATGGACTATGGACCATAGGCTCTGAGTTAGAGACCATAGTAGGAAGCATATAGGAAAAAGTGCCTGGAACAAAGCCCCAGCTACCGAGGTCCACAGATCCCCAATACACAATTGAACCAATCCATGTAGTAAAATACAGAGCCCAGGCAGGCAGCACAGAGCCCCGGCACGCCGCACAGAGCCCCGCGCAGAGCCCAGGCAGCCCACACAGAGCCCCGGCAGCCTGCACCGAGCCCCGAGACGCCCGTACAGATCCCCAGCAGGCACGCACAGACCCGGCCCGCAAACACAGACACGAACAGTGTCCGCCCACACACCGCTCATGCTCTTCCCCCCTCCGGAACAGGATGTAGAAGGACAGAAAGGGCTTATTTACATTCCGATATTTCTGTTCCATTGACTTGCATTGGTATCGAGTATCGATATTTTTTGGATATCGGCCGATCCAATCTGATACCGATACTTCTGGAAATCGGATGGTATCGCTCAACACTATTTATGTTGCATCTACCAGGGAATACCCAATACAATTGGGGTGGGAAAACCATCCAGTACATAGCATGGAATTATTTCAGAATGAACCAACCCAACCCTCAGTCATATATTCTGCACAATTTGAGTGAAAGCTTTCTGTGCAAGTGGCGCCGAGTCGATGGCGAAGATGGGAATGGGCTTAGCTAAAGCACAGCAAACCAGCCCATGAGTTCTGGAAAACTCAGGATCAACCATATTGACTCCAGCTCCACTGTCAACAAACACAAAAATCTCCTTGGTAGGGTTGAGCGAAACGGATCAGTCATTTTCAAAAGTCGCCGACTTTTGGCAAAGTCGGGTTTCATGAAACCCGATCCGATCCCAGCGTGGGATCGGCCATGCGGTACACGATCTTAGCGCCAAAGTCGCGTTTCCTATGATGCTTAAAGCGCCATTTCTCAGCTAATGAAGGTGCATGCAGAGTGTGGGCAGCGTGATGACATAGGTCCTGGTCCCCACCATCTTAGAGAAGGGCATGGCAGTGATTAGCTTGCTTTCTGCGGCGTCACAGGGGCTTTAAAGGGGCGTTCCTGCCGACCGCCATCTTACTGCTGCTGATCTGAGCATAGGGAGAGGATGCTGCCGCTTCGTCAGAAGCAGGGATAGCATTAGGCAGGGTAAATTAACCCCAAAACCGCTTGTGCTGTAGCGATTTCCACTGTCCAACACCACCTTTTCTTTGCAGGGACAGTGGAGGCTAGATGTCTGTGCAACAGCTCTGTAGGTTATAAGGCTCCCTGATAGCTGTGTTGCTGTGTGTACGCCGCTGTACAAACCAACTGCTTTTTTCAAAGCACAAATCCTGTTGCTCCTTCCTTTCTGCACAGCTATCTTGTTTGTTTGTCCACACTTTTGACTTTTGTGTGCAGCAGTCCTTTTTATTGCTGCCTGCCATACTTTTCTGAGATTACTGTAGGGAGATAGTAATTGTAGTACAGTCCCTTTTTTTTTTTTGTTTTTTTGTTTTTTTGTTATATCTCTTCAAGCCACTTTCTGCCACAGAAAATATACTCTAATACACTGGCCCAGATTTATTCACTAGTCTCCCTGAAAAAAAAAAAGGGGCAGATTAAAATTGGCAAATCTGCATCAGTGCCAGTCCTGTGTGTGGCATCTGTCTTTCATTTTCTGCCACAGAAAAACTACTGTATAACAGTGGGCCTGATTTCTTCACAATTCTCCCATAAAAAGTAAAACAAGTGGGAGATTAAGATTGGCAAATCTGCATCAGTGCCAGTCCTGTGTATGGCATCTGTCTTTGTTTTTCTGCCACAGAAAACCTACTGTATAACAGTGGGCCTGATATCTTCACAATTCTCCCATAAAAAATAAAACAAGTGGGAGATTAAGATTGGCAAATCTGCATCAGTGCCAGTCCTGTGTGTGGCATCTGTCTTTGTTTTTCTGCCACAGAAAACCTACTGTATAACAGTGGGCCTGATATCTTCACAATTCTCCCATAAAAAATAAAACAAGTGGGAGATTAAGATTGGCAAATCTGCATCAGTGCCAGTCCTGTGTGTGGCATCTGTCTTTCTTTTTCTGCCACAGAAAACCTACTGTATAACAGTGGGCCTGATTTCGTCACAATTCTCCCAGAAAAAATAAAACAAGTGGGAGATTAAGATTGGCAAATCTGTATCAGTGCCAGTTCTGTGTGTGGCATCTGTCTTTCTTTTTCTGCCACAGAAAACCTACTGTATAACAGTGGGCCTGATTTCTTCACAATTCTCCCATAAAAAATAAAACAAGTGGGAGATTAAGATTGGCAAATCTGCATCAGTGCCAGTCCTGTGTGTGGCATCTGTCTTTGTTTTTATGCCACAGAAAACCTACTGTATAACAGTGGGCCTGATTTCTTCACAATTCTCCCAGAAAAAATAAAACAAGTGGGAGATTAAGATTGGCAAATCTGCATCAGTGCCAGTCCTGTGTGTGGCATCTGTCTTTGTTTTTCTGCCACAGAAAACCTACTGTATAACAGTAGGCCTGATTTCTTCACAATTCTCACAGAACAAAAAAAAGGGAGATTAAAGGCCCCGTCTCACATAGCGATTTACCAACGATCACGACCAGCGATACGACCTGGCCGTGATCGTTGGTAAGTCGTTGTGTGGTCGCTGGGGAGCTGTCACACAGACAGCTCTCTCCAGCGACCAACGATCAGGGGAACGACTTCGGCATCGTTGAAACTGTCTTCAACGATGCCGAAGTCCCCCTGCAGCACCCGGGTAACCAGGGTAAACATCGGGTTACTAAGCGCAGGGCCGCGCTTAGTAACCCGATGTTTACCCTGGTTACCAAAAAAAACAAACACTACATACTCACCATCTGATGTCCGTCAGGTCCCTTGCCGTCTGCTTCCTGCTCTGACAGTGCCGCTGTACAGTGAGAGCAGAGCGCAGCGGTGACGTCACTGCTGTGCTGTGCTCTCACTGTACGGCCGGCACTGTCAGAGCAGGAAGCAGACGGCAAGGGACCTGACGGACATCAGATGGTGAGTATGTAGTGTTTGTTTTTTTTGGTAACCAGGGTAAACATCGGGTTACTAAGCGCGGCCCTGCGCTTAGTAACCCGATGTTTACCCTGGTTACCAGTGAAGACATCGCTGGATCGGTGTCACACACACCGATTCAGCGATGTCAGCGGGACCTCAACGACCAAAAAAAGGTCCAGGCCATTCCGACACGACCAGCGATCTCACAGCAGGGGCCTGATCGCTGGTACGTGTCACACATAGCGAGATCGCTACTGAGGTCGCTGTTGCGTCACAAAACTTGTGACTCAGCAGCGATCTCGCTAGCGATCTCGCTATGTGAGATTGGGCCTTAAGATTGGCAAATCTGCATCAGTGCCAGTCCTGTGTGTGGCATCTGTCTTTGTTTTTCTGCCACAGAAAACCTACTGTATAACAGTGGGCCTGATTTCTTCACAATTCTCCCAGAAAAAATAAAACAAGTGGGAGATTAAGATTGGCAAATCTGCATCAGTGCCAGTCCTGTGTGTGGCATCTGTCTTTGTTTTTCAGCCACAGAAAACCTACTGTATAACAGTGGGCCTGATTTCGTCACAATTCTCCCAGAAAAAATAAAACAAGTGGGAGATTAAGATTGGCAAATCTGCATCAGTGCCAGTCCTGTGTGTGGCATCTGTCTTTCTTTTTCTGCCACAGAAAACCTACTGTATAACAGTGGGCCTGATTTCTTCACACTTCTCCCAGAAAAAAAAACAAGTGTGAGATTAAGATTGGGAAATCTGCATCAGTGCCAGTCCTGTGTGTGGCATCTGTCTTTCTTTTTCTACCACAGAAAACCTACTGTATAACAGTGGGCCTGATTTCTTCACAATTCTCCCATAAAAAATAAAACAAGTGGGAGATTAAGATTGGCAAATCTGCAGCAGTGCCAGTCCTGTGTGTGGCATCTGTCTTTCTTTTTCTGCCACAGAAAACCTACTGTATAACAGTGGGCCTGATTTCCTCACACTTCTCCCAGAAAAAAAAACAAGTGGGAGATTAAGATTGGCAAATCTGCATCAGTGCCAGTCCTGTGTGTGGCATCTTTCTTTCTTTTCCTGCCACAGAAAACCTACAGTATAACAGAGGGCCTGATTAAATCACTTGTCTCCCATATCCAAAAAAAAATTAAAATAAAGGGAGAATAATCTTGCCAAATCTGTGCATCTGTGCCAGTGCTGTCTGTGGTATCTGTCAGTCATTTTGTGCCACAGGAACTATACCGTGATATAGTGGGCCTGATTAAATCCCTTGTCTCCCATATAAAAAAAAAGAGGGACATTTCTATTGCCAGTGTGTGCATCTGCGTCAGTCCTGTTAGTGTCATATCTGCCAGCCTCTTTCTGCCAATAAAACTGTGTAGTGTAATACAGTGGGCCTGATTTTTCCCTGAATTCTCCCACACATAAAGAGGGACATTTCTATTGCCATTGTGTGCATCTGCGTCAGTCCTGTTAGAGCCATATCTGCCAGCCTCTTTCTGCCAATCAAACTGTGTAGTGTAATACAGTGGGCCTGATTTTTCCCTGCATTCTCCCACACATAAAGAGGGACATTTCTATTGCCAGTGTGTGCATCTGCGTCAGTCCTGTTAGTGCCATATCTGCCAGCCTCTTTCTGCCAATCAAACTGTGCAGTGTAATACAGTGGGCCTGATTTTTCCCTGCATTCTCCCACACATAAAGAGGGACATTTCTATTGCCACTGTGTGCATCTGCATCAGTCCTGTTAGTGCCATATCTGCCAGCCTCTTTCTGCCAATCAAACTGTGTAGTGTAATACAGTGGGCCTGATTTTTCCCTGCATTCTCCCACACATAAAGAGGGACATTTCTATTGCCAGTGTGTGCATCTGCGTCAGTCCTGTTAGTGTCATATCTGCCAGCCTCTTTCTGCCAATCAAACTTTGTAGTGTAATACAGTGGGCCTGATTTTTCCCTGCATTCTCCCACACATAAAGAGGGACATTTCTATTGCCAGTGTCTGCATCTGCGTCAGTCCTTTTAGTGCCATATCTGCCAGCCTCTTTCTGCCAATCAAACTGTGTAGTGTAATATTATTATTATTATTATTTATTGTTATAGCGCCATTTATTCCATGGCGCTTTACATGTGAGGAGGGGTATACATAATAAAAACAAGTACAATAATCTTAAACAATACAAGTCATAACTGGTACAGGAGGAGTGAGGACCCTGCCTGCGAAGGCTCACAATCTACAAGGGATGGGTGAGAATACAGTAGGAGAGGATAGAGCTGGTCATGCAGCGGTTTCGTTGATCGGTGGATACTGCAGGTTGTAGGCTTGTCGGAAGAGGTGGGTCTTCAGGTTCTTTTAGAGTGGGCCTGATTTTTCCCTGCATTCTCCTACACATAAAGAGGGACATTTCTATTGCCATTGTGTGCATCTGCATCAGTCCTGTTAGTGCCATATCTGCCAGCCTCTTTCTGCCAATCAAACAGTGTAGTGTAATACAGTGGGCCTGATTTTTCCCTGCATTCTCCCACACGTAAAGAGGGACATTTCTATTGCCAGTGTGTGCATCTGCATCAGCCCTGTTAGTGCCATATCTGCCAGCCTCTTTCTGCCAATCAAACTGTGTAGTGTAATACAGTGGGCCTGTTTTTTCCCAGCATTCTCCCACACATAAAGAGGGACATTTCTATTGCCAGTGTGTGCATCTGCGTCAGTCCTGTTAGTGCCATATCTGCCAGCCTCTTTCTGCCAATCAAACAGTGTAGTGTAATACAGTGGGCCTGATTTTTCCCTGCATTCTCCCACACATAAAGAGGGACATTTCTATTGCCAGTGTGTGCATCTGCGTCAGTCCTGTTAGTGCCATATCTGCCAGCCTCTTTCTGCCAATCAAACTGTGCAGTGTAATACAGTGGGCCTGATTTTTTCCTGCATTCTTCCACACATAAAAAAGGGAGATTTAAATTCACAACAAGTTCACGTACACCTTCTACCTGGTTTTACAGGACCACATAACGGTTGTTAGTTTGATTACATTTTTCCAAGAATGAGGAAGTCTGGTGGAAGAGGTCGTGGCCGTGGGCGTTCATTGCCAGCTGGTAATGTTGTTAGTGGTGGTGGTCGTGGAGCATCAGGTGGTCGTGGGAAAAGCAATATAGCTCCTAAGTCTCGAGTTGTTGAGCCAGCGTCATCGTCTGGCTACACAAGGCCTCGAAGGCTCCCTTTTCTGGGAGTAGGAAAACCGCTTTTGAAGCCGGAGCAGGAGGAACAAGTATTGGCTTTCATTGCTGACTCTGCTTCTAGCTCTTTCGCCTCCTCCTCGGAAAGTGCCAAATGTCAGAGCAGTGCGTCGTCAGTGGATGCTCCCGGTCAGGAACAAGTCGCTTCCTTGTGTCCTTCACCCAGAACAACAGTGAAGGATGCGTCAGGCGACACAACAGGTTACTCCATGGAGCTCTTTACACATACTGTGCCTGGATTAGAAAGGGAAATTGTTAACAGGCCATGCCCATTACAAGATGAATCGGACATAGAGTGCACAGATGCACAGCCACAGCCAGATTATTATGCTGTTCCTTTGACTCAGATCAGAACATTGCCCTCGCAGTGTACTGATCCAGAATCTGACCCCGATGAGACTATGGAGCCCCGTCACCAACGCTATAGCACCGGCTTACACGGTGACCCAGAGGAAGGTGCACAGGACATAGAAGAGGAGGTCATAGATGACCCAGTTGTTGACCCCGATTGGCAGCCATTGGGGGAACAGGGTGCAGGCGGCAGTAGCTCTGAAGCGGAGGAGGAGGAGCTGCAGCAGGCATCAACATCGCAACAGGTTCCATCTGGCAGGCCCGTATCTGGCCAAAAACATGTGGCAAAACCAAAACCAGTTGTAGGACAGTGTGGCCATCTGGTTAAAGTAGCTCAGTGTGCAATGCCTGAAAAGGTATCCGATAGTAGGAAGAGTGCAGTCTGGCATTTTTTTAACCAAGATCCCAATGATCAGTGCAAAGTCATCTGTAAGAAATGCTCAAGGACCTTCAGCAGAGGTCAGAATGTTAAAAATCTAAATACAAGTTGCATGCGTAGACATTTAACCACCATGCACTTGCAAGCCTGGACAAACTACCAAACGTCCCTTAACGTTGTAGCACCCTCTCACAATGAAGCTAGTCAGCAACGCGACATCCCTTCTCTCACTGTAAGCCCACCATTTACCACACCACCTGCAGGTAATGCGGCGGTTTCGTCGCAAGGCCAAAGCAGTCAGGGAATCACCAGGTTCATGGTAGGAAAAACTGTATGTAGGGCAACAGCAAGAATACCATCACCAACCCTCTCTCAGTCACCCATGTCCACCAGCACCCCCGCTAGTTCCACCCTATGCAGCTCTCCAGTCCAGCTCACCCTACATGAGACTCTCGTTAGGAAAAGGAAGTACTCATCCTCGCATCCGCGTACACAGGGTTTGAACGCCCACATTGCTAGACTAATCTCATTAGAGATGATGCCCTACCGGTTAGTTGAAAGCGAAGCTTTCAAATCCCTGATGGACTACGCTGCACCACGCTACAAGCTACCCAGTAGACACTTTTTTTCCAGAAAAGCCATCCCAGCCCTCCACCAGCATGTAAAAGACCGCATTGTCCATGCGCTCAGGCAATCTGTGAGTAGAAAGGTGCACCTGACAACAGATGCATGGACCAGTAGGCATGGCCAGGGGCGTTACGTCTCCATCACGGCACACTGGGTTAATGTGGTGGATGCAGGGTCCACAGGGGACAGTAATCTTGGGACAGTTCTGCCTAGCCCACGGTCTAGGAAACAGTTCGCTGTAGGCGTTCGTCACCCCTTCTCCTCTTCGTCCTCCAGCAGAAGCGAGAGCTCGTCCACAGACCACAGTCGCACGACCACTCCATCCGCAGCTGCCACTGTTGCACACGAGGTGTCCAATTATGGAACAGCTAGTGGCAAGCGTCAGCAGACTGTATTGGCAATGAAGTGTTTGGGCGACAACAGACAAACCGCGGAAGTTCTGTCCGAGTTCTTGCAGCAAGAAACTCAGTCATGGCTGGGCACTGTACATCTTGAGGCAGGCAAGGTAGTGAGTGATAACGGAAGGAATTTTATGGCTGCCATAGCCCTTTCACAACTGAAACACATTCCTTGCCTGGCTCACACCTTAAACCTGGTGGTGCAGTGCTTCCTGAAAAGTTATCCAGGGTTACCCGACCTGCTGCTGAAAGTGCGCAGACTTTGCTCTCACATCCGCCGTTCGCCCGTACACTCCAGCCGTATGCAGAACCATCAGCGGTATTTGAACCTTCCCCAGCATCGCCTAATCATCGATGTTGCAACAAGGTGGAACTCCACACTGCACATGCTTCATAGACTGTGCAAACAGAGGCGTGCTGTTATGTATTTGTGGGAGGATACACATACATGGGCAGGCAGTTGGATGGCAGACATGGAGTTGTCAGCTGTGCAGTGGTCGAAGCTCCAAGACCTGTGTCAAGTCCTTCAGTGTTTTGAGGAAAGCACACGGCTGGTTAGTGCAGACAACGCCGTAATAAGCATGAGCATCCCCCTAATGCGTCTGCTGATGCAAAGTTTGACGCACATAAAGGAGCAGGCGTCTGCAGCCGAGGACAAGGGAAGCCTAGATGACAGTCAGCCATTGTCTGCTCAGGGAAGTCTACAGGACGAGGTGGCGGGCGAAGAGGAGGAGGACGAGGAGGATGATGGGGATGAGTATTTTTTGGATGAGGAAGCTTCTCAGGGGGCAATAGAAACTGCTGGCGGTGCAAGGCCAGGTTCAGGTTTTTTGAGGGAGACAAGTGACGTTGATTTGCCAGAAACTGCTCCTCAACCCAGCATATGCACTGACTTGACAACTGGAACATTGGCCCACATGGCGGATCATGCCTTGCGTATCCTCAAAAGGGACCCACGCATTATAAAAATGATGACCAATAATGACGATTACTGGTTGGCCTGCGTCCTTGATCCTCGCTATAAAGGCAAATTGCAAAATATCATGCCACATGAGAACCTCGAACAAATATTGGCAACCAAACAAGCTACTCTTGTAGAACGTTTGATTCAGGCATTCCCAGCACACAGCGCCGTTGATGGTTCTCACACGAGCTGCAGGGGGCAACAGGGCAGAGGTGTTAGAGGTGCACAAATCAGAAGTGGCATAGGACAGAGGGGTTTTCTGACCAGGTTGTGGAGTGATTTCGCAATGACCGCAGACACGACAGGTACAGCAGCATCAATTCAAAGTGACAGGAGACAACATTTGTCCAGTAGGGTTACTAACTATTTTTCCTCCATTACCGATGTTCTCCCTCAACCGTCATTCCCCTTTGATTACTGGGCATCCAAAATAGACACCTGGCCTGAATTGGCCGAATATGCATTGCAGGAGCTTGCTTGCCCAGCAGCTAGTGTGCTATCAGAAAGAGTATTCAGTGCTGCTGGTTCAATACTGACCGAAAAAAGGACTTGTCTGGCTACCCAAAATGTTGATGATCTAACCTTCATTAAAATGAACCACTCATGGATTTCAAATTATTTTGCCCCACCTTTCCCGGCTGACACCTAGCTTTCCTGTAAAAAGGTCTTGCTTTGGGACTGGTGTTACTGACTGTTCCAATCTCTTAATTTGCAGCTGCTGTTTGTCCAGCATACGACATGTTTACACCTCCCAAAATGGCCTAACTCCCCCCAAGGGGCCGTGGTCTCGCCACTTGGCGCAAGCACCCGTCAGAGTGCCGTTTGTCTGAAGAGGTGGGTGTGCCCACTTTTGGTCGACGGCACTGGCACTGGGTCCCTCATAGTACAATGAAGTGTCTCTGGCGGTGGTGGCGCGCACCCAACGTCAGACACACCATTGTAACATGAGGGGCCCTGGGCTTCTACCGCCGGCCAGGAGAGAGTGTTCCCCCCCATGTCAAACAGTGCTCTACCACTTGCAAAATTATCTGTCGCTGCTCCACCACTGTTTAGTCTATGCGCTGAAATCCTTCAATGGCTGGCACAGACAATAACAATTTGTTGACATGTATGATGCTAGTTAAAATAGTCAGGGGCCCTGTCCTACATTTACACCAGTAAATACTTTGCGCAAAATTACAATGTCTGAAAGTCAGCATAGGAGCACACCCCTGTACCTAAGTATGCCACCCTTTTTTTTTGGTTTTGTTATTTTTTGGGATACATTAACATCAATTTAGTTTTTGGGAGTACTTACTGTGTCAGACACTCCTTCCAATTGTCCTCCGCTGACCACACCAATGCTGCCTGTGTACCCCTGCCACATAATGGAAGCTGCATATAGCCTATTTTATTATTTTAGGCCTAGGAAGTCTGTCTGCGGTCCCTCCTTCCAATTGTCCTCCGCTGACCACACCAATGCTGCCTGTGTACCCCTGCCACATAATGGAAGCTGCATAGAGCCTATTTTATTATTTTAGGCCTAGGAAGTCTGTCTGCGGTCCCTCCTTCCAATTGTCCTCCGCTGACCACACCAATGTTGCCTGTATACCCCTGTAACCAATTTAAAACTGCATAGAGCCAACTTTTTGAGTTAACACATACTACCTTTGTCTGTCTGCGCCACTCAGTCACGCGGTCCTCCACTGAAAAAGCTGAGCTTCAACCTTCAGGCTCTCATTAAGTAGTTTTTAATGTAACACTGCAGTTGCCCTACTACTTTGGTTGGGGCCTAGTAACGGTGTCTGCTGCTCCTTGGTGTTCTCCTCCAGGTTTCCTTGTCTGAGCTTCAACCTTCAGGCTCTCATTAAGTAGTTTTTAATGTAACACTGCTGTTGCCCTACTACTTTGGTTGGGGTCTAGTAACGGTGTCTGCCGCTCCTTGGTGTTCTCCTCCAGGTTTCCTTGTCTGAGCTTCAACCTTCAGGCTCTCATTAAGTAGTTTTTAATGTAACACTGCAGTTGCCCTACTACTTTGGTTTGGGGCCCAGTAATGGTGTCTGCCGCTCCTTGGTGTTCTCCTCCAGGTTTCCTTGTCTGAGCTTCAACCTTCAGGCTCTCATTAAGTAGTTTTTAATGTAACACTGCAGTTGCCCTACTACTTTGGTTGGGGCCTAGTAACGGTGTCTGCCACTCCTTGGTGTTCTCCTCCTCCTTGGTGTTCTCCTTCAGGTTTCCTTGTCTGAGCTTCAACCTTCAGGCTCTCATTAAGTAGTTTTTAATGTAACACTACAGTTGCCCTACTACTTTGGTTGGGGTCTAGTAACGGTGTCTGCCGCTCCTTGGTGTTCTCCTCCAGGTTTCCTTGTCTGAGCTTCAACCTTCAGGCTCTCATTAAGTAGTTTTTAATGTAACACTGCAGTTGCCCTACTACTTTGGTTGGGGCCTAGTAACGGTGTCTGCTGCTCCTTGGTGTTCTCCTCCTCCTTGGTGTTCTCTTCCAGGTTTCCTTGTCTGAGCTTCAACCTTCAGGCTCTCACTAAGTAGTTTTTAATGTAATACTGCAATTGCCCTACTACTTTGGTTGGGGCCTAGTAACAGTGTCTGCCACTCCTTGGTGTTCTCCTCCTCCTTGTTGTTCTCCTCCAGGTTTCCATGTCTGAGCTTCAACCTTCAGGCTCTCATTAAGTAGTTTTTAATGTAACACTGCAGTTGCCCTACTACTTTGGTTGGGGCCTAGTAACGGTGTCTGCCGCTCCTTGGTGTTCTCTTCCTCCTTGGTGTTCTCCTCCAGGTTTCCTTGCCTGAGCTTCAACCTTCAGGCTCTCATTAAGTAGTTTTTAATGTAACACTGCAGTTGCCCTACTACATTGGTTGGGGCCTAGTAACGGTGTCTGCCGCTCCTTGGTGTTCTCCTCCAGGTTTCCTTGTCTGAGCTTCAACCTTCAGGCTCTCATTAAGTAGTTGTTTATATAAGACAGCAGTTGCCCTACTACTTTGGTTGGGGCCTAGTAATGGTGTCTGCCGCTCCTTGGTGTTCTCCTCCAGGTTTCCTTGTCTGAGTTCAACCTTCAGGCTCTCATTAAGTAGTTGTTTATATAAGACAGCAGTTGCCCTACTACTTTGGTTGGGGCCCAGTAACGGTGTCTGCCGCTACTTGGTGTTCTCCTCCTCCTTGGTGTTCTCCTCCAGGTTTCCTTGTCTGAGCTTCAACCTTCAGGCTCTCATTAAGTAGTTTTTAATGTAACACTGCAGTTGCCCTACTACTTTGGTTGGGGCCTAGTAACGGTGTCTGCTGCTCCTTGGTGTTCTCCTCCTCCTTGGTGTTCTCTTCCAGGTTTCCTTGTCTGAGCTTCAACCTTCAGGCTCTCACTAAGTAGTTTTTAATGTAATACTGCAATTGCCCTACTACTTTGGTTGGGGCCTAGTAACGGTGTCTGCCACTCCTTGGTGTTCTCCTCCTCCTTGTTGTTCTCCTCCAGGTTTCCATGTCTGAGCTTCAACCTTCAGGCTCTCATTAAGTAGTTTTTAATGTAACACTGCAGTTGCCCTACTACTTTGGTTGGGGCCTAGTAACGGTGTCTGCCGCTCCTTGGTGTTCTCCTCCAGGTTTCCTTGTCTGAGCTTCAACCTTTAGGCTCTCATTAAGTAGTTGTTTAGATAACACTGCATCAGGCATACTAGTTTGGTTGGGGCCTTCTAACGGTGTCTGCCGCTCCTGGGTTTCATCCTGTTTGTTTTTCTTGAGCTTCAACCTTCAGGCTCTCATTAGGTAGTTGTTAATGTAACACTGCAGTTGGCCTACTAGTTTGGTTGGGGCCTAGTAACGGTGTCTGCCGCTGCTTGGTGTTCTCCTCCACTGAACAAAGCAGTGCCGCCTGTTTCCTACTGTTACCAATTTATAACTGCATTTAGCCTAGTTACTTATTTGGCCCTACTCACTGTGTCAGCCTCTCATTACAGTTGTCCTCCACTGAACAAAGCAATGCCGCCTGGTTAGTCCTGTTACCAATTTTGAACTGCATTTAGCCCACTTTATTATTTGGGCCTAGATCTGTGTTTCCTCCTCATCCTGCCCATTGCCCAGCCACTGCTAGATGAGTCCGCTGGTACATTGACCCAGACCACTACATTCCCCTTGCACTCTACACAGCCAGAATCTGACCCTGCTGAAAGTCAGGTTCCTCTTCGCGCTTACTATACCACCTTACACGGGGACAAAGAGGAAGGTGCAGGTGAAAGTGCAGGTTCCTTCATCAGGTGGGGGGCATACTCGTTGGCGACGTCACTGGCACAGGTCCCCTCATAGTACGCAAAAGTGTCACTGCCGGTGGGAGGCGCCCCCACTGTGCAAACACACCGCCATACTGTGAGGGGCCCTGTGCCAGTGCCAATGTGAACGAGTGGGCCCCCCCTGCTTGCTCAGGATCACAGAACTTGCAACGTTGAAATACTTACCTCTCCCTGCTCCACCGCCGTGACGTAGTCCACGTTTCCTGGGCCCACTAAAAACTTGAACCAGCCCTACCCCCCACAACTTTAGCCAAATGACCCCCAATTTCCAATGCCTAACTATTATTATAAAGTAAATTAATATTGACAAGCTTCAGTAACAAGAATGGATGTTTTTCCCATTAAAATGGGCACTGTAGGTGTTTTCCTGGCCTCCACTCACTGCCGACTATGCTTCCCCATTGACTTGCATTGGGTTTCATGTTTCGGTCGATCCCTGACTTTTCGCGATAATCGGCCGACTTCACTCGACTCGACTTTTGACAAAGTCGGGTTTCGCAAAACCCGACTTAACCCCAAAAAAGTAAAAGTCGCTCAACCCTACTCCTTGGTTTTGCTCTCCAGCACCACTTCTTCTGTCAGGACAAACCGGTTGACAATAGATGCACCACTTGCTTATTCCACTCTAGACTACTAAGGGTTCAACAAGTCTCCTTTTGTTTAGGCAATAAAATGTCCCTTTTTTCCACAAAAAACACACACTTTTTTTTTGCAAATGTCCCAGGAAGTGTACAATTGAGGCACCCCTAACTACATGGGTTCCTCCACCCTCTCCAGTATGGATTCACTGCAAGACTGCTCCCCTGGCAAAGGGGCAATAGCCCAAAAAAGAGGCTCCGGAGAAGGTGGTCTTACCCACCTCTCTCAAAAGGCATCTGTCAACATGTATAGCCAAAGACATAGCAGCCTCCAAGGACTAAGGGGTTTCATATACCGCCAAGGCATCTTTCAACCTTTCAGTGAGACCCTGAAGAAATTGGCTTCTGAGATCTGGGTCATTTTACTTAGTATCAGTTGCCCACCTGCGGAATTCAGAGCTATACGTCTCCACTGATCGATTTCCTTGCTGAAGGTGACGCAACCTAGACTCAGCCAAGGAGACTTGGTCAGGGTCATCATAGGTAAGGGCTAGAGCCCAAAAAAATTCCTCCACAGACTGGAGACAAACCAAATCCTGTGGCAAAGAGAAAGCCCAGAACTACAGATCTTTCTGTAGAAAAGATATCACAATACCGACTCGTTGTTCTTCATTTCCGGAAGAGTGAGGATGAAGTTTAAAATAAAGTTTGCAAGCTTCCTTAAACACAAAAAATCTTGTCTCTTCCTCCTGTCTGGGAGGGCAACCTTGGGTTCAGGTTGGATCGGCCTACCTGCAGAGACCCCAACATCAGCGACCTGCAGCTGATGTTGCTGCTGCTGAACCTCATATCGGAGGTCATTCACCTTCAAAGACAGACAGCGTAGCTCCTCCGTCAGCCCTGCGACCGGATCCATACCAAGGGAGAAAAGGGCTACAGCCCCTATATTCAGGGACAGGAGCATAATTACCTCTCATTATTAGACTCCATATTTTTTCTGAGTGAGTGCTGTACAATCTATTTTTTTTACCATTGGGACATCTGTTATTTTGTTTGTATTTGCCTTATTCATATTATACAGCCTTGACCAATATATTTTTATTAGCTGGTTTTCGGTACCTTCTATTACCTTATCTGATTTCAGATTATGTGGCTTTTATCACAATACAGCTGTACACTATGTTTGGTACTGTTTGCTTGCAAGATAACTTATCACGTTAGTGGGTCATCCGGTTCTGGGACCCCATTGTTCGTGTCACTGTTTTTAACTGTTTTTAATCTACTTGTGTGTAGTGTCAAAACTAATGAAAGGTGTTATTTTTACATATTGGGGTGTGCATATTCATGGGGTAGTTATTTTCTTGTTGTTCCCATTATCATTGTTACTACCCTTGTAGCACCTCCTCCAAGGTTATATATATTTTCTAATTGAGCACTCTTCATTGGTAGTGCACCCTTATATTCTATATATGCAGACTTTCTGATCTCTTGGCATTACAGGCTTGGCCCTTTGTTGGATCTCCTTGTAGCTAATAGACAGGGCATTCAGTGTCCCCCACTAACACACCAACTCCTCATCTCGCCCCCTTTGTGTTGGTGTCCCTCAAGGTTCAGTTGTAGGCCTGGGTACTATGCTTAGGGCATGCACACACTCCCTCCCTCTTAAAGGGACTGCTTGCATCTCCCTAAGGTGTCCCCTGTCAACAGCTGGGCAACATCTTCTATTTAAGGCTCCTTGTCCAATATGGAGGTGCCTGAGCAATGTTGTTAGTTTGGCTTGCATTCTTGCTGGTTGTCAGGCTCCCAGGTCTGCCCGTTTGCTTGTCTACCCTGTACACATCTGCTTGTACCTGTCTGTGCTCTTCTGTCCATCACCCGGTCCAGCCTGTAACTGCCATTATCCATCTGTCAAATACCTGGTCCACTCGGCACCTGCCAGCACTCTCCTGTTCTTCAGTTGGTCCAGCCCGCACCTGCCAATGCTCATCTAACAGCCGGTCCAGTCCGCACCTGCCAGTGCTTTTCTATTCCTCAGCCTGTCCCATCTGCACCAGTGGTTCCAGTGTCAACATAGTGCTTCGAAGCCAAGACAAGAAAGGAAGATGATGCGCACTCCTGGGTCCGGTCTGAGACCTGTAGAAGCGCAGTCTGCGCGAAACAGCTGTAGTCCTGTTTTCCTTGCACGTTTTCTCCCCCCCGCCTGTCATTGTTCAGATGTCCCAATAAAGGAAATATTTTTACCAGACCCAGGAGTGCGCATCATCTTCCTTTCTTGTCTTGGCTTCGAATCATATGAACTTTATGGATGCGGCACCCTAAGAGGCCGGCTACACGAGGCAATTGAGCTACGGTGAAACGGATAATTCCTACACTCGAGGGGTAAGCGAGCTACAGCGGTGCTATTCTTTATTTCTCTTTATTTTTTGATACAACATAGTGCTTGCCTGCATTCTTTGACCCTACTTTGAGCCGTACCAGCCTACCCACTCTAGGGGTCAGCTGCCACCCTCTGTAGGTCAGCCATGGAGTAACACCTGGTACCACCTCCTCCCTCCTTGTCCACTTATCCAAGGTCAGATTTGGTGAACCACCTAGTTATGCCCCTACAGGCTTTCTGAGGGCTACAGCACAGTGATTCCACCACCTTGTCTATTACAGTCTCCATCTGCTGAGTTGGCTGTAGTAGAAGAGGTGTGGGTCCACATTATACTATTTCTACTCTATTGCAATTGATGCCACTTTGATGTTGTCTGCCTCTAATTTTTGTAAATGTGTAGACTTTTGGTTGGATCTCCTTCATGTGTGTTGTCTGTAGCAGTAGGCCTCTGAGACCGGCAGGCCTCCACTCCCTTTGAGTCACCTACTTGTGTTACTATCCTTAGATTTTTCTGACAATAGTAGTCTTTGAAACTGATATTTGTGCTACCTGAGTGTGACTGAGCATCAAAGCAGGTTGAGCTGTTGCGTGTGGTATCAGGGCTCCCAGCACAGCAGGCCTACACTGATGCCTCACCCACCTCATCTTAACTTGAAGTTCAATTCAAAGCTGTAAATGCTGGTTTAGGCCCTGATACCTTATGCATGGCTGATTGCTGCCGTTCCATTCTAAAATTTGTACTGTGGGTGAATTGAGCCCACTTTCCTGGTGTCTGTCCCTCATTTGATATGTTTTGGCAGCTTTTGGGCCTGTTTGAAGGTGTTGTGTATGCATTTGTTTTGTCTCCCATTGACTCCAATGGCATTCGCCTATGTTTGTCGAATATTCAACAAATAATACGGCGAATATTGCAAAATAAGTGATCATAATCCGAACTGAGCATTGAAATATTTGCTCATCTCTAGTTGTGAGCACCTTGAACATCCAGGTGCTTTAAAAGAAGTTAATAACGTTGAGCAGTGAAAATAAAAATCTAATTTTTCCATTAAAAATGTTCATTTAGCCCCAAATGTTGAAGTTTCACAAGGGTAGCAGGAGAAATTGCATGATACAATTTGTAGTGCAAATTCTCCTGAATATGTGGTTACTCCATATGTGGAGGAAAACTACTGTTTGGACGCAAAGCAGGGTTCGGAAGGGAAGGAGAGCCGTTTGAATTTTGGAGATCAAAATTTGCTGGTATAATTAGTAGACACCCTGATGAATTTTGTAGAGCCCCTGATGTACCTAAACAGTTGACTCCAATAGCTGTTGTGGGTGAAAACTATTGTTTGGCTGCAGAGAAGGGCTCAAAAAGGAAGGAGTGATGTTTTGGAACTCAGACTTTGATGAAATGGTGTGCTGGTGTTATGTTGTGTTTGGAGAGCTCCTGAAGTCCTAAAAAATGGAAACCCCCCACAAGTGACCCCATTTTGGAAACTGTGTAATAAACATATTTATTAACAAACATCTATTTTTCCATTACACTGCGTACCTGTCCTCAATAGATAACAAACAATAAGTTACAAAAAACATCAACTCAAGTGTCAACATTCAGTAATATGACAATAGTCCATATTTCTTGACCAACCGTAGAAAAACACAAATTCATAAGTCAACATAAAGTTAATAGCGTATGTCTCTGGCTTACCAAATCTATGACTGTATAATTAAGAATAAATCCTGTGTTGTCCCATCCCCTCAAGGAATGTATCTAGATATGGTGCGCACCTTGAACCCCCAGGTGCTTCACAGAAGTTTATCACGTTGAGCCATGAAACAAAACAAAAAAAAAATCAAATCAATCAAATATTGTTTTAACTCCAATTATTTTTAAAAGGGTAACAGGAGAAAATAGACCCCAATCCCTGTTGTGCAATTTTTCCTGAGTAAGGCGAGCCCCCATAAGTGGGTGAAAACTATTGTTTGGGGGCACAGCAGGGCTCAAAAAGGAAGGAGTGACGATCTGTGAAAATGAGAAAAAAATATTTTTGAAACAAAAATGTTGCTTTTGCCCCAATTTTTTCATTTTCGCAAGGATAGCAGGAGAAAATGGATATCAAAATATGTTGGGCAATTTCTCCTGAGTACACCGATATCCCATATGTGGTCGACAACTACTTTTGAGGAAGAAGCGCCATATTGGAGTTTAGATTTTATTGAACTGTTTTAAGGGTGATGAGCTAACCTCATTTTACAAACTACACCTTTGACTGAACTTATCTAGTAGTGCAGTGGTCATATTGACATCACAGATGTCACAGAATTGTGAAGAAAAAATTATTACATTTTTACCACCAAAATTTTGTTTTAGTCCCATATTTTACATTTTCACACTGAGAAATGGGTAAAAATGGCACCAAAATTTGTCCCACAATTTCTGCTAAATGTAGAAATACCCCATATGTGGCTATACAGTACTGCTTAGCCACATGGAGAGATTCTGAAGAGACTTCAGAACATAACAAATGGCTTTTACTAGCAATTCGATTAGCTTCAAATTTATTGAATTTACTGGGGCGAATTTGAATGAATTGAGCAAATTAAATTTCAGCAGATTCACTCATCTCTACCACTCTTACAACAGTCAAATGTTCCCTTTATGACCCCTATCTGACTGTGGTGATTTGGTCCAAATGTCCTACAGGAGAATGGCATATCAATATTTATGTTTGAAGGGGTTGTCCACTACTTAGACAACCTCTTCTTAATTCGTATGTTTTCCCCCATTAAAATAATAACACTTATACTCACCTTTGGTACTGGTGCTGTTTCAGTGTTGTAACATTCGTTACATATGTCATGCGATCCCTGAGGTCAATCAGTGGTCTCTTCACATTCCATGCCTTCAGAAGTATCACACTTATTACATCCGCAGGAAGGGGGGTAATGGCAGAAATATGCACAGCGATTAGTTGATCACCTTCATGGCAAAACTGGAACCTGGACAAATCTTTTAAAGTCCTTTATGTAAAAATAAGAAAATAACATTGTTTTTGAACAAAGTTTTATTTTGAAGGTGATATTCACTAAAGCTAACTCATTAGTTTGTAAATTGATAATTATGCTGGTACATTTTTGCATTGCCTAAATTAACAGATAGTGCGAATGTTTGAAAGGAAAAACATGAAGATAACAAAAAGCTATAAAAGTATAATGGATTATGGAACATGAGAATGATTTCTGAATAATAACACAACAGTGCATCTATTAATAATAGCTTACAGCTTAAGCAGTTGAATTATTACAACAATGGGGATGTGGATAAAGCACACTTCTCTGATGTAAATCCAATTTGCAAATATCAGTGGAAAAAAAATAAAATTTTTAGTTTAATTTTCTTTTCAAATAACGTTAAGATAAATCAAAGCGAAGTTAGTGTTTTTTCCTCTACTGTATGTCACAATCCAATCACAGTAGGCTACATATGGTTTCATAAAATACTTTTTTGAAGGTATTTTGTAGATGCATGCAGTTTCTCATAAATGAAGAACACAATATGTAACTTACTAAGGTTAACTTTGTCTAATCCACTTTCTTACAGTTTGATACATGAGGCTCATTATGTAAGCTTAATATGTGGGCTTTACACAGATCCTAGATGTATTTTGTAAACCTCAGCATGCTCCATCTCAGATAAAAATCATTGGGAGAAAATAATAAAATGTTATCATCAAGGAAACTACATAATAAAATGCAATTATGCACTAAAGTTTTGTTAAAAATGTTGCATTGCAAAATTATTTTGTATGAATCCATAATCTCATGGTGTTCATAGAAATGTATGGGCCATAATTTTAAACTACGAGGGGGAATCACAAAAATCCACACTCCAGTTATATTAATTCCTGTTTGCCACATGGTCTTATCAGTGCTTTGTGTATGAGATCATTTTCTCAATATATCACTGTTGTTCTGTATTGGATGTGTTACCAACTTGTGATTTTGCATAAGAAAAGGGCAGCATACAGTGATTCTTCTTTTGTGCTCAAAAGTGTATCTAATGTTGATATTTATCAAAGACTTTGGGCAAGATATGGAGAAAGTGTTTTGTCTTGAACAAGTGAGTATGAATTGATAGATAAGTTCAAGGAGGTTGCACAAGTGTCAGCCATGAAGAATGAGCCGGATGGCCTTCCATGTCCACGACATGATAACGTGCAGATGAACTGATTCTTTTGGACAAATGAGTGACATTTGATTATATGGCAAATCATTTGTAAATAAGCCTTGGCTATGCTTACATAATAATCCAAAACTGATGAAGAAGTGAAACAGCAGTGCACTCGTGGCTCACAGCTCAGCACAAAATATTTTTTAAAGAGTGAATGAGAAAGTTTGATGACAGATGGACAAGGTGTATTGAAAAGCATGAAAAGCATGCAGATTATGTTGAAAAATTATCTATTTGTCTTTTCTGAAAGTTGGTTAAAATACATAACCAATATAAGCACACCTCCTGGAGTTGTGTACAGACAGTTTTCACTGTTTGTTAATTGTATTCAATAAAGCAAGTGGAAAAAAGAATAAAGAAAAAGCATATCTTATACAATTGAGAAAAAACAAATGGTCATAAAAAAGATATTGAAAAGATAAAATAGGTATACTAAAGGAGAATTAATTAAGAAAAAGAAAATAATTATAATTGTAAAGAAGTGTGAATGCCAACTGGGACTAAGAATCAACTATGAAAGAGAGTGGATGTGGTGCTTCTATTTAAGCACAATCTCGTGAGTTAACGTGACTCTATATGAGAGAAAAACATAAAAAAGGAATGTCATTGAAAGTGGGAAATTGTTAGATGATTAGAAAAAGGATCACCATAATACATAAAAGCAGGATTTAAACTATTGTGAGAAGTGTAGCGTGTCTAGGTGGAAACAGAGTGCACATTACCCAATCTTGTGAGCTATAAGTTCTAGATGTAAGATAAACTTCTCAAATTAAGGGAATGTGAATAAAGAATCAGATTCATCATGAGTATGCAGTTAAATAATAACAGAAGGGAGCACCATAAGTGTTCATAGAATCATAGAATGTTAGAGTTGGAAGTGACCTCCTGGGTCATCTGGTCCAACCCCCTGCTGAAAGCAGGATTCACTAAATCATCCCAGACAGATGTCTGTCCAGCCTCTGTTTGAAGACTTCCATTGAAGGAGAACTCACCACCTCTCGTGGCAGCCTGTTCCACTCATTGATCACCCTTAATGTCAAAAAGTTTTTTCTAATATCTAATCTGTCTCCTGCCATTCACTTTCATCCCATTGCTTCTAGTCTTTCCTTGCGCAAATGAGAATAAAGATGATCCTTCTACAATGTGACAGCCCTTGAGATATTTGTAGACAGCTATTAAGTCTCCTCTCAGTCTTCTTTTTTGCAAGCTAAACATTCCCAAATCCTGTAAATGTTCCTCATAGGACATGGTTTGCAGACCAGTCACCATTCTGGTCCCTCTTCTCTGAACTTGTTCCAGTTTGTTGTCTTTTTTAAAATGTGGTGCACAAAACTGGGCACAGTATTCCAGATGAGGTCTGACCAAAGAGGAGTAGAGGGCAATAATGACTTCACATGATCTAGACTGTATGCTTCTGCTCATACATCCCAGAATTGTATTTGCCACTTATGCTGCTGCATCACACTGTTGACTCATATTCAGTCTGTGATCTATTAGTATAACCAAGTCTTTTTCACATGTGCTGTTGCTTAGCCCTATTCCTCCCATACTGTATATGCTTTTTTCATTTTTATTGCCCAGATGTAGTACTTTGCATTTTTCTCTGTTAAAAATCATTCTGTTAGTTGCTGCCCACTGCTCCAGTTTATGTATATCTTTTTGAATCCACTATCTCTTCTCTAGTATGAGCTATCCCTCCTAGTTTTGTGTCATCAGCAAATTTAATCAGTTTACCTTCAATTCCTTCATCTAAATCATTGATAAAGATGTTGAGCAATACAGGGCCCAGGACAGAGCCCTGTGGTACCCACTTGAGACATTCTTCCAACTGGATGTCTGGTTGACTAACCACCTCCATAACCAGACCTTTCAGGCTCTATTGAGCCTCCTCCACCAACAGTGCATATGGCATTACCTGCTCCAGATTTTACTGCAGAACAAGCAGAAATTGCCCCTGAGGACATTTAGCCAAATGTTGCCTCCAATGTTTATTGCTGTTTGGTGGACTTGTCTACAACAGAATCATCACCATCATTGCCATCAATACTTTGGCTGACCTTGGCCAGATTTCCACCCCTATACTTGCCCTGCTAAAAGTGCTACTACCAATATAAGTGATTCTACAACCATGGCTTGCAGAGCCATCGATACAGTTTGATATTAGAATTGTGTCCTCCATGTCTTCCAGCCCCTTGACATTTGAGTAAAAAGGCTGACTGTTAATGTCTTCCATGACAAGGGGTATGGACGAGTCATGCGTGATGTTACCCCAATCTTATTCCCCCTCTAAAATAAACTACTCACCAGAATAAATTAAATTGGCTATGCAGCCCTTGATTAGACAAACAACAATAACAACTCAACCATAATGAAAAGGAGGATATGCCTCGAAGCCCATGACCTGAGATGGGTACCATTTATACACACACCTCAGCTTAGGCTGAATTTTAACTCTAGCTATTTTAGCAACAGCTCAGAGGCACCTGTTAGCCAACCTGGCTTTATCCACATTATTCACTACACATGTGCCCCTTCCAGCCCTTAACTCAGGAGTTCCACTACCCGCCACCAATCAATGTCCACTTGGGTGGTTCAGAACCTTGTGAGCGCCATCCCACCTATCCACCATTAACATACCAATCTGAATGACTCCCCCATTTGCCACCAAGATTAATGTTTGTACCTCTTAAACATTTATGTCCCTCCACATTCTCAATGCAAGCTTGGTGCTCTCTTGTATGTCCTGGCACCACATATTCAGCACCACTGCATTCAGATGCACCCCATATGCACTCCATCTCACCTCCAAAACTCACCTTCACCAGATTCTATATTCCCATAATGCACTGCCCGTTCCCGGCAATAAAGCAGCCCACAGCTATATTTACTTTCATCCTGGCCTTCCTCACTCTCTCCACAGACCTTACCCCATGACAAATCTTCTTTGGAATAAAGTGTGAGCACACCATGGAAACATTGCCCATAGCCTCAAAAGATCGAATTTAATGTCTCTTATTGGTTCAAAAAACGGCTTCCTCTCCAAGTCTTTACCTCTAGTATGAAGCATCAATATATCTGGGGCTCAAGCAAACCTTGCGAACCAATGAAATTCTGGAAGAAACTGGCTCCAAACCAGGCCCCAATTACCAATCCACTGGAGTATCCCTCAGATTTCAAAGCTGCCACCCTGATGGCCAAACTGCAGCTTGCAATGCCATCCAAAAAAACAAATGGCCCATAATCCATACTAATAGAGGCCCAGCACCTGTGAAAATAGAACACTTAACGTAACCTGCTTACCCCACAATTTTTTTAAAGTATAATAAACAAAACGTATAATTAAGTAGGTCAAACATAAGACCTAAATCTAGCCGATTTTCACCTCCCAATCCGCTTCAACACTTCTTCTCCCAACCCACTCCTTGCTGTATCCGCAGTAGAATGAACCGTAATAGGGTCCACACCAAAAAATGTGACCAAATTACCCAACTCAAAAGAAAAACATGCTCAAAACCATTATTAAAAACTAATGGGGTAAACTAAAGGTCCCTAGGTGTGTCTCCTAAGCTCACACCTACCTGGCTGCGGAGGTTGGCACCCTGGGGGGAAACGTAATGGCACCCCCGCTCAACGATCGCTTTCCCTAGGGGCCATGATATACCCTGCAGCCACTATGGAACCCTATACCCAGATACTAGAGAGACCCCTATCAATAAACATAGACCCTCTATGATAAAGGAGACCCTAGACCCCATAAATTAATTAGTTTTCCCCCCCAGGGTGCCGACCTCCGCAGCCAGGTAGGTGTGAGCTTAGGAGACACACCTAGGGACCTTTAGTTAACCCCATTACTTTTTAATAATGGTTTTGAGCACGTTTTTCTTTTGAGTTGGGTAATTTGGTCACGTTTTTTTGTGTGGACCCTATTACTGTTCCTTTTAATAATAAAGTATTTTTTGAATAGTGAATTTTTATGATATTATATTTGAAGCCCTAATTATATCTACTGAAATTGACTGCATCCGTAGTAGCCCTGATTTGAAAAGAATAACCAGTATAATCTGCTGACGACAGCCAACTCCAAACAATGTTTAAAAATGGCCATAAATTGAAGGTGAGACAAAAATGAACCATCCTTAGGAACCAGCAAAGGAGCATTAAGCCTTCCATGAACCACTCCAAATTCCTTCAGGTAATGTATTGGGCATCCAGGGGAACCAGGAACCTTAAAAATTACCAATCTACACCCTTTTCCCCTCTAACCAGCACTAACCAGCTCCCCTATCTGTAAAACAGCATAGAAGTCAAGGGAAAAAGCCAATTTAAACAATTAAATCTCTCAAAGTGACTCGCATACCAGTTCAGCCTGCTGTCTACCCAAGAGTAGCAGCAACTCATGCAAAACAACTTCTATCTTCTTCCTTCCTCTCCTCCATCCTCTCAAGGCCTGTACCACTAAGGATTTCATCTCATCCTTAGCACCTCTTACCTTAAAACCTAAAGCTGATACCACCATAAATCTATTTATCTTCAGAACCAACTATCCTTCTTTCCAACAAAGACCCACTAATAGCAACAGCAAACCTTCATCACTAACAACTTCATCTACAGTTAGTTTACAATCTTCCCAGATCTTCCAGGCAAGAGAAAATGTTGACCATGTCCAGCCTGATAAAGCAGAGCAAATTAGATCCCTTGCTGCTTGAATGACAGATCCCACAACTTCCCTGGATATACCAAGCCCACCTCTTACGCTCGAGGTCCCAATTTTAAAAATTGTTCCCACTGCGAACAAGAAATTAAATCAGCAATTGAATTATTAATACCTGGGATAGATTCCACTACCACACAAACATTTAACAAAAAGCCCAACAACACCATATGTTGTAGTACCAATAGAGGAGACAATGAATCAAGTAAGGACATCACCCCCATGTTATCTTAAAAAAAACAACTTTTTTTTTTTTATTTCTGAGCCTATCCCCCAAAATTGCCAATGAAACCATGATGGGAAACAGTTTGAGTAAGGCTAATTTTTTTTAACAAACCTTGAGTATGCCATTTTTCAGGACACTTAAAAAAATCCAGCTACCCTGACAATATGCTCTGAAACCATTGTGCCATGCCAAGTCTGTAAATGCTCCAAATCACTTGAACTAACCATTGGCTCCATACACAAGACTTTCCCATGGTAGCTTTCTAAAAATTCAGCCAAAATTCACAAGTCTTCTTGCAACTCCTTCCGTAGCTGAAAAAAAGGTTACGTTGGGCCCTAACCACAGCTGTTACCATAGCCAACCTGTGGCAAAAGCCCTACCCATTGGCATGATGTGGCAAGCAAAAATAATCTAGGCAAACTATGAATTTATCTAAGGATGAGCAGAACCAGGGATGTTCGGGTTTCACCGAACTGTAGTTCAAAGTTTGGTTGGCTACCTGAACTTGAACCCGAACCTCATAGAAGTCAATGAGGACAAAAACTTTTGTGCTGTAAAATAGCCATAGAAAGGGCTAGAGGGCTGCAAAAGGATGCAAAATGGGGGTAAGAGCAGGAGAATTGCCTTGCAAACAAATGTTGATGCAAAAATTACTTAAAATTACTGAATTAAAAAAAAAATCTTGAACCAGGAAGTGGAGGTCCAAGTGGAGTAGCTGGTTGAAGAGAAGGTGGACGTGGACGTGTAGGTTGAAGAAACGGAGGAGGAGAGAGTAAAGTAGCCAACACTGTTGTTTTTTTTTTAATTTGGGGAGACCCAAAAACATTGGGAATGGGAAATAGGACAAACAAATTGCTGTGGAGTATAACAATGGATGGGTGTGGCTAGCATACTTCTCTATTCAACTATAGGTATGGACAAGTACTGTGGAATCAATGCTTTGTTCATTTTAATGAATGTGAGTTTGCTCATATTGGCTATGGACAGATAGATGCACTGGTCTGTGATTTCTCTCCCTGACATGCTAAACACATGTTCAAACAGTACACTTGCCACAGAGAAGGCCAGCATCTCCAGAGCGTAGAGGGCTCATGCAATTTGGAGACCCAGAAGTTAAATGGGGTCAGACCCATCACTCAGTAAGTGAAGACGTATGAACACATACTTTTCCGCCATCCATATTGTAGAAACACTGCCTTCTGCTAATACAGACCATATCAGATGGTGGTTATGGATGTTATGGTGTGCTGAGGAAACTTTTCAGCCAGGCAAACCCTCCATTCCAATGTGGTGCCAGTGCCCCAGCTGCGTTTGCAACTTCCTCCTCCACTTTCTGCTTCCATTGAGCAGAGTGTGCACTTGTATTCCTGCATTTTTGAATCACACTCGAGTGACGGAAGTAAGGATGGCACGTAGTCCATGTAGTGGGAATCCAGCAAGGTAGCCATGCAGTAATCAGCACTGGTAACAATCCAGGCAAATCAGCGGTCATTGCACAGGCACCGCAGCATGTATTCCCTCATGTGTGCCAGGCTAGACAGAGGCAATAGCAAGCTGTCCACGGTGGGAGGTATAATGTCTGAGTATGCTGTATCCCCCAGCCATGCTCCGGTGCTGCCTGTGAGCTGCTTAGATTATCTCGCTGCTGTGAACACAGTTCCTCCTCCTCATCCTCCAAAACTGTCCCCTGGCTGGAGAGTTGTGTACCTGGCTGCTCTTGGTATAGGAACCCCACCTCCGAGCCATGTGTGAATGACTGGTCTGATAATAGTGTGAATAGTCCCTTTTCCTCTTCCACATTCATCATTGCCTGAAGAGTTTTTTCAAAGGCCATGTTTGTGGAGTACTCGAAGCAGCTCAACATGGCACAGTCTCATATGGAGGCCCACTCGATGGTCGTGAAGTGGTGTTGTTCCGTAAAGCAACTCACCAGTAGGTGCTGCAGCTGAAACTTTTCTATTGTATGCTGCTGTTCTCACAGTCTCTCCAGCATACTGTATGTAAGGTGGAATTCCACTTTGTGGGTACGTCACATATGAGGTGGTGAGCGGGAGAGCTGAAGTGATGCTGCAGCACAGACAGATGAATAGCAGGGTGAGAACGCTGAAAGTACGCACTATCTGCAGCAGCTCAGACATCTCGAGCTAATTTTTCAGGAAGCTCTGCACCACCAAATTCAGCACATGTGCCAGGCAAAGAATGTGTGTCAAACCTTTTAGTCCAGCGCTGCAAAGAGATTTCACCCGTTATCTCACACCACCAGACCGTGCTTGAGGTTTAGCGGCACCAACCACTCATCAGTCTGTTGTTTGATCCCTGTTCATAGCTCCTGCGTGGTGTGGGTGTTTTCCCTAAAACAGATGAGTTTCAGAACAGCTTGCTGACATTTCCCCTTGCTGTTCTGAAGTTGGTCGTGCAGGTGTTACACTGACCGGATGAGGAGGCAGTGGAGAAAGTGGAGTAGGAGGAGGAGGCAACTTGGAAGTAGAAACCCCTCAATCCTCGGTGGTGGTAGGACATGCACCAAATTGCTTTCTATCTTAGGGTCAGCCACCACTACATTTACCCAGTGGGCAGTTAGAAAAATATAACGTCTCTGCCTGTGCTTACTGGTCCACACATCGATCGGTGGTTATGTGGACCTTTCCACTATTGGCGTTGCACAGTTCACACGTGATTCTGTCTGCAAATTGTTCATGCAGGGCAGGGATGGCCCACCTGGAAAAGTATTGGTAACTGGAAACCATGAACTGTCGGACAGCCACCGCTATAAGTTTTTTAATAGTGTTAATTTCCACCACCTGGAATAGCAGTATTTCAAAGGCTAGGAATTTAAAAATTCTGCTAATCTGGACCATGGCTCATGAGTGGGTAGGTGGGTACTTCCTCTTTCTTTTCAGTGTTTCAGGGATGGACAGCTGAACATTTCCATGGAACAGTGTGGAGATGCTTGGGAACACTGCTGGTGGTGGTGCTGTACCATACTCTCTTTGTGGGGAGCCAGGTGGCCCTGTTTGTTATGCACGTGGTTGTGGAGCCAATGTGCCATGGTCCAGGTAGAGGCTGAAAGGGCATAACTAAGTGACCATGTTTTTCTTTACTAGAGCCCCTGATAATGTGATTAGACTTGAACCCAGGTGGATGACAGATGCATCTCCATGACAGACCCCGGAAACCGTGGCCGCTGACCATCAAAGGTCAATCAAGGCAGTAGAATCGGCCAGGAACTGAATAGGAGGAGGAAATGCGGCTGGTTAACAGGACAGGTACTGGATCAGAAACAAATAGGATAAGTTCTGAAACACAGGACTGACTCAGGCACAGGATTACATGTGCGAGTCCAGACTGGACTGGTTAGAATAGCAGTATAGGTAGAGACAGGATGGGCTCAGTAACAGGTTGCAGTGGGATGGAAAGGAACCAGTTCAGACAAGGCAGAGAAGATGGACAGGTTAATGTTCAGACAGAGTACAGGTATAGGGACTTTAGAACTTGATAGCAGGAAACACGCTAGATACTAAAGTTGGTAAGGCACCTCACAATCTGGGAGGGTGCCTTAAATATCAGATGTTTTCCAGCTATTAGTTGGGGACATTTTCAGAAGCACTTGCACTGTCACTTTAAGAAGCAGGGAGCATGCACAAACCCTAAATACATTCCCAGGAGTCCTGCCTGTCATGCACATGTCCTGGGAGGAAACAGACACAGAAGAAGTACAGATGGGTAACTTGCTGTTTTAACACTGTTGTTCGGGAGCAGTAGGAAGAAGCCAACAATGCAACAGAAAAGGGATCAAGAGGAGTTTTAGATATTTCCTGGTTTTTCAGGTGTGTAATCCACTGCAATTCATGCTTTGAGTTCAAATGCCTCATCATACAGGTCGTGCTCAGGTTAAGAACATATATGCCTCACTTCAGGCTTTGATGGCACAGTGTGCAAACCACCCGTGTCTTGTCATCAGCACATTGTCTGAACAAATGCCACGCCAGGAAGCTTCTTTGAGCTGGCTTTGGTGTGCTCAGTTCTTTGATGTGGTGAACAGTAGCAGCCGATGTACTAGCTTTTGTACCCTGCTCCTTCTTTTGCTGTGCAATTGCACACCAAAGGCCGGGTCAGGTGGTGCACCGGCAAATTACAGCCTTGCCAATACTTGGCATGGTGGTGATTGCTGAGGAAGTGCCCACAACAAACTTTATTCAGCATCCGAACGCCGAACTCAAAAACGGACTTCCGCGAGAAGGCTGTGTTCAGAATTGAGCAAGTGTTCAGTATGAACCCCGAACTGAACAAGTTCAGGTTTGCTCATCTCTAATTGCAACCCCTTCAAAGTCACCTTACGCAATCCTCTGACTTTTTTCACCTCCGCCATGAGGTCTACTAGCTTTTCTACATTCCATAGCAACAGTATTAATAACAATAGCTAGAAAACTTAATACTATGACTGGTCCTACGGTCTTCTCCATCAAAGAATTTCCAAACGTATGGGCTATGCCTTCCACAGGGCAGTATTTGCCATTAGGCACATGAGGGCACGTGCATAGGGCAGGATGATGAGGGGGGCGGCACCTGAGCAAGTTTGTTTTTTGTTTTTTAAGCCCAAGGGGTCGGCCCGAGCACTCACCTCAGTTTTCCTGCTGCTGCGACACCTTCACTCCGCCCCTGATCACATGATGATGACGTCACCAAGGTTCTTCATCTCTTGCTCTGGGCACCTTCATCGTGAATCAGCTCCGCCCCTGATGACATGACGATGATGTCACCACAGGTCCATTAGCTCTCCATTCAACTTCTCCTTCCTGGTTGTGTGCTGTGCAGCTCGTGTTCTCTGGTATCAGTTAGCAGCAGATTTCCATTTCCTGCCATTACAGGAGGGTTTGGTGGAGTTTTGATGCTTGTGGTAAATATGACGTGTAGGAGGCTGAAGTTGGTTTCTAAGGGTATGTGTTCACGGTCAGGATTACATCCGGATTAGCTGCGGATTGAACGCTGCATACATCCGGTCACTAGGCTAGTTCTCACGGTCTGCTGACCGCGAGTGCTAGAATGTAGGTAATCGCTGGAGAGTTTTCTCAGGTGGTCATCTACAAGCTCTGCTATTACTGAATGTCAGGCATCCAGATGTAGCAGAGCTGGACTCGTCGTGGGACACTAGTTAAGGACTGCGTCAGACACAGGGAGTATACTGTTGGATTATTTTTTTTTTTCAGAAGATCGATGGCTTCGCATGGATTACCAGTATAATAAAGATGGCAAAACTGTGTCATTTTATTTCATTAAAATACTTTATTCTGCTTGTGTGTGTGTTTTATTAACCCTTTATCAACTATAGGATAAGTAGTGGTAGGAGTCTTATTGACGCCTCTCCATTACTAAGCCGGCTTAATGTCACCTTACAAAGGTGACATTAACCCCTTATTACCCCATATGCCACCGCTACAAGGCAGTGGGAAGAGACAGGCTAAGTGCAGGAATTGGCGCATCGTACAGATGCTCCATTTCTGGGGTGGCTGGGAGCTGGTATTTGTAGCCGGGGGGTCCAATATCCATGGTCCCTTCCTAGGCTATGAATATCAGCCTGCAGCTGTCTGCATAGCCTTTCTGGCTATAAATTATAGGGGGACCCCACATCATTTTTTTTGGGGGGGCCCATATTTTAATAGCCAATAAAGGCTAAATATACAGCTGCGGGCTGATATTCATAGCCTGGGAAGCTCCATGGGTATAAACCCCTTCCAAGGCTATAAACATCGGTCCTCCAGTCGCTGGCTTTCCGTCTCTGGTGCGGAAAATTGCGCAGAAGCCCACACCATTTTTTTTTAAATTAAACAGATATTGCATTTAAGGCCGGGGTCACACTTGCAAGAAACTCGCATGAGACTCGCACCTCAGTACCCAGCACTGCTGCCGGCACTCGGGACCAGAGCACTCAGCTGCATAGAAATACAGCGTAGCAATACAGCATAGAAATAATGCATGTATAGAAATACATGTAGCCGCACACTCCGGTCCCGAGTGCCGACGATAGTGCTGAGTATTGAGGTGCGAGTCTCCTGAGTTTCTTGCAAGTGTGACCCTGGCCTAATGCAGATTTCATGTGTGTGTCTTTATTTAAGGCCGGGATCATATATGCAAGAAACTCAGATGAGTCTCGCATCTTAATACCTGACACTGCCGCCATCACACGGGAGCGGAGCGTGTGGCTGCATAGAAATACATGCAGCCGCACGCTCCGCTCCCAAATGCCAACCGCAGTGCCAGGTATTAAGATGCAAGACTTGTCCGAGTTTCTCGCATGTATGATCCCGGCCTAACTTTTTATTACCATTTTATTATGTTTATTACTAAACATTGGGCTTGGTATTATCTATAGATAGATCTATATTTCTATTGTATCTATCTATCTATAGATCTATCGTATCTATCTATTATCTATCTATCGATATATCTATCTATTATCTATCTATCGATATTTCTAACTATCGTATCTAGGGTTGAGCGACTTATTTTTATAGGATCGGGTCGGGTTTCATGAAACCCGACTTTCTCAAAAGTCGGGTCGAGTGAAATTGGCCGATCCTATAAAAAAGTCGGGGTCGGGGTCGGCCGAAACACGAAACCCAATGCAGTGCAATGGGATACTATGGTTCCCAGGGTCTGAAGGAGAGGAAACTCTCCTTCAGGCCCTGGGATCCATATTAATGTGTAAAATAAAGAATCAAAATAAAAAATATTGATATACTCACCCTCGGACGCGCCCTGGTACTAACCAGCAGCCTTCCTTCCTAAGAATGAGCGCATGAATGACCTGCAGTGACGTTGCGGCTCGTGATTGGTCGCGAGCGGTCACATGGGCGGTCATGCGACCAATCACAAGCCGCGACGTCATCTAAGGTCCTTCACGCGTTCATTCTTAGGAAGGAAGGCTGCCAGAAAGAAGCAGGGTGCGTCTGAGGGTGAGTATATTCCTATTAGGTCACGTGACCAATCACAAGCCGTGACGTCATCTAAGGTCCTTCACGCGCTCATTCTTAGGAAGGAAGGCTGCCGGAAAGAAGCAGGGCACGTCCGAGGGTGAGTATATTCCTATTAGGTATATACTCACCCTCGGACGCGCCCTGCTTCTTTCTGGCAGCCTTCCTTCCTAAGAATGAGCGCGTGAAGGACCTTAGATGACGTCGCGGCTTGTGATTGGTCGCGTGACCGCCCATGTGACCGCTCGCGACTAGTGTTGAGCGATACCGTCCGATACTTGAAAGTATCGGTATTGGAAAGTATCGGCCGATACCGGCAAAGTATCGGATCTAATCCGATACCGATACCCGATACCAATACAAGTCAATGGGACACCAAGTATCGGACGGTATCCTGTATGGTTCCCAGGGTCTGAAGGAGAGGAAACTCTCCTTCAGGCCCTGGGATCCATATCAATGTGTAAAAGAAAGAATTAAAATAAAAAATAGGGATATACTCACCCTCTGACGTGCCCTGGACTTTACCGCCGTAAGCGGGAGCCGTTGTACCTAAGAATGCACGCTTGAAGGGCCTTAGATGACGTCACGGCGCTCTGATTGGTCCGTAGCGGTCGCGTGACCGCTACGCGACCAATCACAAAGCCGTGACGTCACCTAAGGTCTTTCAAGCGCTTGAAAGACCTTAGGTGACGTCACGTCTTTGTGATTGGTCGCGTAGCGGTCACGCGACCGCTACGGACCAATCAGAGCGCCGTGACGTCATCTAAGGCCCTTCAAGCGCGCATTCTTAGGTACAACGGCTCCCGGTTACGGCGGTAAAGTCCAGGGGCCACCGGAGAGGTGAGTATATCCCTATTTTTTATTTTAATTCTTTCTTTTACACATTGATATTAATCCCGATACCGATTCCCGATACCACAAAAGTATCGGATCTCGGTATCGGAATTCCTATACCTCAAGTATCGGCCGATACCTGATACTTGCGGTATCGGAATGCTCAACACTACTCGCGACCAATCACAAGCCGTGACGTCACCGCAGGTCATTCATGCGCTCATTCTTAGGAAGGAAGGCTGCCGGTTAGTACCAGGGCGCGTCCGAGGGTGAGTATATCAATATTTTTTATTTTGATTCTTTATTTTACACTTAAATATGGATTCCGATGCCGATTCCCGATATCGCAAACATATCGGAACTCGGTATCGGAATTCCGATACCAGATTCAGAAGATCGCCGACCTCATGGCCGACCCCACACAGGGGTCGGGTCGGGTTTCATGAAACCCGACTTTGCCAAAAGTCGGCGACTTCTGAAAATGGCCGACCCGTTTTGCTCAACCCTAATCGTATCTATTTATTATCTATCTATCGATATATCGATAGATAGATAATAGATAGATATATTGATAGATACGATAGATAGATAGATAGATAGATAGATAGATAGATAGATAGATAGATAGATAGATAGATAGATAGATAAAAAGAAAACAAAAAGCAGCACCAAAAGAAAACAAAGGGTGCAAAAAATCCTTCCAGGTATGTACCAAACCTCATGCTATTATCCAGAAAAACGAAGGCAGCACTCCAATAGAAAAAATATGTGTGATTTATTGGCTCATGTGCGACGTTTCAGTCCAGGATGTGGACCTTCTCTTAGCTTGAGAAAGGTCCACATCCTGGACTGAAACGTCACACATGGGCCAATAAATCACGCGTATTTTTTTTATTGGAGTGCTGCCTTCGTTTTTCTGGATAATAGATAGATAGATCGATAGATAGATACGATAGATATAGCGATAGCTATAGAGATAGATATGATAGATCTATATATCGCTATATCCATCTATCTACAGCTATATCTATATATCTATCGTATCTATCTATTATCTATCTATCGATATATCTATCTATCGATATATCTATAGATAGCTAGATAGATATATCGATAGATAGATGATAGATAGATATATCGATAGATACGATAGATAGATAGATAGATAGATAGATAGATAGATAGATAGATAGATAGATAGATAGATAGATAGATAGATAGATCTATAGATAGATAGATATAGCTATAGAAAGATACTAGCTGTTTCCAGCCAGCTA